>NC_044302.2:69523672-70255479 GCF_004027225.2 Strigops habroptila
TTGAATACTAAAAAGTAAAACAAATAAATTAATATTGTGACCAAAGACTTCTACTGTATAATAAATTACTTTCTCAGGAAAACAACCAAGAACTATAGAATAATTTAGGACTGCTACACATGAGGAGAAATGATGTGGAGTTGTCTGACCAGTAGATAGTCAAAACTATAATAAAATTGCCAATATTTTCTGGATAGTAGCAAACAGCTAATGCAACAGTCACTAGAATTCTAAATCCATGTATGAGTGAACAGTTAGACATAAAAAGGTGGAGCAAGGTATTTGTCTGACTGTCTGAGGCAAGGTATCCAAGATAAAATATGATCCAAAACACTATTTTTTTAATATTAGTTTGCATGGTGCTGTTAAGCCGTGGTACAAAAAGAAACAGATAACAAGTCAAACTTAATCTGGGCAAATATTTATTTATGTTTACAAATGAAATCACCAGGATAACTTAAGAACTATGTATAGTCCTGTAATGGGACTAGAAATAAAAATGTATCTCCTCTAAAAAAAGGAGTTATAGGATGGTAAGCTATAACCAACATAGTTTCAGCAACAGTCCCATCTTTTAGACTGGTCCAGAGTTCAGATTTTCTGAATCAGTACATTCTTCTCAAGGAACTTGCCCATTTGCAAAGCCGATTTTAATCTGATACCCTTTCATGGCATTAGTCTTCCTGGGTATTACTGCTGTCCTTGTCTTCAAAGGCTCACAGAAATCTTCAGCTCCCAACAATCGCTAGGACACTAGAGGTGACTACACTGGCTAAAAAAAAAAAAAAAGAAAACATTTCCTTGTTTCTAAATTTGAGAGACATCAATTTGATAGATGGATCACTCAGTGGATAAAGAACTGGCTTGATAGCTGCACACAGAGAGTTGTGGTAAATGGCTCGATGTCCAGTTGGAAACCTGTAACAGGTGGTGTCCCTCAGGGATAGGTGTTGGGACTTGTCTTGTTCAACATCTTTGTCAGCGACATGGACAGTGGGATTGAGTGCGCCCTCAGCAAGTTTGCTGATGACACCAAGCTGTGTGGTTCGGCTGATACGCTGGAGGGAAGGGATGCCATCCAGAGGGACCTTGACACGCTTGTGAGGTGGGCCGATGCCAACCTTATGAAGTTTAACCAAGCCAAGTGTAAGGTCCTACGCCTGGGTCGGGGCAATCCCAGGCACTGCTACAGGTTGGGTGGAGAAGAGATTCAGAGCAGCCCTGCGGAGAAGGACTTGGGGATGTTGGTTGATGAGAAGCTTAACATGAGCCAGCAGTGTGTGCTCGCAGCCCAGAAAGCCAACCGTATCCTGGGCTGCATCAAAAGAAGCGTGACCAGCACGTCAAAGGAGGTGATCCTGCCCCTCTACTCTGCTCTTGTGAGACCTCACTTGGAGTATTGTGTACAGTTCTGGTGCCCTCAACATAAAAAGGACATGGAGCTGTTGGAGCGAGTCCAGAGGAGGGCCACGAGGATGATAAGAGGGCTGGAGCACCTCCCGTATGAAGACAGGCTGAGAAAGTTGGGGCTGTTCAGCCTGGAGAAGAGCAGGCTGCGTGGAGACCTCATAGCAGCCTTCCAGCATTTGAAGGGGCCCTATAAGGATACTGGGGAGGGATTCTTCCTTAGGGACTGTAGTGGTAGGACAAGGGGTAATGGCTTCAAACTTAAACAGGGGAAGTTTAGATTAGATATAAGGAAGAAGTTCTTTACAGTGAGGGTGGTGAAGCACTGGAATAGGTTGCCCAGGGAGGCTGTAGATGCTCCATCCCTGGCGGTGTTCAAGACCAGGTTGGACAGAGCCTTGGGCCACATGGTTTAGTGCGAGGTGTCCCTTGTCCATGGCAGGGGGGTTGGAACTAGATGATCTTAAGGTCCTTTCCAACCCTTACTATTCTACGATTCTATGATTCTATGATTCTATGATTCAGTTTCTCCCTTTTCTTTCTACCACAGAAACTTCATCCAGATCCAGTAGGGCTCGATAAGATGAAATAAATAATATGTAGCATTATTATCCTCCCTAGATAATAATGCTGTGCCATTTTTCTGGGCATTCCTTTCCCAGCATATTGAATGGTCTTTGCCTCCCATTTTTCCACATTACCTGATTGTAGTCCTTCAGATCTCTTAATAACGCTACTTCTTCAAAATAAGAGTTACAAATAGGAAGGTCTGCAGAACAGGAACTGCCCTGTTCATTCCTATGTTCGCATATTTCCCATTTACCACAGATCTGCAATTGTATTGAAAAATGTCAGAAGTATTTTAAAATGGCATTAGTGAAGTATTTTGGAAAGAAGAGCTTTCTGTGGTTAAGTCGATAACAAACCCCTGATGTCTTAGAATCAGAACAGCTGGAGCTGGAAGGTGCCACTGGAATTCTTTAATCCATCCTCTGAGTAAGCCAGGGCCATCTAGATCAGGTTACTCAGGACTGTGTCCGGTTGGGTTCTGCAGACCTGCAGTTTGCCCTCAGTAAGAAAGCTCTTTCCTATGTTATCATGGTTCAAAAATGCCCCCATCAGTTTTGAATCTCTCTCTGATTGGCATCTCTGCTCTAGCCTTGCTTGGTTGCCTTTGCCTTGCCCCTGCTTGGGTGTCTCTGTGCTCCAGCCCCTGCTCAGATATCTCTTTGCTCTAGTCCCTGATCAGGTTTGTCTTTAGCCTAGGCCTTCTCATGCTCTAGTCCTTGCTTGAGCTTCTCTTTTCTCCTGACTGCTTGGGCTGCTCCTCTGGGCTTGCTTGAAAGACTCTTTGCTTCCTTTTCTCCTTGACATCTCTTCTTTTCTTCTGCACCTCCCTCCAGATATGTTGCACCTTCTACCCTGGTATGTCTCTTATTTTGTCCTTGCACCCACTCAGGTGTCTCCCCTGCCTTGGTGTTGTCTATTGCATCTTCTCTTCTCTAGAGATTACTGCCCCTCCTTAAACATATTTTTGCAGAAGCACTGTATGCTCCTCCGATTGCAGTTGGGTGTGCAGTGGATTGGTTTTCTTCACAGCAGAGCTACCTGTAACTGGCTGTGACTGGCTCAGAGCAGCCCCAGACCTCTGTCTGCACAGGCTACCACTGCAGCCCCTCACCCATTACCAAAACCTGCCAGTTATGCTTGATACATGTTTAAATGCAATTTCTTTCATTTCAGTTTGGGCACATTGACTTCCGTTTTGCCACTTGCCTCCCCAGCCTCCCCAGCCTTGTAGGTCTAATTGCTTTAGGGATTAGAAGACTAGGAGGAGTTTAGAGAAGAAAGTAACCAGACTACTGGTAAAGTAGATGGACATATAAACACATTCTCTCAAACACATGATTCAGGATGTACCAGATGGGTCTTATGTAATATATGGATAATGATTCATTATCATGTATAGCTCATGAAGCTTCTATTAAGACATATGAAGACATGGATGTGGCTTGATGAGCTCTCCAGAAGGGTCTAACTTATCTGAACTGAAAGAGGCTTGTGCCTGAGATGATCCAAGCCCAATGCTTCTTACCCAATTTCAACTCTGAGGATCTTATTCCTGTTTTCACTTATAGGCTTTGTTTCAGCCTAATCATACAACTTTGGTGCCACTTAATAATTTGCTTGCTTAAAATTATTTTATATACTCCTTCAGCTCCTTAAGCTGAATCTATTATAGCTATACAACTGCTGTAGTACTCTTTTCCCTTTTTTTTCACCTAGTCATGTGGTGTGCTTAACTGTGCATTGTTATCAAAGTACTTTTCTTAAAGTGCAGAAAGTTTTAAATTAATTTCCAGTCTTGGAGTTTTTTCTCTATAAGTAATAGTCTTAAAGCCTGTTTCCCTCTCTCCTTTCAGGGACATGGGGTACTTTTATGATAAGATCAAATGAATGAATCAGAAAAAAAACCACAAAAAAAGATCAGTTTTGTAGCCTTTGAAGATTTAAGTTAGAATTATGCAATTTTGTGTTAATTACAACTTAATGTTATAATTAAATAGCAAAAAAAAAAAAATCTATTAGTATTATTAGTCATGACAGTTTCATATTTATGCCTCAGTCTTCCAGTATTTGGGGTCCATGGAAACAGTGCTATGAACACAGAAAATTTGACTCAATGTTCTGTTTTACCCTCACATAATTTTTTTATGAGGGTGAAACAGTAGGCCTTATCTATTGTTTGCAGACACTAAATATCTTAAGAGGTAAGGCATCTACGATCTTTGCCATGTGATATTTGCAGTAGGTTCCTTAAAAATACAGGCATAAATTCAGACCTGCTGGCTTTGCAGATTTCTCTGTCTATTGTTTTCAGACTTGTGCATGTGTCTCCAGGGAAAAGGCAGCAGTCCTGAAAACTAACTTATTCCTTTCCCTTCAAATTGGTTGCCCTTTCCTTTTATTCTTCCTCACAATAACTGAGGGCTGCCAATAATTATTACTACAAGTAACAAGGCACTTGTTCTCCTGAATGCAAGGATATCATGTTTCTTCACCTTCACCTCTCAGCAAAAGGTTAAGAACCCTGGTGAAGTGAGGGCAAAGGGTTTTACATGGATTATAAGTAATTAATATCTAATGCCTTTGCATATCCCTGCTTGTTTCCTTTTCCTCTCCTCATCTTCAACCTGAGTGCATATAAAGTTCTCTTGTATGTGATCTTCACAGGCTTGAGGCAAGTAAAAAGAAAGTTCATATCCAGCATGTGCTGTGCATCAGAAGGTAGTCTAAAGAGGATTAAAAGATAAGTATAGTAGTGGACCTCTATGCTGCTAATGGAAAAGTTTTATGGGCTGTGAGGAGGAGCTGAGAGCCAGCATTCCTGGATTGTGACAACAGCAAATTATACCATGATTATGGAAGAAAAAGGAAAATTTGTAAATTAAAAGAATGGATATTGTGGAGACATCACATATGTGAAGCAAGGGGATTCAGAATCATAGATTAAATTAATGCAGGGCTAGAACAGATGTTTAATGACTTGAGAGAGCATAGAATTAGATGGTGCTTCTTTTTTTGAAACAAACTTAAAGCCCTACCACCAATCACCAATTAGCATGTCCTATATATCACATATTTTCACGCTTTCTTTTTTTTAGTGAAATTTTAATTCATAATTATTTCCCTAGATTGGTGTTGATATCATCTGGTAGAGTACATAATAAGCATTTGCAGAAATCCTTTCTGAGCTCTACTTTTAAGAAATCTGCATGTACAAAGAGCCGCTTAGCTCTCAAGCGATCTGAACGGGGCTTTGATTCATCAAGGAGTAGATGTGACTAAAAAATATATATTTTTTTAGCACTTCACAGCTGTTGTTTATTGCCAGTGAGCTTGAGCATTTTTTCACCAAAGGCTGGTTTTAACTAGTACTGAATAAGCTTGGGGTTACTCACAGTAGATAAATGGTACCATTAATGATGTTCAAGCTACCAAATTATGTTCAAGCTATGAAAGATTCAGTGATGTTGATAAAAACAAAACTTCATTCGCAGGGTTTGGTTTTTTTCATAATTGTAACTGGATGACTCTGCAGATATGTGACTACGTTACTTCTTTAAGTTTGAACATACTAGAGGCTTTGATATGACCATAGTATAAGAAGTAAAAATATCTCCTTAAATGACAAAATCAATAAAACTACCCTTGTATGTTGGTAATATCTTTCCTTTTTGCATTCCACTTGAAAACTCCTCCAATATGGCAGCTCTTACCAAAGTTGTTCACAGTCAAAGTAATACATTATGATTTGTTGCCAACCAGGCTTATCATAACGAGTTTATTTTTGTGCCACATATAGGGTTGTCCATTTTGATATCTAGAAGCCAAGTGAAAAGGAGCATGGCGCAGTTGTGACAGAAGACATTTGAAATTCTCTTGTGAGGACTCACACAATTACATAAAAGTTCCTGGTTTATTCCTAATACAGAGTGGAACATATTTGCTGCTTACATTAAACTTAGGTATAAGCAATTTTATTAACAGTCAAGCTTCAATTGGCATATCACTCTTCTGAACTGACAGAAAGCAAAAAGACCCTAAAGTGACTACTCACAGCTCGCACTTGCCTATGCAATCCAGAAACATAAGGTCACTCAATCACCTTTCCTCCCCCATTTTTTTCCTAGAGGCTGCTGTTCTTTACATTATTATTTACTGTTTGAGTCAGAAGTACATTTTAATAATTTATTTATTAGCACATCAAGCTTTAAATAAAACATGCATCCGAATTTAAAGTTCTGTCTCTAATGTGCCAGTTATGTGATTAATTCATTAGGTTTGTCACTGACTTATGAATTATACAAATGACTTTTAAACCAAGAAGACGATTTAGATCACATTTCATACTTTGGAATGTAAATATCTGTTTTGTTAATAGCAGTTTGTTTAAAAAGAATGAGCTTAAAAGTCAATGTACAGACTTACCATTGATAATATGGTTTGCCCCTTGCAAACTATTGAAATAATGTTACCTGTAAAGATTTATATCTGTATTCCCATTTTAAACACCAGCTCTTCTTTTGTACTAAGATGGATTCTGCCCTTTTGCTTTTGGGGATATGTGGGAGATTAGCAATGGGGTGATACTAATACTTACGGTTTACCCCGTCATCAAGGGAGTCTATGTTGTCTTCTTCTGTTACTTCTCCTGAGTCTGTCTGCACAACAAGGAAAGCATATCGGTCAGAATTTTGGGTCACTAGAGTTGGGAAGTTATATCTCAATTTTCTCTCCACTTCAACCATGTGGGAACAAATACATGGAGTCAGAAATAAACCAGTCATGTAAGAATGATAGAAGCCGAGTGCTTAATGCACAAAGGAGACAAAATGATCTTTAAATTAATTTTTTTCTATGAACATTAGAACTAATCAAGACTGGTTTTCAATGGGTTTGCACCTTTAGCCCACTAATCACCACAGGTTTGATAAACCAGGTGCCTTTTCAGCCTCTGCCACTAGGCAGGGACAGCACTTGGTGTGGCTAGTAGATCAGGAAGTGGCTGCTGGCTGGCCACTTTGCTGCTGCCACAAAGAACCTGTAATGTGAACTCTCCTGTCTCTTGGTAAGGACAATCCCGCTCTCTTGAAGAGATATCACCACAACTTTTCCCAATTTGGCATTAATGTAAAATATTTCCAAGGGAAAATTAATTTATTTCATATTTGAAGTTGCTAAACAGGATTCAAGCCTCATTAGAGATACAAAAGAGAGAGATACAAACCTGAGTCCATAAAAAAATAGCCTGAAAATGAAACAGCCATTAAAGAGAATCAACATTTGTTTTCAGGTTATTAGGGTTTATCTTTTATGTAAGGGAACATTCATAATACAACACCTTCACTAATTCTAAGAACTTTTGTCTGAGCAAACAGTGATCAAAACCCCTCTCTAGAAAGGTTAGTTCAGATTATTGCACATTTGAATGCGTCACCTGCTATATGCAGCATATTATGCCTGATGATCATTAATACATGGATTTGTGTGCCCATAAAATCCCTGAAGCACTCTTTCAGGAACTCCAGCAATGGGATCCCATAAATCTGAAAGCACCTCATACTGTAGTGAGTAATGAGAACTTATGGATTTTCCAAGCCAAGGAATGGTCAAATCAAGTGTAAATCCATGCAAAACCATGATGAAGGTACAGTGTAGAAGTACATGGTAGCATCTTCTTTATCTGATTGATGTAGGTTGCCTCAAGTTGGATTATTAAAAGTACCTCAGGTTAATGCATCTAACCTGGACATATGCACTGTAACTATTACATTATGGACAATATCTAACTGTTTGGTCACAGAGCATGAGCACATTAGGCTAGGCTGCCTTGAGGACCATTGATGAATGTTTAAAGGAGATACGGGAAAAAAAAAAAGAATTGTAGGCCAATGATGTTTCAAGGAAATACGACTCTTCAAGATAGAGTTGTCTACATTTTGGGGGGTGAGGATTCCCATTTAAATTTTAATGTTATCTGTGTATGCTGGGGAAAAGTAGAGATAGTTATTAACAACAGATTATTTTACAGCAAGTGTGAGAAAAAAGCAAAATACATCTAACTTGAAAACTCTCATAATACTTTTTCTTTTCTCCATTAAAGAAAAGATTGCCATATACTGTTACTCCACACTAGCTCTAGATTTCTTAACAATGCATAAAACTGGTACTTTGATATTTGTTCAGGAGCTTTGTGACTGCCTTTCCGAAAAGGCCATCCTACTGTCAAATGCAAACTCTGTTGCTTTTATGTTAAGTAGTGGTTTATTTTGCAAATTACTGAGAGTTATAACCTACTATTACATGAGAATAAAGGTAATAAAATCAAGTTCCAAGACATTTGATATTGATACGTGTATATGCATCACCCAGATGAGTTGCAGTATTGTGTATAATACTGATCCAGCCAGGACAAAGTTACTCTCTTTTGCTTTATGGAATGCACATTTTAAATGCTTACAAGCAATAAGGGGAAAAAGAAACACCAGACAATTTGACTGTGCTAAGCTCAGTTTCTTAAGCAGTCTAACAGAGGGACAGGCTGTCTGAGGGAGGGCTTTACACAGCACACACATACACACACACACACACACAAATTTACTCTTAACTGACTGCCAAGGACACAGATGCGTCTGGAAGAAACATGACACTTTCTCCAGCTGCCCCATGGTGGGGTCTGGGCAGGGGCTTGGCACCAATGTACTAGCCTTGTACCTTGTTGCACCTTGGCTCTTCTTCTTCTAGTGGTGTCAGACATCTATGTGCCAGTCTTTCCCTGATACTATTACAGGAGGGGTTTATAGGCAGATGTCTCAACTCACCAACCACATCATTACACAAGGATACCACACTATGCATTTCCATCAGTTTCAGGTGTTCTCCTGGCACTTGTTCATCCATATGTACCACCCATGTCCAGTTCTTGTTTGCTACGTCCTGTTGGCCATGGCTCATTATGCTCAGTTACTCACTTTTGATTAAGGCAAAGTCTTGGTGCTCCAATGACATATTAAATGTCAGAGAGTCTTTTAAATCAAAGGAATAGGCCATAATTTCACTGTTCATTACTACTTTTAAAGTGTCGCATTCTCAGTGGGTCAAATTGTGTTCGTGGTTATGAATCTCTGTGTGCCGTTTGGCCTCGTATTCAGGAGCAGTTATTCCTGATTTACACTAGTGTGGAAAGCTCTGTGAATTCAGATGGATTTACATCTTTCAACCAAGAATAACCTTTGTCCTAGTGACTGAGATGCACTTTCAATGCCTAGGCAGGAGAGTAGGTCATGCAGTATAAATTAAAGGACTTCTGAGTCATACTCTATCAATGATTTAGGGAGATAAAAAATCTGTGTAGCCCTTTCCTGCTAGTGCTTTTCCCAAAGAACTATCATTTCCTTTATTAAACATACAAGAGATGCAAGAAAATCTATTTGCTTGAATTTTAGATTCTAGCCTTTTAAAGCTTTTAAATCATTCAGCCAGAAGTGATTTCCTTCTGCATGCGTGAAGCTTGTCTCCCTAGAATCATTTTTCTGGAGATACTAAATTCTGTGACTACTTGACCTTGAATTGCTTATCTCTACAGCAAAATTCCTTCTGAAAGAAATGTTTTAAGGCCAAAAAGGCACAGAAGTTGATGCCCTTTTACCCTATTCCTGCCTCTTTTCCTGCCATTGTTACTGACCTCAAATCCCAAAGAGTAAGTTGAACTTGAACAATTGTATGAATTGATTGGCACATACTACAGCTTGCAGCCACATAGTCTCAAGGTCTGATTTCATTAGTTCCCCTGATAAAGACTGTTAGGTGTTGTGGGTTTGTAATGGGATAACAGAAGGGAAAACAGAACCATTTTGGGAAATGGAATAGATAAGTTATTAGGAATTTCTTATTTTGAATCAAAATAAGAAATACTGAGTCAATGTCCTAGTATGATGCCACTAAGCTTCATAAGCAGCACAGACATAGCTGTGCTGCGTTTTTTGTCTGATCAGACCTTTTATAACTTAAGCATCCTGGAAGTATCTGAATATGGTAAGGGAGCTACTAGTGTGTATACATTCACAGCAATTACTGTAATACAATTATTGTATTACAACCGCCTATGAGAGTAGATTAACTGGTTGGCAGTGCAAAGAAACAGAAAGGAGTTTAGAAGAGACAATAAAGCATAATTTAAATTACTTAGACTGCAAAAGGAATGTAATTTTGGGAATTTGCCCAGATTATTGGGGGGGAGGGGAGTGGTGTCCCAACTATCATAAAATGCTGTCAGGAGTTGGAATTTCTTCAAAGAAGACAAAGGAGTGGAAATTTCTTCAACTATCATTTGAAATATTATTGGCCAGGCCAAAGTTAGGCATCTTTTGGACTTGATGATCTTTAAGGTCTTTTCCAACCTAGTTGATCATATGATTCTATGACTCTGTCTTAAAAGGAACAGTGTTTATTGATGAGGTTTATAATACAGAACCAGAATTTTTTTCTTGGGTAGAAAACTTTCCTTGGATAATTTCTGATTTTCATTCCAACCTACTAACATAATTGTATAAACGTTCTTAATGGAATTAACATTGAAAATTTTATCTTCAACTTCAAACTTGAACTATGCATGTGTTTTGTGCTTGCCTGTGTGAGAACACGCATGAACACAAAGACATGATGGAACACAGGTTAATGAGCATTCAAGAAAAAATTTTGAAAAGAAATTTCTCTAAGGAATACTTGAAAATTCTCTGGTCCCTTGTAAAACTTTGTAGCAGGCA
Organism: Strigops habroptila; assembly: GCF_004027225.2. NCBI lineage: Eukaryota > Metazoa > Chordata > Aves > Psittaciformes > Psittacidae > Strigops > Strigops habroptila. The sequence goes on from NC_044302.2 coordinate 69,534,409, forward strand.
AGTAGGACAGAGTCAGCTTCTTTAAGGTTCAGCTTCTTGTGGTCAAGAGCATTTTGCAGGTGGCTAATATTCCAAGGGAAATACTGTGTTTCTGCTTTAGCACAGATGTTGCAGAACTTGAGAAGGGTTGGGACTGCTTCCAATTCTGCATACATGCAAGGATCTAAAGTAATTTAAGCTATTGGTCTGAATTTTTTGTTTTAATATTTACATACAATGTATAGTCTCTTCTTTATTAGGCAAGTTAAATTTAAATATAAAACAATGTTTCTTGTGAGGAGATGTTTTAATATGGGGTGATGTTCTACATGTGGGGCAATCCTCTTAAATTATTTCTGTATTTCTGTATGAAAGAAAAACTTTACAATAATTAATAACAGCAAGGGCTGTTTTCATAATAAAGTTTGCAAGAGAAATTAAGTCCAGGATGCAAATCTTAAAAGTTTCTTTAAGATTTTCTTAATAAAATTTCCTGACACCTGAGGTCCTACTTTTTTAAATGCTAGGAACTCTTAGACTTCTTTAATGCAGCATATGTCAGTAGCTGTCAGCACTAGCAGTACTTATCACCATCTTTCTCTTAACCCACATTAAGCCATTTTTGGATATCTTTTGACATCAGTCCTGTAAGAAAATGACCAGACAAATTAGTCAAGTTTTCCAACTAGACAGACAGGAATATTTTGTTGGTTTGTTTTTGTGTGGGGGTTTGTTTGTTTGTTTCTTTAGTTTAGTTTAGTTTTGGTTTGTTTTGGTTTGTTTTGTTTTTTTCTTTCTGTGATGAGGATACTGACACTTTAGAAATCCAGATCTGTTCATATTATATGCGTAGGCTAGGTGAACAGTTTAGACACCCTATCTAGAGTGGGCAGTGGTTGCACGGTTTATATGATAATGATCAGTAAAAGAATTGGACAAGCCTCAAAAGCACTGGATTAAGTGTAGAGGTGAAAAGTCAACAGTACAACGTTTGATAAGTGGATTTGATGATTCTGAGTGGTAAATACCCTGGACAGATGTGAGGTAGGCTATTTATTATACAAGTTATGGGCTTTGACTCAGAAGAATCTCTTACAGGCACTTGAAAGTTATCTGTTACTATATGACTGATCCTACTATAGCAAGTGAAATGTTTACTTTTCTTAGGCCTGTAAGTACACAGGCAAGATTGAATTCTACTATTGCCCCAAATTTCTAAGTAACTGGGATACTGTTGCAGATATACTCAAAGAATTTTTTTTTTTTTTAGGAATCTCTTGAAAATATATTAATCACAGAAACATTTGATTTCTTTTTCTCTGCAGGTGAAGAATACTTTTTTTTTTTTTTTTAACACTAGTAAGGCTACAGTAACAGAAGTCTTATCAACCTGAATGGGAACAGAATCTGATTTCTCATTTAATGGCATCTGTTAGACTTCTTGTTGCTTAAGAAAAACACTATCTTTTAACTCACTATTTGTCATAATTTCCTACATCCTTTAGTTTACATATACTTTAGAGCAGGACATGTTAAAATATTTGACTAACGTCTGAAGAAATTCTATGGTGTGAATTTGTTAGTTCCTTTGTTTAGTACTGTGCTATTTCTTAACTTAAATTGACCAAAAAAGGAAGAGTTTGTTTTCACTAAATAGAAATTATAGGGTAGTTTGGGAAAATATAATGCTTAATAGTCTTCACGCTGAACATCTCCTCTGTCTTCTCAGACAAGGTGATACTAGTATTGAGAATGAGAAAGAAGTGTAGTGTAACTGTGCAGATTAATGTAACCATTTTAATCATCCTCAGCACCATGTTCTAAGGTATCCAACATTTATGACAAAATATTCTAACAAATCTCTGATGAGTCATTTCAGTAATAGGATTTATTTATATATAGGCTGTTTCATTAATCAGAGGAGGATCTGCACAGCTATTGAAATAACATCTCACAGAAAGTTAATGTGGCACACTGCAGTATCCTTCCTGTAGTGGTGACAGTGGGGGGGTACCCCGCATCTGCAAGACTAATGATTTAGCATGGTAAATTAGTATACCTGACTGTGAAACACTGCAGAAAGAATGCCATTGCTCAGCAGCAGCTTTTTCACTATAGGTAAGGAGTTTGCATCACAAAAAAGAATATATTTGCAATATAAAATATTTCTTCTTTTTTTTCTTTGTGGCCTGTTTGCTGGTCTGTTTGTTCAGAATTCTAATTCTTTCCTTCTTTGGCTTCATTAGAGATTTTCAGTCTCACAGTAATGACTTTACAATCATTTGGTTTAACCTGGAGAAAGCAGAAGAAACATTCCAAAGTTTTTCTAAACACTGAATATTGGCTAGAGAAAGGAATAAGAAATCAATTAGTAAGGTGACTGATGGATAATTTTTTTCCATATCAAATGACTTTTTTTTCCTGTGCTAATAGTTTCCTGTGAGAACCTATCATTACGTGGGAAGGAATCAAATAGTCTTTCTGGAACCGATAAAAAAGATTCAGATGTTGGATTGTACTGCCTTAGTCTTCCTCTAACCTGACAATAGGGGTCAAGATCATCCAGTGTGCTATTTTTCTCAGAGGGAAGTATAAGAAATATGTTACAGAAATTTCAATTAAATGCTTGCTTAGGCAGTTATACAAAACATGGATGTACTTTTTCCTTAACTTTATGGTTCTGTGGATTGTTTTCTTCCTGTGGCCCCAGAATTTCTTTGAAAAATAATATGATTTGGGGAGAAAATTGTTAAAAATACAATTTGTACATCCTTATTCATGATAATACAAATCTTTAAATCTTCTGTATCTTTAGAGTTTTAAAGTTATTTTATGAATTGTGAGGGAAATAGAATCATTGGTTCAAATTTGGCTTAAAGTACATGGTTAGTATAGAAGTGAAGCCATATGATGAGGAAAAAAAAAGTGCTAAAAAGAGAAATGCAAAGTGTTGAAATATCTATAAAACTACCAAAAAAATTTAAATTAACTTTAGAGACAAAATTAGGAATAAAGGAAACTTTTCAAGGTATTGTGGATTTATTCCATATTTGTTGCCTAGCACTACAAAAATGTAGCAAATGCCACACTTCTTACAGGAAGAAAGTTGAAGGAAACATTTTTCTATTTAGAGCCAAACTGAACTCTTTCTAAAATCTTCTGAAAATTCCCAGTTGGCCATGAAACTAAGACAGTTAATAAACATGGGAAAATAGTTATATAGGTTTAAGTTTGGCCAGAAACAAACTATACCCAGCTGGCTTTTTCACAAGTGGTAACAGATGTTCAGGGTGTCTGCAGTACACCTGGCTTCATGAAAAGAAGAACATGTGGCATGAACTCCCAGGTGGATTATTTCATGTCAGGTTCAGTCTTTTTCTCTAAGAAGTGTGCTGAAGAAGCACAAACCATCCTAAGTATATTGACTTGCTTGTGCACCTCTAGAAGACTGAAGACACAGTGCATTACTATAGCTAAACCTCCTGTTAATATTGCTTCAGTTGTGCTATTGGGCTTTTAGGTTTCTGGAGTCATATAACCTGGCAGATGCTCCTCTTTTTAGGACTTTGCTACACAACAATCACTGTTGGAAAGGGGCAGTAAGATTGGTGACCCAGAGCACAAGGCAATATAAGTATATTGAAACTTTTTTTAATATCTAAATATATATAAATATATATACACTTATGTGTATATACACTTATGTATATATTTGCATATATAAATATATAAGCATAGATATGTATAAATATACCAATTTGTCTATACATATATGTACTTATACATACATACTTATATTTTTAATTTATTAAGAACAGTTTAGCTTGTAGTTTTCACAAATTCAAAGTACATCCTTATACCATTACTAAAAGCCCTACTGAAGCCTTTATTTTTATCTGCTAGTTGTTGTTATTATCATTACTATTATTATTAACAGAAACATAGGTATTCAAAGTTTATTCCTGCATAGAAAAATGTGCTACAGGGCTTTCTTTATCATAACTGACTGCTGTGTAATATGTTCTTGATAGTTTAACACTGCATCTGTACCATCTAAAATTAGTCACAGTTGAACTGGTTGGAAACTAATTCCAGAAAGCAGTTGACACTCAGTTTGAGTCACTGGGATATAGCTAGAGAGGAAGTTATCTGAACGTTGTCAACTGTTGGAATATCCAGAAAAAAAAAAAAAAAATACTGCTATTTGAGCACTGAGATTATTTAAAAGTCTTGTTTTTATTTAAAATAAAAAAAAAAAAAAAAGGAAGACAAGCTGTTACTTATACAGAAAAAATATCACAATTTCAAAAGCTAGTGGGCTTTATCCTCTTTCCAATGCTTTCTTTTTAGAATCATAATGGTTTATAGACTTTACCTTACCATTTGTGAACCCTTGAGCTAAATCACAGTATATCCAGTATTTTTTCTCCCCATCCCATTTTATACAATAATCTGAAGCTTGAATTAAACTAAAACATTTTTCCTACATTAATTTCCTATAAGTCTTGTAAATTAATCTAATTCCTAGGATTCTTCTAAAGGGCAGATTTTCCTCCTCTTCCTCCTCCTAACCATAACTGACTTTCAGGAACTGCTGAACTGTTTGTACAAACTGTAAAAGGATTCCTCACAGTATAAATTCCGAGGCACGGGAGAGCACAGTGAACACATCATAGTAATTTATCATCAGATTATTTGGGTTAGTAGTAGCTCATGTGCAGAGTCTCTGATATGCTAAGAATAATCTGATTTATTTTCTAGTGTTTCTAGTGAATTGCATAATTACTCAGTATACACCCTAAATAGAATGTAGAAAAAAATAATTTCTCTTCTGATGAGGGGAAGGCATGGGAATATCAAACACTGTGGTGAAAGGTAGATGAAATGTGCAAAGGGAGAGCTAAACATCTGTCAAGTGTCATCAGAATCACATTAGCCTGTGAGTGCTATGGGAGTGGAAATTCAAGGGTACCGATAGGACTACAGAGTAATGTTCTGACTTAATTTGCAATAGCCACGTTCTGTTTCAGGTAACTGTTAGAAGTTAGTCCAAGTTAAATTAAAATTACAATGTTCTGCTAAGATGCAAGGATAACTCTTGCCAAGTAGGAAAATGTGCACTAATTCTCCGCTATCTTTTGAGAAGCTATGGAAGAGAGAAACAAGTTATTGGAAAGGCAGTTTCGGTATTGTTAAGACAATGCAGTCCTGTGGTTTGAAGATACAAAACTCAGCACAAACAAGTAGGTAAAGGACAGGTGGAACAGAGATATAAGGGAGTGAGCAAAAGGAAACACTAGTGCATTGAGAACATCTGAGAGGCATGGTTTTTTTAAGTTATTTCTCTGCTTGACTTGCTTTTTCAAATATTGCTTGCTCTGGAATATCACACACATACACACACATCCCCTGCCCTCTATGTTTTTGTGTGTTTCACTTATTTAGTATTTTCTTTGCTTAATTCACAAATCTGAGAACTTGAGGAAGACTGAACAAGCAATGGTGCCACATAAGATACTAAATCATGAGCTAGGAGACACGAGGGTTTTCTATATTATGTTTTGGTGACAACTCTCAAGATCAAGTTTACTGTTCATGCCTGCAATCAGAGCCAGTGTTTACTTCTGGAAACCACCCAATGCTGTGTGCTGAATACACCTATTGGCTTTGTGTACCTGCTCTGTCTGCAAGCCAGTCCAGTGGCTGAAGGGCAGGTGCCCTGCAGAGTATCTTGTTCTATATAGATTGCTCTTGAACATGTCAGCTGCATGTTAACGTGCACTGTATTCTAATGAGCTAAAGGAATATTCCCCTTAGAGCAACAATGGTGCTATTTTTAACAAAACACATGCAGAGTTAGCAATTAGTATAGAACACAAACCAATTTTTATGGGCTTGAGAGACGAATTTGTAATGAGTTGGGACAGAATGAATGTCTTGGGTGGATATACATATCTCAAACTGTAGCTAAAATCTGTATATATTTTTATTAAAGATATTCTTTATTCTTTTGATTATTCTGTATGTGAAAGAAAGAATGAGAAGTAAAAATTCCCAGGAATGTCTTGACATGTGTTAACAAGATAGTATGATCTTCTAGGGTATTTTAACCACAGCATTCCAGAACCTGAATTGTAATATTTTATGTTTCTAGGTAGATTTTTATCAGCTTGAGAAACACCTGAATTTCAGTGAAATTATCCCAGGCAAGCTTGTCAAATAGTTAAAAACATCACTCCTTTCTGGATGTGATAACTGAAGTAATGAATACCTTGTATGTAAAACAAAGGAGTTTGAGATATGGTGGCATCAAAGTATAAATAATGGGAAAATAAAGCCATTTCTCTCTTTCGTTGAGGTTAGGTAGCAGTTTTGGTACGGAATCATCTTCAAGAGTGGCATGGCAGGAAGCAAGTCTCAAAAGGAAAATGCAAAGGAAAGGCAATCAATGGGAAGTTGCTGCTTTTTTAATTAAATTGTTAACTCGTGTCAGCATAAACTCTTCCAAAATTTTCTTAAAAGAGTTGTAAGCAGTAGTGGCTTGAGTCTGCAGACTGAAGTTCTGATGTCAGACAAACCTTGCAGAGTAGAACTGTGGGACTCAGCTTTATCTGTCCAGCAAATAATGATGCTTTGGGGGGATTTCTCTGATAACCCCTCTTTGGTAAGCTCAGAAGGCTACTATGTTGAAAATAACAACAAGGTTTTCTACGTGGAGGAGCATAGTCTCCAATTAGAACCCAGGCTTGACCCCACAGAATGATAATGGCTCTAAGAATACCAGAGACCTGATGCAAAATTAGAAGACAGCAAGCAATAAAGATAGGTGAATGCATGCAGATGCTTTAGAAAACTGTTGAATTTAGAAGTTGTTGACCACATAGATTTAATTAATGTTTAGATGTTCTATTTTGTGCTATGACTGTTATTTTTCCCCAGCAATTTCTCTGATAGCAGCATTTCTAAAGGTTTGGCTTTTTTTTGTGGGTGCGTTTGTTTGTTTTTAAGTTTACATGATCAGAGAAGCGCTGTCAGTTGAAAGAACAGAACATCAGTTCCACAGTTTTGCTGATTGTCATCATGATTCTACACAAAACTCTGAGCTTGTGACTATGATATTTTTAAGTAGGTCTTGCTGATTATATTTCAGGCAGTCAAGAGCATAGATTTCTTGTTTAATTGCAGCAGCTTTAATAGTTATTAATTATTTTGCTTGGTGTGTATTAAGCCACTTGGAAATGGAACTGAAATAAGTTTTTGCCTTAAAAATCCATAAATCTGTGCTACAAATAGGGCTCAGAACAGAGAAGGGCAGCACAAGTTGTTATCTTAATTCTATGTTTTGTTTGAAAACACAAGATACTTAATAAAAATTAAAACCTGTATCTTCTAAATAATTCATGAAGGTGCAGGCCTATATAAAGAAGGAAATAATAACAATTTCAAATGGTTTTATGGCTTATGTTAGTTTTATTTACTTTATTTTAGCAGTGAATAGGCTTATGTCAAACCAAAAAGAACATATTTACTGGCTAATTATTTTGCTTGACTATTAAAAATTTGAGATCTAAGATTCACTCAGATCCACATTCTGACTCAAAATGTTCTTAAATTCTCTTTCTACCATTGTATCATTCTTTAAAAGTGGGTTATAAATAGGTAAATAACTCCAGGAATTATTTTCTGATTATTTATTATTTATTCTCTAGAAAGCAAACCAATTTTCAATTTGGTGAGGGAGGTGGAGGGGAAGGAGAAGTTAACCTTGTTTTAAAACTTTTTTGTCTGAATTTTAGTTGGGAAAGTAACAAAGTTTCTTTACCTTCACCTCTCCAATGGATTTCATCATGTATAAAGGGCTAGCAGTAGCAGCTACTTTTCATTATGTTAGGATATATGAAAGTATACTGAAAGTGGGGCAAGAAAAATGACTAGATATTTTGGGACTGGCTGGGCAAGGAGGTGAGATCCTATGATGAAGTCACACTACAGGGGATGGTTATGCCTTGTAGCTGTGCCTAAGGCTATAGTGCTTGGAACAGAGTTTAAAGGGTCAGTGTGCAATTTAAACTGCAAAAAAAATCCAGATTTACCTTGCCTCAGTTTTATTTTTAAACTCTGTCAAAACCCACAGTACAGGATTTTTTTACTGAGCCGAGGGTTTATTTCTCCCTTTCTCTTCTTTTGTACTGCATTTTTAGAAACCAGTATGCAGATAAATTGCTGGAACAATAAATGACATTAGCTTAGACCAAAAAATTGTTAATTGAAAATGACATTTCTCTCCCTCCTTCTCTTTTCCTGTTCTTTTGTAAATAGAGCAATTTAGTATTCTACTTGTGGAACTGCATTTTATTTATTTTACAATACTGTTGACTTTTTTTTTTTTAACCACACACTCAAGCCAAAAGGAAACAGCACGAAAATGATATGATGACCACTAAAATCTTTAAGTTAATATTTTAATTATCCTCAGTTCTTACAGCAGGATTTTGCAAGTGTTCTGCTTGGGATAAATATGGAGCTACAAAGCACCAGGAAAAGGTAAGAGAGAGTTTCCAAGTTTAGCATGTTCACTGCATGCCATCCTATAAAAGTACAGATAAGTTCTTGTTTCCAGACCCTTATGCAGCATGGTATGGACAGGGCTCAAAGACACATCAGTGTTCCTTCTATCTGAACACATCTCGAGGGAGATTTGGGTGCTTGAAAGGAACTTGCATATGTCAAAAGGGAAGCTGCATTTCAATCACTGGCTTTGCTCAATTATTTACCCAGCACACAGTGTAGTGTGGTTTCAGTTGGATACAGCATTTTTTCATCTTCAAGAATGAATACTGTTCAGTAAAGATCCATATGATCACCAGCATCACAAAGTTAGCATCACAAAAATCACCCACATTTACTCCTAAAAAACTAAAAGCGGCAGAACAAAAAAACCCCAAACCAACCAACCAAACAGCAAAACCAGCAAAACAGCAAACAGCAAAAAAACCCACCAAATACCTGGAAAAAAAAACCAGAAAAAACCACCAAACAACAACAACAACAAAAAAACCCCAACCCCAACACAAAAAACAAAAAAACAAAAACACAAAAAAAAAAACCCAAACAAAAAACCCCTAAAACCCAACAATTAAAATATTGGTAATGAAAGGTATAGAATGATAGAATCAGAATAGATTGGGTTGGAAGCAACCTTCAAAGGTCATATAGTCCAATCCCCCTGCTATAAGCAGAGACATCTTCAATTAGATCAGGTTGCTCAGAACCACATCCAGCCTGGCCTTGAATGTCTCCAGGGATGGTGCATCCACCACCTCTCTGGGCAACACACGCGAGTATTTTACCACCCTCATTGTAAAAAATTTCTTCCTCACATCCAGCCTCTACTCAAGAAGGTAGAGTCTCCCCTCTTTTAGTTTAAAACTATCACCCCTCATCGTATCACAACAGGCCCTGCTAAAAAGTCCTTTCCCATCTTTCTTTAGGTCCCTTTTGAGAACTGAAAGGCCACAAACAGGTCTCCCCAGAGTCTTCTCTTCTCCAGGCTGAACAACCCCAACTCTCTCAGCCTTTCCTCATAGGAGAGGTGCTCCATCCCTCTGATCATTTCTGTGGCTCTCCTCTGGACCCTCTCCAACAGGTCCATGTCCTTCCTGTGCTGAGGACTCCAGAGCTGGACACAGCACTCCAGGTGGGGTGTCACCAGAGCAGAGTGAAGAGGCAGAATCATCTCCCTTGACCTGCTGGCCATGCTCCTTTGGATGCAGCCCAGGATACAATCGGCCTTCTGGGCTGCAAGCGAACACTGCTGGCTCATGTCCAATCCTTCATCCACCAGTGCCCTCAAGTCCTTTTCCTCAGGGGTACTCTCCATCCCTTCACCCCTCAGCCTGTATTGGTACTGGGGGTTGCTCCAACCCAGGTGCAGGACCCTGCACTTGGCCTTGTTGGATCTCCTGATGTTCACATAGGCCCACCTCGCTAGCCTGTCGAAGTCCCTCCAGATAGCTTTCTGTCCCCCCAGGTGTGCCAACAGCACCACTCAGCTTGGTGTCATCTTCAAACTTGCTGACAGTGCACTCAATCCCATTATGTCATTGATGAAGGTATTAAACAGTACTGGTTCCAGTTCAGATCCCTAAGGGATGCCACTTGTCACTGGTGTCCATCCAGACACTGAGCCATTGACCACTACCCTCTGGATGTGATCACCCAGCCAATTCCTTATCCACCAAACAGTTCACCCATCAACTCCGTATCTTTCCAGTTTAGAGAGAGAAGGATGTCGTGAGCGTTGTGTCAAAGACTTTGCAAAAGTCCAGATAGACATTTTTAGCCCTTCCCTTGTCCACTGATGTAGTCACTCCATCATAGAAGGCCACTAGGTTGGTCAGGCAGGACTTGCCCTTGGTGAAGCCACACTGGCTGTCTCAATTCATCTCTCTTTCCTTCATGTGCCTTACCATGGCTCCTAGGAGGATCTGTTCCATGATCTTCCCAGGCACAGAGGTGAAGCTGAGGGGCTGGTAGCTCCCAGGCTCCTCCTTTCCACCCTTTTTAAAAATGGGTCTGACTTTTTCCAGTCACCAGGGACCTCACCTGACTGCCATAACTTCTCAAATACCACGGAGAGTGGCTTGGCAAATACTCAGAACTCTGGGATGGATCTCATCAGGTCCCATAGACTTCAGTATGTTCAGGTTCCTCAAATGGCCACTAACGTGATCTTCACGTACAGTGGAGAGGTACTTTGATCCCCCAGCTCCTGCCTTGCAGTTCATCCACTCAAGAGGCGTGGGGGGAGAGCCTGCCAGTAAAGAATGAGGAAAACCAGTTGTTGAGTACCTCAGCCTTCTTGTCTGTTGTTACCAACTCACTACTAGTCTTGCTCATCAGCGGCACACTTTCTTTGACCTCCCTGTTCTGGTTGACATACCTGTAGGATCCTTTCTTGTTAATCTTTGCATCCCTTGCCAAGTTGAGCTCCAGCTCTGCCTTGGCCTTCCTGACCCCATCTCTGCACAACTGGGCAGTGTCCCTACACTCTTCCCAGGATACCTGTCCCTGCTTCCCTTGCCTATTTCCTTCTTACCTTTAGTTTGACCAGCAGGTCTTGACTCAGCCATCAGCTGATCAATAAAATGCCATAACTAGAATGTCTTCTGCAGCACATAAAACCAAATATAAAACAAATACTTAAAAAATGACGGAACTATTGCCATGATAGGTATTAAGACATCATGCAGATGAAAGTAGTGGCATAAATGAAAATGATAATTCCCCTGTGGAAAGATGCAGTAAATGGCATCATGGAGGTAATGCTATAACTATTACAGCTGACAATTTCAGCAGCTGCTGTTTTTATTTTATTTAAATGACAAAGAAATAAATAGCATTGGGTACTGTGTGATTATGGAACACTCCACTTCCTCAAAGACTGGCAGAAAAATGAATGCTGATAGAATCTGGGTCCTGCTTTTCTATTTCGTCTTCTCTCCGTTTCTCTACTAACTACTCACAAGAAGGGAGTCCTGGAGACATTTGTTCATTAGTGTTAAAAGCGCATTTTTCAACAGAGTGCTGCAGTGTCAGTAGCTAGGTGTATATACGGAGCCTTCTGTACATCTGTTCCCTAGTTACCAGAGGCTGTCAAAGTCTCAGGTCAGTGACCTAGTTGCCTATTTCCAACCTTCAGTATAAACTATATAGAAATTTCCCATTTGTTCAGATCTATGAGGAATTTTATACTGGGAAAGACAGACATAAACTTGCAAGACAAGAAAAGCTAGACTATCTTGAAGAAAACGCTACAAATTTGTCAGTAGCTCACAGAGATACAGAACAGAGTTGCCTAAGAGGGCACAGGGAGCACAAAAATTTGTTGGAAATTTTATATTTGCAAAATTTACTTTTTCTTCAAGTACTCTGATACCTTCAGAGGTGGTCCTGTGATTCTCGAAAGCTGAAGATTGACATTAAGGTCTGAGAATCATGAAAGTTCTGGAAAATATCTATTTTCTCAGTAACTCCAATTCTGAAAAGCAGCAAAGTAATTTTAAAAACTGAGTTCCCACTGGGCTAAATATAATAAGAGGATGTTAGGAATTCTGTAAAGATATCCATCTTCTCTTTTTCTCTCCTTCCCACCGAGCTCCATAGTAGTACTATTTGTACATTCACTGCCAATCTGAGCAATATGAAAACAACCCGTTTGCTTCCAAAATAACAAGACATATTATTAGCTAATCCATATGGGAGAAGACTGCAGTACTACTTTTACAATGATCTATTATATTTTGTAGGCTGTATTTTCTATAAATAAATAAATACATAAATAAAAAAATCGTTGTGCTTCTGTGTGTTTTGCCTAGGCTTGGTTTTGCTGGTTCACACTAGATTCTGTTTGTCTAAGGAATCTGCAAAGGAGGTGACTGAGAAAAAAAATGTTTAGAAGTTAATTTCTCAGTATATAGAGCTGTCCTTTAGCCTATGAAATAGAGTGTGGTAGACACTGACATCAGAAAAAAGGGTCTCTGCACTACTGCGAGTGTTACTGTGAAAATAAACCACACTTCCACACAAGTACTCATACGGCATTGTTAGTCTCTGAATTGACAACTGAATTAAGTAATACTAGCTGCATATGAAAAAGAAGAATAAAAAGGATCTGTTTTGTGTTCAAGAGGCTTTCACTGAATTGGGATTGAATCATTATTTTCTTTTAATTATTCCCTATGAAACTTCCCTGACTACTGACCAGTAAGAGGCAACATTATGTTAGGGGTAGTGGGCAAACTAAATGCACTTTGGCTATGCTTCAGCAATAACCAGTGGAATGCTCAGAGCTCATTGATTGTGAAAAAACAACATTATTATTTCTTTAGAAATAGTTATAAGGACTGATTTAGTTACTCAATAAAAAAGGTAGCCATTGTTTTGATTATTTATTACTAGTTCACATTTTCAGATAACTTACTTCTTGTACCCTTCTTTAAAAAATGTATTTATACACATGCAATATGTTTCTACAGTGTATTCATTGCAACACACTAATACAGTGCATTCATTACGAAACAGCTAATCTATTAATCAAAATGATGAGGAACACGTTTTAATAGCTGTGCCAGCAGCTTGGAAGGCAGTTTGGCTTCCAACCAGGAAAGCCAGCTGGTTTTGCACCTTGCACCCTGTCCTTTTGGACAACCACTCTGAATGTTCAGGTTGCAACAGAAAAAGTTGTCAACTGGGTTGACAAGTCTTGAGGGGAGGACTGTCGTGCAGGTTATATGGACATGGAGGATCTAATAAGAAATTGCAAACCAGGCTTAGAAAAAACACACAGAAGCTCAGCACAGAACTTGGAAAGCTGACGGCAATAAATAACGGATTATCACAAAAGGTAAATCAAATATAGTAGAGTAAGCAACATTCTTTACTTCTCCCATATGGATTATGTGATATTACGTCTGGTTATTTTTTAAGCAAATAGGTTATTTTCTCTGCATTTTGCTCAGGTTATCTGTGACTGTATGAAGGCTGCTGCTATGGAGCAGAGTGGTAAAGAGAAGAAAAGATGGACAAGCAAAGCCTGAAAATTGGGTGAAGAATATAACTTTTTTAACAAAGGACATTTAATTGTTGACAAGCCTTAAGGGAATTTTTTAGCAGATAAGCAGTTTTGACCCTTCTTCTCTGCTACAACTTGCTACTGGTACCTCATGAGAAAAATAGTCCAGATGGAAAGCTAAGCTCAAACTGGGAAAATAGAAGGAATGTGGTGCTAAAATTAAAACTTCCAGGATGTGCCATAAACAGAGCTTATTTGGAACTAAAATCTTGTTTCTCAGTTTGTTTCAGCCCAAGAGCCTAAATATCACATTATCAGTTACCCTGATAAACGCCTGAAACATTCTGGCAATTTAAATCAAATTTAAATCAAGCTGAATCAACATGAAGCATTGCACTGAGTCCACATGAAACATTTCAATTTTCCTCTCAAAATTTCCCAGAAATTTCCATCTATGAAAAATATTATTATCCCCATATATATTTTTATATATTTATTTTGGTCTTGCTGCAGGATAAAATCGGCACACACTGATAAGATCAAGCTATTAGGAATCAGTGAATTGCATATGTAGGAACCACGTCTTGGAGAGTTATCTCCTGTGAGCAAGAGTACAGTCTATTTTTAGAAGCTCAGTGTATTACAGTAAAATCAGTACTTCTGCCTCAGTCTCATTCACTGATTTATTTCATAGGTTGTAAGTTACTGAGGAGAGGTCACAGTCGTATGGGGAAATAGAGACATGATGTAGTGTTAAAACTTAACTAATAAGTTTTAGTTATTAGCCACTAAATATCCACTATACAATCAAATCTGTAAAGTACCAGTTTAGTTGCAATATAGCAAATGCTTTAGACATAAATGAAACGGCCTTTTTGTTCTTCGAAAGGAAAGTGTTGGAGTTGGAATGTGACTTAAACATCAGAAGAAATTAGCCATGAAGGGTTAAGAAAATGCATATATCAAAATGCCAGCTGTAATGCCATTAATTCTAAGGAAAGGGAATGAGGTTTATTTGCTCCTTTAATTCTTGTGTATCAATAGTTGTTTGCACTGAATCCTTAAAGGAATGGGAGTACTTAGTGCTTTGTTTATACACCCAGAAATAAGTGTATCACCTCAGGTCGTCTCGTCAAAGCTCCGCAGGGCTGTGCTCTCTCCGCCCATCGTCCCTCTCACACAGCTCACACCGTGCATCATGGTTCCTGCCTAGCTCTACTGCAGGCATGATGACAGTGGAAACCTCGTTAAAGACACTCAGCCACTGAACCAAATTTGATTCAGCCGGCAGCACTGACTATTAGAGAACTAAAATAAGACGGTGCTGGAGCACAGTTCTTAAGGTGAATTGACGTTTGTGATAACAGGCCTCTTTTTTATTTTTCTCTTTTTCTTTTCCCTCTATCAAAAGCTTTCCTTTAGGATTCAAAAGAACAAAGGAACCTCTCTCAAACTGTGCTGTTCCAACAGTATGTATTTTGTTTGCTGAATATGGCAAAAGAAACGGGCTGCATTTCTCAGGCAGAAGTTTCTGTCCCATTTGACGTTTCAGTGTTCGAGAGCTCTGGTTATATAAAAGCCAAACAAAGAGCACAGAAGGGAGGAATTTTAATCAGCAGGGTGAGCCTTTAAATACTATTTCCCCATGGACAAAAAGGATGACTTAATGCTACAAGAAGAAATAAAAGAAACAGAAACGAAAGGAAAAGCCAGGGGCTGAGCGCGCCCCGAGAGGAGCGGGGCGGACCCGCCTCCCTGACGGCCGGAACGGCCGCGGGGCGGGTGCGCCCAGGCGCCCGCGGGCCGGCAGGTGGCGCTCCCGCTCCTGCAATGGCCCCGGTGAGCCCCGCCGCCGCCACCCGGCTTGCCGACATGGCGGCGGACTCGGGTCGGCCCCTCTGAGGTCTTGCTGCCGGTTAAATTTAAGTGGCAGCTTACACTGTCCGGCAGCGTGAGGCTAAAAGAGGCGATAGCATCAAAATAGCCAAAACAGCTACAAGGTTGTCTAAGAATTTTGACTTACACAGCTCGTAACCAATACAGTGCTCTGACAGTGCCTCCAGCTCTGGGGCCCCCAACACTAGAGGGATGTGGACCTGCTTGAGCAAGCCCAGAGAAGGCCATGAAGATGCTCTGGGGGCTGGAGCACCTCTGCTGTGAAGACAGGCTGAGAGAGCTGGCTTCTTCAGCCTGGAGAAGAGAAGGCTCCGGGAAGACCTTAGAGCAGCTTCCAGTACCTAAAGGAAACCTGCAAGAAAGCTGGAGAGGGGCTTTTTACAAGGGCTTGTAGTAACAGGAGAAGGGGGAATGGCTTTAAACTGAAAAAGGGTAGATTTAGACTAGACGTTAGGAAGAAGTTCTTCACTATGAGGCTGGTGTGACACTGGAACACATTGCCCAGAGAGGTGGTGGATGCCCTATTGCTGGAAGCAGCTATGGTCAGGGTGGACAGGGCTCTGAGCAACCTGGTCTAGTTGAAGATGTCCCTGCTTGTTGCAGGGTTGTTGAACTAGATAACCTTTAAAGGTACCTTCCAACCCAAGTTATTCTATGATTCTGTGATTCTGTGATTGTTCTGCCACTTGACATGAATCTGACAAGCAACTGTCTTTCACAGGACATGTAGTAGTATGTATTACTTTTCCGAAACTGTAGCTGCCAGCTACAGGAAGCTGGTAAAAGTAGTTACATTAGCTACTAATACAGAACCAGTTCTGGATAAAGTTTCTAGCTGTGCCAGATTTCAAATAATATTATACATTAGTTAGGTTGTAGTTTACTATTGTCAAGACATTATTCAAAGACCTTTACTTCTGCAAGATCCTTCCAATAGCCTCTCTAGCAACAAGGCATTACATACTACATCCATGACTGTAGTATTTAGATAGATTCCCCACCCTCCCCCCTTTTTTTTTTTTCACATGGACCAGCCAACCAAGCCCTACCAACACAGTCACAGAAAAACCTGTCACAATTTTCCTGGACATGTTATACCATCATAATAAGGTAAAGAAAAAAGAAGAAAAACAAAGCATAGATGCAGAATAAGCAGCGGAAATAAAGAGGTCTGAGCTGATCTGCTTGCTGTAAACATGCCATTCTGGCATGTTTCACTTTCCTAAAATAGTTGAGCTGTTGACAGTATTTTGGTTTAGACAGAGGAGGGACCTATTTTCATTCTCTTTTAGAAAATCAAAGCATCACATTTGTATAAATATCAAGAGTATTTTACCTTCAAGAATTTTCTACTAAAATTATTGCACATCCTCTGCTTTGTTGTGTTAAATATAAGTCCTCCCTCCCTCCCTCCCTCCCTCCCTCCCTCCCTCCCTCCCTCCCTCCCTCCCTTCCTTCCTTCCTTCCTTCCTTCCTTCCTTCCTTCCTTCCTTCCTTCCTTCCTTCCTTCCTTCCTTCCTTCCTTCCTTCCTTCCTTCCTTCCTTCCTTCCTTCCTTCCTTCCTTCCTTCCTTCCTTCCTTCCTTCCTTCCTTCCTTCCTTCCTTCCTTCCTTCCTTCCTTCCTTCCTTCCTTCCTTCATAAAGAATTTGATAACCTGCATTATAAAATTCTGTTCATGCTTATCCTGCCTGCTACAGTAACCTGATCGAACTATATTCCTGCTGCAGAACTTCCTGTCTGTTATTTTAAGAATATTCTTTGCAACATTGAGATATATCTTTAATCATCTGCTGTTCCTTGTATTTGTTTCTTGCTCATTTTTTCTTTTGGCTTCTTCCTTTTTCTCTGCAGTCTTTTCTGCTTTTCCACATCATCTTCAGCTCTCTGACATTTCAGTCTGTTGATGTGCACAAACATTCTGCCAAAGCAGGTTAGCTAGAAATAGTGCTGTCTTTAGTGACTGCTACATTTTCAGCACTACATTGTTCCAGCTGTGACTGACAGGGGTCATGCTATCAAGCCTAATGGTTCCTAAGTAGTGATTAGTTGGACTAGCGATAACTTGATGGGGCTTGATGGACACCTAACTTAACTGCACTAATCCCTCCTAGATATGAATCCTTTACCTTTTCAGAAATGGCACACTGGATGATTTGCTATGATTTGCGAATTATTGTGGTTGTTTGGCTGTTGCTTGTTTTGCACCTATCACCTCACTTGTGAGCTCACAGAGTCTCACCCTGAGGAAATATAAAATGCAAGAGTCATATGAAGGTAAGAGGAATGGAAGCAAACCATCTTCTGAATAACCTCTCCCAAAAGACTGATAATTTGTCTTATGAAATTGCGACTCAAGTTATGGAGCTTAGAAAATAAGTGCTGGTTCTATGTTTCAAGAACAGATGAGGATTTCTCAAAAATATTATTGTCCTGGACAATCTCTTTACATCATGCTTTTATCTTTCCCCTTCTACCCTTTTTGTGCTTCCTCTTACCACAATCTAATTATCCAAGTCATAATAATCCAGTCTCTAAAATACCGCTTCTTTCTTTGATTACTTCTGTCTGCATATTCAAAAAGTAAAAGAATACTTTTTAACATCTAATTAACCCCTAATTTGTGTTCAAATAATTATAAAACTTCCTTTGTATTTTAGTTTGTTGTATTTATTTTGTCTGTGGGTGCATTTGGTGCCAAAAAATATTAATGGTTTAAACAGAATTGTGTATTTCAGGATGAGAGCACATAAAACTGATGTGCAGCACTAGAATACCTGAACATGCTACATGCCCAGATCATGAAATAAGGGAGGATCATGTTCTCAATCAAAAAGAATCTGAGTATCAGCCTAGGAAAAAATGCTATTGCTCTGAAATCTCTAGAGTGAAACTCAGAAGATGTAATGAGGATTGAATTTCTTGCGCTGCAAAAACCTTGTGGCACACATCCCCTTTGGATATGCTTATAGTACAGTTTTGGTTAAGATCAGGTGTGTACTCTTGAAACAGCAATTGGTATCCTATGGCTTGCATTGTGGGGCAGTTTGTTCTTAAAAGCACACAAAATGAATACTTCTTGGATTAATTTGGTTGAAATTCTTAGGTGAAATGGAATTGGGCAGAGCCTTGAGGAGTGCACATAATGCAATTCAACTTGTAGTCAGCTTCAGTCCCTGGTTCTCTGAGATCTAGACCATCTTAGATTTTTTTCTTGCTGGCTGCTCTTCCCCAGCCATAGGCATCATTCCCATGAGAAGATGACTGTCCATTACCTGACCAGTGCACAAGAATATTTCAACATGGAGCAAAAGCAGGAAAGGAAAGACTCTGACATAAAGGTTGCACTTAGTGGATCACCTAAAAGGAGCAAGACGTGCATTAAATGAAAAGCTAGAAACATCTCAGGAATGCAGTTCAGCAGACTTGCCTCAAAGCCCATACAGCTTGATTGTTTTTGAAATTTAAATATCATACTAGCATTCTGTCAGGTCATTTTGTTCACCTAGAAACGTTTCCAGGAATTCACTTATAGTATCCATGTCAGATCTCCCTCATCAGCTGTTTTGGACTACAGACCCACTCCTCTCATGCTGTACTACTTATAAATGTAGACAGAGCCTTTAATGATAGTCATGATTCAGTTTGTCATATGTAAGCTAATGATAATACTTCTCAGATAGGAAGAGTTTTATAAGACTGTGGTCATTGGTACTTGTGATGTGCACAAGAACTATGCAGGCAGTGCTTTTATGAAGCTTATAAATAGAAGAACCCATTATGCGTTTAGGAATGCTGCATGTTTGTTTATTTAAAAAAACCAACCAAACAAACAAAAACCACCACCAACAAACCAACACCTTCATGTTTAGTAAAATTTGGTAATACAGCCATTTACATACCATAGCATTTCAGGGGCAAAACACCGTATTCTTTTACTCTACTTTAACTGTGGATTACTGCAGTAAAATGGTATAATTTATCATTTATGTGAAATCTTGAACTTAATTGCTGAATGCTTATAGGAAATTTGTGGTATTCATTGTCCGAGTTGTACCACCAAGAATATAAACTTCAGTACTCTAAGGAGTGGTTTTCATCACCAGAAATACACAAAGAAAATCAAAACAACTGGAAGACAACTGTATTCTTCATGCTAGTGCATGATTGCTGGAAAATGCATAATCAGAAAATGCATAATCAGAAAATACTGCTTGAAAAGGAAAAGATGGCAGAGAAATAGCGCTAAGATGATGTACCTATCTACCAGTAAAGAAGTTACAACATGTAAGGGAAAATGCCTTTGTGAAATAAATCTCTAAATGTAACTTTGGTTTTGATTTCACCACATCTTGGCTGAATATATAGTTAACTTTTGTTCTTATTAGGTCATAGAGGAGGTTTTTTATAATGGGCATACTAGTTAAAAAAATCTGGCTTCTTCACGTACTAAGTGACTTGTCAGTCTCCCAAGCTTATTGTGATGTTTGTTTGGTATGAGGTTGTCTCAGTATTCTTTCCACAGAAAGATATTTATATCTAATCTTCAATGGTTGATATAAATCAAACATGTGGTGTAGAAGACTGAGACTTAAAGTATTTAACATAAAAAAAACTCATGGTAAATTAATGTTTGCAAAGCTTAAACACTAAAGTTTTAGAAACACTTAATACAGCGGTGTCACTAGTCCCTGAAGGTAGTGTGAAGTGTGCAGTTCTATGTCACTTGAGATAATGATGTTCCTCATAAAGACGCTTTGTCATTTTTCTTTTATTCTCTTGTACCACAAAGTATAAAATACTTTAAGGGATTACCTCAATCAAAACAAGAAGCCTGCAGAATAATACTGGAGTTACATTGGCTGTTACTGCAAACTACTATAGTACACTTAAAAGAGGAGCTCAGTTGCTTCTCTTTTGCTCCTCAATTGCTAATGCAGTACCACTGCTGTTGAGCTAAATCATGTTAATTTACCTCATAGGAATTTGTTGAGTTGTTTCATAGGCAATCTGCTATTTATTTTGGTAGCCAAGTGAATTAGGAACTTTCTGGTTCTGTTGCTCCCACAGTTGCTGTTTTAAAATGTTTTGTCTGGTACCTAAAAGTCCAATAAATAGAATTAGAATAAAATAGAAAACCGTATTGTACAGGCTATGAAAGCAAAATTCACTGTTTTCAAGTAGAATTGCAAGCAGAGTGATTAACATTGGCCAGCTAAACAGAACAGAAAGCTCAAATTATAAAATTTGTGCATGGAAATTTTCGATCTATTCTCATGTTGCTTAGAAAGAGAAGCCAGATAGGGCTCTGGATACTTTTTAAGATCAGTAGGCTTCCTACCAGGTACACTGTGCCTAGTGTTCATTTCTAAACTACTGCTAGTGCATTCAGCAGACTGTGAGATTCACCTGCGAGTTACTGGTGTTGATTTGTGTTCCATCACATGTGATTCCTCTTAAGCACAGATTTCTAGTTTATATTGTTTTCAAAGCATTTACTTCTAGCCTGTGTAGCTGAAAAATGAACTTTCAGTCATCTTAATGCTCTTGTTTTTCTTTTTAGATTTTCAAAGCTTTAGGGGAAAGATTAAGGACATTGATTGCCATAACATTTTGACTGCAGTTCACATCTCATGATTTGACTGTTAACACAGTTCTTGTACCTCCTTAGCCACTCTTCCAGCCTACAGCAAAGCAAGTAAGTAAGTAAGCAAACAAACAAACAAACAAAAAAAAAAAGCCTCAAAAAAAGAAGATGCTATGTGACTGTTATTTGTCCTTACGTAAGTTGTATGTACATCATTTGTCTCTGATATTTCACTTGTCTAAAAAAAATCAGGAATGGAGGTCCTGCAGAAATGGTTCTTCATAAAGTGCAGAAATGGGATTATTTTTTAAGAACTCTATGGTTCAATCTGTATGGACAATACAGCCAAGGGAGGTGAGGTACAATCTCACCCTGTTTAAGTACTACTAAAATCCTGCAATTATTTCCTAGTTTTTTAAAATTACCATTTATTTGCTGTATTTCCCAAGCATCATAGCAACATGGAGTTCTTAGCTGTATGGCAGCATAAAACAGAAGTTATGGTTGTTTGGGGTTTTTTTAAGGTACCTAGTCAGTGGATATAGTGAGAGGTGTACTGTCTCACAGTGTGTACCAGCAGTCTGTGCACACATCCTTCTTTCAGCGAGGAGTCCTTAAAAGAGGGACTGGGGAAGGGAGGGGAAGAATCTGAGCAATTTCCACATGGCCATGTTTATCAACACCAAAAATACTTCAAACGTACATCTTCGAAGTTGAAGGTGCTCCAAGTTTATTTTTGAAAAACCCTGTTTTCAAATTAGGAACATTCTATATTAGAGATAAAAATATTGGTAAAACCTGTCATTTGGCAACTCAAAAATTAGGATAAAGCATCTTTGTTTTGCACTGCTAAAAATGCAAAGGTTTCTTCCATCTCTATTCAAGGCTGAAATTTTTAGTCACGTATTCAGTCTGCCATTATTTCTTGTAGTTTTTATTGCTTGTTATGTTTTTCAAAGCTGAGAAATATTCTTATTTCATAAGACACTCTTTCCCATAGAGGCTGTATCAGGTAAGCTATCATTAAAGTCTCAACTAAAATGAATTTGAAAATTTAGAATCGAGTCTTGATACTTTCTTTTAAAATTGCTGTGCAGAAATTGACAAATTCTTTGTCAACATCTTTCTTCACTGTATTGAAACCTTTTCTCCAATATAAATCTATTCCTTAGTCATGCCTAAGAAAATCAAATATAGCACATTCCATGCTGCTACTGTTGTTGCTAGCTGCTTGAAACATTATTGCTCAGGACTGTAACTGTCAGCAGAGGCTATCAATAGAAAAATGGCAAAACCTAAGACATCCTAATGATAGGAAAAATGCCTAGAGTCAGAAAAACCTCATACAGTAGCTTCCTACAGGACGCTGGTTTGTTAATGGTGTCAACACATGAAATAATTTAAACTGAACACTGGTTAATTCAGCTGTGTCTGAAGCCTGAAACAGCCTGAAGCCTGTTATCCTGTTCCCCTGTAAAAGAATGCTAATTACATTTGTCCTGGATTCAGCTGCAACAGTTATTTTTCTCCCTCCTAGTAGCTGTGCAGTGCTGTGATTTGGCTTTAGTCTGAGAACAGTGCTGATAACACACCGATGTTTTAGTTGTTGCTCAGTAGTGCTTACCCTGATCAAGGACTTTTCAGTCTTTCATGCTCTGCCAGTGAGGAGGGGCAAAGAAGCTGGGAGGAAGCAGAAGACACCTGGCCCAAACTACCCAAAGGGGTATTCCATACCACAGCACATAATGCCCAGTATATAAACAGGGGGGAGTAATCCAGAAGGGCAGATCGCTGCTTGGGTCGGGCTGGGTAGCGGTCAGTGAGTGGTGAGCAATTGTATTGTGCATCACTTGTGTTTATTGTTGGTTTGTGTTTGGGGATTTTTTTTCCTTCTCTTTTTAGTTTTATGTTCTCTTCCCTTGTTATTTCCCTTATCATTATTATTCTTGGTGGTAGCAGTAGTGGTTTTGTATTATACCTTAGTTACTGAACTGTTCTTATCTCAACCTGTGGGAGTTACATTCTTCCGATTCTCCTCCCCATCCCTCTGGGAGGGTGCAGGTAAGAAAGGGAGGAGTGAGCGAGCAGCTGCGTGATTCTGAGTTACAGGCTGGGCTTAAACCACAACAACATTCTGTGTTTGTAGAGCAGATTATTGTGAGAATGGTTTTAAGAAAGCTGGCTTGAAACACAGTGGAATGTGATACTTCATATACCATCTCCTTTGATAAGGGTAGGTGAGTGAGTGAGTGATTGGAAATATTTTTCATGTTTCCATTACTGAGCAAGACTTCTGACCTGTTCTTGTGTTATATCTCCTGGATATGAGGGTTGGTTGTTTTTCGTTTTTTTTTTTTTTTTTTTTTAGCTATAATCTAGAGATCTGTAAGGTGTATGTCTTACAGGCATATAGCAAATCAGCAAAATTTTACCTGGCACTTTAGATATGTGCCCTACCATTTGGGACCATAGCAAACTTTATGTTTCAAGGAGACCATAAATTTTAAAGTCGTGTTGTACACACTAATTTAAGAATAAAATAATAAAAAAAAATTCCTGAAGCATAACTTTTCTCCTTACATCACATGTCACCATTCAAGTGCCTTTCATAAGCTGTATTAAAGTCTTTTCATGAGTGGTGAGGATGGCTGTGAGTGTTACACTGGGAGATGGGGGGGTGGATGTCAACAAGGTGAATTGAGATCATCAGTTTTAAGCAGATTTTTTTCTCAGGAAAAAAGTGAAAAATGCAGAGAACTTGTGACTTACGTTCAGTTTTTTAGCACTATCCTGGTGTTTTAGAAAGACAGTAAAAATTACAAATGAAACCGTCTCTGATCTGAAGCAGTCTGTGATATAAGCTCTGACTTACCACTGAGTCATGCAATCAAAAAAGCAGCATGTTCATCCTAATGGAAAATATCTTACATAGAATATTCAAATAATATGTCTACATGACGCACATTTGTGTCATTACATAAAGATAAACTAAATAGTATTCCTTGGTTTGTGTTAGAGAAAGAAAACCTGCAGAGTGATGTAGTTTGATTTCATGTTTAGGATAAGGAAAACTATGTAATTCTTAATTCTATTGGGACTATCTGCCTTTAGCCTGTGAATCATTCTGTACACCTTTGCCTGGTTTACTAGAAATTCATGCCTACCTATGCACTAGAAAAAGTTGTCCATACCTAATGTATCTTTCAATTTTTGCCAAATGCCTCATGTCCAGTCACTGAGCACCACTGAGAAGAGTCTGGCTCCATCTTGTCTACTCACCACTGCCCACAGTCAGGTGTTTATAGAAATGAATAATGTCCCCCTGAACGTTCTCTTCTCCACGCTATCCACAGGCTGTGACAGGTACTCCAGCCCTGTACTCGTCTTTGTGGCCCTTTCCTGGATTCACTCCATTATATCCACATCACTCTTGTACTGGAAAGGCAAGCCCCACAAGAGCACATGGCTGACTCATCCACTGGGACCCATAGGTCCTTTTCTGCAAAGCTGCTCTCCAGCAAGTCAGCTCTTGGTGTGATGTAGTGCATTTGGTTACTCGGCCAGCATGGGGAGAACTTTGCGCTTCTCTTTACTGAACTTCTTATTTACTGAGATTTTTCCCAACCATTTCACCAGTCTATCCAGAACTCTTTGAGTGGCAGTATAGTCATGGAGTATCAGTCACTCATCCCAGTTTTGTATTATATGCAGACATGCTAAGGGTATACTCTCTCAGTAGCCCAAGTAATTTTGTACTAAGTATAGGCCTCTGGGGTACACCACTAGTGACTGGCCTCCAGCTGGCCTTTGTGCCTCTGATCAAAACCCTTTTTACCTGGCATTTCAGTTTTTAAACCACTTCACTATCCATTTATCCAGCACATACTTTATCAGCTTGTCTGGGAGGATGTTATGGAAGAGAGTGTTGAAAGCCTTGCTAAAGTCAAGATAAGCAACATCCACTGCTCTCCACCTAGCCAGTCATCATGTTAGCAGATGTTCATCACTTTTTTGTTTATCAAGTGTTAATAAAATAAAACTTGGGCATAGGATCAGGTTTTGTGTAGAGGCCTGTATGTTACCTCTGTGTTTGACTGCAAACACTTTTGTGAAACAGTTTCTGGTAGTGAATATGCTGAAGATCTTATGATACTTAGGACTATGCAGGACAAGGCCATAATGTGTTAGGTGCTGCCAGAGAAAAAATTCTTATTGTCAAAGAGTAAAACAATTTTAGTTGTTGCTCAGTAACACTTACCCTGATCAAGGACTTTTCAGCCTCTCATACTCTGCCATTGAGGAGAGGCGCAAGTAGCCGGGAGGGAGCAGAGACAGGACACCTGACCCAAACTAGCCAAGGGGTATTCCATACCGCAGCACATCATGCTTGGTATATAAACTGGGAGGAGTTGGCCAGGAGCCACCAATTTTTGCTTGGGGATGGGGTGGGCATTGATCAGTGGGTGGTGAGCAATATATTGTGCATCACTTATGTTTCTTGTGTTTTATTACTCTCTGTCTTACCCCTATTCTTATTATTAACCTTATTTCAATGATTAAACTGTTCTCATCCCAGCCTGTGGTTTTTACCTTTTTCTGATTCTCCTATCCATCCCACTGGGAGTGGCAGGGAGAGTGAATAAGCAGCTGTGTGGTATTTAGTTGCAAGCTGGGGTGAAACCACAACAAAAGAGTAGGTGTTTATTGCTATAGATGCTAGCTATTTTCTGACAGCTGAGTCATAAGAGTTGAAATCTATTCCAACTGAAGTCAGCAGGAATTTTGCCAATGGTTTGAATGGAATAAGGAATTGGCCTTCATGTGTATAGAAAACCACAGAACCAGCAGTGCTAGCAGTGGTGTAAGAACTACAATGAGGGATAATTTATAAAGGAGATTTGTTACAAAAGAGGACCTAATCCTGCAGTCTTAGTGTTAGCAAAATTCTTTCAATGGTTAATAAATTAGAATAAGGAAGCCTTATGGCTCTGAAGTAAATAACATATAAACTAACAAAGAAATTATGGAAGAGATACAAAAGTTTACACAGAGGATAGGTGCACTCTCATTTTACAATATGGGCTGAATGCATATGCATTAATGCCCAGGTTTTAGTCATAATGAACAGGGTTACAGAGTAAATAGCCAAATTTGCAGGTGACTTCAGTAACTGCAAAACAAGAAGAAAACAAGAAGGCTGGTTTGTGTTTGGAATGGTAGTTTCTGGAGACACAGCTGAACATCAGAGTATGGGAAATAGATAAGTCATTTCTTCATTGCCACTAGTAAGTTATGGCTTTTAAAAAAGAACTGTATGCATACAATCATTACGTGATATCCATTAATTTAGAAGTTTTAGATGTCTTCTTTCCATGACCTACTACTGACATGTTTTTCAAATTAGCACAGGCATTATGCTGTAAACTACAGATTTTCTTATAGACTTTATGTAACTTTTAAGAGCTCTTCATGTTACTAAGCATCTCAGAGTCTGAGAAGTGTTTAGTTATGAACCAGTGCCCAAGGAATGAATTCATTCACTCTTTGCTATCTTGGAAACAATAGTGATGCTTGAGATGAAATGAAAACACCCACAAACCTGAACAGGTAGGTCATTTGCGGCAGCACAGATGTCATTTGAAATAATAACAAAAAGAAACGATGCTCTAGAAAGCATGCCACCCACTAGTGCCTCACTGCTAATGTCATCTGCACACAACAGTCACTTGGAATTTCACAGTGACAGGTTGGAGTCCATCACTTTTACTCTAACATACTAAATTTACCTGGTTTAGCTAAGGTGAAAAAACACATGTAAGCAACTAAGATCTGATTTATACAGCTGAACGTTTTTTTATAGTCCAGCCATTACAGGGCAACCGTACAGTGTTATTTTAGCCAAATCACTGGGAAAATTTATTAACTTAAAGTTTTATATAGACAATAATAATACTGTTTGTAAGAGTCCATGAATCATTGTCAGAAGGTGCAGAGAAATCAAGTGCCTTCCGTGTGGTTCAGAAAAGTATGGACTGACAAGAACAGGTAATAGTAAGGCTGGGTTTGATGTTTGGTTTTTTTTTTTATTGCCATCATTACATAACTCAAGTGCTATAAATAGGCACTTTTACATGTTTTAAAGTCTGGCCATAAGGCTTCAGATGGATACAAGATGACTTGATTTGGGCCAAATTCCTACTTTTTACTCTTTTCATGGAGAAAGATAAAAGAAATCTTTCTGGATCAATTTGGATTTTTTGTTTGGTTTTGGTTTTGGTTGTTTTTGGGGATGTTTTTCTATTGTTTTTTTTTTTTCTTCAGAAGTAGTTAATGCTGAACTCTAGGATGCTGGTGTAACTTCACCTAGCAATTTGTGATTGAGCACTTTTTACATTTTATTTTCTAGTTGAGACTAACTTCATGTGCAATTCTTATTTTCTTTTCAGTGGCAAATAAATTATCATTTACCTTCTAATGTAATATATCCCTCTAAATAAAATTTATCTATTTACTTTTAACATATCACAAGTAATAAATGTTATGTTAATTCTATTACAAAGAACTTCCAATTATTTTTTAGCTTATGCAATTAGATATATGATCACAATTACTGTATTGTGTATGACTATGTATAGACTCATAAACATATTTTATATACATTATGATCCTAACAGTTTGCTTGGCTTACTGACAATACTGGGCAGATCACGTAAGGTATATGAATTTTTCTTTCTTTCAGCTTCCTATGGTTTTATTTTTGGCTTTGTTTGTCATGGATTATTCTGCCCAAAGATAATGGTTTTGGGTTGAGGATTACACTTGTTACACTTGTCTGTGTCTAAAAATACATGTATTTTATAAAATTAATGAGAAAACAAGAAAAAGTGCTATATTTGAATTATCAGATTATAGAATAAAAAAAAAAATGATAAGGATTTGAATATATAGACACAAGACAAATCTGAAACTTCAAGTTGCATTCAAAACAATTCAAATGATTGAATTAGAACTTAAAATCTGACATGCATAAACACAGTTGTGAATTGTAAATATATTTTTTATGTTTAAGGAAATTGGTTGTTCAATAATATAAAGGACACTGTAAAATAGCATTTAAGAATAGGTTGCTCATTTATTGACTTAAAGACATGTCAGGATTTGATTGTCAACATGTTCAGATGTAAAGAAATATGGAAAACAAATCTTCCTTCATTTTGTGGCATAACTCACAATGTTAAATGTCATTTTTTCATCAAATACAGTACAATGAAAGTGAAACAATTACATATTTCAGTAAGCATGATATATTTATGTAGTATTTGAATGTGGCATGAGTTATAGGATTTATTTATAAATGAAGTCCAACTATGAAAATCAAGCTTTTTGTTATAAGTGAAGGAAAGCTGGACATCAGGTCTATGCCTGAATAAAAATATCAGTGCTCTTAAGTCTTTTTTTTTTTTTTCCTGATGGTCAAGGAACTCCCCAGACAGTCATCTGCACAGATGAGCAAAAATAGCAATGTTTAATAGTCAAAAGATGAAAATATATTAGTAATAAAAAGTTGAACAGAGGAAAGATCAATCTGTTGCTGACTGGGTCGAATGATTTAATGACAGTAGATACAAATAGGACAGAGGTACCCAATGACTTCATAGACTTAATCTTAACCAACATAAATTAGTGAAGGGATTAAAGGAGAAGAAAGTGAATGCGGATTAAATCAGGGGTTATTTGGGAGATTTTGATCCACAGTAGGAAGATCCATAGAATGCAGGTTGCTGAGAGAGCTGACCAATATCATCACAGGACTGCTCTTTAACATCTTTCAAAAACTGTGAAAACTGGAGGAGATCTGTCATGATTGGAGGAAAACAAGTATTACACTCTTTATCAAAAATCACCAAAATAACAACCTGACAAGTACAGACTAATCAACCAACTTCAATACCAGGGAATATCGTAGAAATATATTTCTCTGCATGTGAAGGAGAAGGTGAACGGAAACGGCCAGCACAGATTTATCAAGAGCACATCATGCCTGACCCAGTGGATTCCATTCTGTGATAAAATAACTAGATTTTTTGATCAGCAGAAGAGAAATGGATGTAATTTACTTCAGCTTCAGCAAGGCTTTTGACACTGTCTTCCTCAATATTCTTGTATCCAAGTTAGGATAATACAGTCTGGATGGGAGAATAATTAGATGGGTACAAAACTCGTTAACAATGAGGTGGGTATAAAACTCATTGAATGGTTAGACGCAGCGGGTAATGGCTAATGAGTTGTACCTCAGCTGGCTGCTGATAACAAGTGGGATAATGTAGGATAATGTAGGGATAATGTAGGGTCTTGCTTAACATCTTTACCAGTAACCTGGAGGAGTTTATGGAATGATGGTGCATAAGGTGTTCAGCTGACACTAGATGGGGGACCCGTTATTATGTCTGAGGGCAGGGCTTCTGTCCACTGCAATCTGGACAAGCTGGAGAAATAGATTGTCAGGAAATTAATTATATTCAACAAAGATAAATGCAAACTCATATACCTGGGAAAGAACAAACTCCTTTACAACAATACAGGCTGGGAACTGTCAGTCTTTTGTTTTGGAAGAAAAAAAGGTCGTTCTAGCCCTTAAGAATATGGAGACAAACTTATATGTGTCTGAAACAAAGAGAGAAGTCTAGACTTTGCTTTAAGTTTTGAAAGACCTGGCTCTCACAGCTGACACCTTTATTAAAGTTTGGAACACAGTGGCAGAGCCCTAGCTCAAGACAATTCAAAAAGTGTGGAGAAAATCTTCAGTGACGAAGCATTATGAAAGGGAAATGGAAATGATGCTTTTGTAGTTTCTGATTCCCTATTTATTGTGGCATTCCAAAACTAAAGTAAGAAGGCAGCAAATATAGTAGGCACTGCTTACAGCAGGGCTATGAGCAATGACCTTATAGTGGAGAAATGGGCTGTTCCAGCTTTTAAATATTGCAGTGGGGTCAGCCTTTTTGTTGCCTTCTCCTGCCTAGATTGTGTCCTTCCAGTAACTGTTATTAACACTTCTGCAGACAAATTTAAGCCAAACTGTTCAGAAATCAGATACTGTGAAATCTCTTAGAACTAAGCTGCTTACAATATACAACTAAAAAACCCAAAAGGATAAATTTGGTAGTATTTGCTTAATCTAATGTCTTTTTCTACACTGACAATTTTCTTACTTTTTTTTTTAGCAGAGTACCTTACACATCCTCAAGCTATTAAAACCAATCTGATTCATTTTCCATTACAAAAGGTAAAAGCAAATGTGCAGTCCAAGTCTATTTCAACTGTATGTAATGAGGTTGCCTGAAATGTAATCTGTGAAGTGGTTTCATAGCTTAAAAAGCAGGCTGAACTGAAATCTGGCACTCTCATGATACTCCAGGCCCCTTAGAGTTGTGGGTTTCCATCAAGGGGAAGTAACAAGTACCCAGAGTTTAAAACTGACAAGTAAATGGTTTCATAGCCTGTTTGCTTTTGATATCTCCAGGAATGCAGTAGAAGAAGCTGCTGAGAAGAGGAGCAGGAACAAAGGAAGATGTATAAAGGGGGTATCATCTTAATAGGTGGGTGAAATACAGTGGAAGTTTCCCTCTATTTCATACACAATTTTATTTGGCCATTTGCCCTAGCAAAAATAAGCATAGTGGACTGCCCTAACGGAGAAATTATTTTGGTTCTGTTATTACACAATATATTAATGTGGGTCTTGGACATCTGTGCCTGAGCTGTCTTTACGTGTTTGCCTCAGAGGTTTTTGAAGACCTTTCCAGTGATGGTGTGTAATAATTGAGTTCCTCCAGCTTCTATTCTGTGCCTCTGAGATCCTTCGTTTAGTGACTTCGACCTCTGCTATCCTTCTCTTACCGTTAGGATATAGAATATGACCTCTCTATATTTCTACAGAGGATTTACCTTCCAGACTTTAGCTACCGAGGAATGTATGACAATGTGCTGTGACCTCTTATACTAGCACTTCACAGTCTCATATGAATTGAAATTACATTTTCGCTTTCTGGCATGTGTGTTCCCTCAAGGTTTTACACAGCTGAAGGTCTATGGTAGCCCTCTCCTGAGAATCAGAAACAAGGTAGCCCAGATGAACAGCAGCTGCACATTCAAGTACAGAATTATTTTTTATTTAAAAAGGTGTTAGAATCCTTCCTATAAAAATCAAAAGAACTATTCAGAGTTGAGTGAGAACTTTCGTAACACAAACGTCAATTTTTCCATTAAAAACCCATTCTGTTCCTACTTCCACAATATACATTCATAACCCATACTTATTAAAGATCTTTGGGAACTCGTAATTTGTTATTCAATAATCTTAGAAAAAACATGGGTAACAACCTGCGTAATGAAAGTTGTAGGGATTTGTGTGTCCCTCATGCTAACAAAAAAATTGAAGTGAATGGACTTCTAGAATTAAAATCAATATATTCAGAAAAGATACTCAAATCCAGAGGTGGGAGATATTTTGAGCCACCTTGGGAATATTTAGAAGTTCTGTTCATATTTGTACTCACAAACATGTTTGTTAATAACTTTTCCAGTCGGTTTCATAATAAAACCTGAATGATATCTTGGTCTTATGATTTTCCTTTTAATTGCTGTTTTGTGGACATGATTCTGCAATATTGGGGAAAAAACAATATGTTTGTGCAGACAAGCAGAGTTTGTTCTAAATTCTTTAAAAGGTCAAAGAGTTGGAGTAAGTCCCACACATCAGAAGAGGAGCCGAAGGAAAGACTACCATTAACAGACTAAGAAATTAAAACACTGCTTCTCTTAAAATATTTACATAAAGACAAAGGATCCTCCCCACCGGTTCCAGTTATACAGATTTACTGTGAGTAAAAATTTTTGCCTCTCCAGTATTGATCTGACAATTACATTGTCTTCTGAGGCCTGTGGTCTTTTGTTTTCAGACCAAACAAGTTCTCAGAATATTTTGTAAAACACATTCCTTAAAAAAGTTCAGAAAGTTTTTAACTGAATTCCTGCTGAAAGTAGGAAAATGCCAAAAAATCAGGGTTATATCTTTCTAAATATAGAATATAAATATATTTATAAGGAATAATAATTTTTGTTTGATTTACCATGTATCTTTGCAATTGGTGTGAGTGGTTGAAAAAAAAGGCTTCTGGTATAGCAAGATTAGAGGTCACCACAACGTTTTAAGAAATGGGGCAAAATTAATGTGTACATTTTAAAGCTATTTTGGCACCTGTATTACATGGTAGATCTTTAAGTGTGAGAAAGCAGTAGTCTAGAATAAGTGCAAAAGTTTAGCGAAAAATATTTGCTGAAAAAGCAGGTTTGCTTTTAGAAATATGGTTTGACATTAATTTTTGGTGATAACTTTTCTAAACATGGTTCCATTTGACCATCTTGAACACTTAAGTAGCCTGGAGTGTTATCTTTGTGCAGACCAAAATGTATACAAGGAGTGCTTGTTTATTTCTAAGATACAGGAAGAAATTAAGCTTTTGAAGCCCTTGATAGAACAGTCTGATAAACCAAAAATAACAGAAAAAAGATAAGAAATCTGTATCCTGAAAATACCCAGATAATGGACGCCTGATTTTTTTCCTCACCATACTCCATACTATCCATAAATTGAAAATTTCTTTAACTTTTTGTGGTTTTAGTTTATTTTACTTGATTCATTTGATTATTAAACTCAGTGTGCGGAATCTGTAATTTGGGTGGCAATAGAATAATTTTCATGCTAATTTTTTAGGCTGCATAGCATACAAATACCGATCAGGCAAAAACCTGTAATACATCTAAAATGATGGAAACACCTTGAACATAGTAGATTGAAGATTACCTGGAACATCGATGTTACTGGGCCTACTTTCCAGCTTAAGAAAAACTTTGGGGTAAAAAAAGCAAAACATGACATAAGCACAGAGAGAAAAGCAAAACATGACATAAGCACAGAGATAAAACAATTCAGTGAAAACTGGTGTGAAAGTAGAGCAGAAATCAGTCTTTGGTAACTATAGTCTTTGCACTTAATACAAACTTTCAGCTGACTAGGGAAACCTGTTTATGAAAAAAATGAGCAATCCCAGAAGAAAACAAATTAAATTACAGGAAGCCACTTCTTACCAGTTTGAACTAGTTCTGTATTTTCTGCTCAAGTAATCGATTTTCTTCTATTCAAGTTATCAAATTACCTCCTCAGAGATTTTTCCATTTTTTTGCAGCTGGTGGGTGTTTGGATAAAACTGAGGACAGAATTCAGCTCACAGTTTTTGAAGGGCGTTAGTATCTTTCAGGATAAAGAATTCAATGTAAATGTAAGATTATTATGGAGAAGAAGAGCTGTGAACTTGGAAAGCAATTAAAAAAGGACAATGTAGAAATTATCATCAGGCTCATGAACAGAATAATGAAGGCTAATGCATCTTTTACCAGAGTTGAAAAATGCAAATGAATAAGAGTGTTTATTTATAAACTATTATCAGTGTAAGCTGTGATGTGTTCAGAGATATAGCATATTTTAAAATAAAATACAAAACTGCTGGAGCAGCTAAATAATAAAAAAACCCCTCTTAAATCCTGAATTCCAGGTTATCAATAGGAATCTGTAGGGTTAAGGATACTTAAGGAAATAAATAATATTTGTATATGCAGAAACTTTGGGTTAGTTTAAATATTAACATGATATATTTCTTCCATGAGATTCTATTAATTTTTAGGAGAATGAAATGAAATCTGTGTCCTACACTGGAAATAAAATTACCAGTATTATATTCTCAGTGCTAATGTTAATTGTTTTGAATGAGCTGCTGGTAGAGGTTTATCTGAGGGTAGAAATGTGTTTGTACCTGGTTTAAATTATTATGGTTAGATAAGAATATTAAATGAAAACTACATCTCTACTTTTGAAAATCTGTGCATAGAAGCCAACTTCTCTTTGAAATTTGTGAAGCTTTATTTTACTGAATGTAACTTTACTGTTAAAAAGCAGAACATTTCTAAACACAATCTTGCTCCTTAAAACCTCCAACAAGGGTAGAGGAAGTAAAACAAGAACTCATTAGTGGTGGTTTTTTCTCTTAGGGTTTTTTTTTGTTTTTTTTTTTTTTTTTTTTTTTTTTTTGTTTGGTATGTTTTTCCTAGATTTTATTTCTTTTCTAAGACAACAGTTTACATTAATTATGTGCTTAGTCCTTTAGTTCTATGCTAGCATGTCCTGTTGGTATATGAGGCCAAACTAATCTCAGAATTATCTCATTCTAAATGAGCAATTCTATAGAGAAAATTGTTCTGGTTTTGGCTGTGATAGAGTTAATTTTCTTCATAGCAGCTGATATGGGGCTGTGTTTTAGATTTGTGCTGCAAACAGTGTTGGTAATTCAGGGATGTTTTAGTTAGTGCAGAGCAGTGCTTACCCAGCACCAAGGCCTTTTCTGCTCCTCACCCCACCCCACCAGTGAGGAGACTGGGGGTGCAGAAGGAGTTGGGAGGGGCACAGCTGGGACAACTGATCCTGACTGACCAAAGGGATATCCCAGACCATATGGCATCATGCTCAGCATGTAAAGCTGCGAGAAGGAGAAGTAAGGAAGAGGATGTTCGAAGTGATGGGTTTTGTCTTCCCAACTAACCATTATGCATGATGGACCCTGCTTTCCTGGAGATGGCTGAGCACCTGTCTGCCCTGGGGAAGTGGTGAATGAATTCCTTGTTTTGACTTGTGTGCACAGATTTTATTTTACTTATTAAACTGTCTTTGTTTCAACCCATGATTTTTCTCAATTTTACCCTTCCCGTTTTCTCCCCCATCCCACTGGGGAGAGTGAGTGAGTGGCTGTGTGCGGCTTAGCTGTCAGCTGGGGTGAAACCACAACAAAAACAAAACTTCATGTTCTTGCTGAGAGAGCTGTCTGAGGTCACTAGTAGGCTGCTTTTGGTCATTTTTGAAAGGTTGTGGGGAAGGGCAAATGAGGCACCCATCTTCAGAAATGTAAAAAGTACGGTTCAGTAGATTAAAGCCTCACTTTAATCCTTGGGGAAACTATGAAGTAGATTTTCTTAGAAGTGAGTTCTCAGCAGATTGAGGAGAGAAAAATGGTATTTGGGAATAGTCAGAATGATTTTTAAGGAATAAACCATGCCTGACCATGAGGGTTGCCTTCTGTGGTAAAATGATTAGATCTGTGGGTAAGGGGAGAGCAGTGAAGGTCATCTACACTGCTTATAGCAAAGCCTTTTACAAGGTCTGTCACAGAACCTTTATATCTAGTCTGGAACACTAGAGTTTGGAAAGCTGGAATACTAAATGGGTGAAAAGACTGTTTTTTGAGCACAGAGGGTAGTGGTTGCTCAGTCACAGTCTACCTAGAGAACAGGGAGTTTATCAGGGAGTCTGTCTTGAACCTATCCCATTCAATGTGTTCATCAGTGACTGTGTCCTCACAAAGTTTGTGGATGACACCAAACCGCAGTATGGTTGATACACATGAGGACAGACCTGCCTTTCAGAGAGCCATGGACAAGATCGAAGAGTGGACCAAAAGGAATCTTATCAAACTTAACAAAGATAAATGTAAAGGTCTGCGGCACATATGGACTAGGCCCCTGCAATGATCCAAGGACTAGTGCTTTAGTTTGCCTGAGCACTGACTGGCTGATGACGAGCTGTGCTGAAAAGACCCTGAAAATACTGGCAGACAACAAACTGATCAGAAACATAGCCAGTACAGTGATGAAGGGAGCTGATTATTTTCCTTGGCACCCATTAGATGTAGAATAGTATATCCAGTTCTGCACCCCCAATCCATATTATTAATATTTTGGAAGATTCAATTTACTTGAATTGCTAAATAGGTGATTACAAAATCCTCAAAGAAACAAATGTCTTTTGTTTTAATTAAAAAGCAGGTTTTGTATGTAATCTATCTATCTCCTGCTCCCTAACTCCAAGTTACCTGCAGATTGTCCATGCCTTTTGATTTATAGCTACAACTGCTAATGGGAAATAATGATCACAGGGAAAAGGAGAATGAAATCTTTAACTGAATACGAACAGAGAAAAGCAAAAAATAAGATACAGGAAACTATGCATAAACAAGTATCTTAATATAAGTGTCCTGGTTTTGGCTGGGATAGCGTGAATTTTCTTAAAGCGTGACAATAAATTTCAGTTTGTTTCAGTGAGATTCTTATATCATATTTTTCGTGGCCTTATTTTCTAGTCATTTTGTAGTGCAGAGGAAGGAGTAATACAGAAGTCAGTAGGAATTTGAGTTCAGATTTGTGCAATCAGCCTATTCCAATAGGGACGAGGTACCAAAGCCCAGACAGCTGAACGGAAATCAAAGGTTGGTTAAAACTGATCAGAGAAAACTATGGGAACTATTGTGAACTGACAGAATATATCAGGAAGTGCTCAAGCACATATAGCAGTTGCTGATAACAAATTTAAATCCCGCTGGCATTCATTGCAATAAAAATTGAGAAATTACTAAAAAGGGTGCGTATCTGCAAAAGCTGCTAGGAAAGTTTTTTTGACTGTTTTGTATGAAACCAAGATCAAACAAAGCATTTAAACTTGAACTTCAGAGAATATAAGCATGGTAAATTAAAATACACAAATGAGGGAATATAAGCATAATACATTATCTAGAAAAGCATGTTTAAAATACGTAACAGTATGTGAACTTAGTGAAAAAAGATTTGAATACAAATGTGTCTGAGAAATAGATTTGAAACAATAATTACCTAGGAAATATAAAACAGAAAGTCTGGAAATAATGCATTTGATTAAAGATAAACCAATTTTATATCATTCTTATATGATCCAGATGTTGTAAAATGGTGACAAGTCTTTTGTTCAGCCTTGAAATAAGCAACAATATACAGAGCAGTATTTTAAAATGGAATAGTGGATTTTTAACTTTGGATAAATGAGATGGGTTCAGATCTTTAAAAAATAGATAAAGCAAATAAAACATTCTTCTAAATTAGCCTTACCAGGAAACATCAATATTTAAAGTTTAGGTCCATTTTAAGTCTAAATTTTCTAAACAATTAGAACAGGCCTCTGGACTGTCAATTCTGTTACCTCACCAAGATATGTCAAATATTGAAGTGATATGCTGATTTCAAGGAAGTGGTAGTTTATTTCACACCTGGGGATGGATATCTCCATGCACCAATACATACTTATGGCTGACTGGCTGGAAAGCAGCTTTGCAGAAAAGGCCCTGGGTGTCCTGGTGGACACCATGTTAAACATAAGCCAGCAATGTGACAAAGAGGGCTAATGGTATCCTGGGCTGCATTAGGAAAAGCGTTGCCAGTGGCCAAGGCGGGTTATCCTTCCCCTTTTCTCAGCACTAAGATGATGAAGGGACTGGAGCATCTCTCATGTGAGCAAAGGCTGAAAGAGCTGGGCTGTTTAGCCTGCAGAAGTGAAGGCAGAGGGAGAAACTCATTAGTATGTACAAATACCTGAAGGAAGTGTACAAATAAGATGGTGCCAGGCTGTTTTCAGTGGTGCCCAGTGACAGGACCAGAGGCAATAGGCACAAACTGAAACACAAAAAGTTCTGGCTGGATGTCAGGAAACACTTTTTCACTGTGGGGGTGACAGAGCACAAAAGAGGTTGTCCAAAGAGGTTATGAAATCTCCATCCTTGGAAATATTCAAAAGCCATCTGGACATTCTCCTGGGCGATCTGCTCTAGGTGACCCTGCTTGAGCAGAGCGGTGTTGACAAGATGACCTCTAGAGGTCCCTTCCAACCTCAGCCATCCTGCAATTCTGTGATAAAAGCAGTGATTTAGTAACAAGAAACAGCAAGAGGTAAAACTATTCATATCCTCCTAATATTGCTTGAAAATGTTTTCTAATCAAATAGAAAAATTTATAATTTTAGCACAACTATATCAAATTTTACTTGCAATTTTGTCTGCAAATATTTAGCATTTTTTGTTGTTGTTTACCAAGTTATTTAATGATTTATCTGTTTCTTTTACAAGGCTACAAGAAAAAGCGACCTTGAGAAAATATTAGGTGATTTTTCAATATTCACACACTTTTACTTCAGAGAGGACTATATGTCTTGTGCGGAGACCCATTTCAAGGACCCCTAAACATCTTAGTGAGAATGTAAGCAGCAGCATTCGTCTTAAGAATGAACTATGATAAAGGGTGCATATACAAATAGCCTGAAAGCTGTACACAAGGTTGGAGAAGAACAGAGTTATCCTTTACCTGAGACTCCCAATTCAAAAGAATCGTGTAAACTACAGGGATGTATTAACTAAAAAGGTTATTGTGATCCTTGATTAGAACACGCAGATTTTCTTCTCATAGGCATAGTTATCCAGTTTGAAGTACTCTCGTTTTATGCAAATAAAATGAGTTCAGTCTGGGGCAAGACTGTGAGTGAATAGTTAATGTTTATAAATAGCATTAAACTACATGTTCTGTATTTGTACAGAAAATAGTAGAAGTAGGTGCTATGCTAGTACAAATATCAAATATTGTACAGTACTTATGGCTACTCATTGCTTCAAATATTGAGTCTAATAGTCTAAGTTCTGTCCTAAAATATGCTTATAATTTCTTAAGACTAAAGTCCTGACAGTTGTTTGGTATTCATAGGTGAAATATTTACTAATGAATTCTGTCCTGCAATTCCAATTTAAACAGCCTAGTTCCTTTTATTTGCTGCTAACACTGTGATTTAGTGCTGCTGTACAAACAGCAGTACACAGGGGGTGATCCCTGCATAAAAAGATTATGGGTCTTCAAATGTGCCTATATGTCATATGGGAGTTTAGCGTAACACTAACATAATTCAATTAAAAAATCACAATGGCATTATCATTGTGCTTAGATCAACAAACAAATAACTGTAGACAATTCAATTAAAAGTTATTGATGCAACATACTGGTAGTATCTGTTGTTTAATCTAGAGTGTTTTATCTTAATTTATATTTCAGACTGAATTCCTCTATTTGGCTTCACTGTAGCATTTCTGAGTGATTAAGAACTACTGAGAGTACTCAGGCTTATCTAACCTAACTGTGAATAATCCAACTACAGAAGCAGATGTGTCTGTAATTGTTGCTTCTCTCTTGGTCATGCAAATGCCACATCTGAAGGTGTTATCACACAGAGTTTCTAAGGCTGAAGAACTGTCCTGTGATTCATTTCTATTCCTCATGAAGTGGCAATGTATTTGCCTCAGGCTAGCCAGTGGAGGGCTGCCAGCTTTGGAATCGCAGAAACATAGAACAGTTTGGGTTAGAAGGGAACTTTAAAGATCATCTAATCCAACACCCCTGCCACAAGCAAGGACATATTTCATTATATGAGCTTGTGCAAAGCCCCGTCAGATCTGACCTTGAATAATTTCATTGATGGGGTGTCCACAGCTTCTCTGGGCAGCCTTTTTTCAGTGTCTCACCACTTTCTCATAGAAAATTTATTTTCCTTGTAATCCACCCTTTTTCAGTTTAAAACTGTTGACCCTTGTCCTGTCACTGCAGGCTCTGGTAAAAAGCTACTCTCCATCTTTCTTATAAGCCCTCTTTAATTATTGAAAGACCACAGTATGTCTCCCTGGAGCCTTCTCTTCTCTAGGCTGAGCAACCCCAACTCTCTCAGCCTGTCTTCACAGGAGAGGTGCTCCAGCTCTCTGATCTTTATTTGTGACCCTTCTATGGATCAACTCTGACAGACTGTCATGGTTTTAACCCTGGCCAACAGCTAAACCCCACACAGCCACTCACTCACTCCCCCCTGGAGGGATGGGGGAGAAAATGGGAAGGGTAAAACTAAAAAAATAGTCAGGCACTATTTGCCCTTGGTGAAGCTTCGTTTGCTGTCTCTAATCACCTCCTTCTCTTCCATATGTTTTGTTATGTTTACCAGGAGGATCTGTTCCATGATCCTAATGGACACAGAAGTGAGGCTGACCGATCAACTAGTTTGGAAAAGACTTATGATCATCAAGTCTAACCTTTGCCCAAGGTCCACTGCTAAATACTGTCACTAAGGGCCTCATCTACGTGGTTTTTGGATACTTCTAGGGACAGTGATTCCACCACTTCCCTGGGAAGCCTGTTCCAATACCTGACTACCCTCTCTGCGAAGAAATTTTTCTTAATATGAAGTAATTCCCAGTGGTTCTTGGGGTCTTCTTTTTTACCCTTTTTAAAAAATGGGTGTGATATTGCCTTTCTCCAGTCCCCTGGGGACTTATGCTGAATGTCATTACTTTCCAAATATGATGGAGAGTGGCTTAGCCACATCTTCACGACCCTGGGATGCATCTTGTCAGCTCTCATGGACTTGTGTATGTTCAGGTTCCTCAGGTGATTGTGAACCTGATCTTCTCTTGCCTTACCTTGGAGTTCAGGGCCTTGCAGATGTGGAAAGAGCAATTGCCAGTGAAAACTGAGGCAAAGGAGTTGTTGAGTACCTCAGCCTTCTTCATGTCAGTTGTCTTCTGTCTTGTTTATAGGAGTGGTACATTTCTTTTAATCTTGTTTTTCTGACCAATGTACCTGTAGAAGCCATTCTTATTATTCTCCACATCCCTCACCAAATTTAGTTTTGGCTGTGCCTTACCTTTCCCAATCCCATCCCTATACATCTAGCCAGTGTCCCTACATTCTTCTAAGGACAGATGGACCTGGTTCCACTGCCTGTGCATTTACTTCTTACACTTTAGTTTGACAAGAAGGTCCTTCTTCAGCCATACTGGTTTGTTGCCTTTCTTGCCTGATTTCTTACCTATGGGAGGCAAGAACTCTGTTCTCCAAGAAGAATGTCCTTGAAGAGCTGTCAGCTCTGTTCTGCCCCTTTTTCCCTATGAGCAGTTTTCCAGAGGGTCCCATCCACTAATTCCTTAAAAAAATCCTTCCTAGAATTCAGTGTCCTGACTTTGCTCTTCAACCATCTTATATCCCTTAAAACTGTGAATTCCACTATCGCATGATAACTGCAGCCTAGATTGACACCAGTCTTGACATTCTTAATTACTTCTTCTGTGTTAGTAAACAACTGGTCCAGTAACACTTCTTATCAGGCTGTCTATCACCTGGATTAAGAAATTATCCTCAATGCACTTTAAGAGTCTTCTGGGCTGCTTACAGCTTGCTGTGCTGCTTTTCCAGCAGATGTCAGGGTGATTGAAGTCCCCCACCAGGACCAGAGCCTGGGTGTGATTCTTCCTAAAATAAGAATGCTTCGTCAACATCCCTCCCTCTTTATCAAGCAGCCTGTAGTAAACACCAACCACAAGATTTTCTTTATTAGCTTGGTCTCTAATTTTTACTCATACGCTCTCAAAGTACTCATTGCTGTTTTTTAAAGACAACTCTGTGCGGTCAACACGATTTTTACATAGAAGGCAGCCCCTCCACCCTTCCTTCCTTGCCTGTCCCTTCTGAACAGTTTACAGCCATTAATAGCAGCACTTCAGTCATGTGATTTGTCCTGCCAAGTTTCAGTGACAGCGATTAGATTATAGCTTTCTAGCTGCACAGTGGCTTCCAACTCCTCCTGTTTATTACCCATACTACATGCATTAGAATAGAGACGCTTCAGTTGGGCTATCAACTATGTCACCTTTTTAGAGGAATACACCCCAATTTATTTCACGTTCTGGTGGATTGACCATGGCTGGCCACCAGGTGCCCACTAAAATCATTCTCTCATTCTTCCTCCTCAGCAGGGAAGGGGGGAGAAAATAACATGGAAAAGCTCATGGGTCAATGTCAAGACAGGGGAATCACTTACCAGTTGCTGTCACAGACAAAACAGGCTTGAGATGGGGAAAATTAATTTAATTTGCCAGTTAATAGTAGAATAAGATATTGAGAAATAAAACCAAAACTAAACCCACCTTTCAATCAACCCTGCTTTCATCCTAGACTCAGCTTCACCCACGACTCTTTTACACCCTCCCTTCCATGAGCAGCATGAGGGGATGGGGAATAAGGGTTGTGG
Organism: Strigops habroptila; assembly: GCF_004027225.2. Taxonomy (NCBI): domain Eukaryota; kingdom Metazoa; phylum Chordata; class Aves; order Psittaciformes; family Psittacidae; genus Strigops; species Strigops habroptila. The sequence continues at coordinate 69,576,461 of NC_044302.2, forward strand.
TCAGTTCATAACACTTTGTCTCTGCTGCTCCTTCCTTCTCACACTTTTGCCCTGCTCCAGTGTTGGGTCTCTCCCGCAGAATACAGTCCTTCACAAACTTCTCCAACGTGGGTCTTCCCAGAAGACTGGAGTTCTTCAAGAAGAGGCTACAGTCCTTCAGGAAAGGACTGCTCAAATGTGTGTCCCCCCATGGTCCAAAGCTCCTGCCAGAAAACCTGCTTCTGTGTGGGCTCCTTTCCACAGGCAGCAGCTCCAGCCAGGATCCTGCCCCAGCTTGGGCTTTCCACATGCTGCAGCTTCCTTCAGAGCACATTCACCCGCTCTGGCGTAGTTCTCCACAGGGTGCAGGGTGGATATCTGCTCCACCATGGTCCTCCACAGGCTACAGGGGAAGCTCTGCTCTGGCACATGGAACACCTCCTCATCATCCTTCTTCGTGGACCTTGGTGTCTGCAGAGCTGTTTCTTTCACATTTTATCACTTCTCTTCAGCTGCTGTTGCACAGTGGTTTTCACCTTTTAAAAAATATGTTATCACAGAGGTGCTACCACCAGCACTGCCAATTGGCTGAGCTTTGGCCACCAGGAAGTCCACCTTGGAGCCAGCTGGAACTGGCTGTTTCTGACAGAGGGGCAGCTCCTGGTGTCTTTTCATAGAAGCCACCCCTGCAGCCCCTCTTCTGCTGCTCTACCAAAACCTTGCCATGTAAACTCAATGCAGAGGCATTTCATAGGTGTACCTCTCTTGGTGCCTAATGCATCAGCAATCTCTGGCTTTTCTCTGTTATTCAAAATACCACCCCCTCCCCCAGTAAGTCTAGTTTAAAGCTCTCTTTATAGGTACCTTAGGTACTTTTGCATCTATGCGCTCATGGGCTACCTGCCCTCAAAACGGGACTTAGGCTGTAGACTGCATTTTCAGGAACACCCTCATGGACTCCTTGTGCAAAGGTACTATCTGCATCAGAAAATGACTTTATGAACAGAACTTCAACAGGGAAAGTGTTTTCTCAAAGTCTACAGGGATTATACAGCTGACTAAAAATTGTTTCTTACTGGCTCTTGGGCCATGACAAGATCTGTGCAAGTGCTGGTGCCTTGAGTAGTTCCCAATGTAGTGGTGAAGGATGAGGGCCAGGGTGGAGGCTTGTGACCTATATTCCCCTTTTCCACTCTTTTTCTAGGCCTTTTAGACCTCTTGCGGGCAATTACTTTTCTCAGTTGGTCTATGTGTTTGCCAGAGGTCTGAGATCATTGACTTTTAGAAACTTTTCTGTGCTTTATATGGAGTTTTGTGATAAAAGCCTATATGACAGGCTTATCCCTGTGGTTCATCTGCTTTGTGTCAGCAGCCTTATGTTTGTTCCCTCCTTCTATTTGTGGCTAAATTTTAAAAGGAAGTTTCAGACCTCTATGGAAGTGAGTGAAAGTCATTCTTCAATTGCCAATTTAGCTACAGCTCACTTGGCTTTTTGAACTGCTTTAGCAACTGACTGCTATTCTTTTCAAATGAACTAGAAAAGTATAAGCAGCAGGTAAAATATATAAAAAGCTGCATTCGCATGGACCTTCTTACTGTTAAAATGATCATAATTTTCCAAACTTGTGTGAGATGTACACAGTATGTATCCTTCCTGCCATGTCTTTGATATTTTTATAAAGTGCTCTTAATTACCGTTTTCTTCAAAATAATAATTTTACTATTATGTAGATAAAATAAATGTTCAAAATGCAGTTTCCCTCACTGTGTGATATTCTCATTATCAGACTCCCTAACAGTGGAATGAAATAATCTAAAACAGAGACTGAAAGACTCTGGGGTCCTTCATGTGGCCTGATATTCTGTATCTACCCTGAGTAAGCTCACAGTTGGGTGTGTTACCCTACTCCTCTCTTCTTCTCTCTTTTCCTCAGTCACCCCTATTTAGTAGTTTTAGGAGATATATTTTAATCTATAATTCCACAAAATATAAACTAATAAAGCAAATCTTCAGTATTTACTCAGATATGCAGTGTTTGTGTGTTCATGGTAGTACAATGTCTGTGTATATGTAAGTATGGCATGAATATGTTTATATGTGTGTTTATGTGTGTACATACACATGTATAAAATATGGAAATTGATATATGTTTACTTATAAAGGTATGTATGATAATACCTCTATTGAGAAAATGAACGTCTGTTTCTGTTTACAGATTTTTTTTAAAAAAACATAAAATACAGAGTATCAAACTTAAAATAGCAGCCAAAAAATAGTTCCTTTTGTCATGTTCAGATAAAAACTGAGAATGTAAGCTGAAACTACCATAAAGTAGGACAAAACTTATTACAGCAAGATCTACCACGAATCTGATCAAACAGCACAGTATCAGTACAGCATATGCAGATGTGGCCTAAACACCTGTTGCTTCTGAAAAATGTGTTCTGCATTTTAAGCCCAGTAACCAAGTTTACCTCAAAACTGATTATCATTTCTTGATGTCCCTACTATAGAGTAAGTGATAACAGTATCACAACCCCATGCAATTAGGTGTTCTGGGATATTTTAAAATTCTTTTAAGCCATTAATTAACATTATTGTCTTAAGGCTAATTCTTCTTCCTATCCCTGTAGATTCTTATAGTTAATGTTGTCATCAAAAACAGAGAAGGTGTTATTTCTTTCAGTCCTTGTCTCTTTGTTTCTCAACTGGGGCATCTTATAAGAAGTTGTTTCAAAGTTATTTCAGGCGTCCAGCGTCAAAAGCTGAGGAGGCCAACAGCTGGCAGACTGTCTTTTACATAAGACATACAGAGCATTTCTTAACTGAAACTTGAGTTTATGAGATCTGCTCTAGTAATTATGAGTTTATATGCAGATTGATTCCTTGGCAATCTCAGAGGTCATACATTCCCATGACATCCTCAATTGGGTTTGTCTAGTTCGGAGGAAGGGATGCTGAGGGGCAACCTTATTGCTCTCTACAGCTTCCTGAGGAAGGGAATTGGAGAGGGCGTGCTGACCTTCCTGATACCCAGTGGCAGGATGCATGGGAATAGTTCAAAGCTGCCTCAGGGGAGGTTTGGACTTCACTATAGGAAACATTTCTTTACTGAGAAGGTGGTCAAACCTTGGAATAGGGTCGACGCCCCAAGCTTGTCAATGTTTAAGAGGCATTTAGACAATGCCCTTAATACTGCACTTTTGGTCAGCATAATGTGGTCAGGAAGTTAAATTACATGATTGTTGTAGGTGTTCTAATAACTCTTTTTTTTGGTGTAGGGGGAAAAAACCCAAACCGGCTATAGTTTATCACACATATGAAAATGTCGTTTTTTCTTATTTCCAGTTTGTTGTGAACTGCCTTGTGTCCACAAGAAGACAAGTAGAAATTCTGTTTCAAACATCATCTATAAGGAACTACTGTTTTGTAAAATAATAGCTCTCAACATTTTCTCTTTAAATGGCTTTTTCTGAAAGGAAAAACGCAGTTAAATATAATGAAAGAAAACCATTATTAAACTTTGTCAGGTGCCTTCTATTTTATATGGCAAAATGTTAAGTTGTTTCCAAAGAAAAAAGAGAAAAAAAACTTCAGTGTTTTGACCATTATCCAGGATTTCATCTGTATTATAATTATACAAGATTGTAGGCTGTTTCATGGCACAGTTTCTCTGATGCAACTCTAGACTGCACCTTGCAAAATTGCTTGGAATTTTCTGTCATGAATTTTTGTGGAATGATGAAGGTGCTCTGTTTTATTCTCAAACATGTGAGAAAAGAATGAATTTTATTGTTTGGTCTGGTGTGTATGTGTGGGGGGCAATGCACACAAGAAAGGACGTTTTATCTGAATCATATCCTCTTGGTTGGAATCTTTTTATTTAGAGACTTCCTGGAAACTACTTATCATATTGATCAAATTATTGCTGGGAAAAGATGCATGCTTTAAAATATATCAAACTTTCCATTTAGGGAAATAATAAACTGTGGTTGTATAATTTGATTATAATGTACATTAGCTATTGCAGTTAGGTGATACTGTATTGATTTCTTAGGGAAGCTAATTTATATCAGTGAGGTTTAGGCTTACAATCTACTAACATTTTTTACTAGTCCTAGAAAATACACCTCTACAGGATAATTTGAAATCCTGAACACTTACTTTCCCTGGCAATATGTATTTTGACATCTCATCTGGCACGACTATTAGCATGTGTTTTTTTTAAAGCCACTTTTAACTAAATCTTAGTATTCTCATTTGATTCAATAAAGTATCACTATTTGATACTAGATAAATATTCAATAGGAGTCATCGATCATAGCAAACATATTTCCCCAGAAAAGTCATGTACCCCTTCTTTCCAAATGATAGTGCAGTTATAAGACTGCTTCCCTGAAATGCCTATAAGCAAATTTAATTAGCTAGTTAAATGAAACTGTCAGAAATTTAGGTAACATTTTTTTAGTAAATTATAGCCTTTGGTATTTCTTAATTTGTTTTGTGTAACTTCAACTGGAAAGCCTGTTTATAATATTCTATTTTTTCAGCATGGATGAAGGTCACTTCACATTTGCTTTTATCTTCTTGCTGTCTAGCCATTTCACAGCTGTTTGAATTTTAATAAGAAAGAAAGTGTTTTGAGGGCTTCAGTGAAAAAGGAAAAAAAGTGACATTTAGGGGTTTCATAATAATTCTTTTTGGGCCCAACAGAATTAAGATGGTTTTGTTTCAAATTGTAGATTATGGAAGTGAATGCTACAGACAAAATTAATAGGTGTAAATTATGGTACTTATAGCCATGGTAACCAAGTTTCTTTGCACATTAGAAAGTAAAGGCCGTGGTACAGTACTGTAGGTCAGGCAATGGTGTCATTGACTCAGCATATCTGCACACAATACCCTTTTATTGAGAATATTTAAGTGGTCTTAGGAAATAGGAAAATGTCTCAGAATTAACAAATGACACCTGAAAAGAAAAAAAGAAGAAGTAAAAAAGTGTTAAGCAGGGCTGATGAAGTGCCGTAAGTACTTACTAAAATGTTTGTAGCCTTTCACAAACACTGCATAGTTAGAAACCTGCAGCCCTTTCTTCAATACTGCTTTTGAAGCTGTACAGTGAAAGACTGAGTAGTGGAACTCATCTGAGCACTTTTTAGCTAATCACTTTGCATTGTCAATACATTTTTGTGTGTGGAGTGCAGAACCCTGTAGGAGAAGGTATTGTGTAATCGCAACATAGAAACCATGTTAACTTGGTTAGCACACTGAAAGGTACAACTGGTACAGAAATAGACTGATTCAACCATTACTTCCAGAAGTACTATAGTGTTTACCTACACTGCCTTAAGAAAAATGACTGAAAATACACATGCTTCCTGTCATCTATGTGCTAAAAGAGATGAATGGAGAGGGAACAAAAATATTTAGTAGTAGGTTTCTTAAGAGAGTTTTAAAATATATCACATTCTTACCATTTGTGCTGGAGACAGAACAGTTCATGTTGTCTATTCTATAGAAAGAAAAGGAGGAACTTCTTAAAAAGTTGCCCAGGGAAGCTGAGAATGCTCCATCCCTGGCAGTGTTCAAGGCCAGGTTGGATGGAGTCTTGGGCGACATGGGTTAGTGCGAGGTGTCCCTGCCCATGGCAAGGGGGTTGGAACTAGATGATCTTAAGGTCCTTTCCAACCCTAACTATTTTATGATTCTATGGTTCTAAGTTAGTTTGGTTCTTCACCAGAGCCGGTAGGGCTAAAGCAATGTCAGGCTGTCACACAAACATGCACCTCATGAAATGATCTGCATAAACGCTAGTATCACTAAGAAGGCATGGTCTTTTCAATCTTTCTTTATCTCACATGGTCCAGCCAGCTACAGCTTGGAATTTACCCCAGCCATGGGGTTAGAGTCCAAGTACAGAGACAAGGAAGAGTTTGGGGAGTGGAAAATAGCTTTCACTATATTTAGTCCTTGAAATTCTCCACATAGGAATTATTTGAGCAATGCATATGAGCCTAATCTCTCTCTTACATGTGAAAGTTTCCTGATAGTAAGCTGTTTTACCAAATTCAGAAATACCAAGTCCTCGTCTCATTTCCGGAGCATTGTCTCTATTCATAAACCCAGACACTCATAAAGATTAAGGCAAATACATATAATTTTCGTTCCCATGCAGTCACATTACCCTTAGAAGACTTCTACACATCCCATATATCCAAGAATTCTCCCAACCCAAAATCTGTAATTTGTCTGCCTAGAGAGTAACAGTGCCAACAATCCTGCTTTACAGAGTTAAATCTTTGAATGCTGCCTCTATGTCAAATTAGGTTAGTTTTGAAAGATAAAGAAAAAGTATAATTTCCAATTCAACATAAGCCAACGTAGCTTTTTAAACTCCTTCTAGGTTATGCCTTTTCTAAAGGAGGCAGTCTCTGGCTATGTCTATATTAGAATCATAGAATCATTGAATGGTTTAGGTGTAAGGGACCTTAAAGATCATCTAGTTCCAACCCCCCTGTCACAAGCAGGGACATCCACCACTAGCCCAGGTTGCTCAAAGTCCCATCAAACCTGGCCTTGAACACTTCCAGGGGTAGGGCATCCACAACTTCTCTGGGCAACCTGTTTCAGTGTCTCACTACCTGCATAGTGAAGAACTTCTTCCTAATGTCTAGTTTAAATCTACCCTCTTTCAATTTAAAACCACGACTCCTTGTCCTATCCCTACATACCTTTGTAAAAATTCCCTCTCCACATTTCTTGTAGGCTCCCTTAACGTATTGGAAGACTATTATAAGGTCTTCCTGAGCCTTCTTTCCTTCAGGCTGAACAAGCCCAACTCTCTCAGCCTGTCTTCAGAGGAGAAGAACCCTCTGAGCATTTTCACGGCCCTTCTCTTGACTCACTCGAGCAGGTCCACATCCCTCTTGTGTAGGGGAGGCCAGAACTGCACACAGTACTCCAGGTGCAGTCTCACCAGAGCAGAGTAGAGGGGGAGAATCACCTCCTTCGACCTACTGGTCACAGTCCTTTTGGTGCAGCTCAGCATACAGTTGGCTTTGTGTGCTGCAAGTGCACACTGCCAGCTCATGTTGAGCTTCTCATTGACCAGCACCCTCAAGTCCTTCTCCTCAGGGCTTCCCTCAATCCAGTCTCTGCCCAGCCTATATTTGTGCTTGGGATTACCCTGATGCAGCTTCAGAACTTGCACTTGGTCTTGTTGAACTTCATGAGGTTTTCACTGGCCCACGTCTTCAGCTTGTCAGGGTCCCTCTGGATGACATCCCTTCCCTCCAGCATGTTGACTGTACCACACAGCTTGGTGTTGGCAAACTTGCTGAGGGTGCGCTCAATCCCACTGTCCATGTCGCTGGCAAAAATGTTGAACAGCACCAGTCCCAAACTGACCCCTGATGAACACCACTCATCACTGGTGTCCACTTTGACATCGAGCTGTTGACCACAACTCTCTGAGTGCTACTATCCAGCCATAAGCACGTAACACATCATAAGTAACAGTAAATCTGTAGTGCAAATCTTGCTCATGCTGAGGATCTAACATCTCTAGTGTATGTGTGTTCATGAGTTTACTTCTGACTGGTTCTAGATTGATACCATATTCTGACCTTTCATTAGCAGATGCAGTGTATCTTCTGATTTGCTTTAATACCAATGGAATCCAGTTTGCAAACTCTAATCACAAATGTGATGTATTCTGAAGACAGTTAATGGGGATGATTCACTTCAATACCTACTCATAAGCAGAATACTGATGTAGATGCTCTATTTACACCTTAGGTAGTATAATGTAATCAAATAAGCAAACCAGGCTGTTGCCTATTACAAGGTTCAGATCAGGCTTCAAAAATCACTTGCTGGACAAATAATATATGGCTTTATAACTAGGCAAAGAGATGTTTATCTAAACAGCATGATACAAATTTTTTCTATATCCCAGAAAGTGAAAGGAGAAAATGTCCTGCAGGTAGATTTAGGTAGCATTTTTTATTTCAGTGCCAAAAGTTTGGTTGCAACAAATAGCTTTAAGGATTCTATATTTCCAAATAATTTTACTGATTTTTCATTGTACTGTGTAATAATGTTTTCCAGAAAATAACATCGTTTTAAGCTTTCTGCTTCAAAGGAAGTAGTCTGTTGTTTTCTTTTCCACTGGGAAGATTTCAGAACAGTATCCTCTTGTTTATATCTGACTAATAGCATTACACTCATTAGGCAAACAACAGTGGCTACCCGAGAAACCAGACCGAAGTGAATAATTGACAAATTAAACTCTCTCTTTCTGTGAACAGCAAGCCCATGAGCAAATTGTAAGTAAGAAATATCTCTGTGAATAATTCTAGATTTGTAGGTTGTGAGCCATTTATTGGACTTTTTTTTTTTTTTTTTTTGTGTATGTGCATAACATTCAGTTTTCTTAGGTCTTTCTGATATGCTACATGAATCCCATGGTACTGTTTTGTTCCACAGATGTATAGGTGTAATTCTAAGATTATGTTTTCTGGAGCAGTGCTTAACTTTCTTAGATCAAAACCTATTTGCCTTTGGAAATTTGCAAGACTTATTTAAAACATGTTGCCCCTAGGAAGACTGTCTTCAGTGGGGTGACAGTGCTGTCCTCCCTATCTATTCTCTGTGGTGTTGAGGTACTTTGCAACAGACGTTTAGTACCTTCGCAATGTTTATCACAAATGTTATTTCCAAAGGAAGATTGTTAACATTTTGCCTGGTTTTCAAATGGAAAATTTAAGTATTAAAAGTTTTGTCAATAACCAGAATAACCAGTGTTTCATTCAAGACCATATGGACCCATCTGGGAACATCAAGTTTGGATTTTATTTTTTAAGTTTAGGTTCAGTTATTCTCCTAGCTCTACAGAAAGACAGTTTGAATTGTATTGTGTGCCAAAGATCCACGGAAGAGAAATCCAAGGAGCGTATGATATCACCATCACAGTATGGAACTGTATCAAAATCTTCTAGTGACTCTGTTATCAATTTATGCCAAGTAATAGTTCTTTTAAGGTTTATTTTTATTACTTTGTGAACGTGTAATACAATGTACTTGAAGAAGTACAGTTTAGACAGTTTGAGAAAACAAAGTTTATGAGTTACTTTAAACAGTGGTGGTGAACAGTGGTGAGAATATTTGATACAGGTAATTAATACTTGGCTTACAGAAAGCAGAATGTAACAGGTCTGGCTTCCTAAATGCGGTGCTGGTGATTACATGCTTTCTACTTTAGACATCCTGTGATATCTTTGTTTGCTTCAGTAGGCAGATATTCTCTATAGTGCCAGTTCTGAACCTCAGATATCTGTCTCATGAGGGAGTATCTGTCAGTAAATGAAATTTTACTGCTAATATGTCACAGCTTCATGTAAGAATTGCTGTGCAGTCTTTCATCAGCATTTCTTTGAGACACATTTCACTAAACAGAACCTAAGATTGTCTGTTCCCATAAAATCCCCTTCCAGTCATCCCATTTCCCTTCAATCAAAGGCTGAGAGGAATGTTGAATGATTAGTTGTGATCCCACTCAGAATCCAGGTGATTAATATCATTATCTGTAAGGACCACCTACCTATATGATTTTCCTTTTGGAGATTATATATATGGATGACATTCAGTGACACATATTTTCTTTTGTTGAAAAATAAATAGCATTCAAAGATGCAAATACTTAAATAAAAAAACCATGTGTATATTTCCTTCCTGCCTTCCTCTTAGCATTTCTTTCAGCCCCAGTACAGGTATTCATTAGTACTTCCTGTTCTCTCAGAGAACCATTTAGGCCTGCTGGCTGCAGACTTCACCAGTCTCTATTTCACATCTTTCTGTGGGGCTGGCCTCTCCATGATTCAGTGTTCATGGAGTACAGATTCTTTGTTCAATGTTGATGAATGAGTTTCTGTGACTTTTTAAAACTAGTCTTCAAGTTTACTATACCTGACAAATCTTTTTGGTAACATCTTTAATAAGCATAGTAAAAGGTCCATTTTAAGCACACGAAAGATTTTCCAACAATTGTAATATTCACCACCTATCCTAAATATACACATTAAAATTATCTTTGTTAATGACTCCCAAAAGGGCATAGCTGGAAGAATTTGAACAATACCTAGAAGATATGAATACTGCCTTCTTCCTCTCGCTTTTTTTTATTACTGTCCACCACTTGCTTTCCTCTTGCCTTCAGGTTCTAAGTAGAAATTCCTCTCACAGTGAGCTAAAATTCTCTGCAAAATGACTATTTAGGCATATCCCTTGTTTCCAATTCGACATTCTACATTTAGAATGAAAACTCTTTTAGAAAGAGATTATCTTTTTGGTAATGCTTGTATATTGCTTAGTTTTATGAGGTCCTTGGCTATGACTGCAAATTTTGGCTCTGCAATAATACAAGTACTGAATAATAATAAGAGTTGACTGCACATGAAAGGCAATGAACACTGAGGGAAATATTGTCAGATAAGTGCTTGGAACAAAGACGTTCCCAAGGGCCAGCCAGAGATTTAATTTCTTACAGAAAACTTAATGTGGACTTACTATTTTTCAGTCCATTAAAGCACATCTTATTTTGGCAGAGTCTGTACTAACGAGTGGGATGTGATAGCACTCAGGAGAATAGTCATATTTGTGTTGTTCACACCATTTCTGATTAAAATAACTTCTCTTAGTGATTTGTAAAATCAACCTGTTCCCTAAGAAAAGTTGCACTTTCATAAATTTTGAACCTGAAGCTATTTGCCAATACTTAATGATCATTTAACAGACAAGATAACTTTCAAAAGTCTATGTACTCAGTGTAGATTTTCCTGTTTGTCGTTCTAGAGCTCACCCATTCTCTTCAGCTTCAGCTACATTTCTCTTCCCCTGCTCCTTTTATGGTATAAATGTGTTCATCATTTCTGCAATATCCACAAGCTCTTACAAAGGCAAACTTCTGTAAGGGGGAAACTGCTACTTGTTCTTTTAGAAGTGTAGACCCAAAGCACAAAGAAGCTTTGTGATTTGTCCTTAGATACAAAAAGATATCTGTAGTGATAGAGAGATGTGAAGACATCTCTTCCATGCTTTGACCAATTGTTAGGTTGACAGATTGGTTTCTTTATAAAATCCTTGCTGATCTATGCTGTGATGAAACCCTGTGATGCTCAAGGTGGAGCTGATGTTCCTTGCCTCCTCCCACCCCCTTTTTTGAAGTGAATACATGAGAGAAAAGGATTATGTTTCTAAATCTCTGCTTTATTCGTATGATTTAATATTAAATCAAAATAGAATAGCTTTGAAAGAGAGAAAACCATTATGTGCTGCCTTGAAACAACCTGAACAGGAGACTTCAAAAGAAAGCCTATGTTCCCTGTCTACTCTGGCCTTGTAGGGCTTGTCCTTCCCTCTAATTCTGCTATGCTGTTTGGCATCTTTTGGTGGTTTTCTGGTTGACACCTACCCAGTCCCTTCTGGGTCCCTAGAAATCTTTCTTTTCTTCTCTTATACCTTAGGCTTGACAAGTAGCTCAGATTCCTGCTGCAAAAAAGCCATACAATTCCACAAGGCATCTGAGTGCTGACTTTCTCCAGAGCTGTGGTTTCTGTTTATGTTCAGCTGGCGAGAGGGAAGGGATTGCTTTCCATCCTACTATCAGCTCTTTCTTTGAATTTAGGCAGGGAAAGGCAGATGTTTGCACTCCATGACCGTCTCTTTTTAACTGAATAAATGCGCCACAGTAACCACATAGTAAATCTTGAGCAAACAAATAAAGCATCTCCACAATTTGTCTTATATGCCAAGAGATATGTAGTCCTGAGTGTTAATGATTTGCCATCAAATCTAGATGAAGCATACAGATTGAATAGAACCCTTTTTCCTGATATCATTAGGTCTGGCACCTGTCTGTAGACTGAAAAATTTCTTCATATGCCACTCTCTTTTAGGTTACTGAGCTACTAACAGGCATTTGTTTGCATCAGTAATGCTGAGACAATTAATCAAATCCAATTGCTTCAAGGCAAGGCAGTATAATGCACTGCTTTCTAAACTCTTTTCTTCCCTGATCCGACCTGTAAAATAACATTGGTATAAACCATTTCTTAGTTAAAACATGGAAACATTCCAGTTGCTTAATATCCTTAATAGAACTGTGAAAACACATATTAAAATTAGCTGCAGTTAATTTTGTTCCATGAAATGAGGATCACAAAAGAAAACCTAGTTTGATTTTTTTGTGAAGTTTTAAAAACATTTCAGACTATTTGAAAACTTTTCTAGGTGCCTATTGACAGGATGTTTAGAGACTTCTATAACGGCAAAGCTCTCCTGGGAGGTTGCAAAGTATTTTTTCTTTTATTCTTGATAGATTAGATTGAACCTATTATTGGCAAGCCTATAAACGTACCATTGGAGGTTCCAGGTGAGAACACGGTTCTGTTATACCACACACTGTGCATACATATAGTGACTAAGGCATCATTTTCACCTTGAACAGATATATTTAAGACATTACTTTGAAAATAAAAGTCATACCATTGGAACCATTGAAGAATTCTACTTCTAAAACATAATTAGTCCTGTGTGTAAAAATTCCATTGATACTAGTAGACAAATGTCAAATTGGTTCTCCTCTTTCAGACTTCTTTTTTTTACAGAAATATAATTTCACTGATTTCAACAAATATATTCCTGATTTGCACCATGGTAAGCAAGAAGGGAATCTGACTCATGGTTTATTTTGCCTACTTGCTGGTTGAGAACAGAATGTTCGCGTTGACAGGCACTGAAATAGTTACTAAAGGAGCACAGGGTGAATTATATAATAGCTTCTCTTAATGTAAGCCAAATATCTCTATGGATAGAAGCAGCGAATGTCATGAAACAAACATAAAGACCATTCTGGACTGAAGACAAAGAATTTAATTTGATGTAGCAAATTAAAGTATAGCAATGAATATTGTCTGTGCCAAGAGGCAAGAAAGAATTGCAATTACGAATTCACCCTATTATTAACCTCTAGTTATTTTTGGTATAATTTAAACAAATGACTATAATTCTTAATTGGGAAGTAGAGAGCTTGTGCCAGTTTCATCATTTCCTTGTTACTCTTTTGTCAGTAAAGCAATCAACTATTATATCAGCCAATAAAACACCATTGTTACTGACAGGATCTGAAAATTTAGATCTGAAAATTTAGAATGCATCACATGTATTGATGATTTTATTCATTATTTTTTCCCATTTTTTTTTTTTCATACAAGGAACTAAGACAAGAGATCTTATAAAACTTTCTTTAAAGAAAAACAAGTGAACCAAATTGCCATCCAGAGGGACCTTGACATGCTTGTGAGGTGGGCTCATGCCAACCTTATGAAGTTTAACCAAGCCAAGTGTAAGGTCCTACACCTGGGTCGGGGCAATCCCAGGCGCTGCTACAGGTTGGGTGGAGAAGAGATTCAGAGCAGCCCTGTGGAGAAGGACTTGGGGATGTTGGTTGATGAGAAGCTTAACATGAGCCAGCAGTATGTGCTCGCAGCCCAGAAAGCCAACCGCATCCTGGGTGCATCAAAAGAAGCGTGACCAGCACGTCAAAGGAGGTGATCCTGCCCCTCTACTCTGCTCTTGTGAGACCTCACTTGGAGTACTGCATACAGTTCTGGTGTCCTCAACATAAAAAGGACATGGAGCTGTTGGAGCGAGTCCAGAGGAGGGCCATGAGGATGATAAGAGGGCTGGAGCACCTCCCGTATGAAGACAGGCTGAGAAAGTTGGGGCTGTTCAGCCTGGAGAAGAACAGGCTGCATGGAGACCTCATAGCAGCCTTCCAGTATCTGAAGGGAGTCTACAAGGATACCGGGGAGGGACTCTTCCTTAGGGACTGTAGTGGCAGGACAAGGGGTAATGGCTTCAAACTTAAACAGGGGAAGTTTAGATTAGATATGAGGAAGAAGTTCTTTACAGTGAGGGTGGTGAAGCACTGGAATGGGTTGCCCAGGGAGGTTGTGGATGCTCCATCCCTGGCGGTGTTCAAGGCCAGGTTGGACAGAGCCTTGGACCATGTGATTTAGGGCAAGGTGTCCCTGCCCATGGCAGGTGGGTTGGAACTAGATGATCTTAAGGTCCTTTCCAACCCTTACGAGTCTATGATTCTATGATTCTATGAAATTGCAATTTAGCTGCGAGCTATGACTGTATAGTAAATTGAAAACTGGCTTTTAGGCTACCTTTCAGGCAAATATTGAACTAATTTGCAAAATACTATTTTTTTTAATAAATAAGAAGCCACAATACTAGAAAAATCTGTGAAGATGATATGTGAAGAGACTGCTATCTTACTGCAGAGACATAACGTCATGATCACACTATCTCTGTGACGTCAGTCTTGCCTTCTGATATCAACTCTGACGATGACTTGTTATTAATGTTAGATATATTTTATGTGCTTACAATGAAAATTCCTTGGTTCGTACAGTCCAGGTTTTAGCTTCTGTATGGGCTGTATGTTAGTTCTGCATGCAACAGAAATTACTGAAATCCAATTTCTCCTCTAGATCTGAGTGGGAAAAAAAGCTGAGCAATGGATCTCTGATATGCATGACGATAAAATCTTCAAGTCGCCTAGATATTTATGCATATTGCATTATGTGGATATTATAGCTCTCTAGCTTGCCTGTGTAGCTACTCAAACAACTAACTGTCTTTTCTCATCCCAAGTTTAGTTCAGTAGAAAGCCCCCTCATCTCTTCTCTCTTCCTCCAGAAGCTTGCAGAAAAAGAGTAACTTGCAAAGCAGAAATCTGACAGCTATGAAGCACTAACAGATTTTCTAGGTGTGTGTTTGGAATCAGCTTTTTGATGCCTCATTTACTGTGGTCTTTCTTTCTTTATTATTATTTTTATAGTTGCTGTGCAGTTCCTATATTTTTTGCCTTGCTATTCTTTCTTTCTGTCTCATATTGTCAGCTTTCTTTTTCCGACACTTTTCAGTAGAAAAGAAAGAAGGAAAATCAGTATCACCCTCAAGGCCATTAAAGCTAATCATTGGTAGAATAGCAGTAAGTTGCCATAGTATCTTTAAATTTGAATCATTAAAGTCCAGTATTTGCTGCCTTGTCTCTACTCTACCAGCCACTCCCTCTCCATGCCAAGATTTGTCTTTCGAGTGCACACTGCTCCTACTGTGGGACAAACCACTCCCTGCCACCCTCACAAAAAGAAAAAAAAAAAGCAACACCATTTTAGAGCTGAAACAACAGAATTTACTATCTGCAGTGCAGATGAAACCAAAGAAAAACAAATTATCCTCAAGAATCTGATGATTATCGTCAGCATATTACTGGATAATCTCACAAAAAAGATAATTATAAAGTTGAGATGTTGAACTGCATTTCATATAGCAATATCTAAAATCTAAGAGATGGAAGGGACTCGGAGGAGGTGACAGGGTTTTAAATGAAACAGATTGGCAATAATGTTAGACTTTTGAGAACACACACTTAAACATTCCAATGAATAAGTTACAGACTACTGAAGATCATCTCTTCTTTATGACAGAAAACAGTGTCCCATTTCCTTGAGTTAGATGTGGCATGTAAAATGTAGTAAAACCTGCTTTTTCACTCCTGGGTACAGTAGACATTCAACAAAGTTGTGACACAGATTAAAGCTTTACTTTTTAAAGCTTCATTAAATATTTTGGTTATGTTTTCTGTACATAATTTAGGGTCTAGTAACAATGAACACTCAACGTTTTAACTGATGTTTTTACAACCTGATACCCAATTCTTAAGTGAAAATTATTGAGAATTCTGAGTCAGGGACTTATAACTAAAATTAATTTATTCTAGTGCTGGTAAGCTACAAAAAGACCAATAAAGTAAAACAGTGTCAGTTCCAAATGTTGAGGGGGAAAAGATGTGGGACATGGCAAAAATGTGAACTCTTAGTATTGTCTTTTAAATTTTTGCATCAGCATCCTGCAGTTTAATCTTCTGTTTAATGAGCAGGAGCTGCCAGAAGATGCTCAGGTATTGTGGTAGTAAAGGAGCTACAGCTGCGTAAGCAGAGTGAAGAGTTAAGGTTGATTTTGTTTAGGCATTTAGTTAAAAGAGATAAAAGAAGAAGAATGGAAGAATGTTTCTGGAGAAAAATTAGAAGGAGCAAGTGAAGTGTCTTATAGCAGTAAGGAGGACCTTCCTGCTGTGAGGAAGTCATTTGAGAGAGGTGTTGCGATGTGAGTGGGAGAAAGATTTGAAGGCTCTTGAAAAGTTACTTCAAGTCAGGTCAAATGAAAATGTAAAATGCAGTATAAAAGCCTTTTTGCCTCAAGATGAAAAGTTCAGTTTGATGTGCATAATAAGAAGCAACAAGAGGAAAGAATCAAAATAAGATAGGTGAAAGAACTATGAATACAGAGCACTCAGTAAAAGAATTTTAGGACAACTTCAGAGGCAGAGGAAGAAAACTATATAGTCCATAGTGATGCTATTTGTATAAGATACCAAAAGTCCAAATATGCTTAAAAGTATGCAATGTAAAAAAAAAATATTTGTTAGCAGCCTTGACACAACATCAGAGATCAGAGAAAGATGAGCACAGGTCATCCACCATTAACTTGGCAGAATTTTCTTTTATTAAGCGAAAGCGTATAGAATGGAGAAGATTCTGAGAAGCCCTGAGGCAATTCTCTGTCCAGTTACAGCTGTATGTCAAAAAATCAAAAGAGAAGTTGAAGAATTGCAGGAGTTAAATCAGAAATGGAGTGAGAGATTTGGAAGCAGGCAATGTAGGAATGGCACTTTCTTGTTTTCAAAAGTAATCATTCTCTATAAAAAAAGAAAATCAGCATTCTATCATCAATAATTTTCTTTTTTTTTTCCCTCCTCTCAGATTTAGTATTATTTTTCTTTTTCTGTTTTGCCCCTCCTTTCAAGCTACACCATTATGCAATAGGTGGTCATGAGATTCAGGATGCAGCATCTGTACTATTCCTTTAAAGTTTTCTCTTTCTGCCTGTGTCATTTGGTCATGGGTATAAATGGGACACTTTTCAGACAGACTTTTCAAATCTTTCTCTAGCTTCTGTCTTCGGTTCGTAGCACTAGACTGAAATAGTTCCGGAGCAATTCACAGCTTCTGGTCTGTAATTTAGTACATCTTCTTTTATATGGTGTTTATCAATAAAATAAGGATTTTCAATAGTATGTAATAAACTAAGAATTTTCATTTCTTCTTGCAATAAACGGCTGAAAAACTGCCTCATTAAAACGTTTTTCGCACTGCTGTGTTCTTATCATATTCATAAAAAGGGAAGAGAAAATTAACCTTACAGTGGGCACTTCCCCAACAGTAGCACCCAGAAGTATTATGCTTATGTAACCATATGTTCCTTTAGCAGGGCAGTAGATAATTTTTCCTCTATTGGCATCAGTAAGCATTGTGTTGGGAGTTGGGACTTTCACACCAGATTGTTAAGTGGTAAGTGGTAACTGAAAACAGTGGTAAATCTCTGCACAGCTGAAGTTCTGTGCAGCCCAATGTGTCTGTCATTGCCTGCTGACAAAGATTGAGGTTCAGATTTTGCTTCAGTTTGTGCATGAGTGAGGAAGCAGCTAAAATATTTCAAATACATCTACAGAGACAGGAAGGATGATTCCATTTCTAAATCAGGTGGCCTGTGGATAAAATATTTAGATCAGAATAGGAATTTCATCAGCTAAAGGTATGTCTTTGTGGCCATTTACATCTTGAAAGATCCTGTGGGATGGGTTTTGTGAGGAGGAAGTGATACAAAATATAATGAGAGTACTTGCATGTCTCACATATTTTCAACCAGTGCAAACAGCAGAAGAAGAATATCTTTGCTCTCAAATTCAGTCTCTGCTCCCATTCCACTACAGTGATCGACTACAGTGATCCCTTGCATGATGTTCCCAAGGGGGGATGTGAAATATATTGGACATTTTATTTCTTCAGTTTTCTGGCTGAATGAAAGGAATTTAGTAGAACATCTTTTGCACTATAGCCTGACCTACTCAGTTTTGCCATGTATTAACTCTCCTCCCTAAATGCATTCAGCCACATCTCACTCTCAGTAGTGTATGAACCCTTAAAAGACAGATGTCTGCTCAAAAGAAGCAATCCTCTCAATTTCCATAGCCCTGGAAGCCTATTCATGTTTCTTGACAAACTGTCTCCTTTTCCCTCAGAAAGTAACAGGAAGATATCTTTCACTGAGATCTTCTTCACTTTGCTGAGAGAGAGCAGAATCTTGGCTGTGTTCAAATTGTCACAACATATAATCCTTGTCTAAAGCAGAGCTACACCTGAATGTCCCGATGCAAATGACATAAGAATCAACCCCAGACACATCTGTATCTATTAGTTTCCATTACATCACAAAGAAGAGAGTGTGGCTGTTAAATGTCTTCTGGCAGTGTCATGGTTTAAGCCTAGCCGGTAACTCAGAACCACCCAGCCGCTCACTCACTCCCCACCTTCTTCCTCTCCCCGCTCCCAGAGGGATGGGGACGAGAATCAAAAGAATGTAACTCCCACAGACTGAGATAAGAACAGTCCAGTAACTAAAGTATAATACAAAACCACTGCTACTACCACCAATAGTAGTAATGATAAGGGAAATAACAAGAGCAGAGGATACAATTGCTCACCACCCGCTGACTGATATCCAGCCTGACCCAAGCAGCAATCTGGGCCTTCCAGGTAACTCCCCTCAGTTTATATACTGGGCATGACATGCTGTGGTATGGAATACCCCTTTGGTTAGTTTGGATCAGGTGTCCTGTCTCTGCTTCCTCTCACCTTCCCCTCCTCCCTGGCAGAGCATGAGACAAAGTCCTTGGTCGGAATAAACGTTACTTAGCAACAACTAAAAACATTGGTGTTATCAGCATTGTTCCCAGGCTGAAAGTCAAAAACACAGCACTGCACCAGCTACTAAGAAGCAGAAAAATGACTGCTGCAGCTGAACCCAGGACAGTATCCACCCCTTATTCCGTACCATTCATGTTGTGCTCAGGTCCCACTTTTTTCAATATACCATTGCTTTTGTCTCATATATATGTATATACACACTCACACCCACACACAAAGAGAGAGATATCATGCCTTAGTCCATGGACCAATCCCTATAAAGTTGCTGAATTCATCCAGTCCATGATGTCGGGCTCCATCTCTTGTAACAGTCTTTCAGGGCAGGAGAGGCAGTATGTAGTGTTGGATTGTTGCCTGCTAATGGCACCGCCGAACTCGTCTGGTCACTGCTGAGCTCGTCTAGTTTCATCAAAGTTCATTCTTTGTTGGGGTGATGAAGGAGGGAAGTCAGGGTCAGTCGCTGGTGACCTGAAGACATCTAGCTGAAGGGCTATTAAAGTGTTATAGAGCAGGCAACAGCGTACAATTGAGTTCATTGGCTGTTTTCTCTCAAAAATCAAATCCCCCTGAGGTACACATCGGACTTCCCCATCTTCCCGCATTACCCACCAAGTATATCCAGGTCCCTGAGCAAAAGCAACCCCACAAGTGGGTTTGCCTTTACCTGAAGCAGGAGTAACCCAGACTGTCTTCCCCAACAAATTCTTTATGTGCACCAGAGGAACTTTATCTCCCTCTACAGTACGTAAAAGTTCTGATTGGGCAGGGCCAGCCCTGTTGGCAGATCCCCTACTGTTGACCAACCAGGTGGCTTTTGGTAAATGTGTATCCCAGTGTTTGAAAGTCCCACCACCCATTGCTCTCAGTGTAGTTTTTAACAGCCCATTGTACCGTTCGATTTTCCCAGAGGCTGGTGCATGGTAGGGGATGTGATATACCCACTCAATGCCATGCTCTTTGGCCCAAGTGTCTATAAGGTTTTTCCGGAAATTAGGTCCATTTTCTGACTCAACTGTCTCTGGGGTGCCGTGTCACCACAAGACTTGTTTCTCAAGGCCCAGGATAGTGTTTCAGGCAGTGGCGTGGGGCACAGCATATGTTTCTGGTCATCCGGTGGTTGCTTCCACCATGGTAAGTACATAGCGCTTGCGTTGGCGGGTCGGTGGGAGTGTGATATAGTCAATCTGCCAAGCCTACCTGTATTAGTACTTTAGCTATTGTCCTCCGTACCAGAGAGGATTTAACCGCTTGGCTTGCTTAATTGCAGCACATACTTCACATTTGTGAATAACCTGGGCAATAGTGTCCACTGTTAAGTCCACCCCTCGATCACGAGCCCATATGTGTGTTGCATCTCTGCCTTGATGGCCTGAGGTGTCATGGGACCACCGGGCTAAAAATAATTCACCCTTATGTTGCCTATCTAAGTCCATCTGAGCCACTTCAATCTTAGCAGCTTTATCCAACTTTTGGTTGTTCTGTTGTTCCTCAGTGGCTGGACTCTTGGTTACATGAGCATCTACGTGGCGTACCTTCACCACCAGGTTCTGCACCCAGGCAGTGATATCTTGCCACAGTGCAGCAGCCCAGATGGGTTTACTTCTGTGTTGCCAGTTGCTCTGCTTCCATTGCTGCAACCACCCCCACAGGGCATTTGCCACCATCCATGAGTCAGTATAGAAAGTACTGGCCATTTTCTGGTTCAGCAATGTCCAAGGCCAGCTGGATGGCTTTCACCTCTGCAAACTGACTCAATTCACCCTCTCCTTCAGCAGTTTCTGCAACTTGTCGTAGGGGCTCCATACAGCTGCCTTCCATCTCCAACGCTTCCAAAGCACTGGAGGGGCCCACTGGCTTAGGTGCTTGCCCATACTGCCCCAAACACCCTGCCACTCATGAGTGTCCAGACTCGGGGAAGATCTCTTGGTGGTCCTCCTATATCATCGTTCAATCCTAGACAAGACCCCAACCTGACCCTGCTTAACTTCCAAGATCAGACGAGATCGGGTGTTCTCAAGGTGGCAAAACATAGAAAGCATATGCAGGAAAAAGCTGGTTCCCAGCAAAAGAAGCAGGATGCTCTCAAGGGCATTGAAAGGATATTCAAGATCTATAACTCTTCCAGAATCTACTCCCACTATAAATAGCCTGGTGAGGGAGTGGAGGGTGAGAAGGAATGTCTCCTTCGTAGGTTGACACCCGGAGGAGAAATAAAAATGTATGTAATTGCTAAAAAATTCCATTATATACCTCCCAATTGCTGGTAATGCAAGCCAGACCAGTTTCATGATCAATAAGTCTATTGTATTACAAGTCATTACCATGAAGTACAGTGAAACAATAACATTAGCCGAGGCCCCCCAGCTGATAAACATTAAAACAGCAAATACTGGCTGTAAATAAGGTACAACATGCTGAAACTCTGAGATCAAGCGCAACAACTCTGAGAGCAAATAAATCAACATTGTAACAAGTGACTATTAATCCAAAACAATGAATGCTTGTCACAAATATGATTAGACACACTCTGGTCAGATCTGTCGTTACCTCAACCCTTTTTGCCCCACATTGAGCACCACAAAGAATTGTCGTGGCTTAAGCCCAGCCGGTAACTCAGAACCACGCAGCCGCTCGCTCACTCCCCGCCTTCTTCCCCCCCGCGCTCCCGGAGGGATGGGGACGAGAATCAAAAGAATGTAACTCCCACGGGTTGAGATAAGAACAGTGCAGTAACTAAGGTATAATACAAAACCACTACTGCTACCACCAATGATAATAACGATAAGGAGATAACAAGGGGAGAGGATACAATTGCTCACTACCCTCTGACTGATATCCAGCCTGACCTGAGCAGTGATCTGGGCCTTCCAGGTAACTCCCCTCAGTTTATATACTGGGCATGACATGCTGTGGTATGGAATACCCCTTTGGTTAGTTTGGGTCAGGTGTCCTGTCTCTGCTTCCTCTCACCTTCCCCTCCTCCCTGGCAGAACATGAGACAGCGAAAGGCCTTGGTCGGAATAAACATTACTTAGCAACAACTGAAAACATTGGTGTTATCAGCGTTGTTCCCAGGCTGAAAGTCAAAAACACAGCACTGCACCAGCTACTAAGAAGCAGAAAAAATGACTGCTGCAGCTGAACCCAGGACAGGCAGGTTACGAACAGTTTGACCTCTGTCAAACTTAGATCATTCAGTCATGAATAAAGTTATTTTTCTGACACTGCTTTTTTTTTTTTCCCCCTCTCTTCTTTTTGCCCTAAGCCAATTTGTGTTCCTTGCAGTTGGTAACTATAAATGGCTTCTTGTTCTGTTCTACCAGGGAAAGAGTACACCTCATGGATTTAGCCATATTCAATTATAGAAATTTTATCTGCAACATCTAATCTCTCTACTCTTCTGCAAAGAAATAATATTTTTTTCTGGCTTTCTGACTTGAAAGAATCTGCTGTCAGATATTTGTGGCATGCTTGGCAAATATGACCTAAGAGTGAATTTAGTAATGGAGAAATAAGCATGCAAAATATAGAGCATGGAAAGCTTCATCTAAGACACCACTAAAATCATAGAATCACAGAATGGAAGCCGGGACAGAATCATAGAATGGATTGGATTGGAAGGGATCTTAAAGATCATCTAGTTCTAACCTCACTGCCATGGGCAGGGGCACCTTCCATTAGACAAGGCTGCTCAAAGCCTCATCCAACCTTGAACACTTGCAGGTCAGGGGCATCCACAACTTCTCTGAGCAACCTGTTTCAGAGCATTCTCCTTTAATTTCTAGTTTATATAGCGAGTCTCTGGACACACCTTTTGCATCCATAGAATGACTGAGTTTTATTGCTTTTCAGTTTACACAGGGTTGTGAAACTGTTGTGGCTTTCTTTTCTTCTTACAGAAAAGGGACACCATGCAGGAAAGGGCCTGAGGTCCTGGTGGATAACAAACTGACCATAAAGTGCAAGCAATACACTTTGTGACAGAGAAGGCCAACAGCCTACTGTGCTGCATTAGGAAAAGCATTGCCAGCAAGTCAAGGCAGGTGATCCTGTCCTCTCCACTCAGCCCTGATTGGACAGATCAGGGTGCTGTATCCACTGGTGGGCTCCCCAATACAAAAGAGACAGGGACATAACGAAGGGTGTCCGGAAAAAGACCAGAATATTTGTTAAGAGGTTGAGACATGTCTTACATGAGGAAAGGCTGAGAGAGGTGGAGTCGAGAAGGCTCAAGCTCTTATTTATGTGTATAAATATCTGACAGGAGGGAATGAAGAGGGAGCCAGACTGCTCACTGGTGCCCAGTGATGGGACAAGAAACAATGGATGCAAACTGAAATACAGGAAATTCCAGTTGAACAGAAGAAAACACTTCTTTGTTTTTTCTTTCCCCAGTGGTTTTCAGGTGTCCCAGAGAGGCTGTGGAGTCTCCCTTGTTTGAGATACACAGAACCTGACATATCCAGACAGCAACGCAATCCTGATGACCAGTAGGTGGGGCTGGGTAAGTCCCTTCCAGCCTCAGAAATGGTGGCATGGTGGGTTGACCTTAGTTAGCTGCTTCCCCTTCTCAACAGGACAGGGAAGAAAACAATGAAAACCTCGTGGGTCAAAATCTGGGGATCTTCCAAATCTCCCTTGTGGGGAGAAATCTCAGCAATTGCTGTCATGGATAAAATGGACTCAATTTGGGGAAAATAATTTATTGCAAATTAAACAGAGTAGGATAAAGAGAAATAAGAATAATCAAAAACCACTGTCGTGGTTTAAGCCCAGCTGGTAACTCAGAACCATGCAGCTGCTCTCTCACTCCCCACCTTTTTCCCGCCCTCTGCTCCCGGAGGGATGCGGAGGAGACTTGAAAGAATGTAACTCCCATGAGTTGAGGCAAGAACAGTCCAGTAACCAAGGTATAATACAAAACTACTACTGCCCCCACCAATAACAATAGTGATAAGGGAAATAGCAAGGGGAGAGAATGCAATTGCTCACCATCTGCCAACCAATACCGAGCCCGACCCAAGCACCGATCAGACCCTTCTGGGTAACTCCCCTCAGTTTATATACTGGGCATGACGTGCTGTGGTATGGAATACCCCTTTGGACAGTTTGGGTCAGGTGTCCTGTCTCTGCTTCCTCCCGGCTTCCCCTCCTCCCTGGCGGAACATGAGACAGAGAAAGGCCTTGGTCAGAATAAACTACTTAGCAACAACTGAAAACATTGGTGTTATCAGCGTTGTTCCCAGGCTGAAAGTCAAAAACACAGCACTGCACAAGCTACTGAGAAGGAGAAATATGACTGCTACAGATGAAGCCAGGACAACTACCTTCACCCTACTTTTTCCTTCTATGTCCTGTACCCCAAGTGACACAGAAGGATGGGTAATGGGAGTTGTGGCCAGTTAAAACACTTCATCTCTGTTGCTCTTTCCTCCTCGTACTCTTCCCCTGCTCCAGCATGGAGTTCCACTTACGTGATAAAGTTTTTCATTAATTTCTTCAGTGTGCGTCCTTCTCACAGGCTTCAGTTCTTCAAGAATTGCTTCCGCATGGGTCATTCAGGAACAGACTGCTCCATTGGCAGTCCCTCATGGGGCCACAGTTCCTGCCAGAAAATCTATTCCTGCGTGAGCTCCTCTCCACAGGCCGCACATCCTGCCAAGAGTCTGCTCCAGCACGGGCTTTCCACAGGCTGCAGCTTCCCTAAGGTAATGCCCACCTGATCCAGTGTGGGGTCCTCCCAGGGCTGCAGGGGGATATCTGCTCCACCATGGACCTCCATGCGCTGCAGGGGCACAGCTGCCTCACCATGGGCTGCACCACTGGCTGCAGGGGAATCTCTGGTCCTGTGCCTGGAGCACCTCCTCCCTCAGTCTGCACTAATGTGAGTGTCTCCAGAGCTGTTTTGCTCACATGTTCACACTCCTCTCTCACAGCTGCTGTTGTGCAGCATTTTTTACATTTTAAAAAGTGTGTTATCCCAGAGGTGCTACCAACATTGCTGATGAGTGCAGCTTTGGCCAGGAGCAGGTTGGTCGGTGCTGAAGCCAGCTGGAACTAGCTATGTATGACATGGGGGCAGCTTCTGGTGTCTTCTCATAACACCTGCAGCCACACCTTTGCAACCAAAACCCGAACCAGTCTAAGATTCAGTGAATATACGAAAAATGTCAAGGTTCAGCATACGTGCATGTCCTCATTTATTTAAAAAAAAAAACAAACAAACAATAAGAACCGCAGAAACAGCACAATAGGATGCACATATTGTTCATTTTTGAAAGGTGAAACAATTACTTGTGGAGTTCTTTAAGTTAAAAGCTATTATTATATGTTTTTAAAGTATTTAATAAATATCCTTACCAGTAGGGAACAGGATGCTAAGTTAAACATTTAACATTAAACTTACTTCGAAAGCTAGTTTCAGACCCCTAGTCTACATGCACTTTGCACCAACCTCTGTGACACAACCCTTCTCTGAAAGGAGTAATTTTGAGCACTGGCTTTAAGATCTGATTCAGTGGCAAGACTCCCTTTGATTTATGTTCTGCAAGATGCAGCTCTGACTCTTTAAAAAAGTCTTACAGTACAATTTAAAAAAAATAATGCAGGACAGTGCCACAGAGTAGACATTTTCATCAATATACCATGCACCTGATAGGAAGAACTGGCTTGGTGGCCACACGCAAAGAGTTGTGGTCCGGTTGGAAAACAGTAATGAGTGGTATCCCTCAGGGATTGGTGTTGGAACCAGTCCTGTTCAACATCTTTGTCAGTAACATGGACAGTGGGATTGGGTGCGCCCTCAGCAAGTTTGCCAACAACACTAAGCTGTGTGGTTCGGTTGATACACTGAAGGGAAGGAATGCCATCCAGAGGGACCTTGACACGCTTGTGAGGTGGGCCGATGCCAACCTCATGAAGTTTAACCAAGCCAAGTGCAAGGTCCTATGCCTGGGTCGGGGAAATCCCAGGCACAGCTACAGGTTGGGTGGAGAAGAGATTCAGAGCAGCCCTGCAGAGAAGGACTTGGGGGTGTTGGTTGATGAGAAGCTTAACATGAGCCAGCAGTGTGTGCTCGCAGCCCAGAAAGCCAACCGTATCCTGGGCTGCATCAAAAGAAGCGTGACCAGCACGTCAAAGGAGGTGATCCTGCCCCTCTACTCTGCTTTTGTGAGACCTCACTTGGAGTATTGTGTACAGTTCTGGTGTCCTCAACATAAAAAGGACATGGAGCTGTTGGAGCGAGTCCAGAGGAGGGCCATGAGGATGATAAGAGGGCTGGAGCACCTCCCGTATGAAGACAGGCTGAGAGAGTTGGGGCTGTTCAGCCTGGAGAAGAGCAGCCTGCATGGAGACCTCATAGCAGCCTTCCAGTATTTGAAGGGGCCCTATAAGGATACTGGGGAGGGACTCTTCCTTAGGGACTGTAATGGTACGACAAGAGGTAATAGGTTCAAACTTAAACAGGGGAAGTTTAGATTAGATATGAGGAAGAAGTTCTTTACAGTGAGAGTGATGAAGCACTGGAATGGGTTGCCCAAGGAAGTTGTGAATGCTCCATCCCTGGCGGTGTTCAAGGCCAGGTTGGACAGAGCCTTGGGTGACATGGTTTAGTGCAAGGTGTCCCTGCCCATGGCAGGTGGGTTGGAACTAGATGATCTTAAGGTCCTTTCCATTCCTAACTATTCTATGATTCTAAGAAGAAGACATGCATTCGATACTATCAAGTAGAGTTGAAATAAGAAGATGGTTGAAGACTTTGGATTTTGAGCAATGGATTAAAAGAGCTATAGAAAAGGTACAAGCTCAAGGGAACAAGCATTATCAGCAAGAATTTGGAGGGAGAAGCTGTTACCCATTGCTGCTGTTACTCACTAGTACTCATTTACATCAACAATACTTTAAAGTTTTCCCCTCTGCTACAATTTGGTGCTCCAGCAAATGCTAAATATTTTAAGATAGTTCCTACTAGGTATTTTATGCCTTGTTTTGGACTATGAATAGCAGGCTGGTTTTCACCCAGAATAAGCAAAGCAAAGTGACTTTGCAGCTCAGAACCAGTTATTTTACCTAGTTCTGATTTACTATTTGCAACGGTTTATGGAGTTCTGTGGTTGCTGTTTCTGCTGCAGAGAGAAGCTTTGGGACCTGATGAAAGCAGAGAATAATTTCAGTCTCAGCAAAGACATTTCCCTTGACACAAAAAGGATTCTTAGGAACTGAATACCCCCTGCATAAGAATACTGGTCAAGACTCCACTTATGGTGCATCAGAAATTCCTGGAGGTATATTTTATTAAAAAAACCAAACCAAACCAAACCGAACAGGATTAAGGATGGATTTAAGCTATCTAATACTACTTTAGAAAGAGGTCTTAAAATTAAACATGCTCTAAAAACATAACCTTGCTGCTTAGATATAGTCAGAAATGCTAAAAGGATGTTGGTAGTTACTAGATATGGTTAGTGAATAAAATTCTGCCATTGTATAAAGCCTTTGTGTGCCTGCATCTTCAGAAGTACGTGCATGTCTGGTCAGTCCCTTTTCACAGATAGTGCATTAAAAAGAGAATAAGAGCAGAAAAAGGTAAAAAGAATGGCTGAGGGCATCCAATGTTGCATAAAATTTTAAGGTGTGAATGAAAAATATTGTGAAATGCATGAAGTCATGAATAACATGGGGGGTTGGCCTAGATGACCTTTAAAGGTCATCTGATTCTAGGATTCAAATGATTCTATGATTCTATGACATGGAGAAAGCGCATCGAGAACAATGACTAGGTTGCAAGTAAAAGATTTAGACAGCAGGATTAACAAGCAAAAGGAAGTATTTTTTCATAAAAGTGCTGCAAGATCTTGTATTTGACAAAAAAAAAAAAAAGGTATTTTTCGGAAAATGTTTTATAGAAATTTATAGAAAAATACCATTAAGCATTATTAAATGCAAACATATGGATACAATCTTTGGCTTGTGAAATCTTGAAACAGAGAGTGTACCAGAGGAAATACTGTGCTGTACATATCTTTTTTATACTTGTCTGTTACTGATGCTTCGGCTATCACTAAAGATGAAGCGGTTTTGGTTTGATTTTTTTTTGTGGGGGGTGGTGGTGTTATAATCATTCTTTTATTTTTGTTATGCAGAAATGCTAAACACAATAAAATATGATGCACAGTTTATTTTAGTTGATTTCATAAGTCTTTTTGTACTTTTCTGATCTCTACGAGATATATTATTTAGGTGTTAGGAAGCAAGTAGATGGACTTTCACACTTTCTGTAAAAGTCCAGTGTGAAACATCTTTAAACACCTTTTTCGTTTGTCCTGTGTTTACTCTTGCACATGGAGAGGCTTCCACTTTAACTGGGCTGGAAAATAGCACTCTTATCAGTAAAGGGATGTTACAGGTGGCTGCTGCCTCCAGCAGCCCCACTTCAGGACCTTTCCTGCTGGACCCTGGTTGGGTGCTCCCCAGGACTCAGGTCTCTGCCCAGGCTGAGGGAGGTGGCTGCCACTGTCCTGTTTGCTGGTTCAACTAGTGGTGAAGCTGAGCACGTATCCCAGCGGGACACATGTGGGATACAGACACAGATACAGACACAGACACAGACAGACACACAGGCACATGCAGGACACTGACACAGCTGGTCATACGGGCTGCAACAGACAAGGTGCTGCCTTCAACAGCACCCAAAGACATGACTTGCACAAAACTCAAGCACACACAGACAAATCCCCTGCTCCTGTTGGCCTAGGAGAAGCAAAAGATCACTAGTGCAACACACACATGACACTCTCAGTTCACAAGCACAAGCACATCTGAGGATCCCTCAAAGTGTTGGTGTGGCCCTTTGTCCCTCTTACCCACTCCATGGGTACCCTACTCACTGTGTGATCCAGTTCAGCACTGCAGCAAACACGTGGCACTTACACACTTGTCCCACAGGCACTCCACTCTCGCAGGCTTGCTTGGGCTGCAGCACTGACCCTCCACCTGCCCGATACCCTGGCCTGAATCTGGGCGCCCCAGCTCATCGGCTAGTCCAGCTTGAGCTTTGTCAGTGAATGTACACATCCCTCCTCCACATACACCAGGTTTGTGGAAGGTACAGTGGGACCCTTTCCAGCAGCCAGCACCAGGCACATGGGCTGTGACCTGCAGTAATGCTCCAGCCACCAATGTTGACCCCTCCGTCATGCCAGTCGCCCCAGTAGCTGGTTTTCAGGGGACACACACCATTTCCACCCCAGTAGCTAGAGATTACAGGCTCCCACTTATTCCAGTAGCTGATACTAGGCCAGGGGTGTTTGATACTAGGTGATTGATACTAGCTGATACTAGGCCAGTTTGTACAATGCTAATTTGACTACAGTAATTGGCACCAAATTTCACTCACACACTGAAGCCCCAAGGACACTTAGTCCACATGTTCCTACTGGATGAAGAGGGAGACAAAACGGAGAAGTAGTTAAGAAAATAATTCATAAGAAGATATAAGAAGATAGGACAGACTGTAGTGATCAGGCCCAGGGCTCAGCCAGACAGCAGTATGGACTTGCTCTGTTTCACACTCAACCCTCTTGGACCCATTTCTGTCTATACCCTGCTTTGTTCCTACCTGCTTCCTCTCTCCCTTTGGCACCCCTCCAACATCCTGAACGTATATGTTTTTCAGTAGCAAATTCTCAGTTTGCCTGAAGTTTCTTGATAGCCCATCAATTAGTGCAATTCACCAGGCTTATTTCTGGTTATGGTCTTTGTTAATGCTACTTGGTCAGGTTTTATGTCTCTGTATGTTTTCTCCTTTTTTTTTTTTTTTAATGATCTCGTTTTGACAAGATGCTTAATCAGATTATTGTATTGAAAAGTGAAAATTCTCACATTTCACATATCCTTACCAATTAGTGTGGCTTGCTGGGTTTGTTCTCATCACTATGTCCCTTATAATTTGTTCTTCAGGTTTGTGTCTGTATGTTCTTGTTCTTGCCTCCTCTTTTTTATTATCCCTTCTTGCACTGAAAAAGTCATTGACAAGGTACATGGCAAGGAGTAAGCACTCTCCTTCCATATACCCTCACATTATCAGTTTTCTTCTTTTGAGAAGCCAAATTCCAGCTTTAAGAAAATGAAACCACTTAGAGGCTTGGTCCCTGGTAAGGTTTCACCAGGTATCCATTCCTGGTTCATAATTTCATGTCAAGTGGTTTAGGACCAGCAGGTTCAAACAGCAGGAAAAACAGTCACTCTGACATACTCTTGGAGTCTGATGAAAATATGACTACCAGATGAGTGTGTGTAGTGATGTGAGGATACCCATGCTACAGGCTTTGGAGAACTTCATCCTGTAGGATCATAATGCTTAACAGAAGTCTAAGTGTCTTCACTTATTCACACCTGTAGTTAGGTACTCCTGAAAGGCTGTCTCTTCTGGCAGAACCTGGCAGGCTGCAGGTTTGTTTAGGAAGTCTGCTGAGCTGAAGAAATTTAACTGAATTCTTACCCAATACAGTTAGTGAAATGATGACCAGTTCTGCATAGAGCGCCTTCTCCTTAGCTATTGGTCACCTCTTTTGAGCAGAAGGTATCTTGACAGGTTCCCTAGGAATATGGAAAATTTTAAGAGTATCGTGTCATAGAAATCTTTTGATTTGATATTTGTACAATGAGGGAAGAGAGATACTTTGACAAGAAAATCTGTCAACCAGTCTCTGGCTGTTAATAGAATCTTGAAAATGTTGACATACATAAGCGATCTCTTACAACCTTTTTCTACATGAGTGTACATTTTCCCTCTCCTGTAATTTATGCAGTGGATTCACCTTGTTATTCTCCTATTTGATCAGGACAGACAGTTTCCAGACTATATAATGATATATTACCAAAGACAATTGTTGGTTTCACTAAAATGAAAATGGCTGAACTGAAAGCGAAAGGAAAGAATACTCCTAAGTCTTTAAATCCTTTCTTTCATGCTAGTTTCCACTGCATACTGTGCTCTTGTGTAAACATAGAGATAAGTACTGAGTTGTCAGACATACAGGGTACAAACAGGCCTAAATCAGTTATCACACCTATATGACTGTACAGCACTAGGATGTGGGTACGTCTGGCCATTCTCCAGGTGGCCCCACTCGTAATTTTGCCGGGATGAATACCACCACCAGCAATATAGCACTGGAGTGAACAGCTGTCTTCACAGGCTCACATTTTCCCATGTTTTAGGTAAATCAGTCTTCTTAAGTACTGACCCTGCTCTGTGCAAATAATCATAGTGGAACTCATTGGCACTGAATTTCTGGTCCTTTCCTTTGTTTTTGGCTCAGGACAGACCACTGTAGACTCTTGATTTTATAAAATCTCTATGTATAGACATATTCCTACACTGAAGCTGCTCATGCAGCATTCCAGTAGTGGACATGGAACTCTATTGTAGTCTGAGTGATGTTTAATCAGTTGTTGGCATTCAAGACAAACCAGTCATGCCTGGAAGCTGCTCTGGGCTGTCTGTGACATCTGTGTCAGTCTTGAAATGGATGGAGTATAGTGACTGGAGCATTGCAATGGAGGGATAGAGGCTCTTTAGGAAGGACAGGATGGGAAGACAAAGCAGGGGAGTTGCACTTTATGTGAGAGAGCATCTGGTGTGCATGGAGTTCTACCTGGGGGTGGATGAGGAGCCAACTGAGAGTTTATTGGTTAGTATTAACGAGAGGACAGGGAAAGGTTGCATTATAGTGGGTATCTGCTATAGGCCTCCTGACCAGGAAGAACAAATGGATGGGGCCCTCTACAGACAGGAACAGCCTCATGTTTGCAGGCTCTGGTCCTCATGGGAGACTTGAACAACCCCAATATCTGCTGAAGGGACAACACAGCCGGACATAAGCAATCTAAGAAGTTCCCACAGTGCACTGAGAATAACTTCCTCCAAGTTACAGTAGAGCCCATGAAGAGAGGTGGTCTTCTGCACCTCATAATCACCAACAAAGATGGACTCATTTGGGATGCGAATATCAAAGGCGGCCTTTGCTGCAGTGACAGTGAGGTGGTGGAGTTCAAGATCCTTAGGGCAGGAAGGAGGGTTAAAAGCAAGCTCACAGCTCTGAACAGGGGGGTCCTTCTGATCTCAACCATTCTGTCATTCTGTGATAATGCCAGTAGTTTCATGCAATGGCTCATTATGTTCACTGGGAGATGTAGTAATGCATTCTTGTCGTCAGCAGCCAGCTCATGCATTTGGGACTTGTCTCGAAAAGCCTGATTCCTAATACACAGTGGCATCATTTTTGTTATCTGTTCCATACAGCTAGCTACTCTGCATGTGTCTGCCTGTTTTCAGGTTATCGTGGGTACTGTGCCCATATATAGTCTGCCAGTGAGGCTCATGAGCTTGGCACAGGAATTGCTCTTTCTTTACTGGGATGTCTGATTTTTTTTAATGGTATAAAGGATTTCTCTCTGTCATCTCAGTTTACTTTTTGTCTTACTCAGTTTGCCTAGTCCTTGTAATTGTTTCTTAGCCCTTAAACCTGTTTGCTGGCATCCTCTGTGACATGCGATAATCTCTCTTCCCATAAACAGTACGGTCCCAGGTTTTTTAAGGATAGAGCTTTCTTGCAAAGTCATTGTGTTTGGCTGGAGTTTAAAGGACTGTCATGAAATTTTCCAGACTCACTCTTTTCTAGGAACAGTGAGCAAAAATATTCATCCAAATGTCAGATGACAGTGTTATATAACGTCACTTCTTAATTCATAAGGTTAAAGGACAACATGTTATCCTCAGCGTATAGCCCTATCAAACACAGGTGAAAGCTGAATTGCTACTCAACTGACCAGGTTTTCAGAACCTGTTACTTATCTAGACTGCTGTAATCTGGTTTCCTATTTGATCCAGTTCTCAGTAATTTAAAAATAAGTTGTCCTGGAGCTGTAACTAGTAATCAGGAACAAGAGGACTTTCTGTCATACTTGCACTCTTTCACTTACTGTCTGTTTCTGTCTGTTTCACATACTGTCTGATTCTGTTTCAGGGTTTCTACTAAATTTCTACAGTGAAATCATAACATCTTTTATTGTTTAAAGAAAACACTAATTCATAAGCCTGTTCTTAACAATGTGACTTACTTGGCTCCCAGAAAATCAACCACCTGAAGTAGAACATTCCCTGGAGAAGCTAAGGAGGGGGAAGGAAAAAAAAAAGGAAAAAAGAAAGCCTAACTATTCCTTAGCCCTCAGCCTCTGATGAGCCAGAAGTACACTTCCATTGGAGCACACATATATTTCATGCTTGCACATGGTGGAAGATCATCCACAGCAAAATTATTTCTATTTGTAATGTGAACTTGCAGTCTAGAAATGTGAAGATAGTGGTAGCTGAAGAGATATTAAAGCTAATCATATCCTATTCCCCAATAGATCAATAGAACAGATGGTATATTTGTACATTTTGCATGCTGTGAGTGCCTGAAGCCATAGCAACATTCACCTCATGCTGGAAATCTATTTCTATCTCCCCCTGCTATTTTATCTTCTCTGAAAACTGTCATCTCAGTGTCCAGAATCCACACCTTAGAAAATCTGGAGACTTACTCATCATAGAGTATTAAACTCTTTTATATCTCTGTCACAGTCACATCTAACTTTACCAAAATCATCAGACATAAACTGCATTGGCCCAGACACAAAAAATTTCTGTCATATTTGGACAGTGTAAAGAAAAGAATTCTTAAAAAGTAGTTGCAGAGCATAATGATTAAGGATCACAATTCACTAATAATGAACTCAGAAATTATGAAATTTCTAAAAATTCACCAATAATGAACTCAGAATTGCTATCACTAGCAATTACAGTTACTAGAGATACAGTCACTAGCAATCAAGTGGCAAATGGATTTGGTGCCTTAACTTGTTGGTGATCAAAATAGGAGCATTGAAAAAGGCAGAGTTCCCACAGGGAAGAAATGAAATCAGAAAGGCATTCTTATAGATGATCTTCCATCCTTTTTATTCCGTCTGACTCTAAAACAAGGATAGACCAGTTATCTTTGAAAATCATCAAGTATTTTCTTAATTAAAATGTTCATTAAGACGATTTATAGTGATCTTCTGAGGGTCTACAGAGTTCATAAGTGTATTTCCATATATTTGACTGAGTTTTAGAACATTTCTGTGTGCTAGGAGTTTTGCAAAAGGTATAAATAGAACAGCATATTCTATGCTGACATCAGTCTGATGATCAGGTAGAGGATTTGAAGAGTTGTGAATTTCCACGTTGCTTTCTGCAATTCTTGTTTTGAACAAATAGCAACTTACCAGTACGATTGAAAATTGCATATTTTTTAGAAAACTGATATTAATTTTTGTGTCCAGGTGGTAGACTTTAATTCAATTAACAAACCGCCAGTCTTACCATTATCAACACTTTTCTATAGTGGAACTGAATGCAAAACCAAAAGTGAATGAATGGCAATATTTTAAATACAGCTCATCTTAATTGTACTTTATCAAGAGTCCACTTTTTTTTTTTTAACTGAAATTATTTGAACATTGTGTTGGCAGTCTGCATGGATCATTGTTTGCTTAAATGCTCTCTCCTGGAATCTTTTTTTCTAATACATTAGTTCCCATGTACAAATAATGATTTTCAAACAGAAACTAGAAATAGTTTGAAGTCTATTTCCTTTAAAATATGTTAATTTATCACAATAGAAGCTAACTGAAAATCAATGAGAGAAAAAGAGGAAAACAATTCCAGATTTATTTTTGCTATTTTTTCTTCAAAAAGGTAAGTGCTGCAGATGAGGGGGGGGGAAAAAAAAAGTGTCTTACATAATTACAATTGCGGTTAATGTCCATTAACTTTCCCTTAAAGGACTTCTGAAGTAATAAATACACAGGCTTCAGGATATTTATTTGTATCAACTGTCTTAGTTCTGGCAGAATCATAAAATCATTGAATGGTTTGGGTTGGAAAGGACCTTAGAGATAATGTAGTTCCAGCTCCCATGTCATGGGCAGGGATACCTTCCACTAGACCAAGTTACTCCAAGCCCCATTCAACCTGGCCTTGAACACTGCCCGGGGTGGGGCAGTCACAGCTCATGTCTGCAACTTAGCTGTGAGAATTTTCTATCTGATGTTGCTATTCTCCATTGCACTGTGGTAAAATTGTCAAAGTGCAAAATTGCTCTTTAAAATGTTTGAAAAAATGGAAATTAGAAAATTAATTCATTTTGGGCCTTTTTTGGTATTAATTTCTGTGCTTTTAAAACTTAATTTAGGTAAGTGGTTTATGTGCTCTTTATTTTTTATCTATCTGTTTACATATTATTATTTATATACTGTAAGAAACAAAAAAGGAGTTCTTATGAGAAATTTACAATCACTGCCTTTCCTGATAGGTTTGTGTGTGTGTGTGTGTCTCCTTTTTCTGTTATTTCATGTACTGAAACAGTAATTTTCATATTCTTACTCCCTTTCAAAAGATGATCTTTGTCATCATGGTAGAAACATGGATTTTATTTGCCTTTTGTTTTTTGCATTCAATAACAGTGTACTTCTAAAAGCATTACTAATTTTGTAGCTTGTTTTGAAATAAGAAAATTGGCTTGCTAAATCCTCATTTTGTAAATGCATATGAAATTGAACTAGGGTCTCCTTACAATATGATAGAAATTCACCAAAATAATTTTCTGATTCTTACATATTTACTGAGGGAACAATTACAAGTATTTTTTATATTAGTGAAAAAATAAAGTATACATACATCATACCCATGTAGAGTTATGACATTTCGTCAGTACAGTGATTTTTACTTCATATTATCACAGGGAAGGTTATTTTTATTTTGTCTGAAGGAAAGCAACATGGTGAAAAGTCTAAATGAGCTAGCTTCCTAAATTTCTCTGAGTCAGTAGTAAAATATTCTATGTCAGAGGAAGTGATTCAGAGATGCCTAAAAGTCAGCAGCTGGAAAGAAAGATGTGGTCATGGCTGGCTGAGGCTCTCTTATACAACAGTAAGTATTCCGCAAATATAGGAGAAACAACTGAGACTAGGTATGAATTTCAGGGAGGCAGAAGAACAGGTAGACCTTATCAGGAGTGTGAATACAAACCAGGAGACAACTGCTATGTGCCAGGGCAGATGTTACTAGAGTCTTGTGAAGAGATGGAGAAGGAGTGCATTTGACACCAAGCTGGAGGGCAGAGTGGGGAGAGTTAGATGTCATGGAAACTACAGAGTTGTAAACTTTTAGAAGACAGAAAATACTGGATTTCTATGTCCTTTATTATAAACTTATTTCAGAAAGTTACACCTACAGAAAAATCTCCCACAAATAATTTTTAATTATGCTGTAGAATAACTGATATAGACATCTAGTTCTAAGGAATCCAATCACTTCAATCTATTGAAGCATCCAACAGTCCGCAACAATTCTGAAAAGCCTTAATAAAAGTTTGCTTTTAAAAGATATAAACATAGCCCTTTGCTTAATCCTTTGCAACTGCTCTTACCTGTAAAATCTATTGTGAACGGGAATATGCAATACCATGTAACTCAGAATAAGAAAAAACAAAGCAGCAAGATTTTTGATACTGTCCCTCATGACATTCTTGTCTAAACTGGAGAGTTTAGACAAGACATGGAGTTGATGGATAGATCACGTGATGGATAAGGAATTGGCTGGATTGTGGCACTCTGCGGGCAGTGGCTCAATGGCAAAGAGGAGATCAGTGATGAGTGGTATTCTTCAGATGTCAGTGTTGGGACCGGCACTGTTCAACATCTTTGCCCGCAACATGGACAGTGGGATTGAGTACACCCTCAGCAAGTTTGCTGATGACACTAGGCTGGAGCGAAGGGATGCCATCCAGAGAGACCTTGACAGGCCTGAGAACCGGGGCAATGCAAACCTCATGATGTTCAACAAGGCCAAGTGCAAGGTCCTGCACCTGGTTTGGGGCAATCCCAAACACATATACAGGCTGGGTAGAGAATGGATTGAGAGCAGCCCTAAGGCAGACTTGGGGGTGTTGGTTGATGAGAAGCTCAATTCCTTCTAAGGGGATTTGTGGTGAGGTTTAAGAGCTTTGACTAAAATTAAATTAATGTCAGGTAAACC
This sequence comes from Strigops habroptila, assembly GCF_004027225.2. Classification (NCBI taxonomy): domain Eukaryota; kingdom Metazoa; phylum Chordata; class Aves; order Psittaciformes; family Psittacidae; genus Strigops; species Strigops habroptila. The sequence goes on from NC_044302.2 coordinate 69,613,467, forward strand.
ACAATACTTATGTTGTCTATATCTCTCTCTGAAAACTTTTGATAGAAAATACTGTAGATCAAATTTTCTGATGACTTTCTTGGAGCAGGGATTAAATAAGGTTATGTTTCAGTTTACAGCAGTTTACAGTAGATCTAAAGATTGTGTTTTCTGTATATAAGATGATTGCTCTTCACTATTGATCTGAGTACTAACTCGTTAAACCTCCACATCTCTACAATTCCAGTATCACACTTGATATTGAACACTGTACTGGATGCATATAAATACTTAACTTGGATTGAATGTGGCCTTTTTGTTCATCCCTGGTAATTTAAATTTGCACACTGATACTACTTTCTATAAACAGGAAACACAGCTAAATCCTAGTTAGTTAAACATTTTTTCAGGTAAAGTAAGTGTCTTAATTTTAATTTAGAAAGCCCCATTTCTTTAACTGTGAGTTGTAAAAGACGCATAAGCAGGTTCTAAGTTATGTTTTTATTTGAAAAAGCATTGCAGAATGTAAAATGTGCAAAATATAAACTTAGGCATAATGCTAAAATTCTACTAAAGGGTGACAGTGAAAAACTATGAGCTAGCAGTATCATCAGCAGGAAGTGTTAGCTAATTAAACTGAAGTATGATACTGGTTTTCCACTGAGCCCTGCTGTCCAATAGGAACTGAACTGTAAACTTTGTTAGACATGAACACCAACAGTAGCATTTCATGTAAGTACAGTAAATACACTTATTAATAGATTTAATAATAAGAAAATAGTTGATGATTGGTATCCGCACTAACAGGAGCTTGTTACAGGGCAGATAAGCTGTAATTTTATCCCTGAATTGATTCATAACAATATGCTCAGGGTCAAACATGGTTTAAAACATGAAAGTCTGCAGTTTTCTGGAAGACAAAGGGTTTTTATTATTGGCGGTTTTCTTATCAAGTAGCAAATAGGAAGTTTAAACTATCTCTACCACATGAAACTCTTGATTATATATTTTACATTACTATGTAGAAGAATGAGTAAATCCAAACGTACATTAACAACATGAGGAGGAGGAGAGTAAGATTTGAATGTGTGGTTCTAAAAAATGGAGGTAGAATCTGTTTTGTTTCACTGGAAATATTTAATGGCAGCTGAAGGAGTTTCTCAGTATTTTTCAGCGGAGTCTCTTAGAGACAACAATTAATCTAGGTCCAGTATTTAAATCATAAACATATGATTAAGAATATAACAACAAAGTATTTCCCCTTAAAATTCTGGGTACTATCATGACCGAATTGTATTTACTTCCATTAATTCCTTGTTTAAACTGAGAGCTATAAGAATGTTACCAGGGTGTGCAAAGAACACAGTTAGAAAACCAAAAACCCTGCTTGAACTGAAACTGGCCAGAAATGTCAAGAACTACAAGAAAGGGTTCTTCAGGTATGTTAACAGCAAGCAGAAACAAACAGAAAATATGGGCCTGCTGTTAAGCAAGAGAGGGGAATTAATTACCAGCAATGCAGAAAAGGCAGATGTTCTCAACACTTTCTACTGGAGAGGGACTCTTCATCAGCGACTGTAGTAATAGGACAAGGGGTAATGGGTTCAAACTAAAACAGGGGAGATTTAGGTTGGATATAAGGAAGAAATTCTTTACTGTGAGAGTGGTGAGGCACTGGAACAGGTTGCCCAAGGAAGCTGTGAATGTTCCATCCCTGGCAATGTTCAAGGCCAGGTTGAATGGTGCTTTGAGCAACCTGGTCTAGTGTAAGGTGTCCCAACCCATGGCAGATGGGTTGGAACTAGATGATCTTAAGGTCTTTTCCAACTCTAACCATTCTATGATTCTATGGTTCTATGATTCACCTTTGTCTTACCAACACTAATGGCTGACAGGCTGCACCCAGAGGGTGGTGGTAAAGTAGCTCCGTTTCAAACCGGTGATGTGTCACCAGTGGGGTCTCACAGGGATAGATGTTGGGTGCACTGCTGTTTAATAGCTTCATAAGTGATCTAGATGATGGGGTCAAGAGTACCCTGATGAAGCTTGCCAGTGACACCAAACTGAATGGGGAAGTGGACACTTTGGAATGGAGACCCACTCTGCAGGATGACCTGGATAGGCTGGAAGAGTGGGCTAACAAGAACCTTATGAAGTTCAACAAGGACAAGTGGAAGATCTTGCACCTGGAAAAACATAATCCAAGAGCGCAGCTCAGATTGGGATCTGCCTGGCTGCGGAGAAACTCTGTGGAAAGGGAGCTGGTGGGTATGTTTTCAGTTAAAAAAAAGAATTCTAAATATGGTTTTATAAACCAAATTTTAAACCTCTTAAAATTCTATGACCTTATTTATAATAAATAAATCTCTCATAGATCACAAGCAAGCCTTTTTATATACTGACATCTTGTACATAGCAAAAGATATCCTTTGGCTAAAAACAATAGCTCTATGATTTTCTACTTTTTAAGTCAAATTACCATTGAAAAATGGATTTAGCCCACAGGAGTGAAATATTTTCATATTCTGACCAGTAAGGTTTTGTTAAACTAAAAATAAATAGTTGCAGAAATGCTAGGATCTTACCCATCCTTGCAACATTTATTTATGCAAGTATAAATATTTTGGTACTTATTTCTTACTAGTATAAAATTAGTGACACATTCCTGATGTAATTGAACTAAATTTTTATAACATTATTTTAATAAAAAATTAAAGGAACTAGACCCAGCAATTCACAAAAAGAAATTTAAACCTAATTTCATTTTTTAAAATCAAGATACTTGAAAAATCAAATTAAATTAAACCTGCATGCAATGCAGACTGGATCTGTCAATTTCTCCTACTAACACTATTTTAAACAACCTTTTGTATGTTTCTTTTTCAAAGAAAGAAGGATTCTTCTTGGGCTGGATATTCCAGTGGGTTCAGCACCCAGCAGCCTCAGAAAATGTTCAGTTTCATAGGTGCAAATTGTTCTCAGTGGGAGCTCCTAGATGTTTATCTTTTTAAAGAATTTTACCTTTTGCAGAAGAGCTGAACACATGGAGACCTACTTGTCTGAGTTCTTCCTCCATTTTTTTTTCCTTTACAAGATTTTTCCTTCAGCAAGACAAGTGTATGGTTAAACAAGATCAGCAAGCACCAGTGAGGTATTATTTGATGAAACTATTTTTGGTCTTCAGGGGGTCTTAACCTAGGCTTATACCTCTACTTCATTTGCTGATTTGGACATGGCCTTAGAGTAGTATTTCTTTACCCACCCTGCATTCTGATTCAATAGTTCTTCTCACCTAGTGACATGTTTGAATCTTTCCCAGCTAACAAGGCATAGATTAACTATAGTTTATTAATCTTCCTAATTATCCAAAGGGCTTATTAACAGACTACGCTGCGGCCTATTCAAGCAGTAAGGTAGCAAAGAACCAGGTGTCCAAGCTAACTGCCCTTGGGAATGAAAATTCCCAAGATAGTACACCATCCAGTTCAAGATGTATTTCCACAGTTAACAATGAATGTCCTGCCTGACATTGTGGACTTGCACAAGAGAAGGTATTTACTTCTGTTTTAATCCTACAGTTTCACAAGCTCAAAGAAATGTAAGAAAGACCTAAGCCTCTCTGTGACAATTCTGATGAATTTAGTGATAGCACTGCTCCATTCAATATGTTTTGAAGATAATTTTCTTAGGCACTTAACCATCAATCTGTGGCCTGCAATGAGCCTGGCCAGCAGAGAGGTGTGTCCTACAGGACAGAATGGGCAGCAGAGAAACATACATTGGCATCTGCTCTGAAAACACTTGCGTATACATTAATGATCAGCAGAAAAAGTTGATCCCATCTTCCTGTGCCTGATAATTTGTAAGTGCAGCAATTCTTATGGAAATTCTATTCAGGCATATTTGACAGTAGTTCCATTTCCACATTTTACCAAAAATCCTGTCTACTAACCTTCTTCTGCATGAATTCTGAGCAGAGGTTTTTTTCTAAGTGTATACACTGTACATTCCACCACGTACAGTTAGAATAGAGAATAAGCTTAAAAAAAAAAAGGCAACTGAAAAGAAGCTTACAGCACAAGAACTTTCTGATGTCTAAATTAGATTCCTCTCCTTGTATCAACCAAGCTATAGCTGATAAACTTATAATCCCTGTTGCTGCTGCAACAACTTAACAAAGTGCTGGCTGCGAACTGAGTTCTTTTTTTCATGTTTGCAAGCATAATTTTGAGTAAACTTTCTCCAAATTAGTAGCATTTTATTGGCGGAAATAAGGAGATTTATCAGCAGTGATATGAGGGGCCCGTATTGCAGCACTGTGGTGCGAACTTGGATTTAATTAACTTACTGTAGGGCATTTATAATTTAAAGCTTCTCTACTCTGTAGCCTTTCTTGTCACCTCCTGTTGCCTGAGCCATTCCAGTCCAGCAGCATCTTGTTTTGAGCTCTGTGATACAGGAAGGACATTGATCAACATGACTGAGTTTCAGGGGAGGCCTCAGAGACAGAACCAGAGCCCTTGTCCTGCAAGGGGGGCTGGCTCAACTGGGAGAAGGAGTGGCTTGAGGGGCACCCAACAGCATCTCTCACACTGTCGGGAGGCAATGGGAGGGGATGGAGGACATGCAGCCAGGCTTTTCACAGTGGTGTCTGGTAGGAGGGTGAGATGCAGCAGCACAAGCTGAAACATGAGAGGTTCCATCTGCAGATGAGGAGAAGCCTTTTGCCCATGAGGTCCAGCAGTGGGGCTGGGGCCCAGGAACGTTGGGCTGTCTCTAACCTTTGGTGTTTCAAGTCCTGGCTTGGTGAAGCCCTGAGCAGCCTGGTCTGAGCCCATGGCTGAGCCTGCTCTGGGCAGGGGCTGGGACCAGGGCCTTCCCAGGTCCTTGCCAGCCTGAATTGTCCTGTGATTTCTATGACACCCCCAAACTGAACTAAACACTCCTTGGGGAAAACAAACAAACAAAATCCAGAAGGACCCTGCATAACCTTACCTTCTTTTCTACCAATTTAAATTCTGATTATTTTATCAGGTGCTTGTCTATGTTTTACAAGAATGCACAGTGTATGTAGGTGTAGGATGGTTGCAGTGAGAATGAAATATCTCTGGTATAGCTTTTTGCAAACGAAATACATTACAGATACTGAACTATGCAAACTGAAGGTATGGTACAAGGAAGACCATTTCTGTTTGCATACTATGTGTTGGAAATAGATGACCCAGAACACACAATTTTGTTTACAACTTGACATGCTTGATTAACTTAAAAAATGATGCATATTCTTACAACAGTTTATGTACCTAAAGAAGTAAACCAGAATCCTTTCAATTTGTAAAAATCTGTTTCTTAAAATTACTGGATTTTATAATAGCTCAGAGAAATAACTGCATTGTGAATCTATGTGCTAGGAACTATTATTAGTCTTTCAACTTCAGCCAGAATTGTGTATGTCCAAGCAAAAAAACCCTGCTGCTGATGGTGCTGTACATGGCAGATGTGTTCATGTCCAAATGGTTCAATTGATTGAGTAAAATTGCATCAGGTGTAGTGAAAGTGCTATATCAGAAAGTTTTAATGAGGTATATGAAGTTCTCCTGCAGTCTCCTTTCGGTCATCTCTGAGAACCAGTGTTTTATCCGGTCAGAACAATTATCAGGATCTTGCTCAATGGGTCATGTTGCTTTGCTATTTGATTCAGAGTAGGCAATGGAAGCATTTGGTCTTGAATATTTTATTTTCCTGGGATGGCCAGCTTCCAAATGCCTAGGAGAAAGCTGACAAAACATTTGTGTTGAACGTTTAGCTTTGTTTTAAAACCTATCTTGCCTATTCAACAGGTACTGGAAAATACCATGAGTGCATTTTCACTCTTTTCCATTATGTTTCCTAATCTTTGCTGTTGTCTAGTTTTGTAGACCTACTACTTTCTGCCAGTAATGTCTTTTTTTTCTTCTCTCTGGCCTTTGCTGTTTGCTTATCTACTTACATTTGGCATTGAAATTATTTTTCTTCCCACTGATTTTGAACAGGTCCTTTCCCAGTTCTTCTGGAAGCTTCACCTTCATCACTTTCTCTTCTGGAGAAAATTGGTAGCTTATTTCATTCCTAGATGCTGTTTAGAATGTGGACAGTTCAGTTTACAGATTCCTGCTAAGTAACAGGAATCTCTTTAGACATATTTCTGTTACGAGTTAAAATAAGCCTTCCTGCATAATGGAGCTAGGACTTATAAAAAGATGAGTTTGGGCTCAATCCCATCACTTCAAAGCATCTTCCTATTAAACCTCTTAATAGCTTTCAAGGGAGTACTGTTAGGGAGACCTTAAATGCATTTGAAAGCCCATCCACTATGCCTACAGTTCACTTCACTGGTGTATGTACCCAGTATCTGGCCATTTTGCCCAGTAGTTATTTATTTATTTTGTCTATATGATAGGTAATTCTTCCTTTACAATTATTCATATTAGGAATTTCTCTCATACCTGCTCATTGCAATCCTGAGTTTATTATGATGAACATGCACATTTGTCTATTCCAGTTCCTTGATCTCCTATTCATGTTAACCTACAACCTGAAAGAGTCAGACCGAAGTGGTTTATTTACTTTTTTTAATAAATATTGATTAATATATGTTTGCCTGATTTTTAACACTATTTCAGTGCAAATAGTTTTTTAATCTACACAAAAATGACCCAAATTCAACAGTATTACTAATCTGGCTTTTTTGGTTCATGAGAACAAAGAAATAAATATGGCTGTAACTAAATTTGGATGCAGTCTAGACAACTTGTAAAAATAAAGTAATGAGAAGAAGTAAAATTTTATAGTAATTTTTTGTTTGTTTTCTTTGTTTTAAATGTAAACTTTTCCCAATAACCATAAAGATTTGTAATCTATTGTGTGGGACATGACTCTGTTTCCATAAGGGAGTAGGTCCACATGACTATGTTAAGGTCAGTCATGGAAGAAAAGAGAATAATAATAAATAAATACAAATTAGTAACTGTGCAATTCACAAATACATAATTCATACACCGTCTTGTTTTATATTCAGCTTTTCAAGTATTCATTTCCCAAAAGAAATGTGAGAAATATGTGTGTTCTTTCAGAGAGGCTCCAACATTTAATTTGCTTGCAACCTTTTTCATCTTCCACTTAGACAAGAGAACCTGATGTTTGTGATCTAGTGATACTGTAGCCACAAACCCCTAGTTTTGGAAAGAAATTATATCTCACTATTTCAGTCATAGTAATTGCCATAATTAAGGAAACTGCAGATTTGATCACTGTAGGAAAGATATAGGGGATACAGGCCAGGCAATATATACTCAGTGACTGGAAGGTTCCTTTAAAGGTTCCTTCCAACCAAAACCATTCTAAGACTCATTCTTTGTTTCTATAATGGTTGTTTAAGATGTTGATTTCCTATATATATGTGGACAGAAACTTAAGTGCATGCCAGTGAAAAGTATTTTATTCTTGTCCTCTGCTGAATACTTTTTTCATCCTTTTCTGTGCTCTCAGTATAATTAACAAGTGAGAATCTGCCCACGCTACACCAGCAGAGAACAGAATAACACAGCTTTAAAAGAATTTCAACACCTGACTTTTCTACTAATAAAGGAGTCCAAATGATAGAATTTTGCAATCTATTCTCAAACTTCAGCCAATTAATTTACATAATTTAAATTAACAAGTCTTAAAAAAGCATATTCTTCCACAGCTCTTGGTAGGTGTCAGTCTCGTAACATAATATAAAAACAGTCTTGGGTCATTAATTTCAAGAAGTGATAAGTCATACTCAGGAACTATGTCACTAACAACCAGCACTTGCTAAGCTTGAAAAAAATAAAACACTTGGGTTTTTTTCACACAAGGGGTGACATTCTGGACATAAATTCCTTCAAATAACTATGAAATGCTCTGGGTAATGATGTGTTGCCTGAGTTCCAGACAGAATGTGTGGCTTTGCAATATCTAAATTTTCTTTGATGGGAAAAAAAACCCCAAACCCCAAAGCAAAACAAAACAAACAAACAAACAAAAAAAAAACCCTAAAAACAAAATGTTTGTTCTCACATGCAACTTTCATTATTCTTAACAAATGAGGGAAGCTGACCATACTGTTGGGGATCATAAAGAAAAAACTAGGGGTGTATGAGAGTGAAATTCATATACAGAAGCTAATTGGCAGAGACTGCATTTATCAATTACTATACACCCTGCCAGTTATTATCTTTTTCCTGTCTAAAAAGTTTTACTTCTGATGGACAAAGAATATATTAAGACAAGTGGAAGGATGGATAGGATGAATCTGTTCCTGTCTATGTCCCACCTACTGTATCCGGACTGATATGCCTACTTAGAATTCTTGTCCATCTCCAGGTTAGTTCAGCCAGATTAGACATCACAATGTCTAATTCTAAAGAACATTATACAATCACTAGTAAGGGAAAAATTACACCCTAAGCTGTTGCAGCAAGTCTCTTAGAAGGCTGTGGCCTAGTGCACGGGAAGCACACATTGAACATATGGACTATGATCTGCCAAAGAAGAGACAGGTTGCAGAGAAGTCAATAAACCTTGCCAAAAGCTGTGTTCTGTTGCCTGCTCTTGTCACATTTTGGCTCTGCCCACATCTCCTCTGATCATCAGAATGAGGATGGCATTGAGCTTCCCATTAGGACATGGATTTCTCTGGGGCTTTCAGTGAATTTTTTGGCAGGCGATAAAGGCTGTACAAGGATGGAAGGGAAATCAGCATGATATAGCAACAGAAAGGAGAAAAGGAAATCCTGAGTTTGGTGTGAAAAGTTAAGGGTAAAAAGGACTGTATAAACTAATAAATTTGATATTACTGAATGGAGCAAAAACACTCCCCATCCCAAACCCTTAGCTTTCTATTATCATTAATAAAATCTGATATTTACAGTGCCATATGCTAAAAATAATCACTAACTTAGAATAGTAGGCAAAGTTTACCTACATCTTTTGATATTTCTCTCTTTATCATACAAACTTGCTACCACCACTCTGTTGAGCAGCAATATAGTAGTGGCTTTTATAATGTTTGTTGATTTTTTGTGCCATTCTAAACTGTGTTTCTTTATTTTTAACTTTGTGTTTTACAGAATAATTCCAACTTGAAGTTCTTTAGTAAAGATGTAGTATAGATTTTTAGCAAAATCTTCAGACTTTCTTCTGACCTACTACATACCTTCTTCTTTTTCTTTTGTTCTCGCCTACACTTTATGCTGAATCTGATGTCAGCTGTTATGACTGCTTTTCTGTTTATCACTTACCTAAAAAAAACCCCCTCCACTAGGAAATGGTGCCTAAATATTACATTCTCCTCCTAGAGAGTACAGTGAACTAGCTAGCTAAATAATTAATATGATTACATACAGTAGTGGTGAAAAATTAAAAATATTTGTACTTGCTGTTTACCTGATATCATATGTGTTGCAAACCCATAAATATTCTCTATTTTTTTTATATATATATATTGTTTATATATATATAATTTTTTTTCCTTATTTGGAAAACCTGAATTGAAATTGATAACAGTAATTTTTCTCCATTATGTGGTTTCCCTTGAAAATTGTGTGACACAGCGGTAGTTTGATTTAGATTTTTTGTGTGCAGTGTATGTTAGTGGATGATGCATAGTAATCCCTTCAGTTAAACCTATTAAATCTATGAAATCTATGCCATGGGCTTGAGAGGGTTGACAACAAAAAAATTATCTATTTTCATTAAAGAGTATAAGGAAAAGAATGGAACATATAGAAAAAGAAAAGAAAGCACATGCAGGAATAATGAAGTTTATTACCCAAAAGGATTGATTGAAGATCCTGTACAGGGAGGTAAAAGAGAGTGTATTTAGTGAAAAATCACCTGTCAGAACTTTTAAAACAAACTAAGTTTTCTGGAAGCAGACATTTTGTATACTGAGTCTGAATTTCTCAAATAAAACTTTTTCGGAAGTTATAATAGTGCATCTCTGTGGTGGTATGCTCCTTCCTCCACAGCTATAACCACCCATGGGAGTTGTGGTGGCTGCACCCAGCTTACTCTGGACTTTGGAGGATGGAGGTTAACTTGGTAACCAAGGACTTTCTGAAGCAGTGACCCAGACCTTTTGTTAGTATGTGAATATGTGGATAGCCCAGGGCCCATTGAGCGTTCCTGCACAGCAGTGGGCTTCATGCCAGGATCTCCCCTTGAGTAGGGATGACTCTCAAAGTTACTCCTCAAGGTTCAGAGATTCCTTGCTGCAACAGATTCTTCATAAGTAATACATAGCATGGCAAACTTTGAAATCTTAGTTCAGAGATACAAAGGATTGATTGAGCATATATAATCCTTTAGAGATAAACCGTTGACCAAGTCTGGGACTCGGGCAGGATTCAGTCACACCTAGAATCCCCTCTGAGAGGGAGATTAGAAAAGAAGTGGGTCCTTTTTGACCATCCTGGCTCAATGGGAGCATCTCCTTGATGGCTTTGCCTGAGCCTGTCCTCTAAGCAGTAAACAATCAAGTGCACCTTGACATCAAATCTTGTTAAACTGCTGTCACATTTATCATCCAACTTTGTTAGCTCACTGGTTTATATCAATAAAGTATATTGTTGCTACTGCTTTACAAGTGAAATGCATGATTCTGTGACAAATTTGCAGGAGGGCAAGTAGCATCACCAATTATTTATGGAGGCATGGAGTGAATTCTAGGCACAATTTCTCATAAGAGTGAGCTTGTGACAATTGGTCCAATTACGAAGTCACTGAAGACCACTTAAAGGTAATCAGGGGCCAAACAAAGGACAGAAAACAGAAAGGCATTATCTGGAAGATGTTACCTGCCTGTTTAGAGGCTGCGTATCAAGAGAGGGAGAATAGACAAAGGAAGAAGCAGGACCTAGAGAAGGAAATAGAGGGTAGGAAGGCTACAGTTATCGAAGTCTGTAAAAACTGTGCAGCTGCTAAAACAATTACAGGAAGAAAAGGAGAAAAGACAAAATTTGGGACAAAAGGTGGAAATGATGCTTATACAGACCCCCAATCCCCTTAACATTGTACAGGATAGGAAACTGATAGTATTCTCTGAAGGTTTTGATGGAGATCTCTGGAGTGATCCTGATGATAGTGAACCAGAATAGGACTGTCCTTTGTTCCACACAAATCCTCCTGATAATAAAGCCAGACCTCTGGTTAAAACGGATGGAACTGTGGGACCTTGAAGTGGTCATCCACAACATACCACTTGAAGCACCCCCTGAGATATGTTGCAATTGACAAATTTGCAAGAGAGATATAGCATAAAACTAGTTGAAACTGAAACTCATGGTGCGTAAGCCTACGTGGTGGTTACTAAACAGTGTGGAGTGAGGACAAAGCAAATGCCTGTTTAGTACCCAGCCTGACAAATACACTCCATTCTATCACCAGCCAAGTAGATTATTGGGCTGGAGGGGTAGACACCATGGAGTGCAGTGAACTCCTCTTAATCCCCACTAAATCTGTAAGTGAGCTCTCTACAGATGTCGTAAAAGCCACTTGCATACATAAGGAAAAGCCATACATGAATGAGGACCCCATGATGTTCCACTGTCTGCTGCAGGAGATTTCACAAAGTTAAAACCACTGATTAGAGGAACCCTGCCAATTCTTAAACCCCCGTCTAGTTGCAAAATGGGATGAGGTTAGAAGAGGTACTGTATATAATAAAACCCAGGGAAATAACATTCCCAAACAACTCCCTAAATGGGCAGAATTGATGCATGGTATTGTTATCTACAGTTTTGAAATGGACTGGAAGGAGATTGCAAAGCAAGATCTGTGAAAGAGGGAGCAGAAACTAGATCAAAGGCAAACAAATTTTAAAACCCTTGAACAGAATCTCAAGAATGGAGGAATGAATTATGGAGGAATGCATTAGCCCTAGCATTCCCAGAGACCAGATTTAAGGTCAGCCTACTGGCATTATCTTGAGTCTGACTGAAGCATTTCAGAAACGAGGGAATAGTGAAAGGAAGAAGCATATTTCAACTTCAGTGCTAGTCCCTGGAGAGCGACACAACCCTTTTCTGTCCCTTACAGAGGAATTGCACGTCATGAAGGAAAAAAGCAAATAATGTCCAGAAAAGAATTGGCCCTGCCTGACCGGAAAGTGGAGGCTTATCAGTGCATAACTGAGGATGGCCTGTACATTTTAATTTCAGTTGGTCCTCAGAGACAATCGATAAAGTTTTTAATAGATATGGGAGCACAAATTTCAGTCCTAACACAAGATGCCAAGAAGCTAGGTATGCTATCCGCATGGCAAGGAGAATGTTGGTATGAACAGAGCAAGTGCTGTGTGTCGAGGTGCTAAGCTCATGTCGACTACTTGCTTTGCAATTGAAAACCAACATGAACGTATTTTGGATTTTCATGTTTTAAATGGATGAAAATGGCATCTGTGAAATGGCATCTTCGGCTCAAACGTTGATCCCAACCCCGGCAGAAACTGGAAGCTACAGCACACTGCACTGAATCCTGCACTTTCTGATTCAAAAATTACTAATATATTGCAATATCCAATATCTGCTGTGACACAAAGTTGGAATTCTGAAGTCATGGCTGTTTTGGAGAAATGACAAATTATCTCCAGAACCCACTTGCTATATAACTCTAGCCAGTTCAGAAAACAGACAGGAGGTGGCAGTTAACAATAGACTATCAGCGCCCGAATGCCCCACTAACAGTTGCTGTAGCAAACACTGTGAACGTAACAGCTACTTTGCGAGCAGCTGCACACCATTGGTTGGTGGTGGTAGATGAAAAAGAAAAGTTCTTTATGGTTCACTTGAAGTAGAGGATAAAGAGAAGTTTGAGTTCACTTGAGAGGAAATACAATATACCTTTAACAGACTCCCACAGAAGTATAAACATTCACCCACAATTGCTCATGTCGCACTTGCTGAACTTTCATAGAAAGTCTCACTCCCCCAGGATGTGAAACTGTACCAATATGTAGATGATATTCTGATTGGAGGAACTTCCCCTGAGAAGGTGGGGGAAGCAGCAGCAGCAGTATGGCAAGCACTAAATAAAAGAGAAATTGACGTTCCATCCGGAAAATGTCAGGGACCAAGTAAGGAAGTAAAATTTTTAGGTACTTGGTGATAGCAGGCAGTGCAGTGATTCCTCCAGATACCTTAAGAAAAATCAAAGAACTGCAAATGCCCCAATCAAGGTAGGAGTTACAACAATTAATGGGAACTTTAGGATATCAGAGGAAGCATGTCCCTGGATTTCCTCTCATTTCCCATCCATTATACTCACTCCTATGGAAAGACAAACCCTAGGAGTGGAAAATCAAACATAAAGAGGTAGTCAAAACTGAAGAATTAAAACCATATGAGTCACTGGAACCAGTACAGCCCCATGACCCTATTATAGCTGAATGGGGTTTCAAATATGCTTCTTACTGTAACCTGTTCCAAACTGGCCCCTATGGGCAAAAATAACCTTTATTTTTTAGCTGAACTGAATTTAAAGAAACAGAACAGTGATATTCTGAATGGGAAAAGGGACTTCGTCATTAGCCTGAGCAATTAAACAAGTTGAGAAAATATATCAGGGACAACCTGTGTAAACTGGAGGACTATTTAATTTACTAGAAATAATCCTGAAGGAGACTGCTTCTCCAGAAGAAGTTGCACAAAATGCCACTATCAGAAAATGATATGCCTACCTAACAGGACTTGACCTTCACTAAACCTCGTGGCCCACTTGCCTGGAAATCTATCAATAGCAATAGTGCAAACTATAGATTTAATGCACAATGGATTTTTCCTTCTTCTGCTTGCACTCTCCCCATTGAAGCAAGTCTCCATTTTCTTTTACAGAACCCTGCACAATGACAAACAATCACTCTGTTCATGTTGCTACACCAAACCCTAACAATGCTGCTTTCACCCATTGTGGTCTTCTCTATTAGCATTGGGAACTAACCAATGACTCTTATCTGCTATACTGCCTCAATGGGAAAAAATTGATGACAGAGACCACCAATTGATTGTGGATGCACTTAGTGCAGCCCCTAATACCGTTTCTTTATCTTATAATTTTATTCAAGCTCAACTGCAGATGCAGCCTATGGTTGCAGCAATTATGATATATATAATCATTTTGTGACAGCACCTTACCTGCTGAAGTTCTAAGCATAATCTGGGATAATGCAACTATATTTGAAAAAGAATTCCAGACCTGATGGTATTTAGTCAATTTTTGGTGCACATCATATACCAGATAATTGTGTTAGGATTAAATCACAATGGAACTATACTCTATTCATTAGAACATAGAGTGTGCGCCTAACAAAATGGAGAAAAATGGCAAACTATTCATGTTAATGCATACATTGTACAGGAACAACAAGGATGTATTTGTGAGAATATCAAAGCCCAAGACATTTGTCTCGACACTGAAAACAATGTCTGTCATTTTGAATTACATCCCAATGAAGGCCCTGGAACTGTACTTGTATGTATTGGAAAAGGATATATTTGTATGAGAACTCTATGGGATTTCATATTAGCAGATAACATTACAGTAAATACAAACAATTGCTCAAATACTTGTGTTTGTACCTTTACTGAAGTTGTGGGATGCAATTTTAATTATTCAGCTCCTATGGCATCTTATCAGCTGTTACAATCTAATTTACATATTGACTCAAGATTTGTTGCCTACCCCCATCGGAATGAATCTTACATTGGTGAAGAATGTACTACAACATGGCGACCTGTGTCAACTGCTTGAATGCGTCTGAAACAATAGACACAAAACTCTAATCCCCATTCATCATGGTACAGAAGAGATAATACCAGGTATTGGCAAGAGTGAAGGATGGAAAACAGCATTGTTTGGAAACCCTTCTTCAAGTGTTTAATCTTGTGCTTCAGCCAGTTGTGATTTTCTGACTAATATGTTTATTGCTTATAATTATGTTATATATAAAGGTTTGGTAAATGGTAAACCGAATAACCCAACCAGAACCACACAAAACCTGCAAATTCACTGTCTACTTACTATGGATTGATAAGTGCAGAAACCATCAATATACTGTTTATGGAACAGAGGCAAGAGCTGACTGAACCACCACTCTGCAAAATATGAATTGACTATACATACAGAGTGGAGTGTGGTGGTGTGCTCCCCACCCCTTTTCCCTCAGCCATAACTACTGGGAGTTGTGATGGCTGCATCCAGCTTACTCTGGACTTTGGGGAAAAAATGGCAACGCAGTGGCCAAGGGCTGTCTGGAAGTGCAACCTAGATGTTTTGCCGTTATGCAAATCCTCTTACTTTAAGAATGGTGGACAGCCCAGGGCCCATTGAGCTCTCCTGTATGGCAGCGGGCTGCACACCATGATCTCCTTTGAGTAGGGACACTTCTCAGAGTTACCCCTTGAGGCTGATAAATTCATTGCTGTAACATATAGTTTTGTCTGACCCTATCCTCTATGCAGTAAATAAAGTGTATCTTGATTTCCAATCTTGTTGAAGCACTGTTGCATTTATCATTGAAATTTGTTAACTCACTGATTTATATCAATAAAGTGTATCATTGCTTTTGTCTTACTAATGAAGTGCATGACTCCATCCATGACAATCTCTGATAAGATCCAAGTTCCATTTAGTCATTCTTTCACAAAGGTCACGAGCAGTTAAATAGCTGTCCTAAGTGGTAAATCCTAAGTGAGATTGAATGTGATCTGCTTTCTTCTGTCCATTTCTGATCTCCAGTGTATCTATTCAAAATATAGGGAGGAGACATGCTCATACATAGGTTAGAAGAGAAGAGCTGCCAGGTAAAAGCCAAACACATATGAAGGTTTCCACACAGGCTTATCAATAAGAACTGCCTTGTGTTGCTGAATGTTGAAAGTTTCATTAGCCTTAGGTAAAGCTACTTGAAAGCACCACAAGACAAAAGCAATGGCTTTTTTTTCACTTGTGCTGTGGTATATAGTCACTTGGACTAATTCTGACCCCCAGAGGGAACAGCAAGCAGTGAGTAGAAAAGGCGTCGGCAGACACCCATCATCAGAGGGGTCTGCAGTGTGAGCTGTTTGGTGTCTGCCATGCAGGAAAAGGGCTGGTGCTGTGGAGCTGCAAAAAGAAGGATTTCTGCTGGGACTTAAACCAGTCCTTTTACTTCAGTCTGCTTCTGCAGCCTGACCAGATAAACAGATAATAAGAATGCAGAAGCTTAGTCACCTCTGCATAAGGACAGATCTTTCAAGGGGGAAAAGAGAGAAATCAATATCCCTAACTTGTCTTTTCAAAAGTGCTGGAGCAAATGGTCCTACTAATAAAGAGAAACAAGAAGTGATGAAACAAAAATGGCTGTGAAATCAGAATCTGATGATCCTGGAAAATATAAGTACAGAATTAGATAACCAGAATGAAATAATTCACTCAGTTACCTCTTCCATATTGAAATGGAATGCACCATGGTCACAATCATGGATGCCTGTTATTGATTTCTCAGAGAGCCAAGAGGAATAGAGAAAGCAGCAAGCAATCATTGTATCTGCTCTTTTCAGAATGGATCCTCAGCTCTGTTAAGTCTCCTAATACAAACTGGCCTTAAAAACAATTTCAATGGCAAGTGAGGATTTTCTCTGGATGTAAGTGCAAGATTTCTGTATGGCTTGATTGTGTCTTCGGTACAAATCAACATTTCAGGCTTTGGTAAGTGCCTGTCTGTGCGCTGATGAATCTTACCTGTCAAAACTGCACTAAGCAACCAATAGTGAGTATAAGGATAAAAGGGAAAGCATTCTTGGCCTGGGCACTTGATGAAGTTATATCAATATGGTTAAAAGGCAGCCTTGTTTCTTCATGGTGTAAATGGATATGAAATCGATCCAGTTCAAGATCAGCTTTTAATTAATGCTTTTGGGAATAATCAAGATTACTATGACTATGTTAACATTTGACCAGTCCATCTCCTGTATTATAGAGAGCCAGATGCTAACAAGGGGTTTATTTACCTTTAAATGCAATGTGGTGTAGGGCTAGCTTGTGTTTTCAGTGTCTGCTTCCATAAAACGATGTAAGAGAGAGACTAGATTATGTCATAAAACAGCACTTCATTTTGGGCCATTTAAGATTCTCTTACAATTGCAAAAGAAAAGGCTTGATACACATCATATGTATTATATTAGTAAACAAAACAGTCACTAAGCTGGAAATATCAGGTGAGCAGGATTCTTTCTGAAACATCTTCGTCTCTTCATGTTAGGCAACTTAATTCACAGTAATTTATTCCTTGTTAATTGTATCATTGTTCTGTGGCTCAAAGAAATTCAAAAAACTGTGTTTTAAAACCCCACAGATTTATGATTAAATCACATTTTTTAATCCTGCACTTCAAAGTAGCTTGAGTTGAATTCTGTCAAAGTTTTTGATCATTCAGCATTCTTGACTTTGCCATTTTGCTCATAGTATGTTCTCATTGCTGAAATTAGATGAGCTGGGAAACATGATTGAAAAAATAATAATTATTATGTTATCCAAAATAATACTGTTTACTGTGCTGCACCAATGTCTTCTTTTAAATGCAAGGCATAACATAAGGCAAAATTTCTTTCTACAGGAGCTTGGGACTCAGCTGACAGAGCCAGCTTCAGACTTTTATGATGAATATCTAAAAAGCACTTCATGTAGAGAGAAAATAATTATGGTCCTACCTAAAACCATAATCAGAAAAAAGAAGATATGATTTAAAATGCCTAAAACCACATTGACTCAAACGCATGTTTACCTGTGAGATCAGAGCAATTTAGAGTCTCCCATGTAATAATGGAGACTTGGAACATTTTAATGGAACATTTTAATAAAACATGAAATGAAATGAAATAGAATCATCACCCATAATAGCTTCCTTTCATATGGTAACATACCTGCCTGTTTACTACTGTCTAATCAGTAACTGAACCTTGTACTGCACTTTTATGGTACTTCCCTGCTGGGTCTATTGCCCACTTAGGAGTGTAAAATCATATTATGTTTTTTATTGCTCTCAGCCATTCTAGCTCCCTTTTCTCTGGTAGACTGTTTTGCACAGTATCACAGTGATATCAGACTAAATCTCTGTGGAACAAGTTCTTATTCCCACTTTTAGCATCTCTTCATTGTCTGATATAAGCCACTTTGTACAAGTTGTTACTTACCCTTTGGACTTTTTCATGGTTGTATCCTTGCAAAATTTTCTTCTATTTGCCAGAAGACAAGTAACTGCATAACACAAGCAAATACAATTCCTCTTTGTTTCAAGAGAAACTGCAGGAGATTGCACACATTGACTATATTTCATTCCTTAAAGCTGAGCAAATTCCATCCCTCTGACATCGTGTAATCTAACTTCTGTGAGAGTAGAATTTAAAGGTATTCTAAAACTTGAGGTCTTAACTTATGTTTCAATCTATTACTTTAAGCCCAGAGCAGGGAACAGGGTTTTGATCTGCCTGTTTTTCCATCAGAAGCATAATCCTGATCAATATCAGCAAGGACAAGATCATTGCAAAATTAAAAATGAAAAGTGAAATAGGAGGTTTTGAGGATTATTTCCATTCTTTGGTAAATAATGCCTATTGTTTTCAAAGTCTAACTGTTGCGGATATGAAATACCTGTGTTTGATATCAGCAAAACAGGAAAAAAAACTGTTAGTTGATGATACAAGAAAGAATATTATGTCCTACAGAAGTTTCAACAAAGAAGTAAGTCAGGCAAAAATAATTTTTGTTAGCAAACTGATTCTGTAAGTTTTTCATCTATTGATAGCAGAATGTAAGAATGTGAAAAATCATCTGCATATGAGAACAGACCACCTACAGGCATAAATTCTAAATTAAGCAACAATAAAATTTTTCTACATGAACTTGGAATCTGTTCCTAGCCCCACTGCAGTGAATGGTAAAACTTCCATTTATTGTACTATTAACAGGGTTTGGCCCTTAAGCCTCATGTCTTAGTTGTAGATGTAGAAGTCAATCACTTCCTAGGGTACTTGTAGAAATAGTAGGAAGAGTTCTGTTAATGACAGGGTGTTGTTTAACTGGTAACTCTTCTTGACACAGAACAGACACTGCTGAGTAAAAAGCAACTTTCCAGTTTCAACACTAAGCTGAAAATCCACAACAAAGGCAAAAGAAAGAGGAAAAGGAGAGTCTTCTGTCTGTTAATCATGAGCTGTATGAGCAAGGTTAAAAAGCTCAAACACTTTAAGAAAAAATGGCAGATCACTGCCCTGGTTGAAGGTAAGAATGGTTTTGATGAAATAATGTGTAATTTGGACAAAGATTATTTTTTTCCCCTGAAGGTTCTTGTCTCATCTTTCAGTATGCAGATATGGAATAGGAGAAAAAGAAGGTGTCAGAAACTTCCTGACCCAGCTGGTGGAGGAGACAAATAGGGGAGGCACCCAACTAGATTTGCTGTTCACAAACAGAGAAGAACTGGTGGGTGATGTGGTGGTTGGAGGCTGTCTTGGGCAAAGTGATCATAAAATGGTAGAATTTTTGATCCTTGGAGAAATAGGAAGAAGGTCAGCAAAACCGCCACCCGAGACTTCCAGAGGGCTGACTTTGGCCTGTTTAGGATACTGGTTGAGTCCCTTGGGAAACATTACTGAAGGACAAAGAAGTCCAGGAAAGTTGGACACTCTTCAAGAATGAAATCCTTAGGGCACAGGAGCAGGTGGTCTCTATGTGCCGAAAATCAAACCAGTGGTGAAGAAACCAGACTGGCTGAACAGGGAGATACTGCTGGAATTCAGGAAAAAAAGATTATTTATCACTTGTGGAAGAAGGGGCTGTCACTCCATGAGGAGTACAAGAATGTTATCCAGGGAGAAAATTAAAAGGTGAAGGCACAGCTAGAACTTAATCTATTAATCATATACCTCTTTTTCATTTATTCCCAGATTAGGACAGTTCATGTTCAGCAATATTAATAACTTCCCACTTCTGACTCACGATTGTGTTTCCAAATTCACTCAAAATAACTGAATTTGTAGAGAATTTTTGCTTAAGCAAAAACAAGCAAGTGTTTTTGCTTAAACCTGACTAACAAGGAATTTAGAAAAAAACAGCCCTTCAAAATTTGACTCTGGTAGTATGAGTAGCTTATCTTCTTCAGTCTCCTGGTTGAGTCTGCTAACAGGCAGTCTTCTTCCACTGCAGTGGGTAGTGGGATTGGGATTAGAATTTGGGAAGTGGCCTGCTGACAACCACTAAAATAAAAAGCTACCAGATTACATGAGATGCATTCACATGTAGTCAATATTAGTTTGTAAGTAAGTCAGTGAATTTTACTTTAAAGGATCTGAACTCCGAGTCATTCAGGCCTTAATGCATAGGATATTAACATTTTAAGTTATTTTAATTTAAATTTTAAATTATTTTACCAACAAAATCATCTGTGTGTCTGAGACAAGGAACTGAAACATGAGTTCTATTGAATTTCAATTCCAGAATGTGAGCTTTTCCCTCTCTGGTCTGTATAACTCTGTGTGAACTTAATACTGAAATTTCCTTCCTGACTATGACTTGTCTTCCTTGATTAGTCATTCCCTCGTGTGTTATCACAAAGTAACAGTCTGTTGTCATTGACTTTTTGGTATAAGAGGGATTTAAAGAACGGAAAGCATCAAAATCCTTGCTTAAAGAAACAAAAGCAGGAGAGAGAAAACAACTCAGATGTCATTGTACAAAGTTCACCAACTGAAGTAGCAATGTAGTCAGGACATTTTACCTTTTCATTTAAATTATGAAATAATTATATTCTCCTAGAAGAGTGCTATTATTGTTACATGCTGACTAATAAAATCTGGAACATATTTTCTCAGTGCAGAAACTACATAGTTTATTTATTTTATGGGTTTATTTGTCTCCTGTTGAGTTGTTGTTGTCATCTACTATTTACAAAGAGCCATCTTCATCAGAAAGTAAATAGTGAGTCTGGAGAGAAGAAAGCTATAGAAAGTATTTTTTTTTTTTCTAAATTGTTCTTAAAGATGCAAACCCACTAGTTTTCAAATCAATGTAAAAATTCTTTGCCTCCTTTTACAATATTTTGGATTTCTACATTGTTATTCATTCAATATTAGGATATCGCATTATCCTATCAACAGAGAGCAGGGGGGATTTGTCATTCCTTCACCACATGACAAATGTAGGCAATTGGGAGCAGATGGAAGACTTGGGATTTTCTGATGAGATATTTGGGCCTTTTGTGAAACTTCTTCCATCGTATTTACTCGCAACCTGCTCACAGGTAAAATGCTAACATGGGACAAAGGCTGAGACAAAGAAACCCATAACCCATAGAGACTTTTTTCTGCATTCATCAGAAGTGAATACAATGTCATCACTATAGTATGACCACATTTATCTACTGCCCAAAGGAAGGATACACTCAATAAGGAAAACTTTGATTAGTAACATAATGTATAGTTCTACAGTTTATTCTTCCATACATTCTCAAAGGACTTAACATGTCTTCCAAATTTGATCATTTGTTCATGAAATAATTTTTTTCCATTTTCACGGAAATCAAAGATCTCTGAGACATGGACAATCATACCAAGACTATACAGCAATTTTAAGAAGGAAGTGGGGAATACCTGTCGCGAAACAGTGTTTAAGATTGCTAAAAGAATCATGGTCAAAGATATTAATAAAAGTAATTTTAATAGATATTTATGAATGTGCGATACAACAGAAGTTGATGGCAAGGTCCACTCTATTACATGCAAAAAGAGATTGTGTCAGAATTAGCCATGATTTATAGAGGGTTGAGTTGAAGTGATTTATACAGAATTGAATTGAAATTATGTGTATAGAAACCGAAAATACAAAGGAATAAGGGAGACCCTTATAAGGTTCAGACTAGAACCCCTTGCTTTCTAGACTCCTGACTCCAGTTGTAGCTGGATCCAGTACTAGTCGCAGATTTGGACAATGGTTTATGCTTAATGGTATTTAAAAGGAAATCAAGGTAGTGGGATTAAAGTTAAAAAGGAAAGGGGAAACCCTCCCATTGCTTTCTAAAATTCCTCTTTGAAAGGAGCCTAGGTGCAGCTGAATCCAATCTTAATCTCAGACCTGGACAACAGTTTATGTCTAAACGATTACAAATGTAATTTAGCAGCAGTTTGTATTGTTAAAATGAATCACGGGATTTCTAATAGCACTTGACTATTGAAGCTAATGTACATGCACTTACAATTAAGTATCTAAACTAACACAACACACTAAGATGTAGATATATGAAGATATAGATATATATACATATATACACACATAATATACACAACATATGTATGTTAAAAATTTCCTTCGGGTGCAGTGAAAAGTAAAAGCGCAAATACTCATGTCAGCTTTCTCAGCACTCCTCAGTGAGAGAAGGGTGTTAGTAAGCAGAGTAAAAGATCAGGCAAATAATCCCCCTATTTTGTAAACTTTCAGAGTTTATGGGCTTTAAAAGGCGTTTCACTCGGAGGGAGGAACTGGTTGCAGCCTACAGTCCAGGAGAGCTCAAAGAGACTCTCTCTTCGGACCACTGTTTATAGGGTCATAAGATGATTTGGTTTGGTCAATGTAAATTTTCAATTCTCTGTCAAGGAATGATTTACTATCTCAAAAGAACTTCCGATATGATAAGGGAGTATCCAACCTTCCTGATAACTGTGTGGCCCTTCCCACCTTTGTTAGGCAGTTAGAGTTCTTGATATGGCCAGGGAGCACCCAGCCATCCAACTCCTTGTATCTGTGCAAAGGCTGGGGCCTAATAGGAATTCCTGGGGAAGCAGAGGGTTCCAGGAGAGAGGGGGCACGGGGATGCACCACCACAATCCACCCCGTGACTAAAGTCAGTCCATCTTTCTCACAGAGTGGCAGTTTGATAACCTCTTGCCTCTGTGCCTGTAAACAGAGTAATGCTGAATTCTAATTATAATTTCAGAGAAATTTTTAGTTGGTCTACTCAATTGTTAAGATTTTGTTAAATGTGATTAAGCAATATTATATATGTGGGGAGGTTCTTGCAATAATGTAACTTGTATAGCTAATCTCCACGTTCTAATGTATAGTGTAATGTTATACATTAGAGAAACAGAATGTAATCGAAACTAGTAAATTTATGGTAGGATGTAACATTTAATTTAAAGACCTAGTTGCTGCTGGTGACTCTCTGAACACGGTGTCCCACCGGTGATGTTCTCTGTCCTTCTTCAGTCTTTCTAGGATATGGTGTATCCTTTCTGCCTCATGGAAGACTGTAAACAGACTCTTTTGTCTGTTATTTTGAACTTGATTCAATAGCTGATTCAGGTCATCATATTGCAATAGTTCTTTTACCAATGTGAGGTTCATTCCAATTGGTGTAGGTAACAAATCTTGATATAGTGTATATGGTGAGATTGTAGCAGTTGGTAAGATGTAACATTAAAATCACATGCTATGATTTTAGTAAAGTTACCTATACAGGTATTTGAGTGGTTAGATATTTCTTCATCGGTGTCATCTCTGAATATACAATCACAGAGGGTTCCCATGAAAAGCATCCATTTCCAACATATACACCTATGGTTTCAGGGGTTTAATCAGGATGTATTTCAAAATGACATTTTATTCAGTGTCAAGGCAAATGTCTTGGGCTTTAATGGTGTTACATTCACAAATAAAATCCTGTTTTTCCTGTACAACACATGCATCAATATCAATAGTCTGCCATTTATTTCAATTTTGTTGGGCCCATACCCTATGCTTTAATGGATGGAGTATAGCTCCATGAGGATTTAATCCTAACGCAATGGTTTGGCATATGATATATGCCAAAGCATTGTGTATTGTCAGGACAAAAGCTGTGATTTTACTGTTTGTGGGGTTGTAAATGAAATTAACTAGGTGCCACCAGGATTGGAATCCTCTTTCAAATTAAATTGCATTGTCCCAGATTACCTTCTGAACTTCAGTGGGTAAGAGGACCTCATCATCCTCTCTTATAATTGCCACATTTGTGCTTGGATGCAGCTAAAAGCTAGAAAAATGTTATGTTGGGCAATTCCAAATTCATCTACAATTAACTGGTGGTCTTTTTTAATTGTCTTTTTCCCATTCAGCGTATCTCCACTCCGTTTCTTTAAAAGCAGTTAAGCTGAGTATTAAAGGTCCTTTTTGTCCATTAGGGCCAGTTTGGGATAGGTTACAGTAAGTGCCATGTTCAGCAAAACCCCATTCTAATATGATAGTATGAGGTCACAGTGGTGTACAGGCCTCAGTGACTGATATATTTTTAATTCTTTCATTAAGGTATCTGCTACCTCCTCATGTTCAAGATTCCATTTCCTCTGTTTTCCCTTTTGTAAAAGAGTATAGTGGGAAAGCAATGATAGAGAATCGAGGTACATGTTTCCTCCAATATCCTAGAGTACCCATAAACTGTTGTAATTTCTTCCTAGATTGGGGCACCTGCAGTTTATCAATTTTTCTAAAGGTGTCTGGACGAATCATTGAACTGCTTGCTATCCACCAAGTATCCCCAAATTTTACCTCTCTGCTTGGTTTCTGACATTTCTTAGGTGCAACTTCAACTTCTGCATCATGTAGCATTTGCCACATTGCTGTTGCTGCGTCCCCTACCTCTTCAGGGAATGTCCTCTGATTAAGATACCATCTATATACTAGTACATTTTCACAGCAGGGCGTGCAGATGCTGCATGGAGCACACATGCTGCAGCCTTTCAGTGTCCATTAGGGTTAAGGTTGACAGCTTTTGAACCAAAGGACCACATGCTGCCAACTGGCAGGCGCCAAGTTTGTCCGCTCAAAACATCAAAATCCAAAGTATTTTTCATATAGTTACTGAAAAGCGACTAGAAAACATGCATTTCACCTGGGAGCCATAAATTAACCTTGCAGTTCGACATATAGTGCTTGCTCCCTTCACTCTGATAATTGTAACTCTTTGCTGTCTGGGTTGTATTCACAGTTTTTCAGCATCTTGTTCTGTTAATATTGAGATTTGTGCTCCCATATCTATTAGGCATTTTATGAATTCTTGACGAGGACTGACTGTGATCAAAATATATGGGCCATTTTCATTTATCCACTGTTAAGATTCTACTTCCTGCACGGATAGACCCAATTGTCATCCAGAAACTATTAGTTTTTGATCTCACATTTTGGGAAGAGAAAGAGTTAACATTCTCTTTCAGGGCTGGTGATGGTGTTAGAGTATTTGGAATGTTATCTCTCTGTGCATTCCCTGACACATTAATTAGGCTCTGGAGAATGCTGGCAGGTAGCCTTTGAATTGCTGCACTTGGAATGCCTAATGCTAGTGCTTGGTTATATATTCCCTCCAACTCTGACAGTTAGCAGATTCCGATCCCTGGGAACTAGTTGGGATGACTGTTTGATTTGTTGGATGTTATGACTTGAGTGTTTGGTTTCATTAGGTAAATCATCCCATCTCATTTCTCGTCCATGATTTATAATGTCATGCATTAATGTTGCCCAGGTAGGGAGATCTCTGCGTATTAGGGCTTCTTCTTGATTATCACCTACAATGCCTCTTATGGCCAATAAGGCATTAAAGGCTGAGTCTTTCTTAATTTCATATCATCTTGCAATAAGATAAGGTTTGAGAGCAACAGGAGCTCCCTTAATTAATGGCTTTAATATGTCGTAACCCACAGTTACTGATATGGGAACATCAATGGCGCCACGCTTATGCATGACCTGAATAAAGGCAGCTTTTGAATCAGCTGTGGAGATCTCATTTAGAGATCTAATAGGTATTAATAAAGGTTTCCCTCTTTCCAAAATATCTATTCCACCAGCCCATTATGCCACTCTACTAGCTATTGAGTGGGATTGCTTGCGGATTTGAGACCAGCACTTAAAAAGACAGAACCCCAAAATCTATTGGCCTCATCACCATCAAGTAAAATTCTGTCTCCCCCTGTTAAGCATAATCTCCACTAGTATTTAGTTTCAGTTTTGCCTGGTTTCTGGCTATAGCGTTCTTGTACATTAGCCATCTGAAGGGATCAAATGGGCTCATTTTTTCAAGTAAGATCTCCTGTTCTACCCTGAGGTCCAGTAGTTTCTTCTGGTTTTATTATAGGTCTGGCCTGATATACAGGAGAATTTGAATTTAAAAGAGGTAGAGAGTAATTTACTCCTGGTTTGTTATCACTGGAGTCACCCCAGATGTTTCCATCCCAGTCTTCAGGGGATACAATTAGCTTTATAATCTGTACAAATCAGGGGGGTTGGGAGCTTGCATAAACATAATTTAAACCTTTTCTCCCAACTTTTGTCTTTTCTCTTTTTCTTTCTGCATTTGATTTTGTAGCTGTTCAATTTTCAAAGGAAGTATATATTCTGTTTTATGTCTTTTTGCAATTTCTTCTGTTAGGTCCTGTATCTTTTTGTCATTATTGGTCCTGTACTGTTGAGTAGGTTCTACACAGGAGCCTAAACTTTTGCAAAGAAAATCTATTTTACAGCCTCTGGGTACTATTAGAGTTCCTGATAGGGCCAGGGAGCATCCAGCCATCCAACTCCTTTCATCTGTGCAAAGGCTGAGGCCTAACAGAAATTCTGATTCAGGGGAATCAGAGGGGTCCAGGAGAGAGATAGGGGTGGATGCACCACTACAATGCCACACTTTTTGTAAGTGAAAATTTCAATTTCTAGTCCCCCAAGCAGTGCAACAGGTAATGTCAGAGGCAATAATGATACCTCACTATGACACTCGGAGTAGACTTTATGTTTTCTGGGTACATTAAGCATTTAACTGAAGCCGTTTTTTATATAAAAACCAGCTGCAGACAGAGAAGTAAGTCTTAAACCTCCCAGGACTGTGAGGTCTGGAAAACAGCGCAGAGTTAGTAAGTTTTTATGTTTGACATTCAGGGTACACACTGGGATACAGTCATGTAATATATGAGGAAGGCTTAGTGTAAGATACTTTTTAGGAGATTGCTTATAAATGGTATTGTTCCTGCATGTATCAGACCTTTTGTAAAAAAAAGAGAGAAAGAGGAAAATAAGAAAGGAAGAAAGGAAGGGATAGAGACAGGGAAGAAGGAAAGAAGAAAGGGAGAGAGAGTCAGAAGGATGGAGAATAGGAGAAGGGAGGATAGGAGCAGAAAGCATAGGAGAGAAGGAACTCCAGTATTTAATTATGTCACTAGTTTTCTGTCTCCCAGAGGTTTCAGACTGAGGCTGTGAATAATTTTTTTTTTTTTTCTGGTTAACAGGAGATTTAAAACAGCTAAAGCCCTCTTATTAAAATTCAGTGGGGTTTTTTAGTTTGGTTGTTTTTTTGTGGGATTTATTTTCTTTGTTGTGGGTTTTTTTGGGTTTTGTTTTGGTTTTTTGTTTTTTTTTGAGGAAGAGAGGTTTATTCACATTGGAAAGAAAGTCTGGAACAAGAACTATCCAAGTTCTCTATTGTAGAGAAACCAAGTTCTGTTACTGTTGCATTTCCCACCTTCACCATGCACACTAGTCCTTCATATTTCCCCGGGGTTGTACTGGTTCTAGGACTGCTATAAACAGCAGTACAATATAGAAGTTAAGGCTGTGAATGTGGATACCAGTTTGGTCTGGAAAGCCTTCATTATCACAGAAGTTTATAGAACATAAGTGTCAATTGTATTCTACTTTTGATCTCTATAACCGCACCATGCCATAACAGGAGGTCATCCCAGTTCACTTTGTATGTTCTCTCTCTGCATAGAGAGGTTCCCAGGAGAGGAGAACTAGAGCTAGTGTTACCCAGACCTCAGCACATGGAGGAGCAGAAGTGTGGCTGTGATGTACACCAGTAGATAGGAATGGGGGAGCACTCCCTGACATACATCTAACCTAGAGTCTTGCCTGTGTGCAACAGACTTATATGCAGAGAAATAGATTTGGAAGATTAGATAAACTCACCAGTCTTTTAGACTTTCATCGCACTCCTGTTTTGCATTTGTTTTTTTTTTTTTTTCCTCTGTGCATCTCCTCATGCTGTCTGTTACGGGGGGAAAGGTTTGATCCAATAGTAGTCATTCTCATACAAACCTTACTCTACAAAAATGGCTTAACATTTTCACTTGCTGTTATTCCACTAACAATTTATGAGAAAAATAAATGTGTTTATCAAAATTGATAATGTGCAAAGTGATTTAGCTTTATTGCCCTTAATTGCTTACAAATTTACCATCCCATCTCTTATTATGGAGAAAAAATGTTAACTGCACAAAATTCTGTGGTACATTTTTTAGTCCAACAAATGTGAACAACTTACTTTTTTGTCAATTTGTTACTCTACACCAGCTTGTAAAATAACTAACTTGGCTGTGATCTATAATACTGTGTTCAGTTTAAAGCCCGTCACTACAAGAAAGACATTGAGTTGCTGGAGAAGGTCCACAGAAGGGCAATGAAGCTGGTGAAGGGTCCAGAGCACAAGTCTTATGAGGCATGGTTGAGGGAATTGGTGTTGTTTAGTCTGGAGAAGGGAAGGTTCAGGGGAAACTTTACCACTCTCTACAGCTATCTGAAAGGCGGTTATAGTGAGGAGGGTGTTGGTCCATTTTCCCAGGTAACAAGTGATAGGATGAGACAAAATGGCCTCAAGTTGCATGAGGGGAGGTTTAGACTGGATATTAGGAAAAAATTCTTCACCCTTCAAAGGGTTATCAAGCATCGGGGCAGGCTGCCCAGGGACCTGACCAGGGTCCAAGGTCACCAGCCCGGGATGTATATGGAAGCGTTGTGGTTTAATCCCAGCCAGCAACTAAGTACCATGCAGCCGATCGCTCATCCCTCCTTCCCATCCTCCTACCCCAACAGATGGGGAGAAAAATTGAAAGAATGTAAAACCTACACGTTCAGATAACAGCAGTTTGATAACTAAAGTACAATATAATACTACTAATAGTAATAGTAAGGGAAATAACAAGGGAAGAGAATATAAAACTAAAAGGGCAAAGAAAAAAAAACCAATAAATGCAAGGGTTGCACAGTACAGTTGCTCGCCACCTGCTGACCGATACACAGCCTGACCCAAGTAGCCATCACTCCCTTCTGGATAACTCCTTCCCATTTATATACTGGGCATGATGTGCTATGGTATGGAATATACCTTTGGCTAGTTTGGGTCAGATGTCCTGCCTCTGCTCCCTCCTGGAAGTCCTTGATCAGGGTAAGCACTACTTAGCGACAACTAAAACGTTGGTGTGTTATCAGCATTGTTCTCAGACTGAAGCCAAAACACAGCACTGTGCCAGCTACTAGGAACAAAATTAACTCTATCCAAGCTGAAAACGGGAATAAAAGACATGTAGATGTGGTGCTTAAGGACATGGCAATGGTAGATCAATGGTTGGACTCGATAATCTCAAAGGTCCCATCCAACCTAAATGATTCTGTGATTCTATGAGTCTGTAAATCTTTAAAAAGTCCAACATCCCAAACCATTGAATTTAAAAAATAAGCCTATATTACTAAATTTAATGAAACATTATACTCGATTTATGCAAAACAGTGACCACGCTGATGAATTCTGAATATCATTAATTAGTACCTTATAAATTCTGAGACACGTATAAATTCTAGAAGCCTACATATGGCATACAAGTCAAGCTTTTGGCAGCAGAGGAGGGGGCTGCAGCGGTGGCCTCTTGAGGACGGACCAGGGCTGCCACATGCCAGACACCAACACTTCCAGCTGGCTCTGAGAGACCCACAGCAAAGCACAGCTGAGCCCCTCAGCCAAGATGGCAGCACCCCAGTACCAGGGAAAACATTTGGTAAAGGGTAGATATGCTGGGCAGATTGAGGAGTGGAAAGATGAGAAATGGCAAAGGGAACAGCAAAGCCAACGAAGAAGCAGGGGGAGGAGTTGCAGCTGGGTGGGCACCTGGATGATACTGTGTCTAACCCACCACACGACTACAAGTTTCTTATTTTCATTACAAATCTGCTACAGGATTGATAAGATTGTGGTACTTCAGAAAGCTTAAACCAGCAGCGCTTGCAAATCTATTTGTTTGTTTAATATCTGCATATTAAAACTATAATGTGATCCTCAGAAAGTGGGGAATCTACCCAGTGTCTGTTGCTTGCCTCTTTCTGAGGATTGTATTGATACTGAGAGTGTAATAAGAATTTTAAATGTAAAGTCATGGAATCTGGTATGAAATATACCAGTGACCGCAAAAAAAAGTATTTCCCTGTGACAGCTAGAATCAGAGAGAAAGACACTGGCTGATCTGTGAACCCCAGCCTTTTTCTTGATTTAAAATCAGAGCATCAAAAAGTCTTTGGTGAAGCACCTTTATAAAATATGGTTTCCTAAAAAGTGCCAAAATAGTACCAGAAATTACATTATGTTAGGTTGATTAATGAATTACAATAAAATGTAAAGGGGTAAAAAGTACTGATATCACACTATATCCTTCTGTGTGACCTTTGTTTAAGAATATTCAAGTGTGTAATTATCAGTCTGAGTTCTCTGCTTCCATAATCATCCTAAGTTCAGGAAGCTCTGTACTCTGAGTCACCTGGCATCTCTAGCCAATGTCATATATATGTCACACCATGTTCACAGTCCACTTCTGTGAAATCTCCATGTCTGCTTCTTGTGTCAGTCAGTGTCTTTACTTTCTACATTCAGAATTCAGTGAGGAATCTGCAGTAACATGCTGTGTATCTTTACTATAACCTATGACTTAGCATATAGTATACAGCAAAATACTAAGTAATATTTAAGCTCAACACTTTCCTTTTCAGTCAGCCTTACCTTTTATAAGTGGCCTCATCTATTAGACTGAACAGAAAAAAACACTTTTTTTTTTTTCCAGAGAAGTGTCAAAAGTAGTGATGACTCTCATCTCTAACAATTCCACAAATGATAATAGTAAAACAAATACATTTGTTTCTATTATTACTTGGGCAAGATACTGATTTTTCATGTGTAATAAAACACAGTCCAGAACCTTGAGGTCTTTGCAAGAAATAGTTTGTTAAAATTGGATTAACAGAATTATTCAGAAGTTATGCATGTTGCAGAAATATAAAGTGCTACCTTCATGCCTTACTATTGCTCCTATTTGTAGCTCCCTCATGTTCATACTGATTTACAAGAATCAAAATAATATTTTTGCAACTGCTATGGAAAAAGGAAAAAAACCTTAACTTAAGAAGAGCGATGTTGTCACTTGCCATTCAAATGAAGCATTCCTCTATTTTTTTCTTGGTTTGTTTACACATTTATCAGTGATGGGATATGTTGATAGAGAGTTAAAATTATGTGTAACTGTAGAGATAGCACATATCCACATCCCTGTACAGAGTATTACAAACTGTAAAATTCTACCAAGAAAAAGAGAAATTATTACTAAATAGTTTTAATTGTTTGCCTCACAAACTGAATTTCAGACTTACATGGCTTGCAGCATCTCTATGCAATTCGGTTTTGTAAAACTTGTAGCTTCTTGTCTGATGTTGTTGTAGCCAGCATTATAATTCTGATTCTGTGGCAGACAGGCCCATAAGCAATGCACAGTAAATTTGTATTTGAGTAAGGTGGGAAAAGAAGTAGACATGCACCTCTCATTCTTCTTATGGACAGAAAGTGAATATACAGTATATGTATGCATACGTATATGCATATGAATGTCATTACTGACCTTGTAAACTGATGTGCTTCTGAACCTCTGATTTACACTTCAGTCATAGAACTAAGGAATCATACAATGGTTAGGGTTGGAAAGGACCTTGAAATCGTCTAGTTCCAACCTCCCTGCCATGAGCAGGGACACCTTCCACTAGGCTAGGTTGCTCAAAGCACCAGCCAACCTGGCCTTGAACACTGGCAGGGATGGAGCATTCACAACTTCTTTGAGCAACCTGTTCCAGTGTCTCACCACCCTCAACAGTAGAGAACTTCTTCCTTATATCTAACCTGAACTTCCCCTGTTTCAGTTTAAACGCGTTACTCTTTGTCCTGCTGCTACAGTCCCCGATGAAGAGTACCTCTCTGGCATCCTTGTAGGCCCCCTTCAGATACTGGATGGCTGTTATTGAGGTCACCACACAGCCTTCTCTGCTCCAGGCTGAACAATTTTCTCATCCTGTCTTTGTATGGGAGGTGCTCCAGCTTGTGGCCCTCCTCTAGACTAGCTCCAATAGCTCCATGTCCTTCTTATGCTGGGGCCCCCAGAGCTGCATGCAGTATTGCAGGTGGGGTCTCATGAAAGTGGAGTAGAGGGTGAGAATCACCTTCCTCAACCTGCTGGTCACACTTGATGCAGCCCAGGATGCACTTGGTTTTGGGCTCAAGCATACACTGAAGCCGGCTCATGTTCAGTTTCTCATCAACCAACACCCCCAAGTCCTCCTCAGGGCTGTTCCGAATCTCTTCTCCACTCAACCTGTAGCTGTGCCTGGGATTGCCCTAACCCAGGTGCAGGATCTTGCACTTTGCATTGTTGAAATTCATGAGGTTGGCATTGGCCCAGCTGTCAAGTGTTTCAACGTTCCTCTCGATCTAAATATAGAAGTCAATATAGAAGTTATAAAAAAAAGGAAAAAAAAATTTTTTCTAGAAGAAAAAATTAAGAAAAACAAGACAAAACCAAAACAAACCTCTCATAATCAAAAATTTTAGGAGTGCTGGCAAAAGGACAGAGAAAATAGAGCAAAATGAAAAGAAACTATTAAAAGCATCAGATAAGTACAACTGACATCTCCAAACTGTAAAACCCCAATGTTTTTATTCGATACAGTCTATCATTGTGTTAGTCAATGCATTCCTTCATTTGTAGTGTTTTGGTTTTGGTTTTTTTTTTTTCTCTCCCATGTTCTCTGTTCAGTGTATTTGATTTCAAAAGAAAGAAAAAAACCTTAAACTGTATATTGCTTTATGTTTGACTATAGGAAATCTAGTAATATATTAGATTTTTATGATGAAAACCTGTAGATACAAATGACATAGAAATACACACTAGAGGAAGTGTGCTGGTTGCTCTTGCAACCATTACATTTTGTCTTGGATTTTTAGCCTCAATCTTTTTTATTAGTAGTTTGCTTTTCTTAAAGGTTTTTTATATTCTTTATTACCCTTGATATCCATAGACTCTGGCTATTGAAGTATATATTGAAGTCAAGGCAGGTAGAATGGTATTTAAACATCTCCAAGGACAGGTGAGGTCTTAGGCAGAACCAAGTACATTGTATTTTGCCTGATTTTCAATCATCTGTTGCTTTTTACACACACCCACACCATTTTTCTTGCCCTTGTAATTTCTGCATGGCTCATAAGGAGGAGGGAAGCCACGATCAATTAACAAAGTGGACACACAAAATACCCACAGGTGTAAGAGA
The DNA here is from genome assembly GCF_004027225.2 of Strigops habroptila. NCBI lineage: Eukaryota > Metazoa > Chordata > Aves > Psittaciformes > Psittacidae > Strigops > Strigops habroptila. Next base: position 69,646,899 of record NC_044302.2, read on the forward strand.
AGAATCAGATTGCAAAGATTAAATTTTCTTTTTCATCTTGTGCCGGACAATTTGTTGGCCCATTTATATACCATTTGCTATGTGTGCACCATATGTGATGCTGCCCACTAAGTCAAGTGGATCTTGAGAGAGAGGTTTTCTTTAAAAATACCTCAGTAAATTAATCTAGAATAAGCTCCTGGGAAGAGGATTGGGGAATACAAAGAACATAGATCAAGCAAATGTATAGAGCCTCTAGCATCACTAGATCTTGTGAGACTCCAGTAAACAGAATAGAAAACAGATAAAGTAAGGAAAGGGGAATAGGTGGAATGTATGAAGTTTTCTGCAAGCCAGGAAAATACCATTATTGTTAGACTTGCTAGAAGCAAGATCAGAGGAAAAATCAACATCGCAAACATGCAATTGGCAGAAGGAAAACTTGCTTTCAGATTTTTACTTCCAGTCTGCTCAACTCACTAGATCTGAATTTTCCCATTTGAAAGGTTACCTTCCTCTTATTTACTTTCTGTGATGTATGGCTTTAGAAATCTTCTGTATGTTTCAGCTGTGCTTGCTTATGGGGAATTAAAAAAGCCCACAACAACAACAACAAAAATCCCAAAACAAAAAACCTTGAGATCCCATTCAACATCAAACATCAGCTGGAGAGTCAACACCCATGGTTCACCTGTGAGTTTTAACACCAAGTCTATTTCCCACTTTCAATACTTATGCCTTACATAGGGACATGCTATTAGAAAATATGAATGAAAAAACTGTTTAGTCCAGCTCTACAAATGACTATATTTCCTTCACTGTAAATATTCTTTGAGGGTCAGTTAAGCTGACCCTTTTCTTAAGGATACAAGAATGACCATATCAAGTCAGTGCAAAGGTCTGTTTCTCTAGCGTTGTGCCTCCAACAGCATCCAACAGGAGAAGTGGAATCAAACCTGCCTAATTGTGTTATTTAGTGGGCAGGTTCTACTGTCCATAAAGGCAAGAACTTCTGGAGCTGTGTCATGAGACAATGCTAATCTCTTCTCAATGAAATATTTAGAATGGTATCCTCAATCACCATTGCCTCTGGGATGTTGACCAGAAGACTGTGACACACACGTACTTCACAGGTACTAGGGAGCAATTTATTCCTTAACCACATCCTCTCATTAGGTCTAATTGCTAGATGTCCTTGTCACCTATCTTGGTCATTTCTGATCCATGACTAAGCACAAGAAGGAGGAAGCATGGCAGGGGGTCCTGGTAACCCTAGAGCCTATTTCTACTCCCATCTTGCTTCTGGGTAGAGATATTGCTGTGCAGCTTTAAACAAATTCAAGAAGTGTTCACTGACAAGAGTTCTTTGTTCAGTGTCTCTGTCTTGCTTTTACAGCCCTGGCCTTTTGGTCTTTCCTTCTTCCTCTTCTTTTTAAAATTTCTTTTCCTCCTGAGATTTTGTCATTAATCTTCCTGGAGGGCAAAAACACATGAAGCATTTTAATTCTCTTTCCCTAATTGGAAAGAAAAAGAGAATGGTGGCCAAAGGCAGATGACTACAGTAGTACCTTTCAAGGGTACTCTCCCAGAATCGAACAGCCTGTCCAGGATTTACCAAATGAAACATCCTACCTTTTAACTTAGAAGTTGAATAATAAACAAATAAACAAACATACATGGTGGATTCCTCACCCTTGAATTTGTTCATTAATTTTCAAAAACATTTTAAACATTCATCATTGGTAAAATCTTGCAGCGGGAGGTCTACTGTTTGGACAGGAAAATTGGCCAAATGGTAATCTCCCTTCACCTTCTCCAATTACCACTGCTGGACTGTGCAGTTTGGCAGTTTATGCTGTACTCTCTATTTCCTTTGAATCAATTGGCAGGTATTGTTTGTGAGGAAAACACTCTCACTATCAATCAAAGAAATTAGAACTTCAGCAAATGCATATGGGGTCTCCAGGGCACTCCAGCTGAGAATCAGAAACTTCTTTAAAAATATGCAAAGCACTCCTTTGATTTTTTTTAAGAATTATGGAAGCTCTACTAATTGAGACTTGTTTATGACTCTAACACACTTCTGTCTAGCAAAATGTACATCATTAAGAAATCAATTCAGTAGCTTATAAAAATACACTATCTTTGATTAATGAAGGATGAAATTTTATATTTATAACCTTTTTCCTCCTCCACAAATTAGAGATAATATAATAATACTGCATTTCCCTTCTAAAATACATGCCCTAAGGTACAGTTTGCTTAGGTCACATTTTTAGCCTCATACTAGCATAGTGATCATAGTAATCGTAGTGATCACAATATAGTGATCAGAGTTGATCACAATATAGCATGGTGGTTCTTGTTGTGTCACAGTCTTGTATGCTCTCAAGACTGTGAAATTTTGCCTGAAGTTATTTTTTGGGAGGGCATTTTATTCACAGACATAAAATCCCCATGGAAACAAAGTTAACAGATGACACAGTTCTCTAAAAAAAAAAAAAAAAAAAAAGAATGGGGAGAGTAATATCTAGACAACATATGATATGGATGGTAAAAAAATGAAAATGTGGAAAAAAAAAGACCAGTCAGGAGTATTTCCACACTTTTAATTAAAATATACCATTATCCTTATCCATTTCACTCTTGTTCTTTCATTCATATTTAGAACCTTAAATATGCATAGAATAGAGAGCCATTAAACAAGACACCAGCAAGAATGCCCATCAATTGTCAGATATGAAGTGCAAGGCAATCATTGTGTTTTGTGTTGGCTACTGGGAAGCTGATGAAATAAATAGAATGTGTAACATGATGTCTCTTTCATCTATAAAAATATCAACTCAGAAGTTATGCTTCATTAGCTTCAAATGTAGCATGCATAATAAAGGAAGAAGGCACAGCATTCCTTTGATTCATTGTGCAAAATCTTATCATTCCCTCTTTCAAGTGACAGTTTATTAAAGAAGGTGAATAATAATAGAAAATATTCAGATTAGATTCAAATCATATTGGTTGCAACCAGCCCTTCTCAGCAGGAGTTTAAATAATTGCAGATAAAAAGAAACATGGTCCTTAAAAGTCAATATGAACAAAATTTGGAGCCTGCATTCATGAAAACAGTTTGATTTTCTGTTTATTTGTTTTCAGTATGCTTCATACAGAATAATAAGTCAGACCAGTTTTTTCTGACTATTATAACAGAGAAATAATCTTTTCAGTGAAATATTTAAGAAAGTGCGAATTCCTATGGCGTTAAGCAAATGTAATGAAATTACAGATTATGATAAAAATGCTCCTACAAGCACAACAGAAGATCTGTGTAGGTGCCAGCAATTGCCTATATGGAGTTTATTCCAGAATCAGGACTGAGTTATTTTTTTTATTGGCTTCTAAAGGCTACTATCCAGTGCTCACTTCAGTTGCACATTATTTGGATGACTTCTTTGTTCTCCCCTAAGTCTAATTCAAAAGTTTCATGTAAAAATCACATTTAAACTCATTTTTATTAAAGTGCCTATTTAAGATTTGAAATGTACTCTGAAGAATGTGAATATAGTCCAATAAGGAATAGATAAACTGTAACATGAGTGATTTGACCACTCATTATCAATCTGCATAAATATCATTGGTTTAATAATAAATGCACACAAATAATTATTACAGATAGTGGTATCTAATGCAAACATCGTTAGTATTCAAAATGTAAACAAAAGATTTAATTTATAAACAATTCAGAGACAAAAATGTAAAAAAGAAGTGAACAACTAATTAGCTGAGAGGGAAATGTGTGTGTATGTAATGAGCAGAACAAGAAGCTAAATGTGATAACATTCCTTTTAAAAAACTTACTTGATTCTGGTTTGTAGTGCTTAGTACTCAAATGTTTTAGACATTTCTGTTCTTCTAAAGAGGAGGATTAAAGTTGTCTAGAGAGTAATGTTGCTCAAAGACTGAAAAGAATTACTTTTGGTTGTGAGTTTCATTTACTGTTTCATTTTATCTGAGCATAGTGTCACTGTTCTACTTACCAATAAGCAGCAGTTAGGTCCAGTTGTCCTAAAACTTTAGTCTGTTAGGTAAGGTTTGATACATGGTTATCAGGCTCTGCCTCACAATATGACACTATGAAAAAATCAGCTTGCTGGTCTTGAAACTGCATTTTCATTTCCTGTATAAAATTTATTGTTTCATAAACCCCGGAAACCTCTGCTACTACCATTCCATGCAACTTCAGGGAAAAGTACTTGCTCCAGGCAGTCACTGAAGCATCTGAGCAACCTGAGAAAGGTGTAATGAAATAGTTGCAATACTATTTTACCAGTTTTTCTGTCATACTAATGTTGAATTAGCAATACGTAACAAATAAGAGACTACCAGCAAATACTTAAATATCTAACAAGTTTAAGATTTAATGAATGTGCCCTGGATTATATTTTAGGTAAATAATGGATCTTATTGAATATAGAAGCTTCCATTTTTATCAGTGTAAGATTGATATAGGATGGTAAGTGCTTTCAGCAGGGCTTTCAGAAGGATGAAAATGGCCTAGCACCTGTAGACCAATAGTGCTGCTGAATTATACTAATGTAACAGGGAGGCACGGCTGAACTGCAGCTAGTGTCTGCATAGTGTTCTGTGTAGTGATTTATGTGCATGCTGAGGAAGCACAAAAATGCCACCAGTTAACCTGCTTATTTCACAATACAAGTAAAATGTTATTTCCTTCTTTTGCTCATAAAAAAAATTCTATTTCTGAAGTGTAGCAATTCATATAATTTGATAGCATCCTACATTGCCTTTGTGAAATACCTGCAAACAGGAGAAAGCAGTAGGATATTTGGCTCACTTTTTGTCTGTTTGATGTCACCAAATATGCATCAGCATTGATTCACATTTACAAGAGAAGTTGTTTAATCACTGGTTAAAATGTGTTTAAACAGTTCACAAATGCACATTGATTTTGTGCCCAATGTGAGTCCATTCTATACTGGCATGCAAAGTCCTTAACATGAAATTTCTTTTTGTTGAGCTATTAAGAATAAAGTTCAGTGGAAAGCAGAACACAAACTGCTATATTCTCTTTCCAAATGAAATCTTTCAAGATGTGTTCTAAATTTTGTTCCTTAGATGCCTCTGGGTACTGCTGAAAGAAATTAACTAATTTTGGATTGTGTTCGTATGATAAAGGCTTTATCTTTTGAAAGAATGGGTACCTTTTCTGGTCAACCATGAAGAGCATCTCGTATTTGAATTATGATGGGTTTACATCGTTTTTGTCATGTTCTATGAAAAACACAGTAGTACTTTGAGACTGAAACTTAGGTATACAAATAATAATTGTCATAGTATTATTTATAACCAGCAATCAGGACTGAGAGGATGAAAATTATTCTGAATTTCCATTTGCTAAGCAGGAGAAAGTTTTTGTTGGGGTACAATGAGTGGAGTGTACTCTCTGCACTTCTCATCCCACCAAAATTGAAATCCAATTGGAACTGAGAGCACAACAGTCTCCCTGTTCTGGGTCTTAGAGACCGATTAATGCAGGAATTTTATCGTTCTGTTCTTTCAGATTTGGAGCCTACGTGTGTTTCAGTTTCTATACTGCTGCCTTTTGTTGTGATATACCAGGTTACTTCTTGTGGTTACAAAAATAGCTACATCATCATCCAAACTGACTGGTGTCAACCAGAAGTGTTAACTCAAGGCCTGGAGTACATGTAATACAATGTGTTACATGGCTGAGTTCACTGCCCTAAGGAGCTGTGTCCTGCAGAGATGAAGGAACTCTGTACAGACATATGTTTGAGTATACAGTCAGCTGAAGACTCATTTTCCAGAGTCTAGGTCTTCCTTTTTCTAAAAGTGAGATTCAGTGGTCACTGACCCTATGTTTATGATCTTATAAATTTCATGACCACTGAATTTGGTACAGCTGATGCAAGCCGCAGTTTAGTTCTGTGTTTTTGTATCTTCAGAAGCTTAGTCAGGGACAGTACTTCTTAATGCTGAGAGGTCTCAGATATCTGTTCACTTTTGTAGTTCCTTTAAGTGATAAATTCAGTACATTTCTTTGATATGCTGAAGAACAGATACTCACTTGAGCATAAATCTGGTATCATGGGTGAAACATCTTCATTATTTTGGTCCATGTAAGCCTCTCGCTAATTTCAAAGATTCTAGAAAACCTTCTGAATTAGCTCATTTTTGTTCGTTTGAGGACCATGGCTATTAACAAGCACACACAATACTTGCAGTGATATATTTCCTCTAAAGAGTTCAGTTTCAGAATAGGTATCATGATACTTGGCTGTTGAAAATGTTCTTTTTATACTTTATAATAAGAACTCTATTCTTGGCTGCAAGATTAATTAATGTTTGGGACTTGGACTTCAAACAAAAACAGTACTCACAAATAACTTCTCATATTTAGCAAAACATTTTTTTAATTTAAACAAGTAAAGAATAAATCAGTTTAGCTGACAGCTTGGTGTAGACTCGACTTGGGTGTAATAAATTTAAAGTGATTGTAGTATCTAAATGGAGATATCATACAGGCTTGCAAAAAATAGATGTTAATTAAACAGATTTTCTTTTTTAATTTTTTTTAATGTTGCCTTCTGTCTGGCCTGTTTTGGTATCTTTTATCTTGAGTGTAGTCAACACATACTGCAAAGACCTGATCAACATAAGAAGAAATTATGAGTACAGGGTTACCCAAAGGACTGTTCCCTCCCTCCCCCATTTCAGAAAATGCTTTTTAATCAAAGAGTAATGCCCAATCTTCAGGACGGCTAATTAAAGCCAGGAAGATTGAACAGTGAATACATTAATGTTGTAAATGTTTCCGTTATATACTTAAGTAATGTATGAGTATGCCATTGATGAGGGTGCTAGGCTTTTATTAAAAGCTTTTTCATCCAGAGAGTAGGGTAGGCTGACAATGACATTTTCACAGAAAATGAGCAGGTTTAATGCACCAGTTGATGGAACAACTGAATTAGAAGACAGAGTGGTCCACTGAATCCTAATCAAGGTCATTTCTTTCATGTTTTTCCCTTTTCACAATGCACACACACTCTCACACACAAATGTGCTAGCAATTGCTTTGTAAATAGCAAAAGAATTTTTCAGGATGCACTTAGTCCTATTTTTTCCTTGTTTCTCACTTTCATAAGACTTTCATACTGTTCTGAATTTTTCCACAAAAAGCAAAAGGTAAAAAACCCCACTCCCAACCATCTGAACAGAAGGTGCATATTTACTCCAAATGCTTCTCCTTTCTTTTTGTTCATCTATATTTTTTTGTAGTATGAAATTGCCTTGTTCAAGGAGTTGTGCTCACTATGAGTTTCTTTCAATAATAAGGTCTTTTTATAGTTTCTAAGTCTGCCATAAAGAAAAAAGATGTGCATGTTTTCATGATCTTTAGTCTGGGCCATTGAATTTTCTTTGATCCACAAGGTTTTCACAATGAAAAAATGTACCAGAGATTTTAAAACAGTGTTACAATTGCAGGCTACTTCAAATTGTCTACTACAGTCTATTAGGAAGATTATCAAAGTGAATCTCTTTTATTTCTGTGTGATTGCTCACAAATACATTTATACTTAAAGGAAATTACCCAGAATATGTAACTACAAAAATGTTTTTACATGGAATGGTGAAAATGTTTGAGTGCAAGATTGCTATTAACCTCCTGTTCACCTTAAAAATGGTACTTAAATAGCTGTTATTGTTGCTGTAACTTTCCTTCTGATCATTTTCCATCTATCTATGTTTGTGTATGAAAACAGACAAACACTATGCAAATGAATGAAGCGTTTGTTAACTTTTATGTAATCCTACTCAGGTGGAAGACTTTGTACATATGCAAATGGTATCATGACAGATGATCCTCAAACTAAAGTACAGATGCAAATGTTACCTCTGCCTTGAATTAATAGTGGTTAGGGTTTTTTTTTCCCAATCGGGCAACAATTTTGGTGAAACACGTTCACCCTTAATATTATTGTCTAAAACAAAGTTTCATCGATAAAAAAGAAAAATAGAAACAAAACCAAAAAGTGTGATAATTTTTTATATAAAAACTGATATTTCCATTAAAAAAAAAAAAGCTGATGAAAATTCCTTCATAACATATTTGTTTGCACTTTGAAATACTCTACAATCGCAGAACTTTGACATGGAAAAAACCCAAATAGACCAAAGAGGGTGAAAAGAAGTCTATCTTCAGATACTCAGTTGTCTCACTCTCAAGGTTAATCGATAAACTACAGGGCTATCATCACCCTTACAGGATCCATTTTTCACCATCCTACACTAACATCCTACATTTACAGGAAATGAGGTATGTCAGATGTCACCATTTATAATGGTAATTATTGCCCTTGAAAATGTGGGCCAAAATGAGAAATGATATTTTTAACTTGCTATACCTGTTAGTCTTGTGACAAATGTCATCTTCCAATAAGGTAACAGAAAGGCGTATTGTAAAGGTCCCAATTTATGTATCTCAATACAACATTATCCTTTATCAAAATTCTTTAGTTTTCCTAATTTTCTCATCCCAGTTCTTTGGATTGCCTGGACACTGCTGTCAGCTTTGCATCTTTTCATCTTATCTCCATTAATCTAGGTTTATTTTAACTGCAACCAGCATTTCAAGTCCATTGGTAAATGCAGTTTTGTAATAACCCTTGGAACACAGTCATATTGCACATCCTTTCAAGAGGATTTCAGAACACACCTATCACTGCCAAAAGGAACTAAAATGTGGATTTTTGAAATGATCAAAACATTCATTGTTGTCTTTAGGATAGAAGATTTCCTTTTCTCATATACATGTTCGCAAGGCTCAAAAGTAAGTAAATATTTTCTTATTGCTCCACCTACATGTCAAAAATATATGTCTTAAACGAATTACTTAAGAAAGAGTCTTCTCATCTGAAATAGAGTTGTTTAGCCAGTTCATAGGCTAGTATAAATAGAGATGCTTAGTTAATAGTGCCTAGGTGCTGCTGTAGTGACCCTCTTCTCATTCAATATTCTGTGTCTCTTATTAAATTTAAATTGATATCACAAGACAAAAATGAGAAAAAGACATCAATAACACAGTTATGTGGTGGTTTAAATATCATCTCCACCTGCGAAGTTTCAGTCCATAGCCACCACCAAGGTGTTGAGCTTCCTCTGTGCTGGGCCGTCTCTCCAGCTCTTCAGACTGCAAGGGACCAGCTGTGCTAGGAGCTTGGCCAAGGTCCTGTGTGCTTCATCTCAGGAGCTGCACCTGAGCTCAGGCACGGCCTGGGCTGTGCTGTTGGCACGCCTTGCTTTGCTGGTCCTGACCACATCTGGCTCGATGACTTCTTAGCTGGACCTCTCACATTCTCAGATTTACAGGAGGACTGTTGGCTGGCCCTGACCACTGCCAAGTATCTTGCTTGCTTGGCACCTCAGGAGCCCTGCCTGCCCTGCTCGTCACCACACTGGGGTGCTGTCAGTTCCACTGCCTCTGAGGAGCAGCCCTGCCTGCTCCTTCCTAACACATCTTCACTAGCTGGCCACTTAAACCAGGAACATCGAAATCTTTGTATTGTTGAGTGGATTATAACATACAAAACACTGTAACAGCCATCACTTTGGCAAGGTGCATACTGGTGGTTGTATGGAAGCAAGTCTGCTCCTAGAAACAAAGCAGGCAGGAATTAGGAAGGACTTCAGGCAAGGCATGCTAAATTTCCACATGAAAAACATGAGAAAACTGGAAATAAAGTAGAAGTGAATGGGAACCATTCACCAGAATGTCCCACAAAGGATAAAAACGAGGGAAAAAACCCTGTCCCCCTCCCCTCAATATAGATTGTGCAACCAAACACCCCATGAGCTTTTCACCAATAGCCTCATATCCGCTCTAGAACCTTAGGAAACCATTATCTTATACCACCATGTGCCCGCTGTTGCTTCATTTTCAGTTTTCCTCACTCCCTACTTCTTTCTCTCTGTGTACATGTACCTTCCACTTGTTTTTCCAAGTATCACATGGGCAAGAGGCAGCATGTATTAAAGCTGTTTTGGAGTTACATACGTGCTGTTTGGCTGATTAGTAAGAGCGCCGAATGGCCAGCTGGCAGGCCAAACAAAAAATTGCTTGAATTCATATTGTGGCCTTTTACCCTCTTGAGGATGTTAATACATATCCCTCACTCTTAAGCCACCACCACACTTTACAGCTGCAGGATATTGGTATAGCTTTGGAATGTACCTCTTGATTTTTATAGGGTTGAAATTGGCCAAGATTCAAAATTATTACAGTGAAGATCTATAGATAGCATGACTAAATAAGCCTTATTTTGTTAAGAAATCTGTTTTAAAAGTGAAAAGTACATGTGAGATACTTTTCCATAAGTCATTTGCAGAAGTACTAAGGGACTTCAGAGAAGTAGTTATCTTCACTTCAAATGAAAGAAACAGGGAAAAAACCCCAATGGATATTAACACATTAAGAGGAAAGAAAATTGTGACCTACATGCAGATTTGGAAAGAATTTTCCAGTGAAGCTTTTGACTTTTCAGGTACTTCAGCTGGACCCTGAGAAATGTCAAATAAAGGAACGTGAAAGAAGCCAGCTGATTCATAGGCTAGCTAACAGTCTTTTTGGGCTATTGTGGCATTGTAACAGTCAGAGATCTAAGATCAACCATTTGAAAGAGTGAAATGAATCACAGGTAAAACACTGTATCTAAAGTCTCTTAGCCTTGGGAGCAGCTCAAGCTACAACAGTGCCTCAGGAAAATGGCCAGCACAGGTAAAATACAGCTACCCGTATTTATATTACAAATCATGGCAGCCCAGAAAGAGGGATATTTTCACCCTGAGAAAGAGCTACTGGCTACGCTACTTGCAATGATGCAAGCTCATCTGCCCTTCAGACACAAGGGAAGCCTAATTCAAGTAATTAAAAGAAACACAAAGAAATCTTTCCTCAATACATGCTTAAGTGACCAGGTATACTCTGCTGGGAAAAAATATGCCTCTCTCAAAAAAGGATATGAGCCCACTGACTGAGCCCAGGCAGATAGAAGAAACAGGTTATGACACCAGGGGATTTTAATTCCAGTTTTGAGAACAGGGCACATAATTAATGAGGAGGAGTCTGCACAAAGCTAGTAATTCGTTGCAAAAAGAGAGGTAAAGATGGGCAGGTATTTGATTTTTACAGGCTCCTACTATAAAACAGCTGCACAAAATAAATCTAACTACCATCTTAAACACTGTGGTCACAGGAGAGAGATGCAAAGTCATGAGAGTGACTGGGATAAGGCAGACCCAGGCCAAAGACATTAAGAAAACAAATGACAGAGAGATGGTTATGGTTTTACCTTGGATGTGAAAAGTTCTTTTCATTTGGCAACATGCCGTGCTCACCTCTTGCTGTCCAGTACTACTCAAACATACTGAAAAATATCTTTGTTGTCCTTTTTGTAGTGATGGAGCCATGCTGAGTTATATTACCTTTCTACCTTGCACTGGTAATGCCATGTTTTCACTGGAAATCAAAAGGTCTAAGCCACAAAACCATTGTCTTCTTAGTCAGAACTCAGAAAAAAATAATACTAAGAACGGGAAAAGACTCAACTTCAGTCAATAAAGAACAGAAGCTACAGTAAAGGACTGAATCTAAAGTTTTCAAAAGACTTTGAAATTAGAGGCTGTGTTTACATTTCAATACCAGCTATGAAGCTGGTGTAACTGTGTAAGTGTGGAGTAGTAAGTTATGTGTGGAATAGTAAGTTATGTTTGTATGGTGAAACTGATGTGAGCAGGATGCAGACAGAATTTGGGGCACAAATAAATTCATCCCACTTTGACATGGTGTCATTTGTACACAGTGATGTATCCTGGTGCTTGATTTCTGCAGCTTAGGTCTGCAGGCGCAGAATCAACATGCAGGTGAAGAGGCAGAGTTGCCACAGAGGTGATATGATTGTCCTGATTTACACCAGCTGAAGAATTTTGTTCCCTCAGTTGCCTCTGGTGAAGTTATGAGCCCTTCAGAAGCACATTTAACCTGGGATGATTTCAGAATTTTCTGCAGCCACCTGGACTGGGAAAGCTTCATCTCAGTGTTAAACATTCTATTACCCAGATTGCTCTTTTCACTATTTCTCTCCTCGGTATGGAGGAAGGTGGTGGTTGTTGTTTTGCCTTTTTGTTTCAGGAAGATTCTTACTATGTCATTTTCTTTAAAAGAGCAACTCATGCTCAGTAGTATGTTTTGAGGATTTTGTGCCACTCCACTGGCAAGAAGCCAACATACACATGGATGAAATGAGTAGTTACCCTGGGACTAACAATCATTGTGTGCAAATGAGCAGCAGAAAACAAGCAAAGTGAATTTAATGCTAAGTTAGTTCTTGTCACATATTGTTTTTTTTCACTGCTATCCACCCTTTGAAAATCAAAAACCATGTCCTCATGCCATTTGCTTTCCCAGTTTTTGAAACAGCGACTTATACCACACACTAAATGTTCTTTACTGTGTTTCCTGTCTCCACAGATATATCTGTTAATTTCTATGTCATGTGATTTTTCTAGTGCTTTTCGTTAGGTTCCTTAGGATGCTTTGTTTGGGGTCTTGTGTCTTTTGTAGAAACTCTGTAAATTTACGCTGACATAAAGATTTGCCTGAATGTGATTAACACGATTCTAATTCTTTGCAAAACTTACACCTCTTTCTTGTGATATGTCACTCACTGTATACTTCTCCAGTTTATGGATTTGTTACCAATTAACCCATGGTATTTTTATTGATGGTTATTGCTACTTAGCAGCACTTTTACTATGAAGGCAATCATTTATTGATACGGGGCATGCTCTTTTATAATGATTTCCTAATCTCTGTCTACTAGCAAGAGTGAAAAATGTGTTATTAGCTGTGCAAGTACTTTCTTATAAAAAGTAAAAATAAAGAAAAAATTGAGACTCAGAGTGTCTAATCAAGTTGTATTATTCTAAGCAATTTTCAGTCAAAATAATCTTCTTTATTTTCCTAGAAGAGCTTTTATTTTTCAGATACTTCAGTAATTTATTTCCATTATTTCCATAATTAAATTATTATGAGGTAAGTAATAAATTATTTAAAGGCTAATTGTTTTCTTAATTTGCAAGAAGCATCTGTGAGAGAACCCCAGTGCAGTATTTATTTTTCAATTATATTTTTTCTTTCATAAAAAAAGAATAACAAAGATAGGTGTAAGACAGTGTGTGCATCTGGTGGAGAATGCCATATACAAGAGCTGAGAATTCTTACAATGAATCTTGTCTTAGCTCTCACCCATGGTTTGGCATAGGAAAATTAGACACAGTGCCAGGATTTGCAAGCTGCAGGCTCATTACCTCATTCTAAAATGGTCAATTGCTGTCTTTCTATGTCCCAGTTTCACTGTGAGAAACAACTCTAAAGATTTCTAAGACACACAATGTGCCTATTAGATGCTAATTGTGTAACTGCTGATGTACCTGGCTCCTACTGATTCTTTACTGATCAGTAGTGTGCCATCAGGTTATTCATTGCTGACTTGGTATTTACAGTTGTATATAAATGTTGTAACCCCAAAAAAACCTTTCATTATGCTATAAATCCTTCTAAGACTGTTTTCTTATTGCTATGAAAAGCTTTTTTTATGGCTCTTTCAGTCTATCAGTCAGTCTATCTACTAGTCAGATCAGTATGCGGTTTTACATCTTTGTCCTTCTGTTCCAGCTTCTTTACAGAGCGATAGCGCAGCTCAGAAATACTATTCAGGGCCGTATAACTAAATACATTTCACTAACCTTTTAATCCCCTTTCTATTCTTTCTTTTTTTGTTTTCTTTTTTTTTTTTTTTTCCCATTGCTTGCCCATATACTTTTTCAATTATTTATGCAAAAGAACATGTAAGGTAAGTTAGAAAACAAAAAATTCCTGAACTTCAGGCCATTTTATACAATTCATCGTACTAAGGCATGAATTTTCTAGTAGTACCTTTTACACTGACCAATCAAATACATATTTCCACTCTTGTATGGAGGAGGAAGAGGAAGAGGGAATCTTTGCTTTTGCCATAAATCTCTATTCAAGAACTAGGCAAAATAATTAAGTCATTTACTGTCACAAAAAATTGTGATAAACAATTTTTGAAAGTTCTTCCATTTTGTATGTTTTGTTTTTCACAGATAAATTGTGTTTTATTGCTGTAACAAGCCTGTTGTACTTATGGTTATACCTGTAGCTCATTTACAAACACACAAGCTTATCTTTCAGAAAGCAGGTTTCTACTTTGTTCTTTTTTTTTAATCATTTATTCTTTAGTCTCATCTCAATTTTACTCAGTCCCCTGCAGAAGACATGAAGCAACTTGTTAAGCAACTTTCCTCTATGAAGAAATAAAAGAGAACCAAAATGCAAACATGTTAAAAATTTCATTTAGAGAAGGAAACAAATACAAGATTAGCTAAGACTCTGTATTGAGGCCTAGGAATCCCCTTTAGAGTCACATATAGCCAGTCCCAGATTATGTTAGAGGAAGCCAGCAGAGTATATGCTTCTCTGTCATAGGATGTTCACAAAGGTAGAAGCAATGGTTTGATGCTCATATGAAAAAAAATTTTATCTTTTTTTTTAAAAAAGAATTGTAATAGTAAATGAATATAAGGATGTTATAGGTACAAGAACAACTGTTAGTAGGTGGCTACAGGTATGACAACAGTATGCTTTAAAACAGTGTTAAAGAAAACAATCTGTAACTATTTTAGAAATATCAATAAATTAATAATCATAAAATAATTTTGATTGGAAAAGTCCTTTAAGATCATGGAGTCCAACCATTAACCTAGCACTGCCAAGTGTACCATAGAAGTCAAAAAGCCTGACACTGTCTCCCCAGGCAGCAGAAATATAACTGGAATTAACCTTCTGTTGGGTCACCAGTGCAAAAAACCAGGCAGAATTTAGGTTCAGAAAACACATTTTTTCTCTATACCCATGCCTTCCGGTGCCTAGAATACTATGAATGCGTGTGAAAGGATGCCATGACTATGGGAAAAAGCTGTAGTCACAGACAGTTAGTCTCTTTCCTCATAGGAGCCCAAGGACATAACATGTGACTCTCTGTGACAGGGTGATTCTTGAAGCTTCCTGAGGGCAAGAAAGTTTGATGCTGACACTGACCCCGTGGGTTCTACTTCCTGGAAAGCCAGCACTGTCTTCCTGGAGCACAAAGGTGACATTATGTTCTCATTTGCTGGTCTGATGTTGTTGTCCAACAATTAATGCTGGTTTGAACCTGTGCTGAATCTCAGTGAAAAGCCTGTATCAAAACAAGGCATACAAAAGTCAGTTCAAAGGGGACTTTTGCCAGTAAATTGTCCATATGTGGTGGTGTGAGTGAGTAAACAGAGAAGTATATAGTAAGTTAGGAGGGCTTTTTTTTTATCTTTCTGTTTCTTACTTCTGAATGTCAACATCTTGTTGTGTTGTGGGGAGAGAAATCACATACGGAATTCCAATGCAACTTGGCAAATGCTTGTCAAAAGTGGGTTGATTGAATGATTGGTGTCATCTCTGTGAGAAAGTGGCCTCTGGCTTATAGGTTGTACCAAATTCTACACTCAGCAGGAGCTTGTAAAAGCAAGATCTTTCCTTTTCATGTCCCTGCCTTTCCCAAAGAGAATTCATCTCATCATCATCTCTTATTTTTTTCACTTCAATTAATCAATTTCAGGTACTTATAAGACTTTGAGTGACCATGAATAGTAATTTGCTGACCTTTATTGTTATTAATCTAATTTTCTAAAAACCTTACACTGTTAAAGTACATATATTTTCAGTTATAACTAAAATCAATAGATTTCAAATATCAAGTTCTGATAACAAGTATATGTGATTATGTATGGAATACATTGCTTTTATGAAAGCAAGCCTCTACAAAGTATTTTAGGCTGATCTAAACTATATGATTGTTTTACTCTCAATGCCAAATTTCCCCTTGATACTTCCCCGTGTGTATTTACAGCAAATTGTGCATTCAGGAAATACTGGACTGCTGGTATAGTTTTTGTTTTCTCTAGGGAGGATTGTATCAAGCAAAACACTGTATTTATCCATACATTTTCTGTGTTTCCTTATAAAAAGAGCAATCTCTTCCTTTTAAAATATAGTCGTCTCTGAAAAGAAGTCCCTGGATAACTCACATAAATTTGGATTCTACAAGAGAAGTGAGAAACAAAAGAGATGAAGGGCGTGGAGACATTGTCAAGTAAACTTCCTTTGCACTGCTCACATGTATGGAACAATTACTGTTGCTGAATTGTAAAGCTGCTTTGAAGATTACACTAGATTACACTAAATTAAAGCACAGCTCTTTTTCAGTAACCGTTTTATGTTATACCTTTATCATATCACATCATCATCAGTACAGGATAAATGTAAATAAAATTCCTCTGTAACACACAATCAAAACATAGTAGGAAGGCCACAGAAAGCTGTCTGAATTCTTTAAAAACAATGCACAAGCTACAACAACTGATTAGAGCTCTGCTCCTTATCGCACATTCTCTTCTATCATCTGACTTCTGAGTGACTTTTTGAGCTTCTTGTAGATGAAGCCTTGATATATGTCACCATTAAACAGCACGATATAAATGTGAGTGGTTATGTGCTGCTGCTGCGTTAGAATTTCTCACAGTACTCACTTGTTAGATGAGATTGGTATCTTCCCTATTGACAGTAGTTTTTAGTATTACTTCAAATACATCTGTCATGTCTTGCTCTATGCAGGCAAATTGAACAAACAGAGTACTGTTCTTCCACAAACTGATTAGGTAGGTGCCTCCATAAGAAAAATCTGCATAGACAGAGTCGGACAGTTGAATGACATGTGCACAGCTGGGAAATGTTGAGTAGAGCTCATGGAGCAAACAGCACTGCCAATTTATAACTGCCAAGGCCTGAGTTTGTTTTCTTTGGCAATTACTATTTTTCTTTCTAGATTTTTCCATCCTTGACAGAATAACTAATGTGGTCACAGATTTGCTGTCACTCTTGCAGTCTCTTTCAATATTCCAAATTTCATCTGGGAAAATAAGGCAAATCTTTTGTCTAAAGAGTAGTTCTGTACAGCAGAGAATATGCCTGTCTCCAGTATTTTTTTCCAACATGATACTGTTGGTGTTCTTTAATGCATTTCCCCTTCCTCTGTCTCTTCTATTGTTTTCTTGCCATGTTGAGGAATTTAGTAGATAAAAGACAGTAAATCATAGGTTTGTTTTAAATATTTCCTCAGTACATGTACTCCATAACTCTATAAGCAGTACTATTCTCTGAAATCCCCCAACAAATCTAATAGCATAGGAAAGAATAGAAGTTAATTAAAAGTGCAACTAATTAAATGTCTTAGTTTAATTTTCAGCACTGTAGAATACACTATATTTTGAATCTCTAAAGGAAACTAATTCTGCAGCCAAGAACCGCTGACTTTAGTACTTCAGGTTAAAATGCTCAAGTCTTTTTTTTCACTTGTGCAAAACTTGCACTGAAATTTATGAAAAAATACCCAAATCCAAACAAACGAAAACCAAGTGTCATGAGCTTCAGACTCCCCACATAAGCTACTGGGAAATATAGAATCTGAAATCACAAGTTATTGGAGATCTGCTGCAAATTAGGGTGAATGGTTACAGTAAGACTCTGTCTTACAAAACAAAAAGTTAATCAACCAATTCACTAAAAATCGTAAAGTATAATGAAACACATCTAGTCTAAATAATGTATCTAGCTACTGATTTTGTAAAACCTGAAGATGATTTGTGTTATGAAATCACAACACTGAAACTTATGTTAAATGATTTTGTCATCTTACCTTGAGGTCACAACTGTTAATAATGTATATTTCTAGAAAACATATTTACCTTAATATAATTTTTATCATAGGTACAACAAAAGGACATGACTTTGAACAATCACAATTATGCCAGATTTGCCCTAAATGTTTCTAAATGTTGGTGCAATAATAAATGATCTTTTGTCTAATACTGAATAGATTTACCAGATGCTGTATCATACCACTGCATTTTCTTTGGAGCTGATGGAGCAGAAAACTGACAGTCTTGTATCCACTATAAATTCACAGATGTTTTTACAGTGTACAGACAGTACAAAGATCAGTGTCCTTTTGCATTAGGCATCTGGAAGAAATAGAAGCAAACACAATACGACAAAGACGTTATTCTCCGAGGGTGAAAAAAGGAGGTGAAGTTGATCTGAGCTGAATTAACCAAAGAATTTTATTTTTATTTTTACTTTATTTCTTTTTGCTCTTCTAAAAAATTAAAAATCTTGAGACATGACATATTGATTACTACTCACAAAGCAATCATTAGCAGAAACAATTAAGAATTCAACCATGTAGGCAAGAAAATCTGGAAGACATTCCTACCTAGTGTGTCAGGCCATTATAATATACTGTCCCAGATATTACACAACTCTTGTAGCCCATGCAAGAGCTGGTTGGATGAAGAAATAGCACTCATCTTTCCAATGTAAAGGGCAATTTGCTTAAACTTTTGAAGGAAATGTAGCAGAATGTAGCAACTCAAAAGAGTCAAACGAGTAAGCAGTCCATTTCCTAATTTAGATGACAGCATGCTTCATCCAATGACTAGTTCTGGACTAGAACCAGCAAATAGCCTTATAAAGCAGTGGCAAAACAAAACACTTCAAGCTGCCATAGTAGTGAATTACACATTAGGACAGTGAAATACATGGCTTTATAATAATGCCGTCTTGACAACAGGACTGACTTGTTATTGTAAGATTAAAATTGGAAAAATCAGTGGCTACAAAATAACATGATCATGTCACATTCATCTTTTAAGAAGACTTACAAAGTATACGTGTAAATGCACAAATAAATAGGACTCTAGAAAGCAAGGCCTGTTGTGAAGTAGATTACATTTTCCTTTTATACTAGTTTCCAACTTGGATGTAAAACAAATTACTTCTGAAACTGGCATATGTGTTCCTCTGGAAAGCCTCACTTTAGGTGAACCACCATTTTAAAATAAACTGATGTGCTGCAGGCTTCATGTTGCTTAGCTTGTGCCTCAAGTGACTCCTTTTTGGATTGTCACCTGTTTTGTGTGCTTGCTTTAATCTAGCAACTGAGCTTGTGCTCTGATATCCACACACAAAGTTTTCCCTAGGGTTATAGTTTAATTTTTAAGACATCTTCATTTTCCATGTTTAATGAAGTTGCTCTTGCAAATTCATAATAAAAAGTAAGAAGGAGAAAAACAAAAAGAAAAAAAAAACAGGGGCCGGGG
This sequence comes from Strigops habroptila, assembly GCF_004027225.2. Lineage (NCBI taxonomy): Eukaryota > Metazoa > Chordata > Aves > Psittaciformes > Psittacidae > Strigops > Strigops habroptila. Next base: position 69,666,243 of record NC_044302.2, read on the forward strand.
CGGGTGGGGAAGCCAGACAGCACTAAACATGAGTTACAGGAGGTGGAAGCTTTTATACTGTCACCATGAATAATAGAAATCCAGAGTGCTTGTACATTGCACAAATGTTCTTCCAGTAGATTTTCTAAACTGCAGCCATATGCTTGCAATGCAAAAATATCACAGGGAGTACTGTCCTACTTATTACATCAAAACCAGTGGATTTTGGCTCTTCTCAGTTAGCATCAATGTAATGTAGTTAAATCAGCAAAGCATTCCCCGGAATATAAAATCGTCTCTGATATCTCTGATGTATGTTCTCCCTAGTAACAGGGACCCAAAGAGGTTCCCATGGAGAATAGTGGGGTATAGAGATAATCTGAAGTAACAGAACAACAGGAGAATAGGCTTTCTTTCTGCTTGTTATAAAGTCATGAAGAAAGAAATAATGAGCAAGGAATGATTGCATGATTTTAAATACATAAAATTAGGAAAGCATTGTGTACAGAGCAAGCCAAAAGATTTTCTGAGTACGGTACAGTGACAGCTGCTTCTGCTTTTTTATATACCATAAGTAAACCTGTTGGCTTGTGAAATGCCCCTTTTGTATTTCTAGCGCTAACTATCAGCAATTACAGTATGATACTAGAACATGTGGTAATATAATTGAAGGTGTGGTAAGAAATCAGAGTTAGGCACTTAGGGCCATATGTTCCCCTCCACCAAGCAGAGTGGAGGGAAGCAGATGGGCACAAGTTAAGGAAAGTCACAAAGGGCTGGCATAGTCCACTCAGAAGACGAAGGCAGCTAAGTAACGCTCTGGTGTGTATCAAAGTGGTGAGCCTTTAGGAAGCTGGAATGGTGAGCTGGAATCAATGTGTTGCTTTTTAAGATCTAACCCAAATTTCGAGGTGTGTTAGCTCTGAACAAAAGAGTGTTAGTTGAATGAAAATGGTTAGCTGCTGTGCCACACTATTTCCAGAGACTATGGTCATAGACCAGCACTGGGTGAGTAAGCCATCCTGGTGAGACCTTAAGTGGCCAGGAAAACTGTGCACAACAGGGCCACATATGGGCCACAAGTCCTTCTTTCCCTACGCTGACATCAGACTGCTAGGAAGTATAATTTCCAACAGTTGTTCAGATTTTTGGTCCCTGCTCATTTATTTGTCTTCCATACTCTTGTCTCAGGAGATATTGTACCATTGTTTAGCCATTTTTAGGGTGCTTTTGGCTGCATTTAGGAATTGAGATAAACCACAGCCTCTTCCAATTAATAATTGCCTTCCTACTCCACTATCCTTCTGGTTTATAAAATGGGCATAAAGTCTACTTTCAAGTTAGAAGGGTAGATATTTTAAATTTTTGACTAAACACGTTGGTGAGTGGTGTGGGAAATTTAAATCATAATTATTACACGTTTTAATTTCAGATTGTTATTAAAACAGAAGTTAAAGAAAGAAGAAATTAAAGACATCAAAAGAAATAAAAAGGTAAATCTGTTAGCATTTTCTTGCAATACAAACCCTTTCTTCCAGGAATAATCTTTATTTGGGAGTACTCAATGTGTGAGCAATAAGTCAATTTTTAGTCAGTAATTTATTTTAGATCATTATCACTATTAAGTATCACTTGATATCTATGCCTTCAGAAAATCAATATCACAGTAACTATCTTTAGCATATGATTCACTATCATATATGCTATGTATAGAATCCCATACTAGGTATTCATTGTTTGGGTAACATTGGAAATAGTATGCTTATTTTTTTCGGTAGTAAGAACTAACCTGCTTTCCGTGGGGAAAACAAAAGGATTTTTTTTCTTATTTCACTGAACAAAATGAAATAAGAACATGATTTTAGTGTTAAAATCTGGATTTCAGTATTACCCTTCATCATGCAGGTACAGAAAACAGGTTGTACTTTGCGATCAACCACCCTCTGATTAAGAAGTTAGGTATTAATAAGACATTTAAGAATGCACAAGCCACAGAAAAAGGTAGAATTGTAAATTCATATGTACCACAGTTGGGTGGTTTGTGTTTTTCACATGTAATTGGTGTCTCCTTCCAGTTGCTCAGACACGAACGATCGGCAGCATAACAGCTTCCAGCAGGGGGCAGCATGGTATGCAGTTTTCCATTCCATGGACAGGCTTGAGGTATTAACGATGTGATTTACTAACTAACACCGAGCTTTGCTGGTTAGACACCGTTGTGTAAACTCCATTCCCATCAAAACAGGCACAGAAGTGCTAGTTCCGTGGACGATCTGCAGGAATTGGCATAGATACAACACGTCAGTAAAGCATCAAAGGGGGGTAGGGGAGGAAATCATTATTCACAAAGATCACAGTATGTAATGTAGGTTAAGACCTCATTTTTTCACCAGCACTCAGCTATTAGTGGATAAGCACTTCAGATAATAAACATCAGATTACTGCTAGTCTCCTTGATATGTTGCAGACATGAGACTAACACAGTGGTAAAATGACACCATTCTCTGCTTGCAAAGCTATTCTATGGTCTTTATACTGTATAGTTTCCAACCCAAATGCTGACACTGAAATCAGTTTTGCTAAAGACCATTACATCATTAAGGTATTGAGTTTGAAGAAATTTTTTTGTACTAGATATTGCTGGCAATTGGGAAGATATATCTTTAGTATCGGACCCCCAAATGTTAAAAGTGAACATAATTATCCCAAAAAACTTTTGTTTATAGATGTGACTCTAGGATCGATAAAACTGTTATGAAGGTGTGCTGGGAATGAGGAGGGCACTTGCAGTACCCTGCGTAATTGATTCTACTGTTGATTTAAAGTGCAGTGATCCTTACTTCTTAGGGATTTTTTAAACTCAGTGCCGTGAACGAGAAGATTCCAGTTAATGCTTAAGAATCTGGCTTACCGCATAATTTCCCTGCCATTCTAAATAGACTGTTTTGTCCTCATTACAGTATAAATTAAGGAGAGCAGAAGGAAAATTGATTATTAATTTCCTTTAAAGCAGCAGAGCAGAATTAATAATATCACAGCTTTCTGATGAGGATGGGTAGTTTCTTATGCCAAACAGAATAATAGCTGTAACTGCTGATCAATTGCACCTGGATTAGGAGATATTACTAGCAATTAATGGCCATGTAGCATTGAAATCAATGAGGCTTGTCAAAAGAAATAATGAAGGCCATAGCATTTCCACTGTTCAGCCACTCTACTCTGAAATTATTGGATGGAAAAAGAAAGTCCTGTGCTGAAAGTGAAGAAGGCTAACTGCATGCCGAAAAATGTTAAGATGTTCAGAAAAGAGGATGTCCCAAACATTCATGAGCTATAAAAATTAATTAAGAATGTGTTTCTGCACAATCTTCGTATGATAGGGGGAAAAAATATAATTTTTCCTTTTGCTTAATTAATTGTATTGAAAGTGGCTCACAGTATGATTTTGCATAATGTAAAATATGCAGATTTTCAAGCTTTCAACATTAAACCAGGTGATACTCAGCAATTTTGCTTTGAGAGTCTGAATTAGTTGGAACCTGAAACTCAAAGCAAAAATTGAGGAGGAGGGTACAAACCTACATGGATAAAACTGAATGAAATATTTGTGCAGAACCTGCAAAGCTGAATGTTAAGATTTGCCAAGATCTAGTAATAGAAAAAAATCACAAAGTTAAGCAGTTGTTTTCCTGCTAAGACATTTCAAAATCCACCTAATTTTAGGAGAGTAGAGCATCTACTGCTACTTATTTCAGTGATCAGCACTTTTGTAAAGAAGTCTTCTCATACGATAATTACCTACCTAAATATGGGTGTCACGATGTGCCTCCCCTCTGCCCCCAATTTGACCTTTATTTCCCATAACCTTGCTCTCAGGGTAACCACCAGTGGCTGTCGTATTGGATGCATCTGGCCATGATGGCTGCATCCAGCTTAGTGTGGATTCAGGGGAAACAGATAACAACAGAATAGCCAAGCGTTAATCTGAGCATCAAGTCCACTCAACCATAGTGCTGGTCAAGGACTGACTCAAGCCGTGTTCGGAATGACCTGACATCTGTATTCGATACGCAAATATGACTACGAGTCAATTATTCCATAAATAGTAGACAACCCAGGGGCTGTTGAGTTCTTCTGCATGTCAGTGGGCTGTACAACAGGTTGGATGGAGCTTGGAGCAACCTATTTTAGTGGAAGTTATTCCTGACCATGTCAGGGGTGTGGAACTAGATGATCCCTTCCAACCCTAACCATTCTATGCTTGTATGATCTTCCCTTGAGTAGGGATGACTCTCAAGGTTACTTATGAAGGTTGAGAGAATCCTTATTGTGTCAGATACTTGGTAAGTAAATTAGGAAGAAGCATGCTGAAACTTTGAAATCATATCTAAGTGATATAAAGGATTGATTGTGCACATATAATCCTTTAGACATAGACTGTCGACCAAATCTGAGACTAGGTCTGGATCCAGCTGCACCTAAACTTCCCTCTGAGAATGAGTTTAGGATGCAAGAGGGTCGTCTCTGAACCTCCCAACTCAACAGGAGGGTATTCCTGACAGTTTTGTCTGACCCCGTCCTCTATGCAGTAAATAATCAATTGCTCTTTGCCATTGAATTTTACTAAACTACTGTCACATTTATCATTGAACTCTGTTAATTCACTATATTGTATCAATAAAAGATATTGCTGCTTCTCTCTTAACAAGAGAAGTGTATCATTCCCTCAGTGATAATGGGTTTCCTCCTTGCCTGGTATATTTTAGATTGTGAATGTTGTCTGTCTCCCTTTCAGAAATGAGTGCTGTCAGGGAAGATTTCACTCACAGTAGGCACATGTGTCAGCAAAAATACAGAGTTTGTGGAAATTCACAAAATCTTTGCAGGGGTGAAGGAGTATGGATTGACATGAACCAGCCTTGAGACAGTAGACGTTCAAAACTGTTAAATTACATACAAATCGATCCCTCAGTACGGTATTTTCAGAAGATGACTCCCAGTGTACTTAATGGTCCTTAAGTACACCTAACATCACATCTGGAAGCCAGATACTTACTGTGTAGCCTGGTGCATGGAACTTTGAGGCTCAGGAAGAAACTTTGAGAAAGCCCAGAAGAATTAAGGCATGGCCTGCATGCATGTGGTTTACTCATCTCTACCCATAACTCCCTGATGATATGATAAGAACTCCAGGGAAAGCTAAAGATGTAAGTGTAAAGCTAGGAGGAAGTTGCAAAGAAAAGGTCAAGTAAATGGCACACTGAGAATTTTAAATGCTCTGGATGAAAACCACAGCAGAGCAAGGTGAGCATCTGCAGGACTAGGGTATGAGATGCTGAACACAAAATCATAAAACTTCTTTGGCCTAGTACTTAGTTACTCTTCAGTAGATGGCATCCATTTCAGACTCTAGATACATGAAACAGCAGTGGGTGCAAATATATGCATTGCATATCCTGGCATAAAAATAGATGAAGAAATGGTACTGTGATAAACTAACACTGCTTGGTGTGATTAAACCTTCTTGTGAAAGTCTGCAAACTCGCAATGTTCTATGGCTGTAAAGCCTAACACTTAGAACACTTTTCATTGTTCATCTATATACTCATAGAACATGAAATCCAATATTTCTTTAAAATTAATTGCATTTTTAAAGCCAGTCTACAAGGAGAACATATGCTATGGTGTTACATTTTATTATATACTGGGGAAAAAAAAAACCCGCTCTATCAGCTCTCTGAGAGGCACTTCCTTTGGTCTTGCACAGTCACCAAAAATACTGTACTGGTCCTATTTTTTGAAAAGCTGAGAGAAAACAGAACCTAGAAATCTCAAAAAATGCAATATATACAGTTACGTCACCAGAGAAGCCAGGTACACATGACCAGGAGGAACTGGAATGTCCCCTATGCCTCAAGACTAAGAAGCTCTGAAGTCAAAGACACTGAAAATCACACAGTTCCTGAGTTCACTGTTAGCTCAGTTCCATCTCTTCTCCCTTTACTAACAAAAAATATGGTTCTCAGTACACGTTTAGTAAGCTTTTTTCAACTTGAAATAATTACTGGGGTGGGAGTGGACGGGGAAGTATTTGCACTTCTGTTACCAAAGAAAATTTTTCTCCTGTAGATATTGCATTTTATTCACCTTCCTAATTCAGTGCATATGAATGGATACACAGTTCTCATCTGGAAATCTATTGTTCTGAAAGCAGAATATATCTGGGTAGAATAAAGATACCCTGACAATCTCTATGCAGTGCATGGTAGGGAAAAGAAGAAGACGACATCTTTGTTAGGTCAGTCACTTAGTTTTTGAGTCTGAGTTTTCGCTTGCTGTTCAGCACCCCCAATTACACAAACTTCAGGTTAGCAAGGCTCAGGCTTAACCGAAGGTCAGTTAAAGCTTTCAAGCATCAATGGACTCTGTAAACTGGGTTTTTAGCTGAACTTTCTACTCTTATGAGTTACTATGTCTTAAATCTTCAAAAATAGCATTGTTTTTTCATGAAGTGAAAATTTTCCTTGCATTTTCCAACAGTGTTGAAACCAGGTGACTTATCTCTGATACTCCTACCTATTAGCGTTATATGCTTTTGTTTAGGCACAAAATAACTGCTACTGCCCCTCTATATGTTCCATGGTCAACCCCTCTATGGGCCAAATCCTTTTTCTCCAAATATTTGCTATATGAAATAAGACTTTTTGAAGTTATTTAGAATATACTCTTGATTAATTACTTATCACAGCGAACACTGCAGCAGACCTTAAAGTTAGTGCTGATTTTGCTCCTTTCACAACTGCAGGACTATGTTTAAGATTCCTGATACAAAATATAGTGGAAATATATGCATGAGATACAGAAGTTCCCCAGCATCTCACTTTTGCCAGGCAACAGTGATACAATGTAATATGTTGTTTTTCCTGCCCCTTCTTATTATCTTTTTTCACCTTGTCCAACTTGCATAATATTTTCTCAGAGGTTTTAAAAGGCAGCCTGCAGGGTCTACAGTTGATGTTACACCCAGAATTTTAAAGTGGGGTTTGTTTGTTTGTTTGATTGATTTTACTTACTTTCATTTCCTTCTGTCTATAGCTTCAAAAAAAGACACATGTCCACTACCTTACATTGTGTCTTTGTAAAAGTTTAATCCATGATTTGTATGCAAAATTTTTAAAGGAGGCCGGGATAACCATGTAAGTGCTTCACAGCTGCCAGCTGAAGTATCCAGCACATTGCCATATACCTAGCAAGTAGCAATGCACAGTACAAATACGTAATGAGTCATCTAGAACAACAGCCCCTTGTTGCAAAATATTTGGTATTTACATCTAGTAATAGACATCTGTATGCCATTTCATTAGGTTTCCAATCTTCTTTTCAATTTTTTTGTGCTTCAGAACAGCTCATGAATAGAAAGCAATTTTTTTTTTTAGAGCTTGGTCAGAGCTTGAGCTGTTTAGTTTGAGGAGTCCCTTGTCTTCATCTCTGCTTTTTTTTTTTTTAAGTCATTGTTTGAAAAAAAGTTAATAGGGTAGTTTAAAATGCCTTTGATTTCACATAATCTATTTTTTTTTTTCTTCTTTTTCTTTTTTCCTTTTTTTTCTTTCAGTATTGCATAGTTGATCTGGGTCTCTTTATGTCCGTTAAGGGACTTGTAGTGAACTTATTGATATTTTGAGCACAAATCAAATGTTGACAAAGGCATCTTTTATCCACATTTATCAGTCCAGAACTTGGAGTATGAGGCTGTGAACCACGCCGCACTCTAACTTCGTGAGACAAGTCTGAGGCCATTTCAGTGTGCTTTGGTTTATTAAAGAACTCAGATTGACAGCTGTGTTCTTCCAAACAGGTAAGGAAATGGAGTGTACCCAATAAGAAAATCTTTATGCACAGACTTAGGTGCATAGCTTACCTTCCCTGTATGGTGTTCAGAAGAGTTATTGATAACATGCTTTATTTGCCTCTTCACTAATTGTAAGCTGAATGTGCAATAGACAAAATTCATCTCACTCAACACACTCTGAAGAAAACATTGTCAAATATAAGCCATCTATAATAAAAAATGTATCACTGTGCCAATAAAAGCAAATGCAAAATCATCTTCTTTCTCATCTGATGTGCATCATGTCACAACTTCTTCCTGAGCTGATCTTTTCTTTGAAGGACAAGTTATTGAGCCAAAGAAACTGACTTTCTCTTTGCTGCTGAAGACATTAGGAAGTTGTTGTTCAAAGGAATACACAACATTCTTCAAGTACAGTTGTTATGTACATCAATATGTATAACCAAAATATTACAGATATTAAAAGACAAACAAAGCATTATATTGGAAACATCAGTATGTTTCCATTCCATGGCACTGAGAAAGCAATAGTTGTGTTGTTTGCAAAATATTTTTGTGATAAATTTCAATTCTTCAAGATTTTGGAATTACACATGTTAAAATTTGTCTTTGGTTTATTTTGTTTGATTTTCTCTTGCCATCATAAGCAAAGAACTGATGATGTTCTGAGTTTTTTTCTGAAAAATTATGTAAATTCTGTTATATTTTGTAAGCTCCATTCATCCCCTTTAGATCTGTAACACTTTCTAGTTTTCAGAGGCCAGGAAATTTTGCAGGTTTCTAGAGTGGAGAAACAGCAAATGTAAAAACACAGTAAAGGTTAATGGGACTGAAATACAACCATTGGTGTGGGTTCTGCCGACATTATTCTGCCAGATTGGTGCAAAACTTAAAGAGTAGAAAATGAAAAAAGAACCAAAAATGGAATTTTCAAAGTTCTCTGTGTTCATAAATAAATTGGAAAAAAAAAAAAAAAAAAAGACATAAGCACATTGAAATAAAGAAAAAAATGTAAACATTTCCAGTGTTTGCTTTTAACAGGATAGAAATCTAATGATTTGTTGAATAACACTCCCAGTTGTTAGGCCAACTTTCATTAGCTGTCAGGTGTATAAGCAGCTGAACACTACATTCACTGCTCTACCTTCTCTCAAAGCATATAAGCATTGCGAGATCTAACTTACCTTGCTTCCATCATATTCTATTACTAGATCAAAATGACTCTTACTTTCAAATTATCGATAGTGTAACATTTTGCATAAAAATCCCAAGCAATTCTTGCATTAAGTCTAACAATTTCTGTTTAAGATCTAGTTCAGAGAAACCTTCAGATTGTTCAAGCAATGGTGGTCCTCCTCTTTAGTGGCGAGCTATGGTACAGGCTAATTATTCTCACCTGTTAAAATTTGCACTTTATTTCCACTTCTAATTGCTCCAGATTCTGCTTGTTCAACTTGTTTTTATGCTTTTGTCAGTCAGATTAAGACTGCTTGGGTTCTTTGCTGTTCGTGTACTTGACTCATGAGGGTGGTATTCACAGCCTCACTGAAATCTCCCTGCATTGTGATTTACACCTACGTACTAAGCAAAGTCAAAATGATATTAAAGTAGAGGGGAAAAAAAGAAGGAAAGCATGTCATCTCAACTAAATGAGGCAATTTTTTTGATTTCGTATGTAGGTATTCTTTTTGTCTATTCAGTGGTCTCCTTCAGAAAGTCGCTTAATACCTATGTTCTTCTTCCATCCTACGTTTTAAGAACAGCATTATCTTCATCCTAAAATTTGTAGAAATAGAAATTTGCTGCCTATAAGTGTAAATGATGGAGCGTTCTGGTCACGAGTAAAGGTAGTTAGAGGGAGAACGTGTTTAACTAATAAAATAAAAGAATGACGGACTTGTGTGCTGTTTTTTGAAACTTTTGGCCAAAGCTTTTTTCAGTAAGAACCATGCATACTAGATGTGTTTATGCTGGTGACTGCCAGAAATTATGATGGGTGAAAGGAAATAAAAAAACAGTAAAGTAAAACAAATAAATAACCTTCATTATCTTCTTGTCAGAGGACACTGTTTAATAGCAATAGAGCATTATGGTGAAATTTCCAGTAATCTTAGCACCATCCATAACAAAAGTGTTCTTGCAAAAATCCAGACATACCTGCTGCTGCTAGGATTTCATACTGCAACTTTGAAAATGGATTTATTTCTGCTCGGTGGTATACGGTGACAGGTGACAGATAACTGTAAGTAACCAGTAAATTAAATTGAAAGCTTATTGGTAGATATATGAAATTTTGCTATTTAAATGACTGATCAAGATGTTTATCAACAATGCAGTGCAGTTGTCTCTGGGTTTGTCTCCTGGCACAACACAAATTGGGCAGAGATGCCCAGTGAGATAGCTGAGACATCAAAAGTGACATACCTACCTAAGTGCATTCACCCCTTTTGTGCTAAGAAAACCTGCTTCTTGGTTCTGTATTATGCACATACACTCTGTGCTCCCAAAGCCTCAGGCCATTAAGGTGGCTGCCTTAATGTATTTTCAATGACAAAGCCACACTTCTCTTAGAAAATATCTCATAACATGCAAAGTAGAGCTGTACCATTGAGAAAGTGAAGCTGGGTGAGACTCTGGGTAAACACATACCCTGCTTAAAAAAGAAAAAATAAATCTTTTTGAAATGTAAACACACCTCTTACTTGAAACACAGTGTCAGAGTTTGTTGTTTTGTTCGGTTCGTGAATTTTTTTTTGTAGTAAGCAAAGATTTCAAGGACCTTAAATAGGATTAAATCTGAGGAACTGATTTAAAACTTCAATAAACCAATCAATTGATAAGGAATAATACCTGGGAGCATTATAAATTGTTTTCCTCGCAGTACAAAAAAAACCCTGCAAGACTGTTTCCATGCAATGTGTTTGACATCACTGCACAGTAGTTCCAAGGTAGCAGCGAAATTACTTGAAAGTTGAATTTCCTTTCTACTCTATATAAGAGTAACTAAAATCATGTAACATTGAGTTTTGTGTTGGCAACTCTTTCTAGAGATCCTCTGAGGCTTCTTAGTAATTTCCCTTACTTTTTCTGAGGAACTAACGTTTCTTTGGAGAGAATGTTTCCCTCTAGGAAACTTTGTCCTACTTCTTGACATAATGTAATGAAAGTTTTCACAAAAGAGCTATCCTTTGAGAAGAAAAATGTGTGGCACTGAGATGCTTTTGTGTACTGCAGCTCATGCAAATGAAATTAAAGAAAGACCACTATAATCTTCAAATTATCATTTGTAAACCACATAATTCCTATGACATCTGTAGGAACTGAATCAACTTGCAGTGATTAAGACGATATCAGCTAAAATCATAGGATCATAGAATCAAATCATAGGTTGGAAAAGACATGTAAGATTATCAAGTCCCACTGTTATTCCAGGACTGCAAGCCCACCACTAAACCATGTCACTAAGGGCCTCATCTACATGTACTTTGAATGCTTCCAGGGACAGTGATTCTACCACTACCCTGGGAAGCCTGTTTCAGTGCCTGACTACCCCTCTTCAGTGAAGAAATTTTTCCTAATATCTGGTCTAAACTTCCCCTGGCACAGCTTGAGGCCGTTACCGCTTGTCCTATGCTTATTATGTGGGAGAATAGACCAGCCACCTCCTCGCTCCATCCTCCTTTCAGACAGTTGTAGAGACCGAAAAGGTGCCCCCTGAGCCTTCTCGTCTCCAGGCTAAACAACCCCAGGTCCCTCAGACATTCCTCATCAGACTTGTGCTCCAGAAGCTTCACCAGCTTCATTACCTTTCTCTGGACCAGCTCCAGCACCTCAATATGTCTCTTGTAGTGAGGGGCCCGGAACTGAACACAGTATTCAAGGTGCAACCTCACCAGTGCCCATCACAGGAGGACGATCACTGCCCTGGCCCTGCTGGCCACACTATTGCTGATACAGGCCAGGATGCTAAGGTCAAAACAGACATCTTCCACAGCCTTTTCCTCATCAACCAGTCAGGTCACCTTATCGTAGGAGATCAGGTTGGTCAAGCAGGACCTGCCTTTCATGACCACATGCCTTCTGGGTCTGACCCCTCAGTTTTCCCGCACATGCTTTATGATTTCACTTAGGAGCATCTGCTCCATGACCTTCCCTGGCACTGAGGGTCAGGCTGACAGTCATGTAGTTCCCAGGGTCTTCCATCCTTCCCTTTTTGTAGAGAGATGTCACATTGGCCAATCTTCAATGCGCTGGGACCTGCTCACTAGGCCAGGACTGCTGATAAATGACAGAGAGTGGCTTAGCAAACTCCTCTGCCAGCTCCTTCAGCACTCTTGGGTGGAACCCATCTGGCCCAATAGATTTGCATATGCCCAAGTGGAGCAGGAGTTCACTAATCATTTTCTTCTGGATTATGGGGGCTTTAATCAGCTCCCCATGTCTGCCATCCAAATCAGGGAACTGAGTACCCTGAGGATGGATGGTGTGACCGTTAAAGACTGATGCAAAGGCAGCACTAAGTCTGTGCTGACTAAGACTCAGCCTTCCTCATTCTCAGTCAGTAGGTTTCCCCTGGTATCCAGTAGAGGATGGAGGTTCTCCTCGGCCCTCCTTTTATTGCTAATGTATTTGTAAAAGAACTTTCTATTTCCTGGCAGTGGTCAGATTTATTTCCATCTGTGCCTTCACCTTTCTAACTTTCTCTCTACATAACCTAACAACATCCTTGTACTCCTCATAGAGTGACAGTCCCTTCTTCCACAGATGATACATTCTCTTTTTTTCCTGAGTTCCAGCACTATCTCCCTGTTCAGCCAGGTTGGTTTCTTCATCGCCAGTTTGGTTTTCAACACATGTGGACTGACTTCTATTCCTTGAAGATTTTATTCAATGAAGAGTGTCCAGTCTTCATGGACCCCTTTGCCCTTCAGTGATGTTTCCCAAGGGACTCTCACAACCAGCATCTTAAACAGGCCAAAGTCAGCCCTTTATGCTACTAAAAGTTGAGATCCACAAAAATGTATTAACTAATACACATAGCTATGTAAATTTCATAATCATAAAAGAACTAGAAGATTAAATAAAATATGCCATCACCTCAGATGAAAAATAGCACTGTATTTATCGCTGTGGAAGTTTTGTCAGAAAATCTGGTTCTTTGAAAACTGCAAAAAGTGAATATTTATATGGTTTTTTAAAAGAAAAAAAAAGAAAAAAAAGTTGGTGAATTTGGTGTACTAAAAAAAAAATATTCAGGAGGCATGTATGGAAGTGACAATGAAAACACGTCCCAGAACATCACGTTTTCTGCAATATAAAGCACATTTCTAAGAGGTAGTTGTCATCAATGATATCTATTTAGGAAGAGGAGAAAAGTGAGCTGACCCTGAGTTTTCCATGTTTGCTAAGTGCGTTTATTGCTGAATAAATAGGTGGACAAGGAAACACCTTTTCTGAGGATTTTACTCATTTTTCAAGTCTTACCCCATCATCAAGCTGAAATGCATTTTTTGCATCAAAACCAACTACAAACAATAAAGGCTGACACAAAATAGTGTTGAACTATTATGCAAATAAAATATTTTTATAATCATGCCTACTGATCATCTCATTAATGGTTACTAATTTGAGGACAAAAAGTCTTACTATAGAAGTCCTTCATCTCAGTTCTCTAATGTTGTATAGACAGATAATGAAAATTTTGTGCCTGTGTTTTGGAATTTCTGAAAGCTTTTTCTACAGGCACTCTTAGCCATTTTACATCAGAGTTTTGAACGCTGTTAAAAGACACACAGATAACAATTCTTCTTGGCTGGTTAAGATGCTGGTTTTCTTTATTTGGTGATGATTTAGTGAAGAACACCAGCAATAATTTCTGAAAATACCTTTTTATGCTTTAGACGGCATAAATGGAAAGCCAACTTCTTAAATCTCCTAAATAAGGTCTCCTAAATGAAATCTTCTGTGAAGACTGAGTTGATTGCAGTACAGACACTGCTGAATATTCATACGACTGGGGCAATGTTCACTGCTTAAATGTTATTATGAGTATTTTCTGATGTAATTCCTCAATACATATTGCTTATGCTGCAGTCTATTAATACATTATTAATTCTGTTTATTTCTGAAGGTTAGTTTAGGCACAATAAAATAATGATTCTTTTCTAACTATTTTTAAGTGTGCTTACAGGTATGCTTTTCCATCAGTGTTGTGATTTGCTAGTACATGCTGATAATACCACAAGCTAAGGAGCCTACAAGAAATTTAATTAAGCTGGTTTTTTACGGGAGAGTATGTGAGGAGATAAATGGTTCATGATAAATGAACTCTCAGGCCACAAATTGGAGCATTTATTGATTCACTGGCCATTTATCTTGGAATTTATTCCCTAGCAAAAAGAATATTGCTATACACTTAAATAAAGGTTTTGAATATTATGCTAACCTTTCATCAGGCAGTAATAAGTGCCCTAACCAAACTCATTCAGCTTTGCTTCCCATTCATTTCGCTGTCATCATCTCCATTATCATCCTTTTCCACTACAGAGGCTCAGCAAATTGTGATAGGTTTATATGGAATATAAAGTCGTGAGCTTTAACCTTCTCACATTCTTTATATTCTCATGGTATCTAATAAAAAAATAGACAAATCTTGTATTGATTCAGATATCTATGTCAAAAGATCGTTTAAATGAGGACCCCATTACAATCTGAAAGCTACTATCCATAGGGTTTTTGGAGTATTGGTTAGAGCATATTATGTGACATCAGATTCAATTTTGATATTTAATGCATAAGCTGATTAAATATTAGTTTCCTTTATAGCTTCTAACACACATATATATATACAGTTAATACCCAGCATTTATGCTTATAAAATAGTTGAGACATAAGGGATTGCTTAACTCCATGTTTTTTCTTTGCCTTTGGCTAGTCTAGATGTATTTAATTATAGGGTTTCAATTCGCTTGGGTTTTGTAAACCATTTAGGCACAAAAAGCAGAATAGTCACAGTAAAGATTCCATTTAGAGTATGTCTTAGTTGAGGAGAACATTTCTTTTTTTTTCACCTTTTCGTTTATAAACAACTCCCTCCCCACCCCAGCTTAGAGTTGTGAACTAAATTGCCTAAAAGAGATTCTATTTTAAAGAAAGAAAGCAAGCCACTGAAATATTTAGCATTAGATAGTGTCACAGCTTTAAGCAGTGCATCCTTTAGCATGTATTCACATGGGACAGGCACGTGAAGATCAAATACAATGTTTCAGACAACTGGGAAAAAATAGCTGGCTCCCAGAGAATGCTGAAATCAGGGGGAAAGGATGCCATCAGACATGTGTTTCCAGCAATGGTGGTCACTATCAGAGGCTATTTCCAAGGTAAAGGTCATGCTGGTTAGTGTTGCTCATATTTGTTCAGTGCTAGCCACCCTTAGACACTAGTTTTAGTTGTTCAGTAAAGGATTTTCATGAATGGTCTATGCGGTTCTGTATAGTGTAACAGAAGCTAATGTGGAGGGTAGAAAAGAAGCCTGAGTTGGCTGATTTGGAAATTTGAGGGCTAGAAGGATAAGGATGGGGGAGGAGGAGGCACAATCGGTCTCTGATAGACCCTCTGAAATGGGACAGTATCAAGTGCTCTTAGTGACCCCCAAAAAACTGTCATTAATAGTAGGGGATCAAAAAGACATCTGAAAGATGTTCAAGGCCCAAAGCTTCTTTGAAGAATTTTATGCAGGGGAAAAATCGGCCTTAAACAGGTATTTTATGGTAATGTTAGGGTATTTTCTCTAGAAAAATTCTCTCACATACTATCTGTTCTAGTAAGTTACAATTGCTTTGACCTGAAACAAGTCTTCCTTCTCTGGAGCGCTGGCTTGGGATCTACTTCCAGAGCAACAGAGAATACTAAAATCAGGTGTGCTCCAGTACTGCACAAGCAGTACACAACAGAGTGTTGTATCTGTATTGTAGTGTTTCTATCTGTAGTGTACAAAATGTACAAATACTACACATCATAGAATGCAAAATGGTTTGGGCACTGTTCTACACCTTTTCTGTTGGCTACCTTAGTCGTTAGCTATGATGGTTTGATCTCTACTGGAAAGAAGGTCTAACCATTATGGCTGGTGTTATATCAGTATCTCAAGCTGTGATTCTGGGACAATGAGTGCAAACTCTGAGCTCAATTTAAGCTAAAGGCTGTTCTCTGATTTAGCCAGCAAAATCTATTTGGAGTAAGAAGCATAGAGTGGCTTAATTTGATATTTTCTTCAGTGCTGTTGGTTACAGAATGCAATGTGCCTTAACCACATTGCTCTAAAGGTGTTATTTGCTCTTTTGCTACTTCTTTTTCTGGGACTTCTTTTGCTACTTTTGCTTCCAGTAGTAGAGAATTATTATAAACTGAGAGATAAAGAATTTTCTTTTTTTTTTAAGAAAAAGAAAGGTTTAAAAAATGAAGACATTTATCCTAGAAATGGTATGTAAATCCCTCCTGTGTTATAATGCCTTTAAAGCACCCCTAAGAAACTAGAACTAAAGATGTGGACAACCACAGGCATAACTAATTCATTTAAACAGGTGATTATGTTTCAGACCCCACTCCAATGAAAAATAAAGATTAATTCAATTAGAAAATGGTCCATTGGTCTCTATCTCCATTCCTTCCACAGAATGTTTAATGGCATAATCTTGGTCTTAATGGTTCTGTGAATGTATTGTTCATTGAAAACTGTTTCATCTAATTGGTGGTGATGAATGCCTGTGCCACACTGGTGTAAATTTGGTGATTACAGCATTCTGATGGGAAACAGAGGGATTTATAGTCTTGCAGTTGAAATCTTTCTGAAAGTTAAAGGGTTTATTGATGCTTTCTCAGCTATGCTTTCAAGTAGGTCAGTTGTGCTTTAGATGCCACCTAGACCAGGCATGACAGACAGAAAGATAATTTATACTTAACGTTGAGGTTCGAAATAACCAAAGTACAGTAGATCTAGAAATTCCCTTAAATTTTTTTTAACCCTTGGAATTTTACTATTAGGTATATTAGCATAGAGGGATTATTATGTTAATAAAAAGCAATTCAGGAACCTTCAATTGACCAACAGTTTTGAATATAATGCTGAGATGTTAATTACATGCATCTGTACTTTCAACGTGCAGAATCAATAGACATAGTTAGTAAGGAAAACTTCATAGAAAGTGAAACTGTCAGAAGGGATATTTTCGTTGCCCAGTAATATGTACTTAAAAGCAAAACAAAAACCAAAAACCAAAAAAAACCCCACCAAAATAAAAACATGCCCCCCACTCCCCCCAGCTTTCCTTAGAAATGAAATTGCATATCTAATCTTAGCAGGGGCAGTAGCATACAGTTTGTTTATTTGCAACATAATCACTAATGAGAAAGTGTAATGGGTTCAGTTATCAGTTAACTTCTGTAACTGATTTGAGGCACTCGATAGATTTTATTGAACAATACATGTACAATTTCTACCAATGAAAGACATTACATTCCTTTTTTTCATCAAATATAGGTTTCAGCCATTTCACGTCATAATTATGCTTCTATTTTCCTTGCTAACCTTGTAATGGTGTGGGTAGCTGCCCTACACCTCAGTGAAAACTGCATAATCAGCAAGCATCCTACTATTTACAAGACATGAGCACAGCCACACAAAGAAGGGAGGATGATATGACAGGAAAACCAGTTAGCACAAACCCTGTCACTCAGGTTAATGATCTGTTACTGAGCATCTGGCCACTCTCCCATCATTTTGAAGTAGACATACACTGGAAGAATCAGAAGCATAATATACAGTTGCAAGAGAACAAAACTACTAGGAGTGGAAGGGACTGCAGCTTTTGAAATCTGAAGAACTAGCTCTGATTACAGCATTAGACATGTCTAAAAGAGACATTTTGTACATAAGATGAGTTAGGCTGATAAAGGATAAAGTATCCAGAAACCGCAATCTCTGAGTGCAGAGGACTAAGAAATCATGTAGTAATTATCTTTATGAAATCAGATAATCAGGTAGTAGAAGATGAAAAGAGAGTTAAGTGCTTGAAAAGGAAAGAATAAAGTTTCTGTCATCTTTTAAGTATAAGCATGTGTTGAATATTGCATTCATTCTGATTTGACTGATTTGATTTTTCTGGACTAAAATCTTCTCAGAGACTGAAATTTAACACTATGCCTTTTGAGTCCACAGAACAGAGCCCAGCCCTAATATCGACAGTAGTTACAAGATTTTATCTGCTTTAAATTTTCAAATTTATCGCAGATATGTACAATATCCTTGAGAGGAAAGCAAATAATAATGTATGAGACTGCTCTGGGGTTGGTCACTTTTGACCTGATGTAGTTGTGATAAAAAACTTTGCACCATAATTTTAGTAGCTGTATGTGCTCTGACAACATCCAGAGCCCACAAGCGGTATCAGGGCCCCATGATGTGATGAATTTTGAAAACAGAAGAGCACATCCTTTCTCCAAGAATCTTACAGTGCAATTTCAGACAAGTCCTGACAAACGGTTGTAAATGGAAAAAATAAAAAACCCCCACAAATCCCAAACAAAAACCCAGAGAAGAGGAGAGTGGGAACAAGTGGCAAGAATAGCTGTTGATATCGCTTAATTGTTAACTTACTAGTAATTGGAACCCTCAGAAGCTACAGAAAAAGAATAAAACATCAGACTGTGGTCTAATTTTTCGTATCACCACCATGTAGGCCATAGGAATGAGCCTTTCTTTTCTCTGTAATTTGTTCTGTAATCAAATTATCTAGAGAGCTTTTTAATTGCAAATGCCCTGCATAATACCCCACTGCAGGTGATTTGTGCCACTGCACTTCTTTTGTGTACTTTTTGTTTCATTACAACAATTTCCAAATGGCACGCACCAAAATTGAGTTATGGTGATGAGTTAATACCCAAGGGGAAAGTCTACAAAGTATGGAAATGAAAGGAAAGTTGGGACACCTAACATTAAGATGAGTATATGTGGGATAAAAAAAATGCTTAAGAGCTTTAATCATAGAATCATAGAATGGTTAAAGTTGGAAGGGACCTTAAAGATCACCTAGTTCCAATCCCTCTGTCACAGACAAGGACATCTTCACTAGACCAGTTTTCTCAAAGCCTCATCCAGTCTGGCTTGAGCACTTCCATGGATGGGGCATCCACAACTTCTCTGAGCTATCTCTTCCAGTGCCTCATCACCTGCACAGTGAAGATCTTCTTCCTAATGTCTAATCTAAATGTCCCCTCTTTCTGTTTAAAACCCATTCTCCCTTGTCCTGTCACTACAGGCCCTTGTAAAAAGTTGCTCTCCAGCTTTCTGGTAAGCCCCTTAGAAGGCTGCTCTAAGGTCTCCCGAGCCTTCTCTTCTCCAGGCTGAACAAACCCAACTGTCTCAGCCTGTCCCCATAGCAGAGGTGCTCCAGACCTCTGATAATCTTTGTGGCCGTCTGGACTCACCCAAGCAGCTCCAAGTCTCTCTTGTATTGGGGCTCCAGAGCTGGATGCAGTACTGCAGGTGGGGTTTCATAGAAACAGAATAGAGGGGAAGAATCACCTCCCTTGACCTGCTGGTCACGTTCCTTTCGATGCAGCCCAGGACATCGTTGGTCTCTGGACTGTGAGTGCACACTGCTGGCTCATGTTGAGCTTATCATCAATCAACAGCCCCAAGTCCTTCTTCTCAGGGTTGCTCTGAATCTCTTCTCTGCGCAGCCTGTAGCTGTACCTGGGATTGCACTGACTCATATACAGGATCTGTTGAACTTCATGAGGTTGGCACTGGCCCACCTTTCCAGCCTGTCAAAGTCCCTCTGGACGGCATCCCTTCCCTCCAGCATGTTGACCGCACCACACAGCTTGGTGTCAAGAGTAAACTTCCTGAGGGTGCACTCAATCCCACTGTCCGTGTCATGGACAAAGATGCTGAACAACGTTGATCCCAATACTGACATCTGAAGAACATCACTTGTCACTGGTCTCCATTTGGACGTTGAGCCATTGACCACAATTCTCTGAGTGCAAACAGTTGGCAATCCAGCCAATTCCTTATCCACTGTGTTGTCCATTTGCCAAATCCATGCCTCTCCAATTTAAAAACAAGGATGCCATGTGGGAGAGTGTTAAATGCCTTGCAGGGGTCCAGGTAGAATGTCAGTTGCTCTTCCTTTATCCACCAAAGCCGTAGCCCCATCTTGCCTGTGAAGACCAAGGCAAAAAGTCATTGAGTACCTCAGACTTCTCCATGTCCTAGGTGACTAGGTCTCCTGTTTCCTTCAGGAGGGGGCCCACATTTTTGCTTATCTTCCTTTTATCCCCAATGTACCTATAGAAGTTTTTCTTGTTGCCCTTAATATCCTTGGCCAGATTCAGTTCTGTCAAGGCTTTAGCTTTCCTGAACTGATCCCCGCCTGCTCTGACTGTTTCTCCATATTCCTCCCAGAATACCTGTCCTTGTTTCCACCCTCTGTAGGTCTCCTTTTTATGCTGGAGTTTGTTCAGGAGCTCGTTGTTCATCCATGCAGGTCTCCTGGCCTTCCTGCCTGACTTTGTCTTTGTTGGGATGCACTGCTCCTGAGCTTGGAGGATGTGATCCTTGAATATTATCCAGCTTTCTTGGGCCTCTCTTCCCTCCAGGTCTTTATCCCATTGCACTCCTCCCAGTGTATTCCTGTAGAGGCCAAAGTACACTCTCCTGAAATCCAGGGTAGTGAGTTTGCTGTGCCCTCTCCTCACTGTCCTAAGTATCTCAACCTCCACTATTTTGTGGTCACTGCAGTGAAGGCTGCCCTCCAGCTTCACATTCCCCATCAGCCCCTTGGCATAGCCCAACCTATCATTGACAGACAAAGGGTGACAACCCCTCCTCATCTCCCCAGGCTGTCTTTCCTGAAGAGACCTGCAGCATACCGTTTCCTGAAATACCTTTCATGAGGTTAATACTTTTTATGATAACAATGGGTGATGTATGAAATTAGTATAACATTCTCCGAAGTGTTTTCCTGGCAATCTGGAGGAACCACTCAGAAGCACAAAATGTTCATTGAGGAACTATGCCATGATTTTATTTTGAGATTTTTGACATGAATATTTGTTCCCTGGCATGCATCTCTGGCTTTTCCACATAGCGTTCCCACAAGAAGTTCAAACTATTGCAAAGTAATGCTTTAGTATCTATGAATGCTCATAACGAATTTGCCCTATACACAAAAAGTGGTGACTTACATGGAAAAGGTGTTGAAAATGCCCCTGTTCTGATGATGATATCAAATGTTAAATTAACACTGATTTTTGTACTTTTTACTTTTGAAATGGCTTTAAATAATTCATCCTAATTTTTTGTTTTGTTTTGGTGTGATTTTTTGGTTGTTTTTGTTTTGGTTTTGTTTTTCGTGGTTGTTTTCTTTTTTTTTATCAGAGAAGCAGTAGCAGACAAGGTATAATATTACTTAGTAGGAATATTCATAAGTCCGCCTCCATATAATCACTAAAAACAATTCTTTTGTATTCTTTTCTAACATTTTGATTGCCATAGTTTTGCATGAAGGCAGCACCTAACCTCCATAAACCAGAAAACAATCAACGAGGAGTCATAAAATTTTTTACATAATGCTGTTGAGATTGAGTTTATGCTCCATAACCCCCCTCCCAAATTTGCTATATGAAACAAATTATCAATAAGCAAAATGCAAATCCATGGTCAACTTAACTTGCAGTATGAAAACTAAATGGTACTTATAATGGAAAAATAAACAGGGAAAATAAAAGTATTTCCAGATTTATTTCTGCTCACTTTATTTCAATTTCTGATAGATCGTTCTAATTAGTAAAAATTATTACATTAATATTTTCTTTCAGAATTCGTCTTCTGTTTTCATGTATCCAATCCTTTGCTTTTGTAGACTGACGTAAGCTACTGCTATGTTTTTTAGCTTAGTAAACAGTTAAACAACTCTGCAGTTTCAGTACAAATCAGGTAACTTCTGGGCACAGTAACATAAAACATTGGGGTGTGATAGCTTGGCTTAGACACAAAACTAAAATCCTAAATCACTGAAGATTAATTTTGGACCACTTCCCCGTGTGAGTAGGGGAAACACTATTTGTTGGTAATGTTGGCTGGGAAAAAGTAATTTGGAATAATTCATAGGGAAGTAATAATCCTTAGGACATAATCCCCTAGTAGATCTCTAGATGACCGTCTACCCCTTGCCCATCTGTATATTTTATTCTCGTTACAGCCATAACTGAAAAAGTTTTAGGGGCTGCATCCAACTCAGTAGTCAGTGAGCCTGTAAATCTTGTCTTCTTGGTGTGATCACTACAATGAGAAAAATCATCTGCAGCAGAGGTGATCAAATAGTGTTCTTTCTATAAATTTTTGCTTGACTTAATTTGCTTCATCTTTTCTGTTTTACCATCATTAATATATGGAAAGCTGCAGATTCATTTACACAAGCTGACAGTCCCAGACTTGCCCAGTCTTTTTGATTTAGATTAACTGTGTCTGTCTGTTCATTTTAAGTAGTAGGAGGTTGATGTCAGAGACAGGGGGAAAACTAATCCTAAAATGTAAAATACTAGGCTTCAATAAACCAAGAAGCAAAACAAGGTCCTGCATTATGTTCTTTAGACTCTACTCATTTACTTGATCAGTATGTTGTCAGAAACAACATACATCAGAGGTGACACCACCTTCTGCACCATCAGTGGGTGACATTTTGCACTGCCAAATTGGAACCCTGTGCAATGGCAACAAGGGTGTTTAGCAGCAGCATTACATAAGGGTTAAGAGGCAATGCGGACGAAGCAGTTACATGCTGAAGCTCCAAACACAAAATAATTAAAACAAATAGAAGAGAGTGAAGATAGTAGTGTTAAGAACCCTGTTTTTGTTAGCTGCTTCACCTTAGGGTTTTTTGGAAAAACCCAAACCTCTCAGACAATGAAAAAGATGGCATAATTGTCCTTAGAGCATCACTACTCATGTCTCCTAAGGCAAAGGTAAGTACTGCAGGAAAGCAGAATCCTAATCTACTTCACAGGTTTAGCTGTTTTGGTTTTGTTCGTTAGATATTCTTTTTTCATTATTCAAAGAGCTTGTGAGAATATCCCCTTTGTAAAGAAGACTGGAAAAAGAATCAGAAAAATGGTATCATCTTATTATCCCACTCCTCTCAGAATACATTTCTTCCCGTAAACTACATGGCAGCCCTGCTGGGATTTAAAGCTCCATGTCCCATTTTATTGCTAATAACAAGAAATGAAGAAATCCATATGAGTCCATGGCTTCATATATACCATCCAGATATACTTTGGAAAACGTGATTACCAGCTTCTTCATTTTGTTTTATAGTGTTGAATTTAACGAGGCTAGAAAGATAGGATTAGATATTTGCTCACATGTAACTAGAATAAGATGAAATGCACATCAGCCTAATTACCCACTGTGGGCTCAAACTAAAACATGATCCTTCTTACTTCTTGATCTCTCTCCAATTCCACATGATAAATCTTCTGACCGGATGTATCCAAACTGATCAGTTCAAGCCCTTTAAAAAATCAGTAGCATTTTTATATTTCATATTGGCAGGTTCCTTCAATTCTGCATCTACTACTAAAAAAAAAAAAAACAACTCCAAATCAAGAAACCAAACAATAAAAACAAAACTCCAGAAAGACAGCCCTAAACTGCAGGGCTTCATTCTTTATTGGAGGCTTATTTCTCCATTTTCCTTCAGCTGCAGATAGAGGGCTTTGTGGCAGGGCAGACTGGTGCTCTGATGGACAGAGCCCTAATGTGCCAGAAAGGACATCCTTGGAGTTATATTTCACCCTCCTTTTGACTTAGAGGGTACCTCTAGCACTAAGCAGATATAAATATGGGATTAAAAATAAAAGTAAGTTCTCTGCCTCCATGTGTGGTCACTTTATACAATTAGATCATCCCTTCTTTCACATCCACATGAAAAACATCAGATTATTTAAAGAGCTAGCATTTTCCACAGATTTTACTGGGAGAAAGCTCCTTTTGTCCTCTTATTTTCAATTCCATGATCCAGCATACAATATAGACAAACAAGTCTCAAGATGTGTGCTTTAGCTTATGCAGTAAATGTTTCATTGTATGATTATAATTATTTCTGGTTATGTCACAATCATATGGTAGCTTTAATTTTGGGTTACCTAAACCCAAAATTAAAGGTCATGTCTGTGTCTGCAGCCAAAGGTATTAGTGAAAGATGAGGCTAAGGATATACTGTCCATGTCTCTGTAACATCAGAGTCCCAAGCTCGTAAGGGAGACAACACCTCTGCAGAGAGATCATCCCCTGACCCTGCAGCTACAGGTACCTGAATGCCTACTGAAGAGGCAGATCCTTAGCTTGTCAGGCGAAGCCTGTGAGCTTGCAAGATTTAGGACTGGGAAGACAGTTCCTGCTCCTCTTGCAGCTCTGATCTACAGAGCAGGTTCTGAGCCCTGGAAGCAGGCAAAGACAGGGAGCTCTGTCCAATGAAGCCTCCAATCTGGCTGTCTCAGCATCCTGTGACAGTGCGGGCAGGATGGGGCAAGGACCAGTGGTGGGAAACTCCCTGTTGCTGGGACAGAGGCACCTCTGCTGGCTCCACTGGCAAGGTTTTATGCTTGCCAGGGGCTTGGTTCCTGAATACCAGGCTGTTACTGAGGCTGGTAGTAGTCCGGCCCTCCGACTGTTATCCTCAGCTGCTCCGCCATATGGGTACCACAGATACAGCCAAGGGAGACCAGGAGCATATCGAACACAATTACAGTGCTCAGAAGGTGTTGGCCAGTGCCTGGTAGCCAGGTGGTATATCTTTTGTCCTGCTGGTGAAGGGGAAGGCCTAGAAGAGTCTGTGAATCCCACCAACAAAAACAAATAGTTTTGCAGCTGACGCCAACAACAGGGACTCAGCCTTTACAACGATGGGACCTTCTCTAAGTTACAAGAACTGCTAGGTGATGGAATCTGCTGACCATGTGGCGCAAAAACATCCTTGCCAACAGGTTAATCAACTTGCTAAGGGAAGGCTTAGACTAGGAATGATGGCGAAGGAAGGTGATGACCTATGATCAAGTGAGGAAGTGGTGGTCAGGGTTTGTAAGCAAAGGGTGCAAGGTGGTGTGGACAAGAATAGCCTTATAATCAGTGAAACAGGGCTGAAGTGTAGCCATCTCAGGTTTATGCACGCTAATAAGGAAGTGCAGGTAAAAGTGGAGTATGTGGCAAGTTCACACTCATTTTCAGGGAAATCATTGAAACCCAGTGTCAGTCTAAAGCACCTGTACACCACTAATGCATGCAGCACACGGAACCAAATCACGAAGCGAAACAAGGGAAAAAGAGAAGAGAAATCATACCCATGTGTATAAATACTTGATGTGAAGGGATAAAGAAGGGAGAGTCAAACTCCTCAGAGGTTTCCAGTGACAGGATAAGGGACAATGTACAGAAAAAAATGAAGGAAATTGTGCTTAAACTTAAGAATAAAACAAAGCAAAACCAAACAAATAAAAACCCCAACCTCTTTTAGTGTGGGTTAGAAGGTTGTCAAACACTGGCACAAGCTACCCAGAAAGGCTGGGGAGTCTGTCTTTAGAGATACTTATACCCACCAGGGGACGGTCCTGAGTAACCTGCTGTTGCTAACCATGCTCTGAGAAGGTGTGGGACTAAAAGAACTTCAGTGCTGCTGTCCAGCCTCAGTCACTCCATGGTTCTGTGATTTCTGTAGGAACTACTTCAGTAATATACTCAGTACATAACAGCACTTCAAGAACTTCCTCTTTTTATTATTATGTCCCACTCCTTTTTTTTTTTTTTTTTTTTTTTTTAATGTGAGAGTGTTGGTAAAGTTCTATGAGCCTCATCATATTCACTATGAAGCCAGTGGTTTAGAATCTGCCTGGTGATATAGCTGA
Source organism: Strigops habroptila (assembly GCF_004027225.2). Classification (NCBI taxonomy): domain Eukaryota; kingdom Metazoa; phylum Chordata; class Aves; order Psittaciformes; family Psittacidae; genus Strigops; species Strigops habroptila. The sequence continues at coordinate 69,692,035 of NC_044302.2, forward strand.
TGATCAGTTCTTGCTGGTCTATTCTTGATATTTTTTAATAAAAAACGTCTTTAAAATTTTGAGTGTAGGATTATTTTTTGTTTATTTGTTTGTTTGTTTGTTTGATGCTGGTCTACCCCCTGGGATCTGTAATTTTCTCGTTTATTACTTCTTTTTTTCTGATTCTCTCGTTGTTCCAATGTCAGCTGAACTCTATTTACTTCATGAAGCCAATGAGATTTGTTGAACAAATAGTGACAGCAGGCCCTGAATCTGTAACTGCAAATTTCCTTTTGCTCCCATGGTACAGTCTGCTTTACTCTAATTTCAAACCTTCCATGCAACATGTTTTGTCTTAACAATTTAACACAACCTTTTGGATTTCCTGTGGAGACAAGATAGAAAGTTGGTATGGTACTCATCATGCAATATACGTTAGTGATAAAACAATAGTAGTTTTCCAGATTGTGCCTTCACTTGCTCAGTGTCACAAGCTACTATCATAAAAATGTGAACTGTTGTAGATGAAACACAAAGCAAAGCTCATTGCTTTGCTCTTTTTATAGCATGTAGCCAGAGAACAGGTAGGCATTAGGCTAAACTTCAACTTTGCAAATCACCATTCATTTGTTGGCTCACCACCCTTGTGACAGGAGAAGTAATTACTTGGTATCATATATACTAGTCATGCCTTCCGTGCCAAAAGAAACTGAGAAGGAGTTGGTCTTAGAAAGGGAATTAGTGCAACTCATCTTGCACAGTTGCTTATAGCAGCACTCCTAACTCGTTTCTCTTTTGAGTCTGAATTTTCTTACAGAATGCCCCTGTGAGAAGCATGTACCTATCTGCTTCTCTGTAAGACAAGTATCACTACCTCAGCTTGTTTTTTCTTGGCTATTCATAATGACTGTTATTACCTGTTCATCTCTCATGCAGTCTTCATAATACATGAGAAGAACTTGGTAAGTCACATTGATGATTGAATATATCAAATATTTAGTGATAGTTGTGTACGACTGAATAATTCAGGACTAAATAATTGCTGTGTTCTATGGAAGCTCCAGAAGGGGTTACACAATGTCCGCAATACATCAGTACTCTAAGGCTAACACTGGATTTTTAGATCCAAAAGCCACTCTGACTTCTTGGATTCTTATGAATGTGCTGAATATGTTCTGATTTGTACTGCAGCAAGACACAGAACCACCTATATGGACACTTACAGAGGCCCTTACCTGCTGGGGAATCTGTGCACAAAGGTGAGATGGGATCTAACTGACTCAGAAGCCTTGAACCGTGCACAGAGAGCATAAATAAAAGCACAGAGTGAAAGCAAAATGCAACCTTATAGCTTTCACCTGCTCCTGAGCACCAGCTACATGAATATATGGATGTTGTAACCACCTTATTTGAAAGAAAAGTTTTGTTTCATTAGTATTGTTTTTTCCACCTCCTTATAGTCTCCAAAGTCCTTCCACCTACTTATGGTCTCCAAAGTCCTTCATAGGGACAGTTGCCTCTTTTTTCTGCCAGTGAATCTCCAAGAAAGCATTGTTTTGTTGATTCAGTACTCTTAAATTAGAGTTGGTAAGGAAAACTTTAATTAACCCCTTTTTCTATGGAAAATACTTGTCAGTTAATTGTGATACATGTTGTGAAACAGGCAAAAATTCCACAATGTTTTGGTTTGCAGACACGTAAAATTATATACAAACATGTCAAATTTCAAAGTTATGTGAATAACAGAATTAATATTACAAGCAATGTTTTAAAAAGATGAGATTAAACTATTTCCTTGTGTACATTTCCACTTCAAAGATTTTATCCTCTGTTTTCTTCACTTCCCTAACTTCCCCTCTTCCCCCCACCCCAGAATAAAGATAATAATCTTTATTGCAAACCTGTTCCAAGCTGAATAGCAAGATTGTAATTCAGGTGAGGCGCTCTACTTCCACTTATAAATCACCTGAAGACTGCTCTTGTGTCAGCAGAACTCTTCAATTGAATTACATGGTTCTACTCAATCACGGATATAATATATACAATATATCATATTAAAAGGTGACAACTTACTCTGTGATAAGACTGAACAGTGAGATCTACATAGCATTGTTTTTCAGAAGCTTGTGTCTCAGTAATTGCAGCTTGCATGTAGTTCAAATGTGGCATGGTTTGTTATCAGCAGTAGCTCCATAAAAATGTCTGCTTTACTCATAAAATAAATCACTCTTCATGTATACCTACATTTAAAGATTTTTTTTCTCCTAAGTCTCTGATTTGGGACTTAGATTTTCAGAGGCATCTATTCCCTACCCTGAGTGACCAAAAATTTCCAAATCATCTAGTTAGTATATTAATGAAGAATAAACCAGATAGATAGGCAATGTGAGGACCTGAAAGAGACTGTCGGTGAAAACACCACCGCCACAGCAGGATGTCTGTCTCCACATCGCTATGGCAGGAAAACCAACACCACCTCCACAGCAGATGTTTGTGAAGGATAAATGTCTTCACATTGCTCACCAATTGACACCTTGGTGCAGGGTGTTTGCCTTATGGAACCACAGAGGGGAGAAGACCCCCTAGGGACAGTATTGGGGTGTATACCACCACTGGGTGGAGGATGTGGTTACAACTGTATAAAAGAAGGGCACCAACCAGCATAGGGAGGAACATCTCCCCCACCGGACTTGGAACCAATCGAGCTGTCGGGACACCACAGGTCCTGGTAGGGTGGTAGCTATTGCTATGAACTCTTTTATTCTTTCCTCTTAGTTTCCTTCTTTTTCCTCTCTCTCTCAATTTGGAATTTGTTTACGGGCATTTGTTGGTGGGCAAATAAAGTTCCTTGGCACTTGACTCCGTTTTGAGTCTTAATTCTGTTCCTGAGAATATGAGTAAAACTGCACTCCAGCCTTTGACCTGTGTGCAACAGGACCAACTCAGTATAAACTGTAATGACACTGCTGTTAATCGTGTTAATGACCACCCTACAAAAATATTACTGTTTGATATCTCCTGCTGAGCTTGGATTTTATTTCTGCCTCTATCATACTTTCCAATATTTTAAATTTTAAATATATGTAATCTTATACAAAAAAGTTGCAAAGCTAAAGTGGTGAGGTAGTTTAGCACAGATCTAAGAATTCTCATCCCACTGCTGACCTTTCCACCCCCACCATGTCACGGATAAGAGATTTAGTTAGCAATGTTTTTTAATTTAAGTATTCTGTGCCTCTAGTCTCCATCTGCAGTAAAGGGTTAATCATGTACTCACTTTAATCAGCAGATTAAACAAGAAAAAAATTCTAAACGAAAACTAAATGCAAGGCTTAAAAGGGGTAAATCTTCCTCTAAAGGATTTCACACTGAATTATCAAGTGCCTTCAACCACTCAAATCCCTTCACTATTCTCATTTTCTTAAACCTATATTTTCCTTCCTTGCAAGGGAATTAACTAATAAGATTGTAATTGTTGTAGAGTAAGAACTTGCATAGAGGGATTTCCTACAGACAGATGGATATCTCAGAAATTTGGAGTGTGGAGGAGAGAGAAATAGAGGCCAGGTTAAAAAAACCAAAACATATTCCTTAGCATCCTGAGTAGCCTTTTAAACTGCTATGCCTACAGCCAGATCTGCTCCACAGAGCAGATCCACAGAATGCTTTAAAAAAATCTAATCATTGATTGTGTGGAACTCATAGCACAGCCAAAAAGCATATAAATAATTCTGCATTTTAGAACATAGTCTGAATAGAGTTCAATAGGCAAGGCATGGGGCTAAACAGTAAACCCAGAGTAAATATATAAATAGCTGCTTGGTAATGAGCACTCTCCGTCTTAGATACTGAAGTCAAGAGTCCTCTGGTGAAAAGGGTATGTTATAGTTAGAGATTCTCATTAAATATGTATGTGCAGAAGAGCTACAAAGGCAAATCTGAAACAAGGATCTCTAACTTCTGAGTGTCTGATTTAGCAGCTTTAAGATTGTTTTATCGTATATCATAAAATCACAGAACATCTTGAATTGAAATGGAATCACAAGGATCACTGAGTCCAACTTGCTATTCCTCACAGGACTAAACCATGTGACTAAGAATGTCATCTAGCTAAAAACTTCTGCATTTAAAATTATAGCAAAGAAATTCAAATAACATAATAAAAAGAGAGACATGAAATTCCTAACAGAGCTTGAGAAATTAATCCTACTGTTAATATATAGGTTAAACTCCAGTCAAGGAAAATGTGCTTGATAATGAAAAACACTGAGATGAAGGGAAAAAAGTCTTTTTTTTCCCAAGTCATAGTTACCCCCAGGACAAATGATTGATGTATGCAGGCAATTGAAGTGCATAGCAAACGCAAATAGTGTCAGGTACACTTAATATTTAAAGCTATCTATTCTCTGAACTTAAAAACATTAAATCAGCAATCAAAGTACAGCTTAATTATTACTTTATTCTGAGGGATTCTTTCTGATGAGTTTATTGCTTTTGCCTTCAAAGTGGAGTTTTAGAGACAAGAAAGTGTCTTTTTGGTCTGGCTGACTATTGCGTACGTCTTCCTAAGATCCTCCTCCACAACAATGTTCACAAAGGATACCATAGCCTCCTGATGGGATGCTCTTGACTTTGTTAATAACTGTAACCAGTAAAGACTTTTAGAGAGGAAACTTGGTTTGCTATTACTGTTCTTTCTTTCCAACTTTAAATGGACCAAATAACCAGCATTTGTGGATGACACCAAAGATATTATGCAGACCTCAAGGGCCATTGTAGGAAGTTTTTTCCTTCCTAACGCTATGGAAGGATGCAGAATAAGAAAGACTGTTACTGATGCTCTGAAATGTACTCAAACTCTCACTAACTTCATGCCACAGATACTAATAGACATGACGGAGGAGTTGGAAGAAAATGTTCTCTTCCACTAGTTCAGGTTTTGTCCTTGAGTAATTTAATCTTTCCTTATTTGCCCAGATGAAGAAGGGAAGATAACGAGGATCACTCTTTTCACAAAGTGCTTTAAGGTCTGCAAATGAAAAAGGCTGATTTATTGACTTTTTCAAAAGTGTCCTGCTCCAGAAAAGACAGAAGCAGAAGTGTGGACCAGAAGCAGCAGGGACAACCTTTGGGTACCTCACAGTACCTCAAAAAGGTGAGCAAAACTGGCTGCACAGATTAATCATATCAAATAGTTAGCTTGGAGCAGATGCAGCAAAACCCCTACAAAGCAGAGTTTCACTCAAGGTTTCACTGTCAGCTCTGACAGCTCTCGGAAAAGCTGAGTCTCTACCATTTTGTAATTACACAATTCTTGGTTAATTGGTTGTCACCTGAGTAGATGTTTCTTAACAGTACAATTATTATTCATTCTGTTCAATATTTTTATAAGATTATCAGTTTCTTTTTAATACCAAGAATCTATTACAAAAAAAAATCAGTATTATTAGACAAATGAGTATTTTTTGAAGCAGGGATCAATTTCTGCAAAAACATGAAAATACCATCATTTTGCAATAAAACCAGCATTTCACAGGTGATGTAAGACAACAACAGAACTGGGCTTTCACAGCATGATATGGCTGATTTCTCAAGGTTACTATGAAGTCCAGGAGGAAATGGACAATGTAGAGAAGAGAAAGTTGTATCTTGGAATGAACAATTTGTCCATTTGACTGAATGGATGTTATGTTTTTGCTTCCTACTTGGATACTTTGATGACGTTTCACTGCATGGGGACAGACTTGCTGTGGCTTTCCTGATCAAATTTCATTTCATTATACTAATGCTGTCTCTCTATGTGTCACTTGCAGTTGGTATGTGTTGATTATACTGACAATGGTAATAAAGATTGACTTGCATTATGTATCAGATGAAAATGTGTATGATTCATCGTCCCTGATATGATTGTGATGTGTTCTATCGTATTTCCCCATAGATGCAAATATAAACTGAACATATTTACTCTTTCACACACACACAAGTACACAAAACTACTATCAGTCTTGCGGTTTTTTTCAGTAGTGCTCTTTCCTGCTAGCAGGCAAATTCAGAACTGTACACATATATCTATCTAGCTGTCTGTATATACCCATATACGTGAGTGTATATGTACGCACATACGTATGTGTACATATATTTGTATACACTTATGTGTGAACATATATGTCCTGGGTTCAGCTATAGCAGTCATTTTTCTCCTTCTTAGTAGCTGGTGCAGTGCTGTGTTTTTTAACTTTCAGCCTGGGAACAACGCTGATAACACTGATGTTTTTAGTTGTTGCTAAGTAATGTTTATTCCAACCAAGGACTTTCTCAGTCTCATGCTTTGCCAGGCAGGAGGGGAAGCCGGGAGGAAGCAGAGACAGGACACCTGACCCAAACTAGCCAAAGGGGTATTCCATACCACAGGACGTCATGCCCAGTATATAAACTGGGGGGAGTTACCCGGAAGGCCCAGATCACTGCTCAGGTCAGGCTGGGTATCGGTCGGCGGGTGGTGAGCAATTGTATCCTCTCCCCTTGTTATTTCACTAATCATTATTATCATTGGTGGTAGCAGTAGTGGTTTGTATTATACCTTAGTTGCGGGACTGTTCTTATCTCAACCCGTGGGAGTTACATTCTTCCAATTCTCCTCCCCATCCCTCCGGGAGCGGGGGGAGGAAGAAGGCGGGGAGTGAGCGAGCGGCTGTGTGGTTCTGAGTTACCGGCTGGGCTCAAACCACGACAGTTCTTTTTGGCGCCCAACGTGGGGCTCGAAAGGTTGAGAGAACGACAGATCTGACCAGAGTGTGTTTAATCATATTCGTGATAAGCATTCATTGTTACTACTCTTCACAATGGTGATTATTTGGCTCTCAGACTTGTTGCGCTTGATCTCAGAGTTTCAGCATGTTGTACCTTACTTACAGCCACTATTTGCTGTTTTAGTGTTTATTGGCTGGGGGGCCTGGGCTAAGGTTCTTGTTTCACTGTACTTCATGGTAATGACTTGTAATACAATAGACTCATTGATCATGAAACTGGTCTGGTTTGTGCTTCCAGCGTGGCCATCACCTCTATACATTGGGAGCTATATAATGAAATATTTTAGCAATTGCATATCTTTTTTTTTCTCCTCGGGGGGTCGACTTACGAAGGAAGCATTCTCTTTCACCCCTCGTTCCCCCACCAGCCTATTTGCAACAGCAGTTGAGAGTTCTGAAGGTTTTAGATGGCCTTTGAGTACCCTTGAAACCTGCCTGCTGATTGTGCTGGGGATCAGCATGTTAGCAAACATATGGAGTGTGTTTTACCCACGGCCAACCCGTCGTAGGAACATCCTATTTCGTTTAACCTCAAAAATTCAGCAGTATCAGGTTCGAATCTGGTCTGGCCTTAGACGACGATATAGGAGGACCACCAAGAGATTTTCCCTGAGGCTGGACAGTTATGAGTGGCAGGGTGTGTGGGATAGTATGGGCAAGTATCTAGGCCAGTGGGCCCCTCCAGTGCTTTGGAACTTCACCACTGAACAAGTGCAACATCCAGAAAAACTAGTAAAACACTTGAACGAGGTGTGCTGTTGTCCTGGTTATACCAGAGAGGGACAAATCATGGCAACGTGCTGGGGCTTGGCCTATGCCTACAGAGCCCTGCTCAACACTATCCAGCACCTTCAAAGGGAAAAAAAATGTCTCTGGATCTGATGGCAAAGCAACAGACAACGCAGCTATGCCAACTACAAGCACAGCAGCTACTCAGACCCTGACCACAACAGACAACACAGCTACTCCAAGTACAGCAGCTACATCAACCCCAGTGACAAGCACAACAGCTACTCAAACCCTGACCACAACAGACAACGCAACTACTCCAACTTCATATACAGCAGCTACACCAACCCCAGTGACAAGCACAGTAGCTACTCAAACCCCGACAGCAACAGACAATGTGGGTACTCCAAGCACCGCAGCCACACCAACTCCAGTGACAAGCACAGCAGCTACTCAAACCCCGACAGCAACAGACAATATGGCTACTTCAAGCACCACAGCTACACCAACCCCAGTGACAAGCACAGTAGCTACTCAAACCCCGACAGCAACAGACAATGCAGCTTTTGGTGCTACTCAACTCCCAAGCACAACAGCTGCACCAACCCCAGCAATAGACATTGCAACCACTCCAGTGCTAGTGGCAGACACTGCAGCCACTCCAACCACAGTGACAAACACTGCAGCTAAACCAAATGTCCAGTTTGTGACAATGTCTGTTGCCCCTGTAAGCAAAAGCAGACGAGAGGCACAAAGAGCAACCCGCGAAGTGAAGAAAGATGAAGACCCAATGCCATTACTACATAGAACAGCATCTGAACAAGAGTTACTACTACGTGGGTCAGAGGAAGAGGAAGAAGAAGAAGAGGTCACTTCTCGACCCCGGACCTCAAATGAACTGCGGAATATGCGAAAAGATTTCACCTGTCTTCCAGGGGAGCACATTGTCACCTGGTTGCTCCGATGCTGGGACAATGGGGCCGACGGTCACAAACTAGAAGGTAGGGAAGCCAAGCAGCTGGGATCACTTGCTAAGGAAGGAGGAATTGACAAAGCGATTGCAAGAGAGAAGCGAGCCCTCAGTCTTTGGAGGCGGCTCCTGGCAGCTGTGAAGGAAAGGTTTCCCTACAAAGATGATATTACGAATCGCTCAGCCAACTGGACCACGATAGAGAAAGGCATCCAGTCCCTGAGGGAATCAGCCATTCTAGAGATGATCTATCGTAGGCCGGATGCCAGGAACACATCTGTAGATCCAGATGAAGTCGAATGTACACGACCCATGTGGCTGAAACTTACACGGAGTGCGCCATCATCATATGCCCACACATTGGCATCAATGACCTGGAATGATGGAATATCACCAACAGTGGATTACCTGATACGTCAACTCCGAGAGTTCAAAGACAATCTCACCCCTTCCATCATTTCAGCTGTGGAAAAACTGTCCCAGGAGTTCAAACAATTGAGAGATGATTTATCCGATCTATCCAGCTCCCCACGCGTACCAACCCATGTCTCAGCTATTAACAGAAGGCGCCCTACTGCTCAAGAAAGAAAATATAGGAGGTACACGACACGGGCCGCCCTATGGTTTTACCTGCGGGATCACGGAGAAGACATGAGAAAGTGGGGTGGAAAACCTACTTCAGCTCTGGAGCAACGGGTGCGTGAACTGAAGAGGAGAACAATGGTCAAGGATGTTCCTCCCAGGAAAGCTGCTGCTCCAGTCTCTGGCGAGCAGTTTCCCAGATGGAGTGAAAGAGCTGATTTTACTCCAGCTCCTGTGCTAAGGAATACTAATCCCTTTCTACAAGACAGAAGTGGAGAATTTTGTGATCACTATTAGAGGGGCCCTGCCTCCAGCCAGGTGGAGGAGAGGGATAATCGGGTTTGCTGGACTGTGTGGATCAGATGGCCTGGCACATCAGTCCCACAGAAGTATAAGGCTCTAGTAGATACCGGTGCACAGTGTACTCTGATGCCATCAAGGTATCAAGGGGTGGGACCCATTTATATTTCTGGAGTGACAGGAGGATCCCAAGTGTTAACTATGCTGGAAGCTGAAATCAGCCTGACTGGGAGGAAGTGGCAAAAGCACCCCATTGTGACTGGTCCAGGGGGTCCATGCATCCTTGGCATAGACTATCTCAGGAGAGGGTACTTCAAAGACCCAAAAGGGTATAGGTGGGCTTTTGGTATCGCTGCTTTGGAGACAGAGGAAATTAAACTGCTCTCCACCTTACCCGGTCTCTCAGAGGATCCTTCTGTTGCGGGGTTGCTGAAGGTCGAAGAACAACAAGTGCCAATTGCAACCACAAGAGTGCACCGGCGGCAATATCGCACCAACCGAGACTCCTTGCTTCCCATCCATAAGCTGATCCGTAGACTGGAGAGCCAAGGAGTGGTCAGCAGGACCCGGTCACTGTTTAATAGCACCATATGGCCAGTGCAAAAGTCTAATGGAGAGTGGAGATTAACAGTAGACTATCGTGGCCTGAACAAAGTCACACCACCATTGAGTGCTGCCATACCGGACATGTTAGAACTTCAATATGAACTGGAGTCAAAAGCAGCCAAGTGGTATGCGACAATTGACATTGCCAATGCATTTTTCTCAATCCCTTTGGCAGCAGAATGCAGGCCACAGTTTGCTTTCACTTGGAGGGGCGTCCAGTACACTTGGAACCGACTGCCCCAGGGGTGGAAACACAGCCCTACCATCTGCCATGGATTGATCCAGACTGCACTGGAACAGGGGCAAGCTCCAGAACACCTGCAATACATTGATGACATCATCGTGTGGGGTGATACAGTGGAAGAAGTTTTTGAGAAAGGGAGGAAGATAATCCAAATCTTGCTGAAGGCGGGTTTTGCCATAAAACGGAATAAGGTCAAGGGACCTGCACAGGAGATTCAATTTTTGGGAATAAAATGGCAAGATGGACGTCGCCAGATCCCCACAGACGTGATCAACAAGATAACAGCAATGTCTCCACCAACTAACAAGAAAGAAACACAAGCTTTCTTAGATGTTGTGGGGTTCTGGAGAATGCACATCCCAAATTACAGTCTGATTGTAAGCCCTCTCTACCACGTGACCCGGAAGAAGAATGATTTCAAATGGGGCCCTGAGCAACAACAAGCCTGTGAACAAATTAAGCGAGAAATAGTTCATGCAGTAGCCCTTGGACCAGTCCGGGCCGGGCCAGATGTGAAAAATGTGCTCTATACCGCAGCTGGGGAGAATGGTCCTACCTGGAGCCTCTGGCAGAAAGCTCCAGGGGAGACTCGAGGTCAACCCGTCAGCTTTTGGAGTCGGGGATATAAAGGATCCGAGGCCAGCTATACTCCCACTGAAAAAGAGATACTGGCAGCCTATGAAGGGGTTCGAGCTGCCTCAGAAGTGATAGGAACTGAAGTGCAGCTCCTCCTGGCACCACAGTTGCCTGTGCTGGGCTGGATGTTCAAAGGCAGGGTCTCCTCTACACGTCATGCAACTGATGCTACACGGAGTAAGTGGGCTGCACTAATTACACAACTAGCTCGAATAGGAAATCCCAGTCACCCAGGAATTCTAGAAGTCATCATGGGCTGGCCAGAGGGCAAAGATTTTGGGATGTCACCAGAAGAGGAGGTGACGCGTGCTGAAGAGGCCCCACCATATAACGAACTGTCAGAGAGTGAAAAGCAATATGCCTTGTTTACTGATGGGTCCTGTCGTATTGTGGGAAAGCATCGGAGATGGAAGGCAGCTGTGTGGAGTCCCCTGCGACAAGTTGCAGAAACTGCTGAAGGAGAGGGTGAATCGAGTCAGTTTGCAGAGGTGAAAGCCATCCAGCTGGCCTTGGACATTGCTGAACGAGAAAAGTGGCCAGTACTTTATCTCTATACTGACTCATGGATGGTGGCAAATGCCCTGTGGGGGTGGTTGCAGCAATGGAAGCAGAGCAACTGGCAACGCAGAAGTAAACCCATCTGGGCTGCTGCATTGTGGCAAGATATCGCTGCTCGGGTGCAGAACCTGGTGGTGAAGGTACGCCACGTAGATGCTCATGTGCCCAAGAGTCGGGCCACTGAGGAACACCAGAATAACCAGCAAGTGGATAAAGCTGCTAAGATTAAAATGGCTCAGATGGACTTGGACTGGCAACATAAGGGTGAATTATTTTTAGCCCGGTGGGCCCATGACACCTCAGGCCATCAAGGCAGAGATGCAACATATAGATGGGCTCGTGATCGAGGGGTGGACTTAACGATGGACACTATTGCCCAGGTTATTCGCGAGTGTGAAACATGTGCTGCAATTAAGCAAGCCAAGCGGTTAAAGCCTCTCTGGTATGGAGGACGATGGCTGAAGTACAAGTATGGGGAGGCCTGGCAGATTGACTATATCACACTCCCACCAACCCGCCAAGGCAAGCGCTATGTGCTTACCATGGTGGAAGCAACCACCGGCTGGCTGGAAACATACGCTGTGTCCCACGCCACTGCCCGGAACACTATCCTGGGCCTTGAGAAACAAGTCTTGTGGCGACACAGCACCCCAGAGAGAATTGAGTCAGACAATGGGACTCATTTCCGGAAAACCTCATAGACACTTGGGCCAAAGAGCATGGCACTGAGTGGGTATATCACATCCCCTACCATGCACCAGCCTCTGGGAAAATAGAACAGTACAATGGGCTGTTAAAAACTACACTGAGAGCAATGGGTGGTGGGACTTTCAAACACTGGGATACACATTTACCAAAAGCCACCTGGTTGGTCAACAGTAGGGGATCTGCCAACAGGGCTGGCCCAGCCCAATCAAAACTTTTACGTACTGTAGAGGGGGATAAAGTTCCTGTGGTGCACATAAAGAATTTGCTGGGGAAGACAGTCTGGGTTATTCCTGCTTCAGGTAAAGGCAAACCCGCTCGTGGGGTTGCTTTTGCTCAGGGACCTGGATATACTTGGTGGGTAATGCGGGAAGATGGGGAAGTCCGATGTGTACCTCAAGGGGATTTGATTTTGGGGGAAAACAGCCAATGAACTCAATTGTATGCTGTTGCCTGCTCTATAACACTTTTATAGCCCACCAGCTAGATATCTTCAGGTCGCCAGCAATTGACCCTGACTTCCCTCCGATCATCACCTCAACAAAGAATGAATTTTGAGGAAACCAGATGAGCTCAGCAGTGACCAGACGAGTTTGGCGGTATCATCAGCAGGCAACAACCCAACACTACATACCGTCCCTCCTGCCCTGAAAGACTATTACAAGAAATGGAGCCTGACATCATGGACTGGATGAGGATGTAAAATTCCCTGAATTTTACAGGGATTGGTCCATGGACTAGGGAATGATATCTTTCTCTGTGTGTGGGTGTGGGTGTCTATATATGTGTATATATGGGACAGGGACGATGGTGTATTGAGAGATGTGGGATCTGAGCATGACGTGAATGGTATGGAATAAGGGGTGGATACTGTCCTGGGTTCAGCTATAGCAGTCATTTTTCTCCTTCTTAGTAGCTGGTGCAGTGCTGTGTTTTTTAACTTTCAGCCTGGGAACAACGCTGATAACACTGATGTTTTTAGTTGTTGCTAAGTAATGTTTATTCCAACCAAGGACTTTCTCAGTCTCATGCTTTGCCAGGCAGGAGGGGAAGCTGGGAGGAAGCAGAGACAGGACACCTGACCCAAACTAGCCAAAAGGGTATTCCATACCACAGCACGTCATGCCCAGTATACAAACCGGGGGGAGTTACCCGGGAGGCCTGATCACTGCTCGGGTCGGGCTGGGTATCGGTCGGCGGGTGGTGAGCAATTGTATCCTCTCCCCTTGTTATTTCACTAATCATTATTATCATTGATGGTAGCAGTAGTGGTTTGTATTATACCTTAGTTGCGGGACTGTTCTTATCTCAACCCGTGGGAGTTACATTCTTCCAATTCTCCTCCCCATCCCTCCGGGAGCGGGGGGAGGAAAAAGGGGGGGAGTGAGCGAGCGGCTGTGTGGTTCTGAGTTACCGGCTGGGCTCAAACCACGACAATATATTTATTTATCTACAAACATATTTTACAAAAAGCCCCCACGTCTTTGTGACTTTGTCTTCACATTAGTGTGACTCAATCCCTTTCTTGTTTTTTTGGTTTGGGTTTTTTTTTGTTTTGCTTTTCAATTTGCTTCAGATTATGCACATCTATGTTTTCTACTTTAGTGCCTAATGAGACCCTAACCGAGAATCTAAATTTCAGAATATTTTACAGGACTTTGTGTTTTCATTCCTCAGTTACAGAATACCTTTTGTTGGTGTAGAATTTTGTTCTCCTATTTGCTTGACTGCAGGATGAAAGCATTGAAAAGACTTTAATTTCTAGCAACACAGTTTCCGCAGGTACCACAATCATAATCTGTGCAATTAACATTTTCCATCAATATAAGCTTATTTCCTTTTCTATTACTTATTTCTTGCTCATTTTTCTTAGCTTGCAGGAAGTAGTTTATAAATAGAAGGATGCTGCAAATTGTTACCACACATAGCCTGTAGAAACAAGAGGTTTTCACTCAGCACTAGCTGAGTGCATAAAACTGATTTAATAGTAAAACGTAAGAGCCAGGAGATCTTCATGGTAATTGTGAAGAAAAGAGGGGAGAAATCTCTTCAAGGGGAATGAAAGGAGAAGGGAAAGCAAGGGAAAGAAAAAGAGAAAAAGGGAAAAGGGAATAGGAAAAAGAAAAAAGGAAAAAGGAAAAAGGCAAAAGGCACTGAATTTCTCTCAGATACTGCAATAAGATTAAATAGTAGCAGAGGATTGTACAAATGAGTCAGCAGGCTGGAATTGCTCAATGTTGTCATACAAGTGAGCAGTCCTCTGGAGTAAAGTAAATTAATTCAATGAAGCCCAATCACATTGTTCAGATGAAGCAACAGGTAGTTTCATTGCTGGGAGCCATTGGTACAATATAGTTTCATTTCTTTCATGAACATGCCAGAATTTATTTAAGACCAAAAACATTTGCTGAGTATTTTCTGAATGGAATTCAGACATAGAAATGAAAATTTAGGATGACCTTCCTTTAAAAAAAAAAGAAGAAAAAAAAAAATTGTGACATTCTCCTATATGGATTTTTTTATTGGGTTAAAAATATGGGAAAATTGGTTTTCTTTCACTATAATATCCTTGGCTGGAAAAAAACCCAAAAATCCTAAAATAATTTAAATACTTTTAATTTACTGCACTGTCATTCTCCAGTACCTGAATTCTAGGTTTATTTTAACACATGCTGCCTGACAAATGCAGACTATCTATATTTATGTTAAGGTAACATTAATGGATCTGCAGTGAATTTTATTGTACCAGTTTAAGCTCTTAGGTTTGAGGGGTTTTCGTGAGTTTTATGTGAAATCTCCCATAGGCTTTTCCCAGCTCCGAATTCCTGAATGTCACTGAATCTAAGCAAAATATTTGAAAGTTTATTCACTGTGAAATTGGTATGATAGTAATATACTAACAATCATACAATAATGATTTTAGTGCAAAGATACTGTTACCAAAAATAAAAGAAAAAGGACAGAAAGAACAGCCGGTACACCACCATCGTACTGAGTCTTGGTAAGGCGTTAGATGCACTATTTTTTTTTCCTCTTCAAGAGAGTAATTAAAGAGAGTACAGAGAAAAGCAGTAGAAAGAACATGTGATCTGTGAGAATAACATATGCTTTAGTCTAAAGGAGGACTGGCAGGGACAAAGACAGAAGTCTCCAAGTATAGAAGTCTTGCAAATTTATATACAATAAGAACACAATTTTTTCACATCCATGCAGAAAATAACAGGAAGTAATGATCTTAAAAGGCAATACAGAAGTTCCCATTAGATATTAGGAAAGCTGTTTAGTGCAACAGGTAGAGAAATACTGGAGAGGCTGACTGGGAAGGCTGATGAATCTATACGTTCAGGCTGTAAATAGATGGCTAGTCAAAATTCATTATAGAGGGGGATGAAGTGCATGAGGTCCTTAAGACATCATATACACAAAAGGTAACCTATATTTTTCTGTTATGTCACCAGTTTATTGTATTAAAAAAATGTAGCTCAAAACGTTAATTCTAAAGGGCCATTTATATATCACATAGTCCTCAGACCAGTATTTTGCTCAAATATTTCTTTAAATCCTGCTGTGTTACGCATATGTGAAAGTTCTTTTTCAGGCCAAAATTTCAATTTAATAGTCTCCATTTTAGTTCTGTATGAGGTCTTCCTGCAAGAATAACAAAAATAAATGGAATATATAAGCCTAGTTACAAAAAGAAGTATTTTATGTCAGACATGTTTTGAAAGTACGGAGTTACAAAATGTTTTGCAGGCAGAAGAACGTTTTTTTTCCACAAATCTTATAATTTACTTGTGCAA
The DNA here is from genome assembly GCF_004027225.2 of Strigops habroptila. Taxonomy (NCBI): domain Eukaryota; kingdom Metazoa; phylum Chordata; class Aves; order Psittaciformes; family Psittacidae; genus Strigops; species Strigops habroptila. The sequence goes on from NC_044302.2 coordinate 69,707,953, forward strand.
CATAAGCCACAGTTCCATCAAGCTCTAGTTTCAGAATCTCTAAATGCAGCTCTACATGCATACATGTTTGCTGTATTGACTCTTCAGACATTAATTTAAATAAAGTTATTTCTGAAATCTGGTGATAGTAACTTTATTGACACATTGCTAACTGTTGAAAATTACATCATCAGTGTTCAAGCAAAGTGCTTAAATCCCCTTTGTATTGAGAAAATATCTTTGGAGTATGCAGTTCTCCACTCATGTTTAGATTTTCAGTCACTTGTAGCAGTATGTCCCAATTAAAAAAAATCAGGGATCTGTTATATATTTAAGTTTCAAAACAAGATTCTTGCAATGCTACTTCAGGAGCACAGATCCCAAAATTTTGTTACAATTACCAAGAAAACAAAATGAGTGGCCATCTTGGTACACTGGACAGCTATACTAAGAAAGGTGACATTGCTTGCTAAGCATGTTGCACAGTACAATCACAAGATACAGCCAAGAGCACAAATGAGGCCAGACTAATTCTAGGACATGAATTTCAATAGCAATAGAAAGTGCAAACATTTACACTAAATTAAATATTGGCTCATTTGAAAAAGTCAGTGGGAATTAATTTATAATGAATATTATTACTGAAGGCAAATGATCTGCCCAGAAGATCTGCGTAAATTAGTTTAATATGAGTGTAAAAATTTCATGTGACATATAATAGTTGGAGATTCACTAATGCTCCTTCATTTCTCTTGAGCGCACACTGTTTACCTGGACAGTATATGTCCTTCTTCCTGGCTGCGTACCATATACAACATTATAAAACCCCCTGGCTCTGGTGAGGTATATGGGAGGTATAGTTTTGAGAATTTAGTATGTTGAATTCAGCAAGAATAAAACGTACTTGAGATTGTTCAGGAAAGTTGGACACAGTGAAAAACAATTTTACCACAAAAATAATATACACTTTAAAGCAAGACATAACTTGCCCCAAACTCCAGAACAAAACAGATCTCCGTTGGATACCACATCCATAATACCCATGGTTTCTGCTGAAAATATGTAATATTCAGAGATCAGCAGAAGTGCCTTTAAGAGTTGTTTTGACAGCTACTCTAAGAAAAGATACCATGAGAAGATTCCTATTTTATATTATTAAGGGTTTTTTTTTTTATTTGTTTATATTTATTTAAATTTTGTATGGCTAAAGAAGATGGTAAAAAGAACCAATCCAGATTTGTCAGGAATAGAGACAGAAATTAGTCTTTCCCTAAAGGATTGTCTGATGGTGTTTTTCTTGTGCTGATTTGCACAGTGTCAGTTGTCAAAAGCATGTCACAAATTCACACATACCACTTTTAAACACTTAAATCTTTGTTTTACTCTTTGGTCTTGTGAATTACAGTTTCTAACTTATTTTCAAATATCAAAATGAAAGAGTTTATTTGAAAGATCCTCTTTCAGTACTTGGGCAGAACAATTATGTGTCTTCTTTCTCTGCCCTTTTTCATTCCCTGCTGTTTTCATTATTAGAATCTTCTGAAGAAGACCTGTAGGCCTGTCCTGAGTCTTTGTAAAGATTTATTTGCTTTAGTTTAGCTGACAAATCACCAGAAATGCTGTGCAGCATATACATCATAAGGCTGGTCAAGAAATGAGTACAAGACTATTTAAATAATCAAAGCATATGATTTTGAACACTCTGAATAATGTTTTACTAACCTAATCAAAGTGTTAAGAAACTTGGTGTAATTTAAGGAGAAATGTAAATAAGAAAATGTTTCAATATCCAGTAACAGAAGTTTTACCAGCAATACTTTCCTCTCTGTCATTTGTGGCATTTATGGCTCTCATGAAATTGCAGGTCCACAAAATATCAAAGAATTTTTACAAAATCGGCCTTAAAAAGTAACTTAAAATTGGCTGCCTAAAATGAAACTGCTTTAAATAGCAGGAGAGATTGATAAAAAGTTAACTGGAATGAGGCTCCTGACAAGTCCGAATGGAGCCTACGTTCCAAGGTTTCAAGACACCTTGAGAATTGACTCAGTAAATTATATCAGTCCATGTTCTCTCTTTTATTATTGTATTCCAGGCTTAGACTCAGAGTAATTGTGTAAATAAATAAGGTAAGAATGTTTGAACTGTAACTTGAAATAAAGAGGATTTAGCCAGTGTAGATGTGTCTCTGAATGCATTTATGTCTCCTTCTCTCTTTACAATTAGGTATGTATAGACTGCCTGCTCCATATATTCCTAGAAACAGTTTGTTGAAGGCTTTTCTCCACATTGATTTTTGTATATCGTGCTGTGTTCATGCAGTATAGCATGATTTTGAGACTCCAGAAGAGCTCAACATTGTGGTATGGAGTATTAGATCTGTATTCAGTCTTTTAAATGTATTTGGGGAATTTCTATGCTTTATATCTAAATGGTTTTCAAGTACAGATCTTTTAAAATGAGAGCAGTTCTCACACACATATGTTTTTCAAGAAACAGAAGCTACCATTCAGTCTACAAATACAAACGTCTTAAAAGAACAACCCCACAACAGTTAGGTCATAACTAGGTTGTCATAAGATTTGCACAGTGCTAGACTGTGCCATATTTTCTTTCCCCCCACTCCATTAATTGGAATTTTAAGTTTCCTAGGAATATTGCGTCTCTAAGAAAATTCTAATTGCTGGAGAGTTGCTATACTCCTGATGTAATGATGTTCATGCACTGCAACTTATTGTTGTGACTGTTGGAGGAATTGCAGTTGCAAATAGATTTTTTTCCAGCTGAATAGGCATTCATACATAAAAGCTAGACCTCTAATCTGCTTTACAAATAACTAAAATATTCTGAGACTGAAAATAAATAAGGAAAAAAAGATACAGTAATATTTTTTTTAACTAACAGATATTTATAGAAAATAATTTTTTTTAAACAACTTAGTGGTTCAGTTAACACAATAACTCACTTTCTGTAGATTTTCCTAGAGAGTGTATCTCTCTACTCCATAGTTCATTCTAGCTCTTCTTTATCTATTACTCCTTTTTATACAAATAAAGAAGCTTTGAGCAGGATTTAAAAGTGCTTTGAATCTTATCTGGTTTACTAAGATGAAGACCTAGGTTGGAACATAGGCTCCATTCGGACTTGGAATGGAACATCATAAAGAAGATACAAGTGAAGCATCATGCATGCTGAATATTCTCCAGTTCCTCTTACCTTATTTTCCATGAAGAAGAAACAAAAATCTCTCATAGAAAACTGGGGAAGACTCTAGACCTTCCCAATAAATAGACTCATACCTGCTGTACCTGCCCAGACACAGAAATAAAGAGTAGCTCAATTATGCCTCTCTCCCTTTGCCACCACAACCCCTCGCACCCGCACAACCCCACCCCCCCCCCCGCCAAATATTCACACTGTTATGATAATGTGAGTTCTCAGACTTGAGTGGCAATCTAAAATACACAGAATACCAGCTTGGTGATACTACGAAAGTTGGAAACATTGGGAAACACAAACACACAGAAACTTTTTTCTCTGTCCTTTGTACTTTCTGGGTTTTAGCATCTTTCTCCAACCTTCAAAGGAGCAGTGCTCCAAGACAATATGTTAGTGTACGTAGTGGAAGAGAAGAGCAATTGCAGTGATAGCACTTAGCAACTGTGCCACTTTTTTCTAGATGTCTGTCAAAATTACGTAAGGATAAATATCAGTTATGACCATGGAAATGACTATACAAATTAAGTCACAGCATGTTAGCATGATATAAGACTTCTGTAGCCTGAGCTAAGACTACAGAATCTACTCCGTGCCTAGTAAGTATTTGGTATTTCCAGAAGCAGGGGCAGGCTCATGTCAAGTGTACTGTTCGCTCTGCAAGCAGGCAACATTATTTTTCCTCTTCATAGAACTTTTCATTATGACAGCATATTCTCCATTATAACAATTAGAGACTGGAATGCATTCCTTTTTCTGCATTAGCATTACAATCTGAATCTGGCATATACTGTGTGAAGCACAGTGCAGCAAAACTACTTCTGTTCACTGCTTCTCTGCTACAGAAAAGCTGCCTGAACATATGTAAGTGACCTCTGCACCTGTGTTCCATTCCACCCTGAGTTCAGTGTTGGATTTCAGCATCAGAATTCAGAAATGTGCTGATGTATGATTGCTCACCTGCATGTGCACTGCACAAGCACACAGTGCACTTGAAAATGTGCAGCATGACTTTCAAAATAGATATAAAGACCATGATATAAGAAGGTCCTTTAAATCTGGTTGTAACAGTTATTCTCAATTTCAAATACTCTGGGAGAATAAACAGTAGCTCTGAATTGCAGAAGACAGAAAAAGGAAAATCATATTCCCTTTGCCCTGTGAAATAAATTGGCGCTAGCTTTCTAAAATGGGTGGTAACCGATGAACACAATGTATTGATGTAAATAGTCTTTTCCTGTCTTGTGTATTTTTATTTCTCTCATAACTTCAGGGTTTTTTCTAGTAGCTAACACAGGTATATAAAATTAGATTTTTTTATTATTATTATTTTGTTAAGCATTTTATATTTTTTATAAAGATAAATAAACAGTAAAATTAAAAAAAGAGATATAAGATGAAAGAGAAGGAAATCTTTAAGGATGCATTCATAGAAAGTTAACACAGGAGGATGAAATTTTTAATAATATCCTATTATTTGGATAGACAAGTTTTTCCCTGCTGTAAGAAGGCGACTATACAGGGACACTATGACTTATTCTTTTATAAATGAAAGACTCTTGAACTCTGGACTATGGACTGAAGCACAAAATCTATTCTAAGAAGCGCAACTGTTTTGATCCCAGTAAATATAGCTTTAAAAAAGGGTTGAAAGCCCAGATGACTCAGGAGATTAGTAATAGACTGTAGACTCTTTTCACTTCTAAGTCATTAGTTCAAGTGCATCCATGGCTGGCAGGGTTTGAATCACTGCTCTTTGATGGCAGTTAGAAAGAATGTATGAAGAAAATTCTGTAGTTTTTGTTCTTGTTCTGTTTCACAGAGCATTTGTGTTACAAAATCCTCATTATTAACATCCAGTGGAAGCCTAGTCAACTAAATGGATGCTCTATTTCAAGCCCTGACTGTAGGTTGGGAAACAAGCTTTCTTACTTTATTATGAGATTTTTCACCCTGAATCCCCATGCCAAAGGCAGCATCATCTGAATGCAGAGTAGACAAAGGTTGGCAAATCTTTCTGCTCTGGTTTACTGACTGTAAAGTTTGGATAATGCTTCTGTTGTCTACATCATTTGATTTCCCTGCTCTTTTACATCCTGAACTCATCAGGACAGAGAATGTTTTTCCTGATGCTGTAAATGTATCAGAGCAGGGAACGTTTACCTATGTGTAGTATTCATGGCAGTGGGAATCCGTTATAGTTGCATCTCCTGAAAAGAAAAAATGAAATCCTTAAAGAAGAGGGCCTATATTTAAAACCCAATTATGTAAGTCTCTTTCTTAACAAATCTGTGAAAGGAGATAAGTTACTTGACTAGCTGTTTGCTTCATATATACAAATTTGTGTCCTCTTTGTACTTTGTTTTTAAATGTAAAAACAGATGGAGAGAAAAAGTTATATGTTTTCAACACTTCCGATTTTCTTAGCTATATCACGTTAGTGTGTATTTTACTTAATAGATAACTCTATGTGCCTGTCACTAATATTTACCTAGCACATCCTAAGTGTCATTTTTTCAAATTTGATCCTATCTGGAAAGCTTGTAGGTGTTACCTGTTCTGTCTATTTCTTGTATAAATGTAATAAGGCAAGTATGGTGTATCATAATTTTCTTGAATAGAAATAAAGTATATGTATATATTAAAATAAACAAACAAACAAAACCACAACCCCCCTAAAACAAACAACAAAAAAACCCCAAAATCACACAAAAAAACCCTCAACACCAACAAAAACTAACCAACCAACCAAACAAACAAAAAACTAAAGCAAATAGAAAACCAAAAAAAACCCCCACCAAAACCCCAGAAAACCATTTTAATGATGCCTGTGGCTGTATTTGTGAGGAAAAAATGGAAAAACACACACACAAACAAAGAAACAGAAAAAGGAGTGGCACAGTATATTGATGAATATTAGATTTATATAAAGTTGCAGAGATTCACACATAAAAGCTAGAGCTCTAATCCGAGATTGAAAAAATGTCACTGTGGTAGGTGAGAATAATTGTTACCCTTCCTTGAAGACAGCTGTAACAAGCCAGTTGACGGATTCCTTCACAAAAAGCAGGAGCCATCACTGAAATCACAGGCAAAAGTAATTTTTTAAATTAAAGTTATATGTGGGTGATAACACTTTGCGAGGTTTTTGGATTTTTGTTGTTCTTTGTCTGTTTTGGTTTAGTTGTGTTTTTTTCTTTTTCTTCACCCCCCCCCTTTTTTTTTTCTTTTTTTTTTTTTTTTCCCAGTAGGAGGCGTATGTGTGTGAGAAAGACAGAGGAAGTACAAAAGCACATCCCAAAGAGGCAGGAGAGTGCAACTATGAAGAAAGTTCAGAGCCAGGAAGCTTTCCCCAGGAAAAGCCAGGAAAAGTTTTGAAAAGATGTGGAGCTTTAATCAAGGTAACTTAATTGTTGACTTGTCAGCATTTAGACAATTGAAGATTTGTATACTGTCCTTATTCTTTTACCAATCATTCTTCCTGAAATAGATAAATTATAGTGGAAAGCTTCCATTTTCTTTGTGCCAAAGAGGACAATGTTTATTTAGTTATAATTCTGAGGAAAGCTCTTATTCCTAAGATTCAAAAGACACACTGCTTTATTCCTGTGCCAGGCATGACTTTGAAGTACAGGCTGATGAAGACAGAGTGAAACTTTTACATGAGGTTTTGGCTAAAAATGTTCTTTATGAATATGTTTGGCTACTGAATAATTGAATTTTACCATGCTGAAGGAACTGCAAAGTAATCTCATCAAGTGTTCTTTGTGTGGCTGCTAAGGCTTTCTATTTCTTCTTTGTAATCATATCACAGATGATGAACAAATCACCTTATTTCTCACTTTGTCAAATACAGCAAAATAAAACAGTTTTTTTTACACTGTTCTCATTTCAGCCACATACTCTTCAAATCATTTAAAGAGAAGGGGAACTGAGCTTGGTACAAGACAGCTGAATAAGGCACAGAAACCCAGAAAAAAACAGCACTGACACTGGCATTTTAAAAAAAAGTGGTTAGAGCATCACTCCCTCTGGACATATTCTACATCCCTTAGGAACATATGATATTAAAAAAAATAAATCTAAACATTCTGTAGCATAGTTGCCTACACCCAGCCAGAAAGGTATTACAGGGTATACTTTCCAAATGAGGATAGCTAACAGCAAGGAAGGTAGGCCAAAGAGAATGAACCATGGAGACTGAAAGCTATCAGGGACTGGAGACAAAAGTTCATGAGAGCAAAAAATGCATCACAAGATAAATAGACAGGAGAAACTACTATAAAAGGGTAGTATTGTGATCAACATAATTTAGGAAAGACATGTGAGACAAGGACATCTGATACTTTCTCAGCAAGTGTGTCCAGAGGATGGTGACCAAAACGGTGAAGGGCTTCAAGGGAAACACTTAGGATGAGCTGCTGAGGTTTTTTGGTCTGATCATCTTGGAGAAGAGAAGGCTGAGGGGTGACTTCATGGCAGTCTACAACTGCCTTATGGGGGCAGCAGAGAGAGAGGTGCTGATCCCTTTCTGCTGACCAGTGACAAGATACGAGGAAATGGAATGAAGCTGTGTCAGGGAAAGTTCAAATTAGGAAAGGGTTCTTCACTGAGAAGGTGGCTGATCACTGGAATAGGCTACCCAGGGAAGTGGTTAAGGCACCAAGCCTGTCAGATTTCGAGGAGCATCTGGATGATGTTCTTAGTCATATCATTTAGTTTTAGGTAGTCCTGCAAAAAGCAGAGAGTTGGACTTGGTAATCCTCATGGGCCCCTTCCAACCCTAGATGTTCTATGATTCTATGTTGGGTGAACTCAACAGTCCCATTGTCTATCCTTTATTTATTCTGTTAATTTTATAGTAGTATCTGAATAGAACTCCACTGCCTGAAAAAGAGCCCGTTATCTTGATAATAGACTGGCAGGAATATGTTCAGTGATAAAGCTTTAAGTTACTCTATTTACTTCAAGACTGCAGGGCTCCTCCAGGCAACTGTGCATAAGTGCAGAATAAAATTCAGATGACATCAACAGAACTCCATGTGTACCAAGCAAAAACTGTTCTCTGCTGTCCTATTTCTGTCAAGCATTGCAGAGCTAATGGGAAGGCACTCACTTGATCTATTTGCTTTTCCTAGTGACTGATTTAAATTCCCCTTTTTTTGTAGGGGTATAAAACGCATTTCATCAGTCCAGCTAGGCACCTTATATAATTTAAGCTTGATATTTCTGAGAGTGTATTTACCACGATCTAAATCACCAGAATAATTCTCAGTGCTCAACCCTGTGATGTTACCCACAACAGGCACACATATCCCTTGCATTTTTGTTTCACAACAAATACACACTCTGCATGTGAATTTAATAGGATCATTTTATAGGGTGCATTAGTAATAATGTGTCCGCGTTTTGCTCTTTTATATGTTGATTTTGCCTAGACTTCAATGACACTCACTGTAGCAGGCAAGAATTTGACTCTGTAGTCCTGTAGCTCCTGACCAGGGTCTCACACAAAATATACTAATTGAAAATTACTTCAGTTATAAATATTTCATAAAATATCTTCAGAAGATTTATGAACAGCTCTGCTCCCATGCATTCTAGTAATTTATAGTAATACTACTTTTACAGAGCCAAGTAGTGCATCCTTTATTCCCATTAGTAGGCACTCAGTCATGCATTCAGGAGTATTCCTGGGATTAACAACTCACCAGTGGAATGGAGGGGTCGATATTCTCAGCCTTTCATCAAAAAACACGTAAGAAAGACATATACAATTTCTATCATGAAATAGAAGCTACCAGTGATGTCTCAGCTTTGAAATAACCCATATGGAAAAAAAAAAAAAAACAAAACAAAACCAAAAACCAAATAAACAAAAAAAGAAACAGGGAGTACCATCAAGTTTACTTTCTTCAGATGCACTTGGACTTCAACATGAGGGAGGAAAGCAATATGCAGAGGTGAAACTGTATTTGCAGGTGGAAGAAAATTCTTAAGGGAGGAGGTTCATCTTTTCTGCTACACTAACTGAGGTTTGTGCTCTTGGCCTTTGAACATATGTGCATCCTGATTTTCATATAACCAAATAAAAAATGCTGTATGGAAGTGAAGAAATATTATTTTTCTGTGACACTGCCTGCTTATTGCCATGGTAAGTGGCAATCCTGTCTTTCAGTTCACACTGTTATGAGTGGTTCACTGTTTCATCACACTGCTGTATCTGAAAGGCACACTGTCAACATCAATCCTGTTTCTCTTTAAAAAAGAACCAGGAGGCGGGGAGCAATGAGAGCACACAAGAAGAAACATCTGAGTACTTAGATTTTCTGTCTTTGTCTGACTTCTCTGCTTAGGCTGCTAGGCTTTCTAGGGCAGTGACTGCATCTTCTTTTTGTTTGCACATTTCTAGCACAATCAATTACCATCTTGGTTGGAGATTGTAAGCTGTGCTGCAGCACAAATTAAAAATAAAATACTATCTCATTATCTGAATATGACAAGTTTTTCATTTGGCAGTGTTCTTTAGCTTCCTTCTTGTAATTGCTTCTAACAGTGACCAGTAAAGGGCATGCTATTAATGTTGTTTATCAGAATGAAATAAGATAGAGGCAGCTACAGAAAATATTTTTGTCTTCACTTGTCAGAGCTTTCCATTTGATATTTAAAATAAAAATAATTTTTCACCATCCACTAGCTCAAAAAAGGAATATTTTATTACCTGCACATAGTTTCTCTTGTAATTTTATCTGGGTAGTCTATGTTAAATTAAACCAAAAATTGGATATTTGGAAGTAAACCTAAGAAATCTCTTAATCTGGTTTAAACTAAATATAAATTTAGCATTGTATGCAATTAATCTTACTTCATCTACTATGAAAAAATTGCTACTTCATAGTAGATTTTTTTTAATTTTAGTAGCATGCAAAATAATATGTGCATACATCTCATCGGTAAGGTAGGAACACATGTGACCATAGATTTGAAGCAATGTGAATTATCTGAAGCTCAGCTATAACAACAGGAATGATTGCAAATATTCTAATGGTCACTCCACAAAAATAAAAGGACATGTATTCCTGAAGTCGAACCAGAGAGGTGGATTTGTTTTAACTCATTAGATGACAGATTTTATGCAAGTTCAAACCCTTATTACGATAACTATTTAATTTGGCTGCTTTCCTAAAAGTGTCTAGATACTCATACAAATAATTTTAAATGATTTTTTCACTTGGGGTGGGGAGGGAATTGGATAAAATATATGTTAGTAAAAAGCTTCTTTGTGTTCTATTTTCTTTTTTTTCCAGGCCAGTAGAGAAGTACATTTGTAACTTAATGCTGAGACTAATTAGCTTATGTTAAAGTATTGATTTTACTTTAAGCAAGATAAACATTAAAATATTGACAATGGAATGTACTTTTTATTAATACTGTCACTTTAAAGATGAAAAGACACTGTGTTCTAGACAACCTTCTCTGTATTTTCAGTATGCAAATTACTTACTATTACAACAGGCCGAACTGCTTAGTCAGGCCTGGAGAACTCTCAGCATGCTGGTGCTAAAGGTCCAAGTCAAAATGCTCACTTAGATTAAATAAACTAAGCGCCCAAGTTAATATATGAACCACTTCATACTTTCTCATTTTAACAGAAAAGCAATGTTGAGCCAAAGCTTGCATTTGTGCTTCATGATTTGTGCTTCATGATTTGTGCTTCACGATTTTCATGAAGCACAATCTTCCATTAAACCTTGTGGTCTTGCTGCCACTGTTGTGACCACAACTAGGGTGGTTTTTTTTGGTCTTCTTCCTAATTCTTTTTGGAGATGCAGAAAAGTCTGAGATGCTGTTAATTTAATAAAGGAGGTTAACCAAATTCCTCTAGTTTTAAGCTAATTTTTGTTCTCCTTTCTAAGCTGAACTATATCCAGTAAAATCAGGATGAGGGAGAAGGGCATTCATAGTATTATTTTTGGCATATGTTTTTCCATGAGAGCACCACACATTTTTGTAAGCAGGATTAATTTTACTGTTCTACTTGAAGCACATCATCGTTGTTTCTCAACTATTATTTTACAGAAGTAAAATACAGTTCAGAAGGCTTTACTGTATGAGTAAAAGTAATCAACCTTAGCAATGGAGTTAAATTTGCATTTTTATTTGACAGTGTTATTGATACTGCTTATGTAGGTCACTAATGTAGCAAAGTTCTCAGCTCAGAGAAGAAGGTAAAAGTATATATTCTTAGAAAACTTTGAGGGGCAATAGGTAGTTTCAAGTGGAGGTAGGACCCTAAATAGGCAGAGCAGCACATTTGTTTGTACCTTTTCCTGAAACGAAAAAGCACAGAAGCGGCTTTCAGATGTGTATTATTAGGGTAAAAGCAAGAACAGGATAACATTTCAAACAAAGAAAACAAGATTTACTGGCTGACATATATGAAAATAAAAAAGGAGATGATAAAAATCTGTCCTTGCCAAATCTGTGGGGTTGGTCTTTCCCTTTAGTCATGCTTTCCAGTCAAACAACTTCTAGCATCTTCATGGGCTGAAGCAAAGTCCTCAGGAAAATCCTCTTCTGTCATCCTGGGTGCATAGTGGGTTTCACTGTCGTTATTCATGCCTGAGGTTCCTTCCCACTTTCCCTTGCTTCCCCTCTGCCTGTCTCACTCTACTACCTGAAAAGACTGAGTCTTTGCTTCCTGGCAGAAATTTCCACCTGACCCAGTAAGCAGCAGTTAGTTCTAGGGCAAAAGCATTTTTCCAAACACATCATGCAGTCTGTAGACAGTAAAATGCGAACAAATGTCATATGCGGTTTCTGTTACAGAAGTTACAAGAATTTACTTGGTGTCAACCTTGGTACCAATGCTGGTACCTAGGCAGAAGCCAAGTTTCCCTACCTGCTCAGTAAATATAGGCACTGCTGGAGGGAGAATTAAAGACAATAAAATATTTTTTGTGTGCGTGGTCTGGGTTCCTGTGCTCTTTCCGTTAAGTCTGGTGGAAGTCATCAGGTACAGGAAGGCCTGTGAAGGTCCCCTTTCAGTTGAACTTAGATAAGTTTCTTTTAGACTTCTGAGGAACTTAAAAACCACCAGAGGGGTTGAAAGATATTTATAAAATCACTTATATAAATTTTTCCACTAGCATGCAGCAGGAGAGGAGCTGCAGTAGAAACTTCAGTTGATATTTGTCATGCCACGTAAGCAGAATTATGGCCATCTTTAGGAAGTTACTTTAGGCTCTGCCTCTTCAGCAGCATTGTATCTTAGGTGCAATGCTTCTAGGTGTGGTGAGAAAGCACAAACACTTTTTCCACGCAGTTCACCTCATGCCATCTGTCTTCCTTGAAAAGACAACTTCTGACAAAAAGGATGACTCTTAGACCAGGGGGAGTGTGGAGAATATCATTGCCCTAGATCCTGTTTAAAATTGAGTTTGGGCCTGTTTGAACCCACACCCACATCCTCTTTACAGAACAAGGTACGAAAATACTGTTATTCTAAAAAAAAAAAAAAAAAAAAAAAAAAAAAAAAAAAAAAGAAAGAAGAAAAAAAGAAAAAAGAAATCACTTCCCCTCTTTCTTCACTGTGTCCCACACAGATTTTATCTCTAAAATGGGACAAGAAAAAAGAAAGAAAGAAATACTTCTATACAAAAATTAAGATACTGTGACCTGACAACACACACATTTATAGACCATACCATATTTCTTGCTCATTCTCTTTCTCCTCCATTTCACCTCTGTGGTGCATTGTGTCCAAATGCAGCTATTCTGAAGCTAAAATAACCATTAAAGACTTTTCATTCTGGGCTAGGCTGTGAATGCTTCACAAAGCATTTTAAAAAAATGAACTTATTCTATCCTTCTGAGCTACAACAGTATGGATGAACAGATGTAAGACTGAAGTCAGTGAAAAAAACTAAGATTATTACAAAAGAATCTAATTTATAATCTCAGATTCTGATAGTTATATTAGCTCTTCTTCCTGCTCTGAACTGTACTAAAAACACACATCCTTGTATTATGAACTGAAATAAAAATGTCATACTTAACAAGTATTAAACTATTGGGGCACAGAATACTTTCTTCTTTTTCACAGAATCCTGAATTTTCTGAATGATGCCTAAAGACCTGTCTTTAAGAAACAAAGAAAGAAATAGAAAATAAAAAAGTACAGCATTGGTAACAAGGTCAAAAAAAAAAAAAAATGTGGATGAAATAAATGCACGCAGACATACATATATATATTTAGCAAACATGAATAGTCTCTAAAGGTATAATTAGTGAAGAAGGAGACAGGAATTTTACACTAGGCAAGAAATAGGTCAATTCAGCTGAGGTTCCCTACTGTATTGATGGCTGGCTGAGTCTTCATATACATTAGATTCATAGGTATCAGTGATTTATTAGTCTTTCTTTCTCTAGCATCTATTATATGACAGTGCAGGAAAAGAAACATTATAATGACCTCCAAATTGGACTTTTTTCTTGTTTATTTGGTTTTGTTTGTTTGTTTGTTGGTTGGTTTATGTGAGGTAAAGTAGGCATTTGTATGATATTCCATTTGCTAAATTTGCATAATCCTAAAATAACTTCTTCCAAATGAAAAGCAAAAGAAAACATTGCTAGTTACCTTCAAATACAGTGAAAGCATGATTGTCAAGAGGAAAACTATAATGGAAAACTGGCATTAACTGATGGCTTGTTAAGTCGAAAAAAAAGAATTAAAGATGTTCTTCATTTGCAAGTACTCTCTTTTTATATAACTAATAATTCCAAAGTATGAAAAGATCAGAAAATATTCAAGATTTGTAGGGTACACTTAGCAAGTTGAATTTAATCTAACCTATAACTTCAAATAAGCTCTTTTCATTATTCTGTCATAATATGTTCTCTCATACAATAGTTGTGACTTGCATTTCTTTATTTCGGTGTGTATTCTGTGTCTATACTTTGTTTTCAAATACTGTTGTTTATTTACATTGTGACCAGATTTGTATAAAGAATTGGCTGGTCTTCATTCCTGTTTGCCATTGCACTTATTTCAAAAGAAACTGATAACTCAATCTGCACGTATTCAAGATCTTTTGCAATGGCTTTGGTGAAAAAAAAAATTAAATAGACTTAGACCAGGGATAGAAGTGGTTTTGAATTGGTTTTCAAATTCACAGATTAAAACCATTTATTCAGCTTAATCTAACATCTTGATTTTGCCTACTACGAGCATTTTGAAGAATATTAGATGAAAGAATTTAAGTGCTTTTGAAGACGCTGAGCATGTTTTACCAATAGGTGACTCTGTAAATCAGAGTAGTAATCTTGATAAATGTTTAAAAGCTTATTTGACGAGAGCTATTAGCCATAAAAAATCTTATGTGAGGTGAAGTCTGCTAAATTCCAGCACTGCCTCTGTATGGAAGCATCCACAGTGGTGAGGCAGGTGTTTATTTTCCATTTAATGCTCCATTGTAATTCAGGGTTAAGCAGTCTACGTCAGACAGACAGCCTCAAGAGCAAGGAGCCAGGCAGAAAGCTGTCAAGGACTGTCATTATAACCTCCAGAATAGACCACTTGGCTGACATGATGGAAATTTAGGGCTCTCGTCGCAGACCCCAAAACTGGTACTTTCTTCCACAGCAGGGGCTGATATGAACTATACAAACCTTCCAGAGAGCAACCTCAGAAATCTTTGTCTTGTCTTTTTCCCATCTCCATGCCACGTACAGAAGTTTGCTAGACAATGGAGACTATGCCACTCACATTGATTGACTGATTACTGTTTTCACTTTGGCTCAAAAAGAAGTTCAGCACTTGCTTCAGAAGGACCAAAAAACACTTGTCTTCTCCTTGTACCCTACCTTTTCACAATCATAAATATAAATTTGTTAATTTAATCATACCAGATCTGGGCCCTTGCTGATTGCTGTTCAGTATATGATTATTTCTTCATTATTTCTATCATGTACAGATTCCACCTTGAACCACCTTTTCAGGGTTTGGCCCAAAAGAAGGCTAAGACATAAATAAAAAGCATCCTTGTGATCTCATTTGCTATAACAGTTTTGTGCCATTTCACTCAGCTTCCCACACAGAGTTCTGTGCTGCCCTAAATGTACTGTCATTCTTGGGTTAGTTTCTTCTCTTCTCACAGCTAAATGGCCCCTATAGATGATTCCTTTCTTTTTCTATTTTCAACCTTCTCAGTCAGGCATTTGTTCTGATTATGACCTTCTGGAATTTTAAAATTAAAAATAAATTATTTTTTTCTTCAGGGTTTTCAGTATTTTCTCTCTCACACTGATTTTTCCACTTATTTCCATTTTTACAAGTAGCAATTTTTTCCTATTGCAATGACTGAAGTTATCATTGCAATGTGTATTCACCACATATATAGGAAAGATACTTAACTTTAATATTTACTATGAATTTAAAATACCATTTTCACTCTTTAAAAGTCATCATATGGATTGAAACACAGAAATACACACTATGATTTTATAATATATTTTCTGGAAGACTCATCATACTTTATATATGTTGATTGACTGTGGGTCAATAGGCTATATTAGCTTCTTTGTAGAAAGGACTCTGGCAATCAGCAGTTACAGTGATGACACCCATTATTTTTCTGGCTGTAACAACATGATGTGCAATTTTGCATGCCATATCATACTCACCCACAGTAACTGGAAGTGACAACTTGTCTGGCCTCAGAGAGATTTTTTTACCTCCCAATAAAGTGAAAAATAACAACAACAAATCAGGTAACACACCAGAAATGGATTCTTTTTTCCCAATTAGAGAGATTGAAGAGAGGGGTAGCACGCACTTGTCAAAGGTAGTAATCACACTAATTAAAAAACTATTGCATTTATCTAAGAACAATGCTTATAATACATGATTCTGAAAGAATGGAGTGGATTATTTTATACATAAACTGTAAGAATTTTCAATCCTCTCAAGTATATGGCAAATGGTGGTATTCTGAACCAAACAAATAAATAAAAAAAGTATGATAGACATGATAAATGGTGAGGAACTACAGGATATATGAGTAGCTTGGAAATAAAATGCTAAAACAGGAATTTGTGTAACTCTTCAGTAGGTACAAGAATAAGGTGAAAGGCACTCCATTTTCCTATATTGTACAAATAATATGTTATATTTTGAATCATACTTCAGTTTAAAGCACCCAAAGTCCATTACGAATGTACACAGAAGACCACTTAATCAGTTACTAAAGCAAAGCAATTTCTGTCGAAAAGTGTGAGAAGAACTGCTTATTTGATAAAATGGAATGCTTTGTTGCACCTAATGGTAGTAGGTAAAATGTATTCATTTGACAATGAAGAAAATTCAGTAAAGCTGACTTTAGGATATTCGGCAATGTATAAAATTTTACAGAAATTTTTGGCTTCAAATGCCTTGACTTCTATTTATGAATCAAGTTTATTTGCTCACATACTCATGTATAGGGATATTAAATTACATTAGGACTATCAGAAATTAATACTGTGCCTTACTCAAGGCTTGATAGCATTAGATATTCAGACTTCCAAGTTACACTGTCAATTACCCTCTAGTGAGGTAGGACCTCACCAGTGCCAAGTACAGGGGAATGATCACTCCCCTGGCTTGACTGGCCACACTGTTTCTGATACAGGCCAGGATGCTGTTGCCCTTCTTGACTGCCTGGGCACAAGCTGGATTATGTTCGGTGGGCTTCAGTCAGCGCCCCCAGGTCCTTTTCTGCCAGGCAGCTTTCCAGCCACTCTTCCCCAAGCCTGTAGTGTTGCATGGGGCTGTTGTGGCGCAAGGTCAGGACCCGGCACTGAGCCTTGTTGAAGCTCATGCAAGTAGCCTCAGTCTATTGATCCAGCCTGTCCAGATCCCTCTGTGGAACTGTTGTGTTTAGTCAAGCGTTTGTGATTAATGTACCTGTAAAGAGATCTGTTCTTATTACTGAAAATATTTATAGCTTCTCTGTATAAAGAGGACAATTTTATCATGAACAGCACAATAACCCTAGTGCTAGAAGATGGCTGAACCAGAGGGAATCACTCCACAACAAGAACTATGCACTACAAGCTATTGTGACTTTCTAGGAGTCTCTTTTTGGATAACTAAAGCAAGCCAATCCAGCTTAATGACTGGATTTCGGAAGGTCTGAGATCTTTGTGACAGCATTTCTTGTGAATTAGATACATCTAATTCATTTACATTGCTACAGTGCTTGGAGGTACATAATCCCACTCTTCATGTTCCAATCTGCTTCAGTCAAACTTTAAGCTGATTTCTATTTTCTAACAGTTGCCAGGGACCCATACAAAATACATTGTGTGATTGTGCATGTGTGCATGTGTGTCTACGCATGCGGTCACTTCTGAGGTATAGAGGTGGTATATGAAAGGTGCAACAGCACTAAATTAATCAGAAAAGTTAGATACATGGATCTCAACATTTTCAGAGCAGCATACCTCAAGTTATGTATTTAGACATAAATATTTTTTTGTTCATGCAACTGGGAACCCCATTCCCCCAAATAAAACCCAAAGATATCCCTCCAAACTGGTATTTTTTTATATGATCAGGTGACTATCATATCATCAAATGACTGCTTTTCTACAAGGTTTTTGCTTTTATGTTGAAGAAAGCTAGAACAAGATTTTAGACAAAGTTTACCAAGGGCTATGAATCTTTCTGACAGCTGAGAAGCACACAGAAACACGAAGTTAGTACTTAGCCACCACAAAGGATATGTAAGTTAGTGATATTTCTGTTATGGAAGAAAAATATGTCGCATATAAACTATTCCTTAAGAGTTCTAAGGTTATGCAGATGGCAGACAAAAAGTACCATCAAATGAGTGTAAGGGGACTGGTGGTATCCACATAGAATGGATTATTAGCTTCTGGAAACAGCAAGGAAAGAACATTTCTGGTTGCTCTTTTCAAAATTCATACTCCAGTTAACAGGAAGAAAATTAAAAGGTCATTGTAATAGTGCAATAGTGTTTTGCCATACTGCTAATTTTGGAGACACAAACTTTATTAAGATGCTATAGTTTTCTTTCCTAGGAACTGACTTCTCACACTAAGCACAGGCAAACGGCTGGGGTTTTTGCTTGTTTGGTTTCCTTTGGTCTTCATTTAGGATATCACAGGATTCTGTTCTTTTTTGTTTTTGTTTGGTTTGATTTTCAGGGAAAAAAGTACAAAATCAAATCTTAGAATAAGATATTCCAGGATAACTCAGTTTCAGGAGACAATGGAATACCTTTTTCTTTTTTTGAGGCTCTGGCTGTTAAAAGTTGAATAGTAGTTAAACTCAGGTCGCTATATGGGACTTTTAGCCACTGAAAAGAGCATCTCAAATCTGAACCAAGCTACAAAAGATGTGGTCAGATTGTCAAATCCCAAGAAATAAATCCTACAGTTTGATTACAAAAGAAATATATTATGTAGCCTTGACTCCTCCATTTGCTGTGACGAGCTCAGGGGAGTTTGAGTATTATAAAAGATAATATGGCAGAGAAAAAATAATAATTTGACAGCAATATGGGCCAGAGAAAGAAGAGTCTAACATAAAGAATTTTTCTGATTGTAAAGTTTTTCTTAATTTCCAGAGGTGAATCTCTGCAGTCACCATGTCAGAGAAAAGTCAATGCATGAGTAGCACAGCATTAGCAATCTCTTCCTTTCTCCCTCCCCCTTATACTAGTGAGTTATTTGGCAGGAATCTGCCTTACAACAGTTCAAAACACACTCCTCAATTATTTTCCAGCTTTTTTCTTTTCTCATTTTCTGACATATTGGCGTTACTTCCAGGGTTCCGTATGAATGAAAAGTTAACTTGATATGCTTAAAGTTGGCTTTTTATTTATACTATGATTCCTATAATCTTTTGAGAAATGCTGAAGAACTTTAGAATGCTATAAAAAAGAATTGCAAAAACAACGTGGTTTTTTTTTTTTTTTCTAATTATTGTGTAAGATTTGCAAATATAGTTTACTACCTGTTTCTAGTCAGGGCTTCTTCTTAAACTGGAAGGCCAGGGAAAAAGAAAGACTGTAATTTGCCATTCACTATTATATACTTTAAATTCTATCAAGAGGTCATCTCATACTGCACTGGGAACTTTGATATGGCATACTGCTTCTAAACCTCAGCTAATCCGTCACCTGGTGGCAGGTTGCACACAGTTAGCACTAAAAGAGAACTTCATCTGCCAGATGCAGATAAAAATCTATATCTATTTGTTCATTTTATGAAGCATTAGAAACAGGTATAAGCAACTACTACAAGACATCACTGTAAGGGCCAATGTTATTTGTCGGTGTACTATAGAGGGTACCAATCCAGAATGACCATATCATTGGGTGTTATTGAACTGTTCCAGCACTCACACAATGGTATGTCAAAATATGGTCTCACGTGCTACACAAAGTCTAGCCATGCCTTTTTTCCCTATACTGAGAACATCTTAACTCAGTGTTAGTGTCACAGAGAGCACTATAGAATTAATGATGCCAGATAGCTTGACTGTTGCTGTCAAGATCTATGAAAGTTCTGAATATGAAAATTTAAGATCCTTTTTCATTTAGCCAGTTAAATACATGGTAAGAAAGCATTAATCATCACACTGATCTTCTAAATTGTTAGCTTAGATAGTTCACAAGATCTCAAAAGCTGAGCTGTGATACTTTGTTTAGAGAGGTCAAAGATCTGCAGTGGCATCAGCTCCCATTAGTTCCCATATTCACTAAAAATGGCGAGTTCTGTAGTCTCAAAATAAACATTACAGAATACTATATTATACTATATTATATCTATTATAGTATAATACTATACTATAGAGACAACTGACAGCAGCCCTGTGGAGAAGGACTTGGGGGTGTTAATTGATGAGAAGCTCAACATGACCTGGCAGTGTGTGCCTGCAACCCAGAAAGCCAATGATATCCTGGCTGTATCAGAAAGAGTGTGACCAGGAGGTCAAAGAGATGATTCTCCCCCTCTACTCTTCTCTTGTGAGACCCCACCTCAAGTACTGCATCCAGCTCTGGGGTCCCCAACGTAAGAAAAGCATCAGCCAGAGGAGGGCCACAAAGATGACTGGAGGGCTGAAACACCTCTGCTATGACAGGAGAGACAGGCTAAGAGAATTGGGCTTGTTCATCTTGGAGATGGAAAGATTTCAGGGAGACCTTTAAGCTGAAGGAGGTTAGATGTCTTTAAGCTGTCAAATGTCTTTAGCTGAAAGAGGTTAAATTTGGATTAGACATTCAGAAGAAATTTTTCACTGTGAAGGTGGTGAGACACTGGAACAGGCTGCCTAGGGAAGTTGTGGCTGCCCCATCCATGGAAGTGTTCAAGGCCAGGTTGGGTGAGGCTTTGAGCAACCTGGTCTAGTGGAAGGTGTTCCTGACAATGGCAGGGAGATTGGAAATAGATGATCTTTAAAGGTCCTTTCCAACCCAAACCATTCTATGATTCCATGAATATACTCCTCAGAAGTTCTCCAGACTTCTGAAAATGTAGTGTAAATGGGTTTTGGTATGAAATTTCATCTCTGGAGGTAAAAGTTTGTAAAAACTTAGGGGTAAATATGCATTATCCCTGATTCATTCCTAAACTCTAAACCTGATTTGTTTTCTAAATCCTTGAGCTTCATAGTTTTCGTGGTAGTGAAACCAAATAGGAAGAGAAATGGTCTGCATCACAGCATTTTCTTGCTTGTTTCCTTAGATATGCAGATTAGATCTGTTAGTTTCTTCATATTGTATTTTGTACAATATTATGGATTAAATATTAAATCATTTTGAACCCATCTCAATGAAAATAAGAGAAGCAAATTTTATAGAAGATTGATCATTGTTCTTTTATTTCCTAGAAAAATTCTGATCCTCTAAACATTCATGTATATCTTAATTTTGTTTTTATACCTGGTCTAAATACCAGGTTTTAAATATCATAAAATTTAAATGTTTAAATATCATGAATTTTAATATGGTATTTAAATACCATGAAAAAAGAAACTGAAAAGACTTTTCATAATTAGCATATTCCACACTTTTTTTCTGTGGGCCAGGACTGATTAGTGGTAAAGGACTTCCTGTAACTCAATGTTCTCCAGCTCCTTCTTCAGCATGGCTGTATTTTCTGTGTGAGCTAAAGAAAGTATTTCTATACACCGTATTTGGATATTGGATTGCTGATCAGCACAGTCTGGAGTGTGTATTTGTGCAGGACTTTTGCTTATGATACTTCCTTTTGATTTTGGGGGCCTACTTGTTGGGATTACATAAAGATTATCAGATACCGAAATGAGCTTGCCAGTTGCTTTTAGTGTGGAGGATCTTAGATTCTCCTGTTTACACATACAAATCTGGGTTTGGTAGAAAAGACAGTTTTCTGGAGAAGTTCTTAGGTAAAATCTTTGATTCCTCATTAAGAACATTCGGAAAAAGATAAAACAGAAAACACATTTCTGTTAAGGCTGGAGATTCAAGGGTCTGAAGAGTGTATGTAAATCAAAGCATTATTTTGCATATTTGAGGAATGTACCTAGTATAGATTACATATTTTGATAATTTATTTTTTTCTATTAACACTTTTTTTTAATGTTTTTCATAGGAGTGTTTGAGTGTGTATGTTAAAATTATGAAATCTTTAACTTTGGCTTCATGAGGACTTAGGCATTTTTAAAATGTACTTTGAAAATGTTTACTAACACCATTGTGTGGTCATTCTCTCCTTGATATGCTAGGAAAGAAGTAGCTTTTCTGCATAACGCATCTGTCCAAACATCTTTGTGAAGGTGATGCTGGAATCGTTGTTGCTAACAGGAGGACATTGAGAAGTGCATAATGTAACATTAAATATAATGAGGAAAGTTATCAAGGGGAAGAAAAAAGTAATGTGTTTGAAATTTCTAGTAACTACCATTCATCAATATTGTGAAGTATATAGCTGAACTGGGGAAAAAATTGTCGTAAAGTAGAAGAACTTTGCAAGTCTGTGCATATGTAAGTATATTAGCTTGGGTAGATGTAGTACATATAGGACACACACTGACACTGCAGGAAAAGCTAGACAAAGAGTGGTAGAATGGCCTTCTTTCCTAAAAATAGCAGCACAGCTGATTGTTAGACAGTGATATGATAAATTTCATAGAATACCTATTTCTAGGAAAAAATAATGGAGGAAAATATTCAGGTCTACTTTGCACAACAAAGCAATACTAACTGAACCCTGCCTATACATTGTTTTTGTACATTAGATATTGCACTATGTAACCATAATTGGATTGAAAAATTTTTGGTGCTAATCTTGCTTGGCAGTAGGGTGAACCTTTTCTTTACTAACTGATTGTGTTTGCATACTTTTTATTACATGTAGAAACTCTGAAGTCAGCGTGTACTCAGGAGTACGCTTCTTTTTTTCCCCCCAATTGCTAGCAAGTCTGTTTTACTGCTAGATTAAGCCTTAGAAAGCTTACAACTCCTTACACAGACACTCAGTGACATCACCTTCTGGTCAGGAATTTACCTATCAGCTGGAGAATGATGGATCATCACTTCTTGGTCACAAAATGAGCTCTATCTCTACCTTGCCGTGTTGCTGCCTCCCAGCTTTGCATTTTTCTGGTCTTTCTACCTTTGTATGTTCGTATTTTTCTCTTTAGTCTTGGAGCTACTGCTGACAGCTGACTCAACAGCCCCAGTCCTTTGTTTCTTCTTTCTTGATGTTGCATGGTTTTAACTCATACTCACCCAAAACTCACTAAAATTGTCTTAAAGTGAAGCTGAACTGAGGTGCCATGGCTGTGCTTTGCAAAACTAGCTTTTAGGTCCTGGCATCTGAATCCTGGGTCATGGACTCTAAGAAAAATCAAACATGGGAAAGCAATCAAATATCTGAGTTGGCTGCAGTCAGGTAGACTTTCCAAGGATGTATTCTAGACAGAGCAAAGGGAATGTAACTCTCCCTGAAGATCTTCATTCCCAGCCTTTAGGCTCTTAGGCTGTCCCCTTTGCTCTAAACTTTTAATAATTAGCTACTCAGGCCACAGTTCTGTCTTCAAAACCTCCTGCTTCAGCCTTAATGTGCTTCTTACAGTATTTTCAGATGAGAATTGATGAAGTTGTTTCATTGATTATGAAATTGCATGGTAGCACTACCTTGCTTTATCTCATTACACATATGAATGATGGCTTATGTCCAGGAGAAGAGCCAGGTAGTATATGTCACCAGTTTCACTGCTACATATTCACTTTTCTTTTTTCACTTTTCAGTTCAGTTTTTGCCAAAGACCTTTCAGCATTAGGATATTTAAATATACTGTAAGGTCCTTCTACTGCTAACTCAGCTGGCCTTTACATGCTGTAGGATTTGGTTTCACAACACTAGAGAGAACTTCTGGCCTCTCTCCTCCTGCTGGTTTTAAATAATTCACATACATAGTCTTTTAGTTTTCTTGAATTACATGTTGGCAAGTTGCCTGGTAGTTCTAAAGAGTCTGTATACTGATTTTTTAAGATTTTGGATCTTTCCATGTTTATCACAGGACATCATAGAAATCAAAAAGTGGAATGGATTGGATTTCATCCACAATTAACTTCATTAAAAAAGAAGGCAATCACAGGCAGCATTTCAAGCAAAGGCATGCAGTATTTTCTGCTGCTAATTTTGGTGTTAAGACCACATGGAAGCATGAAGTTTTGGTTTTATAACCTTTAATTATGTGGTGAAACTTTCTAGATAATCTTATTTTACCCAAATGTTTTATTTTATTTGATTAAAACATCATTTGTAGCAAATTAAAAAAACCCCAAACCCTTAAGGGGCATATTTTCTCCTCCCAAAAAGAAAAAAACCAACCACAAAACCCCTACCCCCCCAAAAAAAACCCTTTGCAAAAAATTCAGGGACTTTAAATAGCAGTTCTGAAAACGAATGTGTTGATTTGTTTTGTTCTTCCTTTTAGCATCAGATGTGTTGTGTGCTATTTCTAAATAAATGGTGCCATAAGACAAGCATATGCTGTTCTATATCATGCACTGCAGGTGCTGTAGTACAGGCTTGCATAATGCACCACCTGAAACTCAGAGAAGCAATTTTCCTTAAAATGCCAGATTGTGAAGCCCTAGCTCATGCTGATAAGCACTTACTGACGCAAGCAGTTCCATTAAAACCCCTCCTTTCAAGTAAGTGCTAACTTACATGAGTAAGTTTTATAGGCTAGCTCATAGCTTTCAGTGTATTTTGGCATTAACAATCACATACTGACTCATACACTTTTAGATCCTCTATACATATAAAAATACATAGAGTATGGAAGGTATTGGCAAGCATTTAGGATTTAAAATCTGTTTCACATTACACAATTAGAATAAATCTTGTAAGAGTTAAATCCAATTGACCTCTGCTGTAAGTGTTGACCTTTATTCATAATAATATTGTACATTATTAATATATAGGTCAGTAAGGATTTATTCAGGTAGATGCTGGGACAGAAGAGTTACATATACTTGCCATCTATAAAAGAGAGCAGAGTCCAGGTCAGGTGGTAACAGTGTCTAAGAGGGAAGGTAGCTTGGAAACTGGTGTATATTTTCTGGCCCAGACATGTAATACAGGTTTGTGTTATAAAATACTATACTTCTCCTTTTATAGAATGTGGAATTCTGCGGTGCTACCTGTGATAAACTGTTTTAATCTGTACTGAAATAATTTCTGTTTACCTGTTCATAAGCCTGTTGCTTTCAGAATCTGAGTTCCTTGGGATAGAGACCATTGCAAATATATTTTGTGTAACATGTATTTTCTGCCTATGTAATCAAAAGGACATTCTAACAATACTATTGGGGTACTTGGTTTTGTAAATCGCACACTAGCTATGTGGATAATTGCAGAGGAAACGAGTCCGGATTTAGACTGAGCTAGTAAGTTATTTCTTAACTGCTTACATTTGAAAATTGTCTTTAAAGGAACCACAGTTGTGAAAGCTGCTGCTATCAATGTAAGAGAAATTCACAAAATCAGCATGGAGGCATAATGATTGTAACCTCAAATGAGGCAAACAGTCATAGATCCAGCTGCTAGAGCTGTGTGTAACTAAAGTATTACAGAGAAAATATCACAAAACTCTTCTAGACTTCTCATTGTGCATCTGATGGAAGACTACACGGCATATCATCATTAGGGGGAGAATTTAATACAAATGGCACTAAAGTCCAGCCCAATGCAAACCAAATATTGTATGCACTACCTTGAGCAATATTATATGAATCTTGGATGCTAATTGCAGGGCTGGTGTACTTAGCTAGAGTTTGACAATGGATTTACAAAGGTACAATTTTTTCATTGTCACAAAAGGATTGAGTCATGTGGTAGAGGGTAAAATGCATGGAGCTTCTGACATTTCAGTACCATTTCTCTTAATAGAATCTTCTTTGTTAGCTCTTCTTTCATTGTGTCCACCAATGTGTAGAAAAAACCTTACGCACATGCATACATATTTATATATATAAAACACAACATCTGTGTAATATGTGCATTGTGTATACATACTATACATACATATTTGCACATATACATCCATATGTATATATACATACATATCTATAAGTATACATGCATATATACATAATATATGGAAGTTACAACACTTGAGTGAACCCTGACTAGGAGGCAGGTTGAACCACAAGCGAACAGGCTAAAATTACTAACTGCATGCTCATTGCCTAGGGCAACATTTTGTTGGTGGGTGATGTGATAAAAATAGACACATACTATTTTAATTTTCCATTCTTAGCCTAATTTTATTCTACAGAATTAATTAGGGGTGTCATTATCAATATCATCCCTGGTACTGTATTTTTTTCCTAGCATATATACCATTATTTCTCTTCTTTTTGGCTTCATCTTCCTGCTTGTTAGATAATTTGATTTTGTGAGCATTTTTCCATCTGAAGAATCGTTTAGGTGGTGCAACAACTTGATACCTAGTGGTACCACATATGCTGTTCCCCATAGGGACTTTGAGTGTCTATGATATGACTTTTTGTTCATCCACTTTATAGTAACATAAAGGTTAAGACAGTTCAAGTAAGAAAAAAAAGCTTCTGCTGCTATTCCAGCAAATGCTTTCACAAAGGAAAAGTAAGTATTTAAGAGTATGTTTTTTCATTTCCATCCATAATTCTATTTCTTCATAACAAAAAAGGGCATTTAAAAAATACATTCACCATTCTTAAAAAATAATATTTGGGGTACATTGGTATTTTTTTTCATGAAAAATGGATTTCCGCCCCCCCCGTATTATAAATTCAAGTAGCCTGTGACACTCCTGAAAGAATGCTTCTGCTGTAATTTGAATGTAGCACTGTTATAGGTGTGTATTGCAGTGGGGTGTGGATCCTGACTCTTTGAGTGTCTGAAGTGCATGTTCTGCAACACACAGTTAAATCTAATTTCCCTGAAGATCATGGCCTTTGAAAAAGGTCAGTGCATACCCTTACTTTGTCCTAACATGACGACAGATAGGACAATTTCATTTTCATTTTCATCTGAAGCTCCTAAGTCCAACCGCCTTTCTGGTTTATGTACAGTCACAATGGCATTTATGAAACTGAAGGCAATGTGAGGCTTGTGCTAGTCAAGAAGTTTGGCAGTCTAAGATCAGATGCAACACTTGTTGAAAATAAATCTACCAGAAAATTCTTCATCTTCTGTAAACAAATAAAAATTCAAAACATTGGTCAATCATATAGTCTTTATGTAAATCCCAGATGTAATATTCTACCAAGAGACTGCATACGTGTGCTACACACACATCCCCAAATCCCCACAATCAGGTATTTCAGTTGACCACCATCCCCATGGTCCTTACAGTGTTAGGCTTGGGCCACTGGGAGCCAAACCCTCCAGGTGCTTTATCCTCAGAGGCACCCACAGTCCAGTCCTGGGACTCTCGCCCTACTCCCCGTCTGGGCTACACATTTGCTGGTAATCACATGCTGGCACACGAACCTGTGCTGGCTTCAGTGGCTGCTGCCATGGACACATGGACCCTGACCTATGTTCCCCTTCTGCAGACACCACTTGCCCCTCTGCACACACACAGGGCAGGGATCCTCACCCAGGAAACAGAAGTGGAGATCAGAGACAAAACAGGACAGACCACCCCAATCAGACACAGGGCACGTCCCCATAAGCACACAGGCCAGCCCCTGCGTTCAACTCTCTGGCTCCTTGGATCTCCTTTACCCTCTGTTTTCCCCTGCTTGTTCTGCCCCAAACTACTCTTATGCCCACCTGTCCTGTCTCTGGTTCCTCCCCTGCACATCCCACAACAATCTTTGTGCCACCCATTTCACCCCATGAAGTGTGCTTACACAGCCAGGCAGTGACCCCTGGTGATGAGACCCAGAGATCCCCCACAGACACACAGTGCTGGGTGTCCCCAAGCCCCCAGGGCAGAAGCTCCCTGGGACACCTTGGGGAGGGACAAGTGGGCTCTGGTGGTTTTGGGTGGGGTATCAACACCCCCATGGTATCTCTGGAGTTCTTAAGGAGGTGATGGTGTCATGTGGATTTCCTGACCTGTCTGTTTATCTCTGTGATCCTCTCTTTGTGTGGAAATAGTCTGTTTTATCACATAATCTAACAGTTTTACCTGGATAAACCAGAAATATTCAATATAAATTTCTCCCTGTGCAATAATATTTAATTTAAATGCAAAGTGCTTTCTGGTTTCCAGCTCAAAATGACATTTGAAGCTAGTTTATTGGGAGTTTTACAGTAAGTCTGCATTGCATATGGCTTCACTTGGAATAACAGAGTATGCTTGTCATCTATATTGTAAAGATGTTTTGGAATCATGAATACATATGCTACACTAAAATTAAGCCTAGCTCTAATTTGCCTGTCTAGGAGTGTAATGGCCTGAACTCTGACTATATTTAAAAAAAATCTGCTGCAAATAGAATATGTCCAAATAATATTGAACAGCAGGTTATGGTTTGAAGTCCATTGAAGTCAACACAAAAAAGAACCTTATCTGAGATTAATCACAGCTCAGTTAAATTTCTGCTCTACAATTATGGCCCACTGCTTTAAAGCTTCTCTGTTACTACAATATTGTTCTGCAACAATAGTGAATTGCACTAAAATGTCTCTTAGTTATTTCAAATGAACTTTACTTCGGAATACTCCTTGATGGGTGGCTGAGATTTATTCAGTCCTTAGAAACAATCAGAAGCCCATACTAGGTGTTCCAAGATGCCCAGATCTCAGCTATTGGTATGAGTTATTCCACCCTGTCAGCAGCTCAAGGTTCTTCCTGGCTCCCCTGAATGACAGCAGCTAGTCCCAAGCTGGCAGAAGTGAGAGAAGACTGTCATGTATTTCTGCTAAACTTATTTATGTTAATGTGTGTGTTATGGTTACTTCCCCTTCCCCCAACACATATTTGCACATGTACGTTCCCCATGGTCCTCTCACTTTCCTCTAACACTTATTGAAGAAACAGCCTCTCAGTGCTGTGGAGGAGTGGGTGAGACATCAAAATTCAGATGTTGAGAAACTTGCTTTAGCCTCGTGTTTGTTGGTGTCTTTCTGTGATTGAAATAAACAGAATCAAACCCTATGAACATAATAAACATTTTTTCTCTCATAAAAGGTCAGCACTTTGCCCTGACTTGTGCTTGTTGGAATTTAGGTGCAATTGACATAACCTACTTAAACATTCTGAGGCAACAGACATTCTTCTTATGGGATGGTTAACTATGTAACTATGGTTAACTGTTTAGCTATGTAAGCTAAATAGGGACTGGTTGGAAAGAAACACTCTCGCTGAGATAACTTCTCAGCAGATCAGGTCATTGCCTAGCTTCAACACATCCCAGGCAGGGAAAGGTACTTTACTTCTAGAAATACCTCTCAGCAGTGAACTTTAGGGACTGTAATTTTAGTTCACAGTAAAGAGTTTACTGTAATACATATCTTCTTTTTTTTTTTTTTTCCTTTCTAATTGTGTGATGAGGAATACAGATTTACAAAGATGAATGTTAAAATTAATCCTTGTAAACAATATCTGGAGATAGGCATCAAATGGACAGGAACTATAGTGTGTTATTTCAGGAGTATTCTGTATTTTTCTTCTACAATAATTTAGAAGTTTATGGTGCATGCTCTTTTTAGGTGGAAGCTAAAACATTTATCATGACAAGAAGACAGATCTGATCAAAACAGCAGTAACCAACAAATGATTACAGTTTCAGCTCATTCTCCTATAGCCCATTATGTTTAAATGCTGAAATAAATGACAGATTTAACACAAACATCAGTTTTGCACACAGCCATTTTAGATGCTTATATTAACTATGCTTTCAGCCCAATCATGTCTTGTTTTCTTCAACATAGTGTGCAAAGGAGACAGTGTATTCATTCTTATTAGTGAAGCTATTGTTAGATATTAGTCGTGTTTGAGAGGAAATGTCTTTGTAATGTTTGCATGTAGATTCATGTTTGTCACATATTTACACTCATGCATATAAACACCGAAGTTGCTTCTGTGGCTAAAAATGGTTGTGGCTGGTATAGACCTATTCTTGGTTCCTAACCTGGATGAAAGGCCTAACAGGAAAATAACATACCTAGATAGAAATTCTTAGATGTGCTGTCGTATACCACCAAAGCTCTCAACAGTACATCTACACTTACGCCAATGCAGACACAAAATGCTGCGAAAAAAGATGGTGTGAAATGCCACTAAATACTGTGAATGCCACTCAGGTATAGTTAAGAATTTGTACTGAAATCTTGTGTTAATAACTTTCTTGTATTAAACATTTATAAGCCACCCTCTTACCAGATCAAAGGCCATTCATTAGGACACACTCTTGAAGTTTTTTTGCATTATAATTGAAGCTTTCATGCCTTCATAAAAATACAAGACAGTATCATCGGTTCTGTGTTATTCTGACAGTGGAAATCACCTAATGAGGAAGAGCTTAGTTTTTGTGTCCTACATATGCCTTCTGTCATTTGTATAGCTTGTGTGTAGGTTTAATTATACCCCCTGAGTGTATGTACATAAAAACTTCTTTTTACTTTAATTAAGATGCTTCTGTTTATTAAATTTATCTAGGCTTAATATACTCTGTGTGACAATTAAGCATTTATGAAAAGGAAATTGTTACATCTAACTGTAGATATTCACTGTATCTTGTCATTTCTTGTTCATGAATTGCATCTTCAGGTGCCTTACCAAGGTGACCCTAAATTATAACTTGTCTAACATACTTTCATTGCTATGCCAGACATTTTGGTATTTGATGCAGAAAAAGCCATCATGACTATAAAGGAAAGATACATTGGGATCACTTCAATATTTCTTTTTTTTTGAAAGAAAAAGTGAAATTTTTTGAAAGAAAAGAGAATCTTTAAGCATATATCTGAGGAGAAATAGGAAAGTTACTCTTATGCCGTAATCTGTCAATATAAGCAGCATAAATACCCCAGAGAGAACAGAGATGAGGATTCCAGAACACAACCATCTCCTAGGAAGATGGGATGTTTCAAAACAATCTGTGTCAGAGCCTTGTTTACACCAACATGCCCTACAATGCCTCCACACCCCAAGAGTATAGCTACCTAAAGTTAAGGTCAGCTCTGATACGGTGAAACTGGGTTAACTCTGGACAAGATTTCTGTCAAAAGAGTCATGTTGTGAGACAGAGCTGTATGAGAAGCCTTCGCTAGGTCTTGAGAGCTGCTTTTTGGCTCGGAAACTTGCCTGGTGTCCCTGTGCGAGATGCACTGCAGCTAGTTGCAAGCTTTTGCCCAGCTGTGCACCAGGCACCCTAGCCAGATCCTGGACCTACGGGATAGTCTGCCCCACCTCACTTGCTGCGTGGTGGGGCAGCCCTTGGC
Organism: Strigops habroptila; assembly: GCF_004027225.2. Classification (NCBI taxonomy): domain Eukaryota; kingdom Metazoa; phylum Chordata; class Aves; order Psittaciformes; family Psittacidae; genus Strigops; species Strigops habroptila. The sequence continues at coordinate 69,739,096 of NC_044302.2, forward strand.
AGGCTTGTCCTTGTGCCTTTGCACATTGAGAGAGGTGGACTGAGGCTGTGTTCCCATTTTCAATGCTGTGTTGAAAGAAGCAATTTTGGCTGAAGAACAGTCTGGCTGAAGAAAACTTGGAAAAGCTGCTTAGAAGGAAGAATTTCTAAAGGATATACAGAGGAAACAAAGTGGAAGATGCAGGACTTGTCACAATGGCAATGGTGAAAAAGAAATGGTTATTTCTCTCTAACACTGGATGATGCTGTCTTCTAACATGAGACTACAACCAAATGTGCACACTTGACTGCCCCAGTTCTCCCTCGAGGTCTGGTCAGTGTCCTGCTGGCAGAAGTTGTCTTATCTTGTCTTTCAATCTGCCCATCTGCTGCTTATATATCACTTACTAACCCATGCCAAATTGGCTTAACCTAAAATTTTGAAATAGTAGATCTTCACTAATGAAGCCCATTTTGACAGAAACAGCACAAGAAACATTCACACACAGCTGAACTAGCTCATCAGAGGCTTTTAAAGTGCTTGGTCCCTACAACGAAATGTCTTTAACAGAGTTAGCATTTTACATAAATGGATAACACAAATTTGATAGAGAACTCCAGTGAAGAAACAAAGTACAGCAAGTGAATAAACATACATAGGGAGAGAAAACAGAGAAGTGTGTATGCTGCAAATTATGAACTAGAAACACTTTGGGTGTATTCAGCACCAACGTTTAACAGATGTCATTATTTTAAGGTACTGTAATTGTCTTTTCTTGAAAACAAAAAAAATCTCAATAGATTGTGACTACTCCAAGGTACAGGAAAGAGATGTTGAAATTTAAAAGGACAGATTTTAAATTACGAGAAAAGACTCTAAAAAAAGGCTGAACAGCAAAGCAGAAAACCTCAGACAGTAAATATAGCCTGCAGGCTACTCCTGGACACCTTTCTCAAGACATGAGTGGTTTGCATACTAGTGAGAACAAAATGTTCGAATAATATAGTGATATTAAAAGCTCTGTGACTTAAGGAAAGATGATAAAGATATTGTTAGACAAAAAAAAACCCTTTGAAAAGTGTTATCCCATCTTGAAGAATTTGGAAGGCAAACTCTACAAGCTAATATTGAATTCTGAAATATAATAGGAAAATATGGTAAAAAGAAGAAATTTCAGGATTAATCACTGAAATAGAATTAGTTTCAGAAAATTAATGTACTAGTGAATCCTAAAAATGTTCTATGTTGTTCTAAATTAATCCGTCTCATTTTCTTCTCTGTTACCCTTCTGCCTCAACATCTTCTTTTTTTACTCTAAAAAAATCATGTGGAAAATGTCCACACATCAGAGGATATTTATTTGAAATTCATAAGAAATTTTTATAGGAATTGAAATTTTCACAGGGAAACCTTTAGTTTGAAATGACTATACAAAGAGATTGCTATCACCTTTTAAGTCAAAACAACAGGCTAGCTTCTCTACCTCCATGAAATACTGATCAAGTTTTGTACTTTGATGGCAACCACGAAGATTTGACTGTCATAGGAAAATTGGTGCCACAAAAGAAATAAAAAAGCTAACCAAATCAAATTATTCTCATACAAGAAAACTATCATAGAATACATTTTTATTTTTATACTAGAGATATCTCTGACAAGGAGATTAAACCACCCCGATGCATCCGGCAAGTTTATGCTTTGTTTCTTCTGTCTTTACTACAAATCAATTAACCACAAAAGCTGAATACAATTTCACAAAGAGAAACATGATGGAATAATGCTCAAGAGAGAGGTTTTCAATAAAGAACCGATTTCATCATGTGACACTTGGCAATAGACACATTTAGTATTTTAATACTCTTTAAAAACACCTTATATTGAAAAAACATTCGTCAGCATTTTCATTTTTGTTTCTACCCATCACAATATCCCAGAAGAATATGCTTTCTATACAAGAGAAACTGTAATGTCTGTGTTAGCAGGAGGATATTTTAATATGATTTACAAAACTAGAAAGGGGTGATTATCTCCTAGAATTCAAAATATACAAATTTGACACCCACATCTAAAACCAGCACCTCTTTCTAGTCAGTACAGAGTAATGCAACTCTAAGTATAGAGTAACACACTCTGTGGAAGTAATTTATCTTTGTCAGATATCAACATCAGGATTAAATGAATTGCAGTTCTGAAGTGCCTGTTTCTCTTTATTGGTGATAAATGGACTCTAGACCACTAACTAGAAACCTCAGTGTAAAACAGAGCACATGAAAAACCCATTTCTCTATTGATTTAAAAGAAAGCCTAGATGAATGTTTTGTTAAAAAATTTCAAATTTAAGTTGTTTTAAATGAGGAATTGTAGATGAAACTTGATCAGATATGTCCTAGTTTGCTGATGGTATGAAGCTGGGGGCAGTGGCTGATACACCTGAAGGCTGTGCTGCCATTCAGCAGGACCTTGATAGGCTGGAGAACTGGGCAGAGAGAAACCTAATGAAGTTCAACAAGGGCAAGTATAGGCTACTGCATCTGGAGAGGAAGAACCCCAAGTATCAGTACAGGTTGGGGTCTGACCCACTAGAGAGCAGTTCTGCTGAGAAGGACCTGGGTGTATTGGTGGATAATAAGTTGACTATGAGCCAGCAGTGTGCCCTTGCAGCCAGGACATCCAGTAGTATCCTGGAGTGCACTGGGAGGAGTGCGGCCAGCGGGTCGAGGGAGGTGATCCTTCCCCTCTACCCAACCCTAGTGAGGCCACATCTGGAGTCCTGTGTCCGTTTCTAGGCCCCTCTTGTCACGAAAGACAAGGAGCTGCTGCAGAGGCTCCAGTGGAGGGCTGCAGAGAAGATTAAGGGTCTGAAGCATCTCTCTTATGAGGAGAGGCTGCAAGAGCTGGGCCTGTTTAGAGAAGATTGAGAGGGGATCTCATTAATACATATAAATATCTCAAAGGTGGGTGCCAGGAGGATGTTGACAGACTCTTTTTAGTGGTGCGTGGTGACAAGATGAGAAACAATGGCGATAAACTAAAACACAAGAAGTTTCACCTCAGCATGAGGAAGAACTTCTTCTTATTGAGGGTGGCAGAGCCCTGGAACAGGCTGCCATGTGAGGTTGTGAAGTCTCCTTCTCTGGAGACATTCAAAACCCGTCTGGACACATTCTTGTATAACTTACTCTAGGTGTCTCTGCCTTGGCAGGGGGGTTGGACTATATGATCTCCAGAGTTCCTTTCCAATCCTAACAATTCTGTGATTCTGGGGGGGGGGGGGGGGGGGCGCGAAATCCTGGAAAATAACCCTAATGGTAATCCCAAAAATATACGTAGAGAGTTATGAAAGTAGTGCAATATGGAATCTTCCTCATGATTTTCTTCTTTTGGTTTCTTGAAGCATAAAATTACATGTTTTTCTTAATTGTTGTCTTAGCAGATAGGTCATTCAAGCCATGCAACATTCTTCATGATGACTTGGTTAGTAGAACTTCAGGTATGTTATTACTCTCTTTTGCTGAAAAATCTTCTGGGAAGAAGACATGAAAGGAAAGCCACTTATTAGATGTTTTAAGTATTTTTTTTTTTTAAAATGGAAGAATCAAAGAGAAGCAAAGAGTCAAAGAATGAGAGAAGGCACAAAGACTCACAAAGGAACTTCTCTTATGAAATCTTCCATAAAGCAGCATGTTTTTGAGCTTCCTAAATTGTGTGTTTGCACAAAGCAGGCAGAACAGGGACCGCGTCTTATTAGTGCCTTTGGGTGCTAAAACAGCGTAAGCAGAACAATGAATTGCACAGCACATCTTTTCCCTTTGTTTTCCTCACTGATGTCATCTATCTTTTTCCTTCTCATTTTCAATTTGAAGAAAAAAATATCGGCTAGTAAATGACACCTTCTGATCTGCGACATAGAAGCCTTGAGGGACTTGTACTCTCAAGCTTGCTGGTGACATAAACAGCATGCTGCAGCTCACATATTTTTTTCAGTTCAAAAGTGCCTGAACACCTAGCTCTCAGATGACTTGCAACATATAAGAGTGGATAGTTTCACACAGCTTATATGCTTTGTTTCATCACATTTCATATGGCTAAATAGAAAAATTCCATCTGCGTCTTTTTGAAGGATGTGTCCACAATTTATTCTAGAGCTATTCCTTTCATTATGTTAATAATGGGTTTCATACATATGCTCTTTGGCAAATTGTATACACAATTTACTTCTGTTTTGGATCTTTCCATGTTGCAAATTTAAATAATTTCAAGCACAGCACATCAGATGAATGGCCAGGTCCAGTTTCCTCAAAATCTCCGTGAAAACTAAACTCATTAACTGAAAGAAATTGAACCAGCTCTGTTGCATTTTTGATGTAGCACCTCATCTAGTTTAATTGAATTTAATTTAATAGAAACGATTCAATCATTTTTCCACCTCCTGTTCCCTCTTTTACTTCTCCCCATAAAGCCGCAACTCACAGGAAATATGTACTGCCTGCACATCAAACCCCTGCCCTTTTTTTTTTCCTTTCATTGTACATTTTGAGTCATCAAAAATATACAGCATTTACCACAGTACTTTTTGATAATATGAGGAGAATCTCATAGACAATGAACTTAAAATATATAATCACCCATTTTAATATAAGAGATGAAGTTAACATTCTCATTCTTAACAATAAGAATGAGAATGTTAAGAATGAGAATGTTACTTTGAGATCAAAATCTACCCCATATCTGCCAGCCTTTATGTGTGGCGGATGGGTGTGAACAGACAGAGGTTTGACTACTGCTCTCCACTGTCTGAGTTGCTTTTTAACATCTGTGTTCATATTCAGTTGAAGGACAGCAGTGTTTTGGTGCCATGGACCAAAGCTGGAGCAGCAACCCATTCCTGCTTCTTGAGAATGAAGAGGAAAGCAAGAAATAAAGGTGACTGAAAAGTCTGCCTGAGTTACTGTATCTTCTGGGAAAGCTCCTATACTGATGCAGTTTATGAGCAAATCCTTGCTCAAGGCTTTACATAACCTAGAAATTTAACCAGGAAGCCTTATTGAAGAATTTCAAATCAAAAACCATGGAGGTTTCCAGGTACTTCTGAACCCTTTTATAAGAATATTCTTATTGTTTGCTAAAAATTCAGAAAAACTATCATATTTTTACAACTGAAAAAAATATGTATGAGAGGGTATATTAAACCTACTTATTTGGACGGGTGGTTTTGCTTTTTTTTTGAAACTTTATTTGGTTGATAGCTGTTCTAATAAATGAAAATATGAGTAAGTTAAATAAAAAGGGTAATATTTTAAGATGTTGCAATTACTTTTGAATTTTTGCTCATCGCAGTTCGTCTCTCAAGAAAAACAATACAGCCACGTAAAGATAATGGCAGACATTATATTTTAAAGCAATATCTAAAATTGCTTTGTCCATAGAATGTTTCATCCTTTTAAACTATTCTCTCCCTAACAGCTGTGTTCTGATTTCCATGTGTACAATGACCTGTTTGTTTCCGTTTTGCATTTTTTTCGCTTATGTGGAAGATGGCTCTTCAGATAAGGGGAATCAATCTAAACAATCACAAATAAATTTTTTTTTATAAAAAAAACCCTACTAATTTGATAAAAGTGAATACTTGATTGTGTTCCATTTATAAAGAATGAAAGACAGTCTACTAAAAATACTGAAAGAAAAGCCTTTTACCTTGGTCATGCACTTTGGGTGTGTCCAGAACTAAACTAATTCAGAGTTTTACAGGATAGTCTGACCTCACAAGATTTATTGCAAAAACCAAGACAGGACACTTCTGACAAGCTGAAAAACATTTTCATTAAGATCATGCATGATACAAAGCTAGAATAGCGATCAATCTGTGAGTATTCACTGACTTTCTTTTTTTTTTAATTCTGGCAAATTTTGTAAATTAAAGTGATGAGCATTTTCCAAAGAGGAAGGTAGCAGAAAACATGTTTCCCTACGTAAGTTCAGGGTACATGACAAAAAACAACTGTGTTAATGTACATTGAGGCAGAGTGGCTGTGAACATCATTGTGCGTCCCAGGATATCATCTGTGAAATTTGGTCTGAAAATACCTAATTTAAATTGATCTACAATTTTAAAATTTCCTAAACAATCTGCCCAAAATTTTCTGTAACTCCAACTTGTCTATTCGCCCATGGCCTTTTGCACCAGGTGTATGAACAGGCAGGAATACGTATGTGTTTTGGTAAGGGGGAACACTCCAGAAGCCAACAGTACTCTCAGGAAGGCATTTCTTAGCCACTGTTTAAAAGATGCTTAGCATCATCCAATGACCTGTAGGTAAACTGAGTCTTTGAAGTTTCACTGACAGTAAATCTATAAGGAGTTTAGTTTATATGGCACAGTGGCATAATCCTTGCTTAAGAAGTAACATAGGACTGTAGAAAGGACTGGGCTGTTTTTCTCTGTGTATAGAGCACGAAACTTTTGAAAAGGAATAATAATGGTTTGACATAAAAAGTTGCTGACATCTGATAAAATTGTTAAACAGTTAAAAAATATATAATCTGATACAAAAAAAACCAAACCAAAAACAAACAAAAAAAAAAAACAACCAAACCAAAAAAACACTTTAATACAAGAGAACTGTCCCTAATATGTATGGTAAAATTGCCTAATGTGTTCCATGATAAATCCTGTTTCTAAATCTTTCCGGTTTTTCTAAGCTTTAATCATTTGATATGAAAATTTCTCTGCTTCCTTCCTGCTTCAGGCTGAGCTATTTGTGAAAGTAAACCAGAAAAACTAGCTCCAATTTGGTTCTAGTTCCAAGTTAGAGACATTTTGATAATCTTGTCAAAGGTAAAAATATTCTGACTTCTTTTTTAGTTTATTATTTTTTTGAGTTACTTTCAGGGGTGGAGGTGAAAGGTAGGGGAAAGGGAAACTGTCAAATAACAGAGGGATTTGAGAACCTGACCTTTTTCAAGTGGACATAGCATTACTATCATTCATAAATTTGAGGAAATTCCTACTTTTCATGTAGAAATTTTCAATTATGTTAAGGAAATATTTTTCATGTAGAAACAATTTATGTAGAACATTCCTAGTTAATCTTTCTCGGTTCTTTCTTTTGAAAGAGAAATTTCTGATTTCAACTGTTGGTTAGGTTAATATACAATGATAATTTTTAGATACAATGAAAAATTTATAAATAGAGACATGGAGCATTGAGGACAGGAAAGAAAAAATACCATCCTATTATAACTTCTGGTAACTTTCAGTGTTTATATCTTTAAATTTGCTGGAGTTACTATTGTGTAGTATATAGAGAGTATACAGAGATTAATTTGTTCAGCAAGTACTTGCAAAGGAAGAAAGCACTTGTGCTCTAATGAGTTTAAACCTTATGCCAGACCAACTCTAATTGATCCTGCTCTTTAGGAGAAATCCTTTTCTTAATGATCCCTTCAAGCAGCTTAATAGACATGAGAAAATTTGCCATGTAGTCTTTCAAATATGAGTTCTTGATGGAGAATAATGAATGACTTTCCACAGTTTCTCTTTTGAGTTTATCACAAGCTTAACACACCTCTAAAGTTAACCAGATGTCTGACAATCTACAACCAGCTGCTTTATTTATCATCATTTAATTGGTAATTTTTTTTTTTCTTTTTTTTGTATTATTGATCTGAAAGCTTACAGAGAAAACCAGTATGCCTTCTGGCAGTAGTGGAGTTACCATCTCAGCAGTTGGCTTGTGGAAATACATTGGTATTAATGTCTATGAGTAATGCAACTTCGTTTCCAGCTTCAGGTAGATGGGACCTCTGGAAAGTTGAGAAAGTTTTAAGAAACCAAAGGGAGTGTGAACTGCAGTAAAAAAGAAGGCCAAAACCCTCTAAATCCACAAAAATCTGCATTTCAATGAAAGATTGAAGAGAGACCAGGTATTGTAGAATCAGAGTCATAGAATACCAGATTGGAAGGGGACCTCTAGGACCCCCTGGACCAACCCTTCTTAGCAAAAACACAGTCTAGACAAGATGGCCCAGCACCTTGTCCAGCTGAATCTTTAAAGTATCCAACACTGGGAATCCACCATTTCCCTGCGGATATTATTCCAATGGCTGATTGTCCTCATTGTGAAAATTTTTCCTCTAGTGTCCCCCTGCGATCTCCCTGGGAGTAACTTGTGCCCATTACCCCTTACCTTATCCATGGGACTTTCTGTCAAAAGGAGTCTCTATCTTCTTTGTAGCCACCCTTTAAATACTGAAAGATGGTGATAAAGCTTATCCTGCGCCTTCTTTTCTCTAGGCTGAACAAACCCAATTCTCTCAGCCTTCTTTCATATAGCAGGCTTCCCAGTCCTTTGATCATCTTTGTGGCTTTCTTTAGACAGGGCATTCCAGGCAGCCTGTACCAGAGAAACAAAGGGAACACACATTTTAACTGAAATTAAAGATAGATCAGAAAAACGAATGAAATAAGACACAGGGTTACACTTCAGTTGTAAAACAAATTAAAATTAAAAATAAGAATTAAACTAAATGAACAAACCAACAAAACCCCAAACCATCCAAACAAACAAAACTATGGTACTATGGAAAATGATGACTGGGACCTTAGATATATAGATATTAAGTGTATGCAATAAACAAAATAATGAAATAATAAATATCTTCGCATAGAAAAGGAGAGAATTAAGGCAATGTGTTTGAGCCTTCTCCAGGCTGAACAGACCCAATTTGCTTAGCCTATCAATGTGTATGTGCAATCATGTCGTATCTGTGTGTGCAATTTTTATCCATATATACAGATAAATTTTTATATATGAAGTATATTTTTTCATATAGACCTGTATGTGTCTGTATTTATTAGTTAAGTTCTACGTACCGGTGTGTACATGTATACCAATACATATGTGTATGTATAAATGCTTTCGCCCCTTTTTTCCTTACTGAGAAACTGTTTAGTGAGCTTTATATCTTTTTTCAGGCTAGTCACAGTGGTAACATTCCATTCCTTATTGCATAGCTAAACAATACACAGTCTTTTTGGTGTCATATCCTGGGTTATGATAATAACAAATCATGTTTCTTTCATGATTCAAAGAATGAAGGATCTACCTTTACATCTATCTTTCCTGGTTTTCATTTTTCAGCATGACCACAATATTTATTTCTCTCTTAACAATTTTAGAATTATTTTTCGTCTCAAATGCGTAATTTTCTAGTTCATTTATTGAAGAGATAAAATGTGAATTAGTTTGGATTTATAGAATTTTAATGAATGCATGATATCCTAATTTCTAACCTTTATTAAAAATACTAAAATTGAATATGAGTATTGGGCTTGCTACTGAAGACATTTCTTTGTAAAATTACAGATATTTAAGATTATCCTTCAAGATTTCAGTATGAATTAAATAGCGAAGGCTTATAAATGTGATTTGCGTGCCTTCTGCCTTCTGTATAGCTCACTTTAGTGTCACACTTGATAACAGAAATCACACCTCTGAAGTGTACTACAGTTCATCCTTTTTTATGAAAAATCAAGTTTACCACAAACCAACAAAAGGATTACAACAATTTAGATCACAATTTCCTTTGGTCTTAGGTAATACCACAGCATTTAACTGTGGCAGAACTATTTTTAAATACTATATTCGAACTCCAGTTCAGAATTTGCATTTGAGTAGGTCTATTAAAATAATAGCATGGTTAATAGACTCATGTTCTGATTCAGAAGATTTTAATTTAAAACATTTTGCTGATGTAAATTTCATTTTATACAATTTATTTTTTTGGTGAGTGGGAAGGAAATACCATCATTTAACACAAAACCAAAAAGTACTGTAATTAGCCTATAGCTATGTATATTAGTGCAGAGAGAAAATAATTTTAACAGTAAAGATTATTGTCTTATACAAGTATCTAGACTACAATATGGAGCTGAGAAGAGAAATTACAACTCATTTCTTTTTCTAAATAATTAAATAACGAAGGTGAGGAGCACCCAATTCAAGACAGCAGTGAACAATACCGTGATTCAGTATCCTGAATCTGGCTTTCTGCTACTTTTTCTATTGTACTATTTATCTTTCCCAGTGCTGCTGCTTCTTCCTGGTCACTTTATAAACTTCTGTTAATAAGTAAGCAAATAACTGCCAGACTACAGTTCTACATGTACACTATTCAATGTCAGATCCAATTTTACTCAAACATATTACTGTTAGAGCTGTCAGAGAACAGCTAGACCTGTGCACAATGTATTAATAATAGAATCACCTAAGGAGAGATATAGAAGATTTTTTATTCATTTGTAAACATCATATATTTAAGTGTGCCCCATTATACAAGGCAAAATGATGTTGATATCAAAGATACCAAATTCAGCTTAAGTTGTAAGTCTTAAAGTAATTCTTTTTCCTTCACTCATTGCATTAAATCAATATTGTCTAGGTCTACCATCTAGTGTGTCATACATAGATTTTGTATACATTTCTTATAATCATCAGCCAACTTGGAGGCTAGATTTATTTTCAGTTTCCCATAGCACAGCAAAATACATGTCATATTTTAGGAACAGAGAAAGCTGTCTGAACATTAATGTTTAAAACCAAGGTCTTCCTGAGGTAAATGGGAGTTTTGCGATTGGATTCAACAATATCATTACTGCACACCAGAGAACTATTTTGTTATGAAGCTGATTCAGATGGGTCAACACAGCAGCTGATGCTTCCATATTTGGAACATAAATGGAAAATCTTGGCCTTATGAATCACTTTTAAAAAGGAATATGTGAAGTGTCTGCACAATCTTGTAACATTATTTTGGCATATGAAAATCAGTGGCCCAATCCATCTAGCCATGAACCATGAGGTTAATGGGATTTGGGAGTACTTAATAGGAAGATTGTTTTGGAGAATTGTTCACTTCAGGTCTATGGGAAAGGTTGGGAAAATTTTTCATGAGGTTACTATAAAGGCAAGAAGATGAGTCAAGAATTTTTTTCATTGCTGCTCTTCCTTTAGGTCTCATCCTAGAACTCTGAAGTCCCTGTTTCATGAAAACCTTTTAACAAGATTTTTTTCTTTTTTCTTATGTGCTTGCTTTCTTTTTCTTTTTCTCCTCCTCATCCTCCTCATCTTCTTCCTTCTTTTTCTTCTCCTCCTCCTTCCTTCTTCTTCTCCTCTTCCTTCCTTCTTCTTTTTCTCCTCCTCTTTCTCCTGCTTCTCCTGCACCTTTTTTTTCTGCTGCTTTTACTTCTTCTTTTTTGATAGCTCATTATTTGTTTATGTGCTGTACTTGTTTTTAAGAAAGCTTCATACCTTGAATTTCTGTTACTTCACTGCTGTCAACATGTGTTTATCTTCAGTTCCTACTGCAAGGGTAACAGGGCCTTGAGGAGACATTAAAAGTTCTGAGAAAGAGGTGTTGCTAATGGCAGTTGTTGCTTGCAGCTTCACAGAGTAGATTAAACAGACATGTTGTTTGCAGCTCGAAAAGTCCTTTCATCATTTACTTTACAAATTGACTTTTATTATCAACTTTGAATCACAGCCACATAACCAACACTTATGGGCCTTCTTAATTACCAATTATCCCATTCACCAGTCAAAGAATAAATTAGATGCACAATCTTACAATATCTAGGCCATAAGGAAGTCTGTGTTTAAATTTCATTCATGTCTTTGAGAGTAGTGTCATATTTGAAACAGGACTCTTTTAAGCTACTCTAGTTTGAATCTTACCACTGTGAGCAAATGATAACCAAACCAATCTTAATTATCTTTGTGGAGCCTAAGCTATGACTGAGGTGATTACGTAAGTCTACTGAGCCCATACTATTAAAACTGTTACATTAATACCTTCATAGGATTAAGCCAGAACAATTACTATATTAATTATTAATTTTTATATTTGAAGAAAGAAGTCACCCTAATTAAAAAAAACAAACTCATAGCCCTTTTTTAATGTTATACTGTGCTGCTTTAAACCTACAGCATTTACATAGACACGAAATGCAAATAACCCTCTAACTTCAATTTCTGCATATGCATACATTAGCATGAGTTAATGTGACATTAATGTCTAGGCAAGATTACATGTAGGTTAGGGAAAATTTAGACAGCTATGATTATGTAAAGAGACAGTAACACACTGTGAGGCACAAACAAAAAGAAATTATACACAAACAAAGGGAAATATCTAAAGAAACTGATCGTTACCTGTTAGATGAAGGAGAATTTTGCTATAGATGAGTAGGAAGGTATCTGAGTCAGTGCACCTTGAAAAATCATGGTCACACTTTCCTTTTTGGTGTGTTTTTAACGCATGCTTTGAGACATTTTCTTATTGCTTTTCTTCTGGCTGTACATGAAGCAAATTAGGCAAAATTGTTAGCTATTCATAGGATATGTGCAATGAAAAGTTATTCATACAGAACAACAACTATTTAAATACTTAAACTGATAATGGTTTGGGAATCCTATTCCCATCTTTATTTTAGGTAAAAGGTAGACATGCTTGAACGTTGGTGCTTCAAAGGAGCTGCAAAATGTTTGAACTGTGGGGTCTTTCTGGGAGCATCCATGGTCTCATACTAATAATACTACTGATAATACTAATAGTGCTAATAATACTAATAATACTAATAATGCTAACACTAATAATAATAATATAAAAGAAAAGGAAATGTTTATGTATTTTTTATTTTTCTTTTATTATAATTTTTAAGTTCTTTGGGTTTCTGTTGATTTTGGAGGTGGGTTTTTTTTAGATATGCAAACAGATGTGACAATCTTAGATGAGATTGACACTTTATCTATCAGACAGTAATTGCAAATATATAGTAAGAATCTGAACTAAATTTCAGCCAATAAAATAAACCCAGTTTATCTCAAAGCAAAATCTGTTCTCCAGTGTTAATTTGTAATAACTAAAAATTGGCCTGGAACAGAAGTATTAAGTAAATCCAAGATATAGGAACTGTCCATTTACACTATGGTAAAACAAAATAGTCATAGCTTTTTCACTCTCAAATTGTTCACTGAGGAACCACATCTTGAGGGTTGCTGGAGATAAAGGAGGTGGCAACAGAGATTCCAAAAGCACAAGCACAAGATGAAAGAAAAGGCCATGGAAATGAAAGCAGAAACAGCAGGCTTATGAGCACAAGTCACAGGAGGTTGATTACTGGTTTAGTAAAAGAAAGTAATTTTTGGATCTGTGTACGACCAATTTTAAATGTAAGAAAGATAACAAATAACAAGTCTCCTTTACAGGTAAAATCACATACTGTAAATTTGGATATAATGTGCAATTGGGAACCACTGAAAGAGCTGATAAGCAGACTGTGTTGGTAAACTTGAAAGTGATCCCAGAAAGAGGAGGAAGAAAACACACCATCAGCATTGCACTCCCCTAAAAGAGAACTTGAATTTCTGAAACCACATCAAAATTACCTTCTGTACCCCCACCTTCTTCCTGGAGACATTGGGACCCAGAGCAAGAGTATAAATTATAACTGATACAATTGGAAAACATGTACTATAACTCTTGGTATTGTTACTGGATAAATAATACTTAGACTGTTAAGACTATAGTTTGACTCACAATAAATTCTTGTCTTCTCACTTAAGGTCTATTTCTTTAATCCAGAAAAATTGAACAGAGTAATTTGATGCCCTTGTTCTTAAGGGTTAGTTGTTAAAATTGAATTGCAACCACTGGGTAGCATGTGGCCATCTAGGTGATAATTTGCAAAGTAACATGCAAGTGTAAGATTCTATCTTCCAAATGCGTTATTCAGTTGTTCCCACATACCATGCTCTCTTTTGCTTTGTGGAGTGGTCCTGAAAAACATAACTGAAATACTTTTGGATGAAAATACACCACAAGGTGTACACTGAGAATGTGCACTCACAGTGAACTCCAGCTGTTGTCAGAAACTTGGTCCATGGGGCCATCCTACAGCTTAAGCTAAACCCCTCAGGGCTGGTGTCAGGTAGCACGTTATCAGCAGGTAGCAGTTTACTTTACAGGTCAGCACCCATCATGCTACAGTAATTACTAAGATAAACACTGTCAATGAGTTCAGAGATATGTGATCTTTTTTACTGTCTCAACAAAATTATAAAAACCTCAAACCAACTGCAGTATTTCAGATCATCACTTTCGCACTGCTATTCTGATTACTGACATTTCTTTCAAGATACTACAACAAATAGATTCATAAATATTTGTATTTGCAGACTTAATCTTTTTTCATGCCTCAGTTAACTAAAAATAACTGAGAATTTAATGTGAAGAAATAGTTACTTGTTTATCTTTATCCCTAGAATTTGTGTTGCATTTTTCCAACTTGCTTGAGGGGCAACATATGTAAAGACAAATTTCTGTAATGTTATTCCAGAAAGTTAGTAGCACTGATCTGGAATGATGTCCAGCTTTTCAGCCAGTCCCAATCTTCATTTTACTAAAAGAACACTGATTACTCTTTTACAAGGAAAAGGTTATGTGTAAAACACTTGAAAAGAATCCCTACCCCTCGTTTAGTTCTAATTTGCCAAATGTCTTTTGATGTAACAAGCACAGGGCAAAGATACTCAATATGTTATTTCAGCAGTGACAAAAGTGACACAAACTTTTCTTGATTGCTGACCACATTCCTGAAATTCCTTGCACTGAAAGGTATGACTAAAAATGTGTTTTCATTCCTTTAAACCTAGAAAACTATATGCCATTATAACTTTAGCACAGCAATATAGTATCCCTTATACATGCAGAGACATTTAATTTTATTAATGTATTACTATAGATGTGATTAGTGTCCCTTTAAATGTGTTTAATCCAAAAACTGGAGTTCATACACAAGCTGTTACTATGTATTCTTGTAAAGTCTGATGTGTGATAACAAGAAGAAACATATACAAAGGCTTAGTAAAATCCATGAATCGTAAACTGTAATCTTTACTTTCTCTTTCTTCCACTCCAAACATATTGCACTTCATAGATTAAAGAGAACATACATCTTTCCAAACATTTACACATTTCCGAACATTTCCGAAACATTTACACCATGTAATAGGATGCTCAATTTAATGTGCAAAATATACACTCATAAACCTCAAAATCTGTCAATTAGGATATTGGGAAATGAAATACACCTAAGGCTACTAATATCTTGATTTTATATAGTGTGTGACAAACTGTCTCTAGTATAAAGCACTGAAGCCTTTCAACAATAACATATCATTTAGAGATTAATACATAGATACAGAAAATGTTGCAATTTAAACAGAGACATTCTCATCAGAAAACAGGGGTTTAGCAGGAAATTAAAGGAATTTCAGGATGACAAGTTTAGTGCCTGGATTTCCCAGCTAACCTGCCATTATTGTTGTATTTTTTCCCAGCATGCTCAGAGAACTCAAAAGGCTGGGAAAGTGGGAAGATGCTTTCCACAGATTTGGGCTGTGGGTTTTTAATTAGTGTTGAAGTCAAAACAGAACAAAATGTTATCTTAAATATATATTGCTTACTGATGAGCAGTAGGGCTATATTTTTAAAGATCAGTATCTTTTCAAGTCTTAATTACCAATGTAAGTCAAGTATAAGCCAGGAGGAAGCAAAAGTCACAAATATTTTTATCCCATTACCTGAAACAAATTACTGTTTTCAGTCTAGTTTCCCGTCGACAGAAACCTGTAATAAGCATGTTGCCCTGAAAATTGACACCTTAGTTCAGATCATCACTGTAGAGAAGATAATGACATTAGCCATTAACTAAAGCAGTAAAAACTGCTAAGAAATAAACCATGCCTAAGACTTTTCTTTTTCTTCCAATGAAATTCACTGCTTCTACCAGTTCCAGAACTAATGAAACAGTCCTTATTGATTCATTGAATCACAGAATGGGTAGGGTTGGAAAGGATCTTAAGATCATCTAGTTCCAATTACCGTGCCACAGACAGGAATACCTCTCACTTGCCCAGGTTGCTCAAGGCCCTGTCCAACCTGACTGTGAACACTGTCAGGGATGGAACATTCACAACTTCCTTGGGCAACCTGTTCCAGTGTCTCACCACCCTCACAATAAAGAATTTCTTCTTTATATCTAACCTAAACTTCCCCTGTTTAAGTTTTAACCCATTACCCCTTGTCCTACCACTACAAGTCCCTGAAGAAGGGTCCCTCTCCAGCATCCTTGTAGGCTCCCTTCAGAAACTGGAAGGCTGCTATGAGGTCTTCATGCAGCCCTCTCTTCTCCAGTTTTAACAGCCCCAACTTTCTTAACCTGTCTTTGTATGGCAGGTGCTGCACCCTTCTGATTTCAACCAGAAGGGTTGTAATAGATTTTCTTCAATAATATATAAATAACTACAAGGTAAAGACTATAAAATATGTGCTGTTAGTCCCTTTGTATCTTGGAAACAATAATTCTTTAATGTGATTATTTTAAATCAGGCTGATTTCAGGTTATAGCTTATCTAATCAGTATATAATTATGATACAAAATGTGCAAAAGCTGGCTTTTACGTGGGTTTAGATTTTTCATGTTGAAGTTCCCAGACAATCTTAACCATCTTCAACTGACCTTCCTCTTCTCAGTTTTTATTTTTGTGTTTTATCTTTTAATTTTTACAACATGGTCTTATGAATTTAGATTATGATTATCAGCTTATGCTTGTTCTTTCCCTATGGAGACAAGCATCATTGTAATTATTTTTCTCAATATTATACTGTATTTGCAGCTTGACAGAGTACAGGCAGTATATTATTTTTCCATATAAACATATTTGACAGAGAGACATAAATTAATCACATTCACATTAAGTCTTTACTTATAATATTTAAAATAAATCAACTGACATATATCAATGATAAAAACGTTTTTGTTAGATAATGTATGATGTCAAAACTTAAGGCAGATGAGTACTGTGATATATATGTGCCTCTCTTCTAGAAAGCGTGTGCCACATGTTTCAGTCTTCAAAACATAGGGACAGGATAACCATGAATTCTGACAATTTACAGACATGTGCCTGGCTTAAAACAGCCTCAATTTAGCCCGTGGCCCACTCCCAAGGAATGATCTGTGCTTCAACTGTGTGAATTTCTGATAGCAAGAAAGGAACCTGACCCTAAACAACTCTTGTAAATATCTTCAGTATGTCTCCATGCACAGCTGCATCACACAGGGTCTTGAGGTCCTACCTGCTCATTGGCAGCTTTCTTAGGAAAACCCTGATGCCCCAGTGCTACCCAGTGCTACTGCACCACAATGCTCAGTCCAGCACTTCCTCTCCTCACAGAAGGTCACTGACATGACCTTCCTTTAACTTCGCTAGGTTCTTGGAGACACCACCTATTGCATGCCTTCTCCCTCACAGATTTTATTCTTCTTTAACTGGAGAATTTAGAAGCACAGAGATTACCCAGCAAGAGACTTGGAGCTTAGCACTGTGTTTTGTGGTTTGTAAGGAGCAACTGACGACTGAACATTTCTGCCATCTCCTCTCACACTCATTCAAAGAAATCGATGGTTTTATACTGCTACCAATCCAGCTGTGATGTGATTTAACACGTGGATAGTGAAGGAAAGGGCATTTGACAGCTCTTCACTTGGCCTTTTCAGTCTTCCTGGACTAGAAAAAAATGCATTAATTTCCATTGATATTTCTTTAATTTTTTTCATTATATTCAGGCTTCTTACTCAAAAACGATTTCAAGACGCGAAACAAAATGTAGCAAGCACTAATTTTTCTGGGAGGTACTTTAGCTACCATCATATATTAGTTTATATTTTACTATCAAGGTACTCAGAATTATTAATATTTATTTACAGAAGAAAAATTCTACAGTTCAGTCAAAGAAATGTACATCCAGTAACTGTACAATGTTTACCATGTGTCCTATATTCTATGTTTATACACACATATATATTAATATATACTAATACACGTATGTGGATATACACACATATTTTTCAGGGATAATTTTGAAATGAAAATAGATGAAACCTACTTGACATAACACTTGACATAGGTTAGAAAGTTGAAAGTTTGAAAATTATAAGAAGTTTTGAACACCAGCAATCTGAAGAATATTTTACTTCCGAACAGACAAAACATCTAATAATTTTAAATCAATCCAGGGCTGATCAGGATTGATGCTAACAAAAAGCTTCTATCCTCCCACAAAATTCCTGTAAGATGATGTACTCCATTCTAACATGAGATTTGAAATTCAGTAATAAAACATCCATAGCTCGTATCTTAATTAAAATGCAATATGTATATTAACTGTTATGTTATGATTTCCAGTGGCAGTGACTGATAGCTTTTCATTTCTATTTTGTTCTTCTTCAATCCCACTCATAAAACAGCAGTATAACTCACTAATGCCTCAACCACTTTATTTTATGAGTTATACAGGCTTGCTTTCTTTTGGTTTGGTTGAAAATCTGCAGTTATGGCTTATCCAGCCTCCCTGCTAAGTAACACATAATTACAAAGAGCTTAGAGAGCATCAGTAAGACTTCAGAGCACTAAATTGCTTGTTTCAATCTACAGGAGGCTACATCTTCATTCAGAATGTTTCAAGCTATCAGGGGTTAAAGGAACATGAAATAACTATAACAGCAGTATTGATACGTTTTTTGTTTGTTTATCTGTTAGCTGGCATCAGTTGTTTACCAAGTAAACTTCCAGAGAGGTTACTGAACGGGCAATCCGAACATTTCTGAATCATTGATGGTTTCCTAAAGATTTGAATAACTATAGATTCAGCTAGCTTTCCTGAGGACACACCTCCATGACCCATGCCATTCCCAAAAGTATCACGCCTACCACACAGATCTAAAATAAGTGATTTACAAGGGAAGCTAGTAAACTTGGGTATTTCCCAATTGTATATGTGATCACCTTGCATGTAGTCTTAATTGAAGCAAAAATCCCACTGATTTCAACTTTACTTCAAGAGTTTTTGCTGACATAGGAAGTGAAACAGTCAGTGGTAATGGTCTTTCTAAGCTGAGAAATGCTATCAAGCTTTATTTTGTTTTTTGAAAGAGCACCTTTTCTCATGAATTCTGTCACAGGCATCACTCTGCTGATTCAAATGTTAGTTTACCATGCTGATTTTTCATCTAGTGGTAATGTGAACTTTGAGGTATATTTGTTGTTCTGTAGTACGATTGACCCAAAACCTCAGAACAAAATAAAATGTAAATTTTTGAATGTCTATTGGTTTTAACAGTAACTAATTATAATTTTCGTGGCTTCTACATGCATTCTTTTTCTTTTAAAATTATATTAAGCCAGTTTTCCCTGGTGGAATTGAGAAGAAAAAAACAAACCTCAAGGGCTTGACTACTTTAATGCTCCCAAATTTTAGAAATTCTGAAAATTCATGGGGATTCATATGTAGCAAAAATGCAGTTCATTTCTAAGATCCAAAGCAGGACCAGTACAGTCAGTGGAAGCTGGAGATTGAAATGGTAAATAATACAGGTACTTAAGGAGCAGAAACAATGATTGTGATTGCCACCTTCACAGCACAGCATTAGAAACAGTCCATTCTAAATAGTTTATGAATCTTGGTGCATAAGACATGTAAAGAACAGATGTATTTTTCTACATGTTTGTACAGCAATGATGAACAATGAAGCATGGCCTTGCTCAGGCAGTATGGAATGATAACAGTGTCTAAGGTTGTGTTATTTTTATTATTATCTAGAGTTTTACTCTTTTCTTGTTTAACAACCCATACACTTTTTGAGCTGGTAATAAATAAAACCAAAATAATTCTGAGTGATTCTGTTTAGCCACTTTTTGCTAAAGGTTTTGCTTTCAGGTAGTTGAAGAGAGCGATCATGTCTCCCCTGAGCTTCCTTGTCTCCAGGCTAAACAACTCCAGTTCCCTCAGATGCTCCTCATAAGACTTGTTCTCTAGACCCTTCACCAGGTTCCTTGTCCTGTTTTGGCCACAGGCTTTTTAACAAAAGCTGCAATGGTGAGGAGGAAGATTTGTTCTTTATATGAGAAAGTGGCAGGCCTACGCTGAAATGAGCAATAGCCCTGATGACAAAGGACACAGGAAAGCTTAACAGGCTCTGTGCCTTCTTGAGCTCTCTCTTCACTGGTAAGACTTGCTTTCAGGTCTCATCCCTGAGTCCTGAGACTCATGGGCAAGCCTTGAGCAAGGAAGATGTACTTTGACAGAGGAAGATCAGGCTAGGGAACATCTGTGTAAACTGCGCATACACAAGTGATTGGGAAATGATGGAATGCATCCATGCACCCATGAGTGCTGAGGGAGCTGGGTGATGTAATTGCAAAACTACTCTTGGTTATCTTTGAAAGGTGATGCTGATGAGGTGATATTCCTAAGGAGTGAAAGAAAGAGAATGTCACACCTACCTCCAAGGTGGCCAGGAAGGAAGCTCTGGGTACCTAGCAGCCAGTCAGTCTTCCTTGATGCCTGGGAAGGTCATAGTGTAAGTAATCCTGGAAGTCATTTCAAACCATACTGAGAACAGGAGGGTGTTTGGGAGTGGTCAGCATGGATTCATGAAGACAGTAACATTTCTCACCAACCTGACAGCCTTCCACTATAAGGTGACTGCTGTGATGCATGAAGTGCACAGGTTGCCCCAAGAGGTGGTAGATTCTCCATTCTTTTGCCCCAAGAGTTTGTAAAGTGTCCATTCTTTAGACATATTTAAACCTGCCTGAAAATGGCCCTGAGCATGCTAACTGGCTTCAGCCATTTTGTAGCTCTGTGATACTGAAATGCTATGCAGGCATGTGTCAAGATAGCAGATTGGAAAGGCTCAAACACTCCAATACAGTACATTTGTTAGTATTTAGGAGTGTTTCTTTGGGGGAGCATATTCTCATAACTATGAAAGTTGATATGTGAACATAGAATGATGTTGCAGTTTTACAGATTATGAGGGTTCCCCAAGGCCAAGTATGAAGAACCATACAGAAATCCTCCTAACTGAACCATTTCAAACAGGTGGTCTACTGAAAGAGTATACTTGTTCATTTACCTCAGATTATTTATTATGGTGATGAACTGGATTTGCAGCTGATGCATAGGTGTCTGCCTTTTGATAAGGAAGTTGTGTTGTTTTATAAGGACTGAGAACCTGGCCTGTTATTCTACATTTCTGTTTGTTTGTTGAGATTTTATTTCATTTTTCTTTTTTTGCTTTTATTACAGTTATGCTTAACATTTCACAAATAATATGAATATTAATTTGCCCTCTTGATGTATTCATTAAGAGTTCAATCTAAGCAGTTATTCAATATCTAATGGGACTATATCATATGAAATGAGCAAGGATCGAAATAATATCATATTAGTTGTAAAATATTGATTAAACTAGGAGTTTAAGTAGTCTGGAAAAGAAATAATGAGTAATGGCTACTCAGGTAGTACTCTCCAAAGAATATTCAGATAGGAGGGGGACAGAGTGACCCAGACAAGGACAAATTGATTTAAGTTCCATTAGCTGCTACCATCACAGTTTTGGCCATTATTGTAACTCTTCAGAAATGTCTCTATGGCAGCATATGCAGAAAATAGCCAGAAACAACCCAGAGAGGCAGTGCTGAGTATATTAAAGCTCAGTACTGTAAGTATCAGCCTTCTTTCTTTCTGTCCTTTTTAACAATCCCTTTTATAACAAAGTACTTCAATTCATTATTTAAAGAAGCATTACTAGATCTAAACTGTGAATATTCAAAAATATCTTGGAAACAACATGTTTTTAATGCTAATGCATAGTTTATGTTACACATATTTAATGATAGCATTTTAATTTTATGTGGCTAAAAAATCTAGTTGTGCAAATGTATTTATCTTTCCTAAACTGATAGCTTACTATGGAAAATTTTCTGTGTAGTTAAGAAAAATTGTAAACCACCTTGAAGATCTCTGAAGAGTGAGAGCCTGAATGTCTAAGAGAATTACACATCATTGGCTGGAAAAAGGTATTTATTTTCTCTAAGTGGATCTGCACAGTGCTTAGCACATGATTTTGTGCCTATTTTGCTCCAATATTTCAAGACTGATTTATTTTGCAATTCTTCTCAAAGATACACATAAGTGCCTGTTTGGTATTCCACTTCACGGTCTCTATGGAACAGCTAGGTACATAGGAGTCCTCAGATTCAAGTTGTAAATGCTCTGCAAATGCTAGAATCATGTGGGCAAAAGTCAGAGTCAAAGAGAACACTTCTCCCCTTATGCAATAACACAATTTAGAAAGGGACATGATCATCATGTCAGAAAAACTGGTCCTGTAGAACATGCATATTCTTAGGAACCCAGCCTGAGAAAGTATGTGCACAGCTGTTTTGTAACCTAGTATTTTTCCTAAGACATTTTGAAGATGAAGAATTCTACAGAGTGGATCAGGGCTGTATATTGTCATCGGAAGGGTCTTGCTTATCTTTTTCTTTGCAAAGAGAATCAGTTTACAAAGTCATTATTTTCTTTTTCTTTAATGGAGGTGTCACATAAAACGTGGGAAGAAAGCACCATGTGACTAGGAAGCAAGGGTCACACTTTTGAACTGCCATTTTGTGACAGTTATTAAAAGATCCTTTCTTGTTCTAAAGACCACTTTTTTTTTTTTCTGAATCGTATGGCTTGATGTTCAACACTTTAAATTTCACCTTTTTAACTTGAAAAAATGTGAAAGTAATACAGAACAAAGTTCCTCTGAAGCCTGAGATCTGCAAATGAGCTTGTTTTTCTCTAAAAACAGTTGTGAGAGAGAGCTGTAAAAGAAACGCCAAAAAACGCCAAAAAGACTATAGAATTCCAAGCTGTATTCAAAGGAGACAGGCTCTGCTTTTCCTGACCATAGTGTTTCATACCATAACAGATTGTTGTGATTTCAACAGAATTATATTTGGAAAGCTACTACACAGCATGCTCCATGGCTATTCTTCATTGTTCTGTTTAAAGGTAGTCTTATTTTCAGAAAATGAAGATTAAATACAGGACAAACTTATGTTCCTTAGGAAAGAAATACTTTGCCTCTGTTAAGAGCCACTGGATATTGTGAACATATACAGCAATTCAAATTGAAAGGTAAAGATTTTGAGGGTATTTATCTTGAGTATTTTCCTATTCACCTTTGATTTAAAAACCCTCAAGCAAACCAATAACATATTTTCCTAATCATTGTCCAATGAACAAACACAGTGCCTGTAGTATCACCCTTTCTATAAAATTCGTAATGAACAATGGACAATATATTCCTAACTACATGCTGGTGCTGTTTTTCTGAATCTAGTCTTATAACTATAAGATAATAAGGAGGGATCTTCTAATTTATACCGAATTAAATTGTATAAATATAAATACAAACTAATGCAACCTAGTTCATAGACTAGAGACATGAGTACATTAAAGTAAAGGGCAAAGATCTTTCAACTTTCTGATAAAAATACCAATGGCAATCCAGACAAAGAAGTTCAAAAATGAATAAAAAACCCCACACTGCTGAGAAATAAGCAATTTTCTGCTGTTCCTGACGTAAAGATTCTGCTTAGTACAAACGTTTCACGGTGACAAGATGAAGAGAATTTGCCCAGGATCTGGCCTGTGGGAAGTGATACAAGATCTTTGCCTTCCATGTAAAGCTTTAATTTCTCTCTTTCTAAGACTGTTTCTAAGCCCTATATTCTGATACTGCAGTGTGGGAAATCTTAAAACACACAACTATACTTGGGTATAATGCAGAATGATATTGCAGGAAATACTGTTGTATTTATAAACAGAAGTTCCAAATGTGATGTTAGAAAAATTTCTCCTACCTAATCCATTATACATAAATTTACTATCTCACAGCACTGGAAAAGGGAGAATTCCAGTGCTATCTGTGGAAAAAATATTTTTTATGGCCATTGTTTTCATTATATTACTACTGCTAATCATACTCATGGAGTAATACTTATTGTAAAGCTATAATAATCAACACTAAACTTTCTATCTTAACAAAGGAATGAAAAATTATCTTCCTATTTGTCTTCTACAAGAAAAAGAAAATGTATTGTTTCATATGTCCCTGGAGTCCTTGAAGTCCACCTCTATCATCAGATATTTAGTGTCTGTCAGTAGGAACAGTAGGTTCTTACAGTACAATATGCTTGCAATCTAAAGCTTCTGGAGTTTAAAAAATTCCTTTGAACTTGAAAATTGTGAAGTAGTTTTAGAGAGAAACCTAGCTCTTTCGTGAACAATTTTTGGGCAGTAGGATATTAAACTTTTCACTCAGCCTGTTATTGTTGGTTTTGTTTGTTTGTTTGTTTTGTTGGGGTGGGATTTTTGTGCCAGATTTGTATGCTGTGTCTTTTATGGCATAAATAGTTCCAGAGTTCATTTTTTACATCATGCTGTCACTCGTGTCATTTTCTCCTTTATTACCGGCATTCACTTAAGCCAGCTTTACAGTGTCAAAGGTCTCTTTATGTGATATAAGCAAGGCATATCCTCAGGATAACTTTTTTTTTTACTGTCTTACTGTTTTTGTAAATTAACCTAAACCCTTCTCTTTTTTGTGCTTGGTGTCGGTTATGCTGCAGTTCTAAATCAACCCATGACTATGCAAGGCTTCCCTGTAGCCTTGTGAGTATTAGTTGTTCAGAGGACATAGGTGTAATGCTTTTATTGTCTTTGTTTCTTCACTGGATTAGCAATTTTCTGCTGGTTTACTCCAGCACTACAAATTCTATCACTTACCTATAATATTAACTCAACAAACTCCTAGGCTAAACCTCCTATATACTTCTGATAAGATCTGGATTTGCACAGGTAGAAATATAGGGAGATCTCAGCCTCTGGCAGAATTCAAACCTCAGCTTTAAAAATAGGACTGCTTTCAAATGAACAACATTGTTCACTATGTACTGATGCATTGCACTACTGAGGTACATAAGTAAAAAAAAAAACCAAACCCAACTTTGGCTTTCTTAATCATGCAAGTACCTGTTTCATATTCAGTAAAAGGAATGTAAATTTCATTAGAATATCATTTAACGTCATAATGCATTTTTTTGCACCACATTGTCTTACAAATAATAACAAAAGCATTTGAATTACATTCTTCCTACAGTGAGTGGGATTCTGCACATTTTTTAGTAATAAGATCAATTAAGTTGAAGGCTTTATAACTATTTATAAGAGGTTCTTAGACAATGTCTCAAAATGACTACAGAATACGTAACATTCATGACAGCTATTTCTGCTCTGGTTCCTATAAAAAGGTCACCTTGGTTGAATCCTGCATGAAATGAAACTTTTAGCTAATGAGCATCGGCGAACTTGTCCTTGTTTTTTCAATTAGTATTTTTATCCACTACTCAGCACGCATGTATGAATTCCTACACGTATTTTGCAACATCTTTCACTAAAATAAACTGCTCACGTGATTTCACATGAACTAGCAGTTCTTTTGAACTGTTTGTGTATCTCAAGCAGTTTTAATAATCTGTCTTGGGAAAACTCTAATTAGTTTTGAATATATCAGAATGAAGTTAACATTTATGTTTCAATGTAATGTAGTGCATTTAATTTCCCATCCTTTTATTATTATCTACACAGCTAGAACAAAATAAAAATGCCTGCTTCATATTTGTGCTTGCTGAAAGGAGTCAGTACAGTATAGATTTTTGAAGCTGTGTTTAGTGCTAGTTCTTCCCTGCCTTCTTTTTCAATCTCATTCCCTTATCACAGAAATCTATCGTTTAATGAAAAATGTATAACAATTGTTTTACATATGCACATAACCAGTTCTTTAGCAAACTATGATGTCTGAAGAGGCATCTGGAAAAATCTAAGGTGAAATAATACTTTTCCCCAGGATTTCAAGGACTATCGGTACATATACTCTGAAAATTTAGAGATGTGAGTAGTAGTAGTTTACTATGACATAAAGGCACTAGCCATGCTTCAGCCAAGTCTTCGACATGAGAGCAGCATTAATAGGAAGGAATAGTCTAGAGAATATTCTTTGTCTGCATTATTGTCATCATCGTTCATACTCTTTCTTTCTCTGATATTGCCTGTGACTGCCTTAAATGAAAAAAAAGCCCAAACAAAACAAAACTCCCACAAAACAAAACAAAAGAACAGACCAATAAAACCCCACCACCTTGTTCATCTTTACCTCTGAACTGTGCCATTTTTCTAGGTATATCTGTAGAAAGAATACCAGGCAAATCTGAGTCATTAATTTTGCAACCTAAGGGTGATTTCTGACTCCCTCTTGTCTCTTATTGATTTGAGGATTTTTTTCAAATCCTGTTGCTTCCTTTGTTGAGACAACATGTGACAAGAGCAAAAACAAAGTGAATAAAGTGAATAGAGTATATTGGATAAAGATGGTCAGGATAGCACGTAATGAAGTGTTCAAGGTAATGTGTAGTGAAATACATGCCAGTTTCACATCATTTAAAAGACAACACAGTTTTTAGTTTTGTTGTATAGTTCAAATAGCAAAGCTATATTCTTGCCTGATGGAGGTTAACGACATTCTGTTAAGGTCAAGACAAACAGATGTTATTCATGAAAGATATTTCTAGGGCCTAGAGACACTACACAAGTTTCTGAAGGACAATAATTTTCCTCACAGAAAAAAATATCTTAATTCCCAAGACAGAAGTGCCTCATTGCCAACAAAAGAAACTTTCAAAAGCTGGAAGGTTTCTGGTCAGATTGGATAGTCCAAACTGAGAACATGAAGCTACCAAAATGATTTTTCTTTGCAGTAGAATATTTAATGAAGATTCCTGGGTTTAGTATCATGGGAAATTTATTTCTGGGAAAAAAGTGAATTGTTGGGGTTTTTCTTTATCTTCATAATCGCTAGCGTTGTGGTAGTAAAGAAAGACTGAATATAACTGCAGCTGTGAAGAGAGGAGTTCAAAGAAGAACGTGAAATGTAGACTTATTGAGGACAATTAAAGTCAACTGAAGACCTTCAGCAGCAGTGAAATGAAAGATGTATGTCAAAGTAGAAAGTCACAGAATCACAGCATGGGTGTGAGTTGTTATGGGTTGGAATTGTGTTGAAAAGAGTGTTGATATCATACTAATGTTAGTATGATAACATTATACTGAATGTTAGTAAATGTTAGTAAATGTTTAGTTACTACTGAGCAGTGTTTACACAACATCAAGGCCTTCTCTGTTTCCAATTCTACCCTGCCAGCAAGTAGGCTCTAGGTGCACAAGAATTTGTGAGGGATGTAGCTAGGACAGCTGACCTCAAGTGACAAACAGAATATTCTGTGCCATATGATGTCATGCTCTGCAATAAAAGCTGGGGGAAGAAGACGGAAATGGGGGCATTTGGAGTTACAACATTTGTGTTCCACAGTAGCCATTACCTGTGATGAAGCCCTGCTTTCTTGGAGATAAACTTCTACCTGCTGGTGGGAAGTAGTGAATTAATTGTTTTGCTTTGCTTTGCTTTGCTTACGCATACAGCTTCTGCTTAACCAGTTAAACTGTCTTTACCTCAGCCAATGAGTTTTGTCACTTTTAGTCTTCCCATTGCCTCTCCCATCTTACCATGGGGAGAGGGAGATGAGTGACTGGCCTTGTGATGCTTCGTTGCCTACTGGTGTTAAACCATGACACAGCCAGGTGTCCTTGATTTCTGTCCTCCTGCCTTCCTTGATTTCTTACATGTGGGAATTGTGCTTATTCTGTAAACAACTAAAAAGTTTGGTCTTTTAAAATTCAGTGTCCTAACTTTCCTTTTCGCCTGGCCCATATACTTCAGGATCATAAATTCCACCAGGGCTGCCACCAGACTTGACATCCCTAATCAGTTCTTCTGTGTTAGTGAGCAACAGGTCTCATAACCCTTCTCCCCAGGTTGTCTATCACCTTTGTTGAGAAGTTATCCTTAGTGGTATACAAGTGTCTCCCTGATAGCTTACAGCTTGCTGTGCAGTTTTTCCAGCAATGTCAGGGTGACAGAAGCTCCCCTTCAGATTCAGAGCCTATGAGGGTGATGCTTCCCATTGTTGAAATAAGAATACTTCATCAACGGGCTCCCGTTGGTCCAACAGCCTGTAGTAAACACCAGCAATGAGATCTCCTTTGTTGGCATGGTCCCTGATTTTTACCAATAGGGTCTCCATCTGTTCATTGCTGGTTTTTCAAAGTCTTTTTCTGTGCAGTCGATCAATTTTTTTACATGGAAGGCAACTCCTCTTGTCCCTTCTTCCTTGCCTGTTCCTTTTGAGCAGTTTATAGCCATCAATGGCAGCACTCCACTGGTGGAGTGCTAGAGTCTGAAGTCCGTTCCAAATACTGTTTTCTGCAAAAGGTCTTTCTGTTCCTATATTATGTATCTTAAAACTGATTAAACCATTGTTATATTTCAAAGGCACATTTTTATAGCTTATTTTGCACAGTGGGGCTAAAAAAACCTCAAGCATTTTAGGGAAAGGTTTGGATTTACCTTTTAAGGAAAAGTAAAAAGTAAACCCAGAAAATTTTAGAAAGTTCAGCCATACTTTTTCTTCTGAAGTCTCTCTCTTTGTCTTAGGGAAATTAAAAAGTGTAACAGGTATATGCATTAGAATCAAGTTATGAGTTATGCTCTATTTTGCCAGGCTTGAGCTGTTGAGCATACAGGGGTCAGGGGTGGGAAGAATACAGCAAGTCACAGTTGGCTCAGTTTATCTTTATAAGATAGTATAATAGTATAGCATCACAGCAGGAATGATGATTTCCCTGAAGAAAAAGAATGTCGTTTGCTTTCTGTAGATGAATAATTGTTTGCCAGTGTTCTTCTGCACATTGAGAGGTGACAACTGCAACAAGTTTTCAAGGTCACTATAATATATATTCCATATACACTTCATATTTCCTAATTCTACCTTATAATTTTTAAGTCTAATAACCTTATTCCTTGGTAGGGCAGGGGAAAGAACTTTACCAATATAACAGTTATTCAGTCTTCATGTCTACCAAAAAATTAAGAATAAATGCTTTAAAACATTAACATGAAAGATATATTAGAAACAATCTGAACTGGGTCTGTATAGCAAGGTTTTGGTAGCAGGGGGCTACCGCTTCTTCTCTGAGAAGCTGCTAGAAACTTCCCCTTTGTCTGATAAAGCCAGCTAGCTCCCAGACACGTCTGCTGCTGGCCACGGTCGAACTCATCAGCAACAGTGTTAATACCTCTGGGATAACATATTTGAGAAGGAGAGAAAAATCTGCTCACCTGTGGTGGGAAGAGAGGACTGAGAATATGTGAAAGAAACAGCTCTGCAGACACCCAGGTCAGCGCAGAAGGAGGGAGGAGGTGCTCCAGGTGCAGGAGCAGAGATTCCCCTGCAGCCTGTGGTGCAGCCCATGGTGGGGCAGCTGCACCCCTGCAGCCCATGGAGGTCCATGGTGGAGCAGATACCCACCTGCGGCCCATGGAGGGTCCCATTCCAGATCAAGTGAGTGCCCAAAGGAGGCTGTAACCCTGTGGGAAGCCTGCACTGGAGCAGGCTCCTGACAGGACTTGCGGCCCCATGGAGAGAGGAACACACACTGGAGCAGGTTTCGTGGCAGGAGCTGTGACCCCGCGGGGGACCCACGCTGGAGCAGTCTGTTCCTGAAGGACTACACCCTGTGGAAGGGACCCATGCTGGAGCCATTTGTGATGGATTGCAGCCCATGAGAAGGACTTTAAGTTGGTGGTCATGGAGGACTGTCTTCCACGGGAGAGACCTGACCCCAGCAGGGGAAGAGTGTGAAGGAGTGTCAGAGACAACGTATGATGAACTAACCACAAGACCCATTGCCCATCCCACTGTGATGCTCAGGGGGAGGAGTCAAAGAAAATAAGAAGTAAAGTTAAGCCTAAGAGGAAGGGAGGGATGGGATGAGGTGTTTTAAGATTTGGTTTGATTTCTCATTATTCTAATATGATTTTGATTACAAATAAATTAAATTAATTTCCCCAAGTCAAGTCTGCTTTGCCCATGATGGTAACTGCTGAGTGGTCTCCCTGGGCTGATCTTGACCTATTAGCCATTTGTATTTACCCTTCCTTGTCCAGCTGAGAAGGCAGAGTGATAGAGTGGCTTGGTGGGCGGGCACCTGGTGTCCAGGGTCAACTCACCACACAATCATATTCCATTATGTTGTTTTCACTATGCAACACTACAAAAAGGCATATAAGAATCTATCTGTTTGTTTTTTTTCAAGGTACAGTAAGAGAAGAAGGCTAGAGAAAAGAAAATTCCCTTGGTTGTAGAGGGTTGAGTTAGGGATAGGCTAGACAGACTTAACACCCATAAAGCCATGGGCCCTGCTGGGATGCACCAAAAGGTAGTGAGGGAGCTGGCAGATGTTGTTGTTCTGCTGCTCTCCATTACCTTTGAAAAATCATGGAGAAGAAGAGAGGTGCCCAATGATTGGAGGAAGGACAATGTTACTCCCATCTTCCAAAAGGGCAAGAAGGAGGACCTGGGAAACTACTGTCCAGTCAGCCTCACCTCCATCCCTGGAAAGGTGATGGAACAGGCCATTCTGGAGGTCATCACCCAGCATGCAGAAGAAAAGAAGGTTATTAGTAGTAGTCAGCATGGATTCACCAAGGTTAAATCTTTCTTGACAAATCTGACAAAGCCTTCTACACTTACAAGGCAAGATGGTTCAAGGAGAGGAGAGCAGTGGATGTTAGCTACCTTGACTTCAGGAAAGCTTTTGACACTGTCTCCCATAACATCCTCGTAGGTAAGCTTAGGAAAGGTGAGTTAGATGAATGAGTTAGGACAGTGAGGTGGACCAAAACCTGGCTGAATGGCAGAGCTCAGAGAGTCATGGTCAGCTGAGTAGAATCCAGTTGGAGGCCTGTAGTGAGTGGCATTCCCTGGGGATCAGTACTGGGTCTAGTCTTATTCATCTTGTTTGTCAATGGATGAAGGGCTAGAGTGTACCCTCAGCAAGAGTGCTGATGATATGAAGCTGGGGGCAGTGGCTGATACACCTGAAGGCTGTGCTGCCATTCAGCAGGACCTTGATAGGCTGGAGAACTGGGCAGAGAGAAACCTAATGAAGTTCAACAAGGGCAAGTGTAGCGTACTGCATCTGGGGAGGAAGAACCCCAAGTATCAGTACAGGTTGGGGTCTGACCCACTAGAGAGCAGTTCTGCTGAGAAGGACCTGGGTGTATTGGTGGATGATAAGTTGACTATGAGCCAGCAGTGTGCCCTTGCAGCCAGGACATCCAGTAGTATCCTGGAGTGCACTGGGAGGAGTGCGGCCAGCAGGTCGAGGGAGGTGATCCTTCCCCTCTACCCAACCCTAGTGAGGCCACATCTGGAGTCCTGTGTCCAGGACAAGAAAGACAAGGAGCTGCTGCAGAGGGTCCAGTGGAGGGCCGCAGAGAAGATTAAGGGTCTGAAGCATCTCTCTTATGAGGAGAGGCTGCAAGAGCTGGGCCTGTTTAGAGAAGATTGAGAGGGGATCTCATTAATACATATAAATATCTCAAAGGTGGGTGCCAGGAGGATGTTGACAGACTCTTTTCAGTGGTGCCCAGTGACAGGATGAGAAACAATGGCGATAAACTAAAACACAAGAAGTTTCACCTCAGCATGAGGAAGAACTTTATATTGAGGGTGGCAGAGCCCTGGAACAGGCTGCCGTGGGAGGTTGTGGAGTCTCTGGAGACATTCAAAACCCATCTGGACATGTTGCTGTGTAACTTGCTCTAGGTGACTCTGCCTTGGCAGGGCGATTGAACTGGATGATCCCCCGAGTTCTCTTCCAACCCTAATGATTCTGTGATTCTGTATCCACTGCAGTATGTTCAGCATTGATTTGTTTGGGCAGAGATCATGAGCAGTCAAATGCACAGAAACTCTAAAAGAAAGTCACAGTTCCAACTCCATACATTATGAATTAGGTTTGGATTCCCATTTTACACATACAGAAAAAAAGAAATTTTTGTCACTTTTTGGTAAAGAATTCATTTATATTTCAAGATTAAGACCACTGATGATTTTTTTTTTTTTACTCCTAATCTGAAACAGGCTGCCTGTCTTTACATATATGATACTGCAATTACTTTTCATTCATCTGAATGTGTTTGGTCAGTATTAGAGATGACTTACCCTTAAAACCGAATACTGAAGAATGTTACCTCTTGTCCTGGTTTCAGCTATAACAGTTATTTTTCTCCTTCTTAGTAGCTGGTGCAGTGCTGTGTTTTTGACTTTAGCCTGAGAACAATGCTGATAACACTGATGTTTTCAGTTGTTGTTAAATAATGCTTACTACAATCAAGGACTTTTCAGTCTCATGCTCTGCCAGTGAGGACAGGCATGGGAAGCCATGAGAGAGCAGAGACAGGACTAGACCCAAACTAGCCAAAGGGATATTCCATACCACACCACATCATGCCCAGTATATAAACGGGGCGGGGGGGGGGGAGGGGGGAAAGAGAAGGGGGGGCAGGAGGAAGAGGGGTCTGAGTGAGCGGCTTTGTTTTGAGTTACCAGGGTGGTTTTGAGTTACCGGCTGAGCTTAAACCATGACACCTCTCAAAATGGAAAATATTTAAACACTACCATCTGAAACATAAGGACTGAGGTTTAACATTATTCACTTGGCGTACTGTAGTGAGTTCTCTCAAGTACTACCTAGTATTTCAATAACATGATTTTTAACAATAATGCTATAATTTTCTAAATCATAGATAA
The DNA here is from genome assembly GCF_004027225.2 of Strigops habroptila. Classification (NCBI taxonomy): domain Eukaryota; kingdom Metazoa; phylum Chordata; class Aves; order Psittaciformes; family Psittacidae; genus Strigops; species Strigops habroptila. The sequence continues at coordinate 69,771,804 of NC_044302.2, forward strand.
TTTGTAACAGTGTCATACATAGCTATTTCTTAAAACAGAAAAATAGCATATGTTTGTATGGTAAGAATTCTAAATGCAAGACTATTGTTTTATGTAAATATTTTAAAATAGGAAGCAATTATAATAGAGATAAGCATAATAAGATTCTCAAATGAGGATAAACTTAGAGTTTCATTGTGTACTGTTCACAAAAGAGAGTGTATCAGATCAGATACAGTAATATCTGCAAGGAGCCCAACAAGGAAGAGTGGAAAGTTAGTGACAGGAAAGCAAACACTATTCTGGTTCATCTTTGTCTTTACCAAGAGAGATTTTTATTTTATTTTTCAAATTAGGCTCCTTTGTATCATTATTGTAGACACTTACTATGTGTTCCATTTGATGTGCAACTCCAAAGTTGGTTTTTTTTATTATTGTAGTGAGACTGTAGTGAGCATAATTATGTTAAGTATTCAACCTGTACTCTGCTTTCTGTAGTCCTGAGGTCAGTGTGAGTTCAGTCAACCTGTGACTGCTGCCACATGCCCCAGAACTAGGGATTCGAAGGTGATGAATAGCCGACAGCCATGGAGTAACTGTGCAAAATACTTCTCTGCTGATGTCATGATTTAGCGCCAGCTGACAATTACATACCACACAGCTGTTCACTCGCCCTGTCTCCCCCTGCCCTGCAAGTGGGACAGGGAGGAGAGCCAGAAAATGGTAAAACCTGTGGGTTGAGGTAATAACAGTTTAGTAATTGAAATACAGTGAATAGTAATAATCATAGCAGTAGTAAAAACAGAGATAACAAAAAGAGAGAGAGAATAAAACTCAAAAACCACAAGCGATGCACAATACAATTTCTTACCACCTGCTTACCAATGCCCAGTCTGCCCCCAAGGAGCAATTGGCTCCTTCTGGGTAACTCCCCCCAGTTTATATACCAAGCATGATGTACTGTGGTATAGTATACCCCTTTGGCTAGTTTGGGTCAGGTGTCCTGTCCCTGCTTCCCTCTGGCTTCTTGTGCCCCTCCTCACTGGCAGAGCAGTGTGAGCACTACTTAACAACAACTAAAACATCGGTGCCCTTGATTAGTCCTGTGAATCTACAGACTAGTGTATGTAAATATGTACATTTTCCCTTTATTTACTAGGATTTTCCTTTGCAAAACACACAACAAATAACAGACTAAATTAAAAACATTATGAATACACCTTTTCTTTCACAAACCCCTAACATTATCACATATTTTTAATTCTATTCTATTTTTAATTCTATTCTACTCCTGATAAAAGGAGAAAGAGGAAAATGTACTGTGTTCTAGAGTGTAAGCACCTGTTCAAAAAATTGTAGGAGGGCTTTCAAAGGAAGAGGGATTATCTTGCATAATTTTTATTTCTCTTTCTTTGGTTAGGGGAAAGAATGGAGTACTTGGCAAGTCTGTGAAAAGTGGAACATAAGGATCTTCCTGAATATCTGTCTATACGACAAGTGGTTCTGTATTCCACAGAGCCTTGCTTCCCTACCCACTCCTACCTCTCTTCTCACATAGTCTAATATACTGTGTTAGAGTGAGGCCTTCAGGGCACTAATAATTTATGGATAACTAGTGTTATCTGTGATCTTACAGAAGTAGAGAACCAATGATAGTTATCTTTTTGTTACATTTTCTTACATTTGCCTCATCTTTCTGGGGGATATTGACATGTCTCCGCCTCTCTTTAAGATAAACCTTTTCAAGAAAAGCTTTGTCGCAGCCTCCTATTCCCCCGAGAATTCTTCTCACAGCAGAATCTTCTTACATTCACTTTGTTTCATTTCTTTAACCATCACTGTTTGTATTATGACTGAGTGTTGCATTATTGGTTTCTTTTTTCAAGACAGAACATGGCAGCCTGCTGGATAACCTTACTGAGCCTCGTAATCTTTACGTCTTTACGTCACCTGTCAATAGGGGATAATATTTAAAGATGAAACTCAATTTTCCCAAATCATATTATGCTTCCTCAGTCTGATTTGCAAGTGTGGAGTTAAGTGGAGATGCATGAGACGGGGCTGAAGTGATATTTTCATGCTTTTAGGTCCAATGCTCTGAGAAAAGAAAGGGGCAGAAGAGCACAAATCATGATAGTTCAACTGAGAGTGAAGCAGGAACTATGAAAGCAGCCTTTAGCCATCTTGCAGTGACACTGCAGTCCGGAGTTTTTCCTGAGAAAATTAAAAATGATTGGAGGGGCTAGGTGAGGAAAATAAAAGAGACAAAAGTAAATAAGAAAAAGGAGGAAGGTGTTACACAAAAAAAGCTACTGGGTCATCAGTATAGATCTGTTTCGTTCCATCTGACTTGACATCTGTTGAAAGGCAGAGAGACACGGATAGCTAATATTTAAGTGTCAAAAGCCTCATAGTAACTACTGATCTCTCTACGTCATTATTTTAGAAGACTTAAATGAGATACAGAACAGAAAAAGGACAAAGAGAACTGAACTTCAAAAGCGGAGCTTTGTCTTCCATTTGTTTTTTTCTCTAAATGGTTACAAGTAAATCCCTTTCTATCTCCTTTCTATCTCCTTTCTATTTCAGAGGTGATTCCTTATCTCCTCTGTTGATGCATGTAACCCTAATTGGATAGTTTTCAACAGTGTCTGACACATTTTCATTTTCATTTATTAGAGATAAATGTTCCAGCATGCACACCATTGAAAATTAATTTAAACTAAATCATCTTAGGTTCATCATCTCAACATGTAAATAATCTTTTTGTAAATTTTGATCAAGCTGACATTTAGTTTAAGTTTAAGCTTGAGCTGAATGTGGGAGAGCAGTTGCACATTTTTAAGTATATGTACATTTTGGATTATTTTGAACAAATAAGAAAACTTACAAATTAATCAGATGACAGAGGATCTCTTTTTCTTTTTATTTTAATTGTGGAATTGATATTAGGGTAGACTTGGTTAGGGCCGTAGAAATATTGGACTTAGGGAAAGAAAACAAAACAAACCAAAAAATCATTAAAAGGGAAGGAGTGAAGTTTCAGAGTCCCACCAGCACTGATGAAGGAGATTGTTACAGCTCCATCATCAACCTTGCCCTGCATTTACCCCATCAATAACACTGCTGTAATTAGATATTAGAAAAAGGAATGTGTCCTTATGTACACATACATATATTTATAGACATGCATCCACATATAAATATTATTTTAAACCTTATTGTGTAAAATAGTGTCCCAGTAACCTGAGACTAAGCCTGTATCTAGCAATGACTTGCCAGAGACACAGCAGAAGCCTCTAAGTGCACAGATTGGCAGAGGTTTGGAAGGCTCAGGAGCATGATGGTACTAGGAGTTCCAGGGCCGGTTGCAGAAATGCCCATTGGTAGACAAACAGCCATGTAACAATCTAATGAAGCTGCATGTATAGAATAACACAGGTGAACTATCTTTAAAGTATGTATAAGACAACAAAAATGCACAGTTAAGTTCACTGGCCTCACTGTTTCAACACTGGGGTTGAAGACCTGATGGCTGTGCTGTCCTGTACTGTACTGTTGCGTATATAATGTCTTATTTGCTACTGTGGTAGTTATTTAGTCCTTGGTTTGCACTAGAAATAATTGTAAACTATTAATTTTCTGAAAGAAAAGTAATTTTCTGCCTTTTGTTTCTATGCCTGTAATTGTCCCCAATTCCAGATATTGACTAAGTTTAAAGTAACAGGACTTGAATCAATGGACAGCAAAGACCATTATCTGCATGCTGACAGGCATGTGGAGATAGATAGGGTTTACTAAGGGACATGGATAATCAGCCTTAGTGGTAATGTCCAAGCTATCATCGGCCTAGTATAAATATTGAACAGTGGTACTCACATCACATGTGTGATAAATTCTAATTCCACTTTTTGGCACAGAATAAGGCTTGCAATAGAAATTACGATCTTCCTTTGTAGTGTGTTTAAGCTGCTGTTTTCTAAATCAGGCTTACATGAGTAGCTAGCACCAGGAGTAAAACCAACCAGAGTTAGACAACAGCAGCCTTTAGTCACAGCTTTGGCTAAGTAGTGCTTTCACATAGCTCTCTCACTCTTCCTCATTATCTCTAAACAATATATATTTGGCTACCAGCAGTACCTGAGTAAAAGTCAAGGGAAAACTAAGGATAAAAATACATCAAAGACCAAGACAAAACAATAGTGAGTTCTCAGGAAAAAAGAAAAACCAACAAGCAACCATTTTCTCCCAGTTTTCTCTGTAAGTTTTCTCAGCAAAGGTGAAAGTAGTAAGAAATTGATCCCTCTATTCTTCCTACTACTACACTGACTTCTCAGCTCTCCTGCCTATTGATCTTAGATACTCTATCAGCAGTTTTGGGAAACTGCAAAAAAGACTGAGACAAATGCATATTTGAGAGGTGGAAAAAATGTAATCATTATTGTACACTCACCATATATTCAGGGAGTCCTTTCTTGCTTACTGTTTGAATTTTGAACACTATTACGCAGTCAAGATCATACTAAGTTAAACCCCTTGTATTATACATCAATTAAATAATTAACTTACTTTCAGTTCTTAAACAGGTATATATCAAGTTTCAACTGAATTACATAAACATCCTTTCACACTTAAGCATCATAGGACGCATTTTCATTTCTGTCTCTTTTACTGTAAGATAGAAATTGAAAAAAAAGGCCTCTCTGGAACAACATAGAACGCTAAGAGTGTCTTAAGTAATAAAACAGTGGTTTAAATCCTGGGGCATAAGTTATAAATTTATTGAAGTACATTCAGGTATTAAAGGTTGTCATACTTGTTAATGGATAATGGTGTGATGTTTAAAAAGTAGGAGTAATTTACAACTGACATTTACTAATTAGCACTTAAAATATGTGAAATATCTGAGCCACTGAAAGGAAAGTTGCCAGCTGCATTTGTATTCCTTAAGGGTGAAAATTAAATGCTATTAACTTGTGCACAGTAAAGGTGCAGTGAGCTGCTAACACCACTCCCACATGAGTCACAGCAACCTTCCTAGCCTAGAGCCAAGGTCTCAGCAGGTATCTCATTGGCTCATGGTAACCAGTAGGTATCAATTATGCTTGATTTCTGAAAGCACACTTTTTGTATTTATGAATATATTTGATAACAGCATAAGTATACTCAGTTATATTTAGCCTGCATACAGTGTAGTATAAGCTGCACTTCCAGGCAGCATAAGCTAAAAGTACAAGATACAAATCGTTCTTGGCATTAGCTTGCAGAAGAGCAGGCAGTCTGAGAGAAGGCTAAATCTCAAAGAAGGAACAGAAGGATAGAGTAGGTACTCTGAATCTATAGCAAAATTAGATTTACAACAGTAAGTATTAGGAAAAAAAAAAATCAAGCTGTGCATGGGCACAGCAAAGATGTATTTTCAGACTGGTAGAACAAAATCTTGAAACTTTAAACAAACAAACAAACAAACAAATAAACAAAACCCCAAGACAAAACATGAGGCCACATAGCCCCAGGCAAAACTAGAGTTGAGTCTGGTCAATGGATGGCACATGAACACCAGCGAGGAGCTGAGGAGGTAAGGCCAGAAGCAGTATGGGAGACCTGCACTCTTACAGATGTTGCTGGGGCAGGGACTGGTGGCCCTGAACGGAGCTAAAATGGGGGTCTTGGGCCCATCAACAGGTGTGCCAAAGATTCCAGATGAGACTGTTCAGGGCCAATAAGCTCTATTAATGCCCTCAGAGCCCAGCGAAATAATGTCTGAGGGATCCTGGCTAGTTCACCTTGGAAAAAAGATGGTTTCTGGTAGACCTCATAGGTGTCTACAACTACCTGACTAGAGAACCCAGAGAAGAAGGAGCCAGATTCCAGTTGGAACTTCATGGTGATGATGAAAAGGCAAGAGGCAAGCAGCTGATCCTGAGAATTTCCAGTGAGGTACAAGGAAAGCACTTTTTACCACAAGGATAATCAAATATAGGAACTAGGACTCAGAGAGATTGCGATATCTACATTGCTGGAGGTATTCAATTCTCAAAGGCACAAGGACTAAAGCAATCATATTTAGTTAGACCTGCTTTGAACAAAAGGTTGGATTAGAATAGAATCATAGAATCATAGAATCAACTAGGTTGCAAAAGACCTTTAAAATCAAGTCCAACCATTACCCCAAGACTGCCAAGACTGCCACTAAACCATTTACATGGTTTTTGAACACTTCCAGGGACTGTGATTCCACCACTTCCCTGGACAGCCTGTTCCAATATCTGATCACCCTCTCTGTGAAGAAATTTTTCCCAATATCCAATCTAAACCTCCCCTGATGCAGCTTGAGTCTGTTACCTTCTGTCCTATCGCTTGTTACTTGGCAGAAAGGACCAACCCCCACCTCACTCCATCCTCCTTTCAGGTAGTTGTAGAGAGTGATAAGGTTCCCCCTGAGCCTTCTCTTCTTCAGGTTAAACAACCCCAGTTCCCTCAGGGGTTTATCAGGCTTGTGCTCCAGACCCGTCACCAGCTTTGTTGCCCTTCTCTAGACCTGCTCCAACACCTCAAAGTCTTCCTTACAGTGAGGGGCCCAGAACTGAACACAGGATTTGAGGTGTGGCCTCACAACTGCCTAGTAAAGGGGGATGATCACTGCCTTGGCTCTGCTGGCCACGCTATTTGTGATACAGGACAGGATGCTGTTGGCCTTCTTGGCTGCCTGGACACAAGCTGGATCATGTTCAGCCAGCTGCTGACCAACACCCCCAGGTTCTTTTCCACTGAGCAGCTTTCTAGCCACTATTCCCCAAACCTGCAGTGTTGCATGGGGTTGTTGTGACCCAAATGCCGGACCCAACACTTTGTTTCGTTGAACCTCATACCATTGGCCACAGACCACCGATCCAGCCTGTCCAGATCCCTCTGCAGAACCTTCCTATCCTTCAGCAGAACAACACTCCCACCCAACTTGGTGTTATCTGCAAATTTACTGAGGGTGCACTAGATCCCCTCATCCAGATCATCAGTGAAGATATTAAACAACACTGGCCGTAACACTGAGCCTTGAGGAACACCACTAGTGACCTGTCACAAACTAGGTGTGATATCATTTACCACCAGTCTTTGGGCTCGACCATCCAGCCAGTTTCCAACCCAGCAAAGAATCCATTTATCCAGGCCATGAGCAGCCAATTTCTCCAGGAGAATGCTGTGGGAGACAGTGTCAAATGCTTTACTAAAATGCAAATACACAATGTCCACAGCCTTTCCCTCACCAACCAGGCAAGTCACCTTATCATAGAAGGAGATCAGGTTGGTCAAGCAGGACCTGCCCTTCATGATCCCATGTTGACTGGGCCTAATCCCTCCGTTTTCCTCCACGTGCTTCATGATTTCACTTAGGACCATCTGCTCCATTAGGTGATCTCTGCTCCATTAGGTAATCTCTGCTCCATTAGGTGATCTCTGGAGGTCACTTTAAACTCCTTACATTCACAGAAAATCCATGTTTAGAAGCAGCATTATCTTCCTATGGGATCATTGCAAAAGAAAAAACACTTTCAGAAATTTCATGGCTCCAGAATACAGAGTGAGCCTGCAGCTATGCATTACATGCAGGATTTCCTAGAATCGTAGAATCATAGAGTTGTAGAATAGATTGGTTTGGAAGGGACCTTCAAAGGTCATCTAGTTCAAACCCCCTGCAAAGACCAGGGATGTCTTCAACTAGATCAGGTTGCCCAGAACCACAATGAGCCTGGCCTTGAATGTCTCCAGGGATGGTGCATCCACCACCACTCTGGGCAACATGTGCCAGTGTTTTACCACCCTCATTGTAAAGAATTTTTTCCTCACATCCAGCCTGAATTTCCCTTCTTTTAGTTTAAAGCCATCACCCCTCATCCTATCACAACAGATCCTGCTAAAACATCTTTCCCATCTTTCTTATACGTCCCTTTAAAGAACTGAAAGGCCACAATAAGATCTCCCGAGAGTCTTCTCTTCTCTAGGCTGAACAATCCCAACTCTCTCAGCCTTTCCTCATAGGAGAGGTGCTCCACCCTTCTGATCATTTTTGTAGCCCTCCTCTGGACCCTCTCCAACAAGTCCGTATCTTTCCTGTGCTAAGGACTCCAGAGCTGGATGCAGCACTCCAGGTGAGGTCTTCACAGAGCACAGTAAAGGGGCAGAATAACCTCCCTTGGCCTGCTGGCTATGCTCCTTTGGTTGAAGCCCAGGATACAATTTGCCTTCTGGGCTGCAAGCACATACTGCCAGCTCATGTCCAGTCTTTCATCCACCAGTACCCCCAAGTCCTTCTCTTCAGGGCACTCCCAATCCCTTCATCTCCCAGCCTGTACTGATACTGGAGAGTGCCCTGGCCCAGGTGCAGGACCCTGCAGTTGGCCTTTTGGAACCTCATGACGTTTGCATGGGCCTATCTCTGGAGCCTGTCCAAGTCCCTCTGGATAGCTTCCTGTCCCTTGGCCATATCAGGTGCACCACTCAGCTGGATGTATTGGTCTAACAAGTTTGGTATCATTTTATGCTTTGAGAGAGATGCACAGATATCTGGTCATATGTAACACTAGGTTGAGCAGGGAGTTCAGTCACCTTGTCACACAAAAAACCATTGTAAGCTAAGTTGGATTCATCTAAACGCAGACCTGCTCAGCCTTAGGTTCAGTATTTGCATGTTTACAGGAAACAGTCACTCTAGAGCAAACTTTGCCTTTTTTTGGAAGCATGAATGAAAACAATTGTCACAGCTGTAAAATTCAGATTAATTAAACATTGACAGTCCTATTGATTTCTCGAATAATTTCACAGTTTTAAGCCCTTATGTCAAGCCTCTACATTTTATCTATTGCAGATCATTAATTCTGAGACAGCAGTTCCAAAAGCTGGCATTACATGGAGGACAGCTTTACCAGGAACTGAATTACCCTGCTTTAATACTTCCGTTAGGTGGCATTTAGAAATGGAGAGAAGCTATTGAGTCAGCAGAAGTCATGGACTTCTACACAGTTGATTTTATCCCTTCTCTCCAAATTTCTTTGAATTTTGTAGCTTTCTTTTAAGCAGTATAAATTACTGTCAATTTTAGGTGTGATCCTTGTGCAGTTTGTGGTGAGATGATTTGCATATGGCTAATCTGCATAGAAAACTCACCTTGAGCTTGAGTATCAGCAGCTTTTAACAATGATAACATATAGCCATTATTCTGACCCAGATTAGGGAGCAATGACTGTCCTCAACAGTATCAAGAAAAGTGTCCTATGGAATTAGTTAGACATCTTATTAGTTTTTTGAGCTCCTTTCAGAACTGAATGACAAATATTCTGAATGACTGAATGACATAGTATTTTCTATGCTATTTGAAGGGGAGCAGAACACATCTTTTTTTTTTTTTTTTTTTTGTGCCTTGAATGCTTCTCTCTGGACTGCTCATTGTATGTGCTCACCCTTTGGCAGCTTGCTCATTTGGTCCAGGCGTTTTGCAGCTTAATGTGATTTTTCTGACCTGTTTTATTTTTCTGTTTTTCTGATCTCCTCTGCTATATAAGTAAAACTAATCTTTTACTCTTTTTTCCTAATATTCTCATGCTGATCTGATGGCAATTGGTGTGCTGCTCCTAAAACTATCAACCAAGCATCTCCCTTACCACATGCAAATTCCCATATCACATGATACCTGTCATCTGTTCTTACATAACTGCAGGAAATGCAAATACTTGAATTGTACAAAACCTCTCAAAATCACCAGTATGTGCCCTTGAGGATGTATTTTATCCTAATCATTTTTTACTTTCCCACATTCTCCTTGTCAATTATCTCCCTCTTATAAGCATTTTATTATAAAATTTTGATTATACAGTCTTTGTAAGAGAAATTATTTCTGATGAGCATATTTCTGAAGAAAAATACTAATTTTTCAGTTTTGACCCCTTTTGCCATTGATAATAGTATCAGAAATTTTAATATGTTTAACAATATAGGAGAAAATTTTATTTTAAAAATATAAATATTACAGGGGAGAGACATGGGGGGAATTTAGACACCTATTTCGTTCTTCTTTATGCAGTGCAGTTAGTTTGCATATAAAGATTTTTCTGAAACATAATCTTTCTGTCATGGACGTTTCCTGACGACTTTGACGTAAGCACAGTTGGATAACTGACAAGAAGAGGGATTTAGAAAAAAATCATTTTTTTTTGTTTTTGTTTTTGATTACCAGTATGTTTTAAACCAATTGCAAATGAAGTATCTCTATGTTGGAAGAAAGAAGGAAGTGAGTATTATAGTTGTCTGTGATTTGTTCCTAGTAAGGAAAATGGCACAAGGTATAGCTAGAATGAGATGCCTTAGAAAACAAACTTCACTCGGAGAGGTAATTCTATTGAAACCAGTATATATTCCAGAATCCACCTGAAGATCAAAGCCAATATACAGGGCTTCTGCGTTTCAGTCTGTTTGACTTACATTAGAGACAGAAAGATATAATGGAAAGGCTGTTGTTCTGAATAAATGCACAGAGGCAAATTTTTACCAGTTCTTCACCTGCACTGCATAAAATTTACTGATTAAAATACAGACAAGTGTGCTTCTACTGACACTTTTTGTAGCTCCTTGTGGTGCCAGTTAACTTTTAGAAAGCGATTTCATACTGTAAATGTTTTTTCCGTTCACAGGAACATTAAACAAAAGAGATCTGTCATTCACACAAAACAGCTACAATCTACTGTATAAAATTTACAACAGCACTGCTAGCTGTACTGCTTTCTGACATGTACTATCTCATGTTTTCATTACAGTTGTAAATTAGCATGCAGGAACTTTCAGCTACCGCATCTGTTTAAAAGGGTGTTCCCAATAACTTGTTATCCAGTTTTAGGGTGCATTGGCACATATGACTGCTCATAGGGGCTCATGTTACTGCCAGTGAACTCAGGGACAATATTGCCAGGGACTTTTACAGGAGTAAGACTTGCTTGTCAATGCTTATACCTCCACCACAAAAATAACCACTTTCTAAAGCCATATGATCTCTGAGGGGCTGAAAAAGTGTCAGTCAAAGCACAAACTGAAAAAGATCAAAGATATTGAAACATACTTCACCTTCCTTAAATTTAAGTATAAAACAAATGTGCATCTGCAGCCAGACTTCCCAGGGAGAAAGCAAATTTTTCATTACCTTGTCAAATGTTAATACTAGATGGTATCCCTGTACTGCTTCTTTTAAAGAGAATTGTCACTGTGATGCTTTTGAACTAAGCTTTTTACGTTGTTTTACTGTACTGTACAGAAGATATAACTTGCAAATTTTCCAATCTAAATATCTCTTTCCAGTACCTGATCCTCTTCAATGTTCCATAACAACAGTTGAGTACTAACTTGATTGTGTGAAGTACTACCACCAAAGCAGCTTGATAATATGACAGCATTCAAAACTTCATAAAAATAGGTTCGTAAGTATACATTATCAAATAGTTGGTTCATGAGGTGTTGCTGAAGGGAAGACATAATTTGTCCTTTGTCCTAATACTTTTAAATTCAAGCCAGGCTTTAAAAGAGCCAGTAAAAATGATTAAAATAATTTCAGTTTAATCCAACATGAAATCCACTTTTAGAGTAATAAATACTCCTTTAAATAGAGAAAGTAGAGAAGAAGGATAATTTAATCAAAGTTGGATACAAAGAGGATGAAGAACTGTTACTCAAATATATATGTAGAGACACTGCCATTATTAATCTGCAAACATTAGTCAATAAATAACACTAAAATTACACATAATGTACTTCAAAATAGCTCTAGTAATTACTTTATTTCACGAACATACTCACATTCCAGTTAGAGACAAATGTGCCATTGGTATTTTAAGGAATTTCCATTCAAAAAATGCAGGTACTTAGACCCTTTGTATGTTAGGTATTGCTTCATGGAAAAAGTCTTTTCCTATTTTTGTAGAAAAAAATAAGTTATTTGTTAATCAAACTGTAATAACAGCTATTTGTAAAGAAATATACAATGGCTGCTCTGTAGTTTAAATTACAAGTTCCCTCGGGAATATGCTTCTACATCTTGTCTTTGCACAACAGCTGAAATAGTAAGCCTTAGATATCCAAGTTCAGGGTAGTTCAGTGCAGCGCAGTGTAGTACAATACAAGAAGTAATATAGGGCATGAATTCAATGTCTTAGGTAATTGTTAATTAATGCAAAAATAATTAACAAATACTTCCTTCAATAAGCGACAATATTAAGCTGTCCCCATTAGACATGTGCACATACCTCCCCCAGCTTCAAAAACAATGTTTTTCAAAGATTCTTGGAAGACTACTACAAAGAATGTCAGAGCTGAGCATCAAAGCAAGGAAAGCAGACACCAGTATTTTCTGCTGCTGTTGAATGGAATACGAAACAGCTGCTTTATTTACTTTTTTTTCCCATACAAAAATGTCATTAAAGCCTTCACAGAGGCTGAAATCTGAGCTTGAATGGATTCAAAAGTCCACAAGAAACACGTAAAACATGTAGCAGCTGTAGTAATGCAATGTTGGTGTAGCAATTCAGGGTGCAGAATTCGAGGTTCTCATGGCCTTTCAGCACAGCTAAAAGAGTTGATGGAGATCTGATATATACAATGTGTGTGGAAAACAATGTCTGGTATAAAAACACTGCTATGATTTCTTCAAAGATAAATCTAATAAAAGAACAGTAATGCACAATGTTTGAATCCCTGGACTGTGACTTAGTGTTAAAGATCAACAAATATGAGTAGCATGGACTGTTATCTGTTTTTATTTAATGCAAAAACGGATGCAAGACAAGAGCTGATGGTTTTTCTGACTGTCATTTACTTTGCTGCAATACTGATCTTGTCAGTGTCTATCGTTTTGTTTCTTTACCAAATGGGATCTGATATTCCAAAGCTCTTGTAGTCATACAGTTTATTTTCCTGACTCTGTCAAAGCTTGCATGAACAAGAGCAAATGATTCTGTCCAACCATCTCATCATACTGTATGTCTGTAAAAATCCATCAGCTAGCTAGAAAATCTACTCTGAAGGGCTACATAGACTTCAATGATCTAATATATTAAAAAGAACTATGGCAAATCAGAAATCACCATCAAATAGCTTTTTCTTTGCAGAGTTCCTCCTTTCTAGAGTACCTAATAGGGTGACCGGAATATAAACAAGGAAAGAGAAAGCATCAGGTGGGGTATGTCTACAAAAATGGACGAAGGATTAGGCTTGTTTTTCTACATGTGCCTGGAATAAGAATGATTATTAATCAAGGCTGTATTTTCCCTGTGTATCTATTCCACAGTGAAAGCAGAAATGTAGATCTGATAGTGATCCTGTATTAAATTATTACTCAGTTAACTTGAGAACTCATGCACTTATTTGCATGCTTTTTACACATATGGGATAGTCCTCCCTCTATTTTTCCCTTTAGTTTTCCCTTTTCATAAAGGAACATTATTTGCTTTATTCAGAGAATTGATGACTGCAGCTGATAGGTACTGTGAAGTTCATTTATTATTGATTCTACATAGGTACTCTTGCATACCACTTGCAAGATTATCCTTATTTCTTTTTCATAATATATCCATCATGATCATCTACTTTTTCATACATAAAACCGTATTCATTATTTTGTATCTGAGTCCTGTTTAGAAAGATTATTTTAGGAAAAACCAAAACAAACAAACCAACCAAAGGAACAAAAGAACTCCCTGCCAGAAAAAAAAAAAAAATCATAAACCAAACAATAAAAAATGCCCACAAAGCTTTATCCAAATAACATTTGTTATAATCTAAGATATGTGTAAATATACTCTTTGTACTTCTTACAATAAGCAGCAAAAGACTCTTCAAAGCATGTTGCTATTGTCCTGTCCTCAATATGCACTTAGAACCTATTAAAGCATTACTGATCTTCATTACTGTTGTTCCGGTCCTCCTGATGCTTAATCACACATGTCGAACATATGCCAGACAATGTTGGATGTCAAGAAAGTCAACATTCATATTTTCTGTACTTCCTCAAATACTTCAGCTAATATATTCTCTCCATCTGTTGCAGAAAAGCAAAGATAATGATAATGCAGTGATGCTGAAGTTATCTGCTAAATCTATTTTAGCACTGTCAAAGGTGGAGACTTTTTAAATATTATTAGTTGGTAGGGATCAACTAAGTCTCCTGAGCAGCTTTGAAAATCTAAGTCAAAATTTCTGCATTTTGACTTTGGCCACAAGAGGAAACTGAATTTCCCATTGTGCCTTTCCCATCTTGTGCAGCTACCCTGCTGCATAACCATGCAACCGCATGATTCTTACACATTTTCCCTTCTTACTCATAATCTCTTCTTATTCAACAACCAGGTCTTAATTTGTGAGCAATCAGACACGTATCATGCCGTTACGCAACCTCTTTCTACTTTCCTCATACACAAAACCGTTCTCATCAGCAGGTTCCAGGCTTACTGTGCCAGTCCTCTGTATACCTAATAGCATGGATGACCTCACTTAGAAATTCTAGTCCCTAAAGGAACATGGGATAGTGTGTATGCAATGATAAGGGAATGGGAGAAATTCACTGTTAGCTGTCAAGGAGGATTTCTACCATCAGCATTAACAATATAATATAGTGGCAGTGGAGGGCAATGAATGTGGAGAGAAGTGAGAGCAATCATCAAGCTTTCATTCAGTGAGATGGAAGAGCTTGTCAAAGACACAAACAACTAATCAGTTGCCAGCACTGATTGATGTCCCAGCCTGCATTCAAATCTATCATCATGACCAAGTAGTGCCTATCGTTTACCCAGTGGATGGATAAACTAGAAGTAATATATGGTATCTAAGCAAATAGATCATTAATTCCACTTAATATGTGAGGGCTAAAGTTTAAATCTTTTTTTAAGCAGTAATCTCTCCCCTCAGGGGGGACAAAAAAAAAAAAAAAGCTAAAATATCTCCTGTGGTTAACTAGGCAACAAAGATTTTTTTTTTAAAAAACAAAACATTTTTTTTACAAGTTACAAATTTGCTGCATTGGATTTTATTTCAGTTTATGACTCACAATTGTCACTGAGTAATAAATCTATCAGGAAATTTATTAGCATCTTAATTAAAATGGTTAAAGAAGATAAGAAATTATATGTCAGTAGAGACAGAGGGTTGTTGCTCTGGATTTCTTTCTTATGATTTACACATTTTTATTCCTCAAAGTGCTCCCAAGATCATCTCTGCTACACTATTACCCTTGACTTTGTATTCATTTTCCTGACTGTGAGATGAAAATTTTAAATGCAGACATAGAGTTAATTGGATTTTATTATTGCTTGACTTCTTCTTAATTGGAGGGCATGGCATCGAATGATTTCTTAATGGTTTTTAGATTTCACATTTTGCACCAATCAACATCAAAGTCAGTTGGTTTTGGCACATGCTTTTGTAAAATGTTAATTCAAGTCATAATTACTGGAAATTTTGAGGTCTGCTCTGTCTTAGGACTGGACAGGGAGAAGTAAGCAGTCTGCAGTTCTCCAAATTGAGGTTTGGTGTCTGTCTTCTCACAGACATCAATAGGGGAAAATGTAGGTGTTAATAATTAAGTGTCTCAATTTGCAGCATACACTATAATTGAAGCTGAAAGAGGATGCAGTTAGATTGGGTATGAGGAAGAAGTTCTTTACTGTGAGAGTGGTAAGGAGCTGGCACAGGTTGCCCAGAAAACTGTGGCTGCCCCACCCCCGGCGGAGTTCAAGGCCAGGTTAGATGGGGCTTTGAGCAACCTGGTCTAGCAGAAGGTGTCCCTGCCCATGGTAGGGAGGTTGGAACTAGTTGATCTGTAAGAACCCTTCCAACCCAAGCCGTTCTATGATTCTATGATTCCCTGCTTCTAGGAAATAAAGCTATAATCTCTGAAGCAGAAACACCCAGGAGCACGATATCTATGGCTTTGCAGTTTATTAAGACATACTGTGTCTTCCTTCAAATATTACCATTAACATCTCATCAGTAGGGTACTGTTAATAAATAATTAATGGTTTCATTCATGATTTGTATCTTCTGAAGTTATAAATTATTAATATCAGGCAACTACAATAAGAGTAAATATTTATATTTTCCATTTTACTTAATATACTTCATTTTTAAGACTGTAAAAGAGATCAAAAGTACTATTAAAGTATTTGATTACAGCACAAGTCTACTTGATTTGTTACTAAGTAGCATATTTAGAAACATTAAGGCTGAGAAAGACAATATTTTTCTTTCTTAACTTTCAGAATTTTTTTTGAAAACAAAAGCCTTCTTGTAAAATTGCCAAATGATCTTACAGCCTAAACCTGACTACACAAATGTGCGTGGCAAACCTGTAAACTGTTCAGCCATGAAGATATTCTCAAAGATAGCAGATTCCTGGGTTATCTCTCCCTCATCCTGAGATTTTAAATCTCTTGAGGATGGCTGACAAAGCTCAATTTGCAATGAGTAGAAATAGAACTTCTAAAATCTATTCTCTCCAGTGCTGATATTTGTCAGGATGTACTGATGGAAAGCATTCTGTTCTCTCTGAATAGTTACTTTTTTCTCAGTGATCCATTTAAGTGGAAATTGTAATATCACAGTAGGACATGTAGAGACAGTAGGAATGTTTTATGAAAGTATTTGTAAGAGGTTGAGTTTAATGGGCTGTCTGCTTGGTTTAAGAAAACTTGTTTAACCACAATGGCTTAAAAGCACCTATTTTAAAACGCATTTACTAAGTCTTTGCTTTGAGAACTGAAACATACATTATTTACGAAGTTTTCATCCACATGTTTGTTTGGAAAAAGCTAGTCTCTTTAAGAGGAATATTTTCAATCATCAACAGAATATCTATTCTTTTACAATTCTCAGCATCAAAACATGTTTTAGTTTTTCTAATTGTTGAATAAACCCTAAAAAAAAAATAATTAAAAGGAAGTGAAATATAATACAATGAAAATACTATAAACTTAGCTTTGCTCTTTAATACAAAACTTTGGTTTTCAAATATTTCTTTTATAGCCTCTTTAAGACCTATAAAAAAAATAATTAAAAGGAAGTGAAATATAATACAATGAAAATACTATAAACTTAGCTTTGCTCTTTAATACAAAACTTTGGTTTTCAAATATTTCTTTTATAGCCTCTTTAAGACCTATAAAAACTAAACAATCAACTCAAATTCCATGAAATAGGCCCAAGAGGACTAAGATACTATTCTGTCCTGGGAAATTTTACTGAGCACATAATACTTGTAAATGGTGTTTATTGCCTTCAGTCCCTGTTTCCCAATGGCTGCTAATGTTGCTTTACAATCTTGTGCCTAAACACTAAACTGCAGTTTCAGTTACACTGAATAGCTCAAAGCTGTAATAGTTTTCCCTCTGTTTCTGAGCATGCTTATCATGTCATCAGCTTGATTAATCTTTAGTATTTTTTTGGTGTAGGTCAGTGACTGATGGGAAGAATATTTTAATAAAATGTAGTCATATTAACCTTCTGATTCTATGGCTGCTTCTGGACATAGTGGTCTTAGGTGCTTCTGTGCATAATGCAGGGATTTTTGATCCCTTCACTTTTAGGACAGGATCATATTACATTTGAGTCCTGTAGTCCTCTGGAAAACAAGCACATCTTAAAATATATATTTTGGGTAGGTTTGGGTTGGTTTTTAACTTGAAAAAAGTTGAAAGTAGATGTTGTTCCTACAATCAAAATGCTAAAAAGTCCTTGGTAGTGAGGTATCAGTGGGAGTCCTTGATAAAAATTAATAATGGCTGGATGGGATTTGAAAGATGTCTATCCATATCTGCGTATTAGGCAGCTAAATATATGACTACTGAAAAAAAGGAAAAATTTATACAATAAGGAATTAGATGTTTAGCTTGAGATTTCACCTACACAGCCATGGGTCTCTTATCTACATAAATTACAATGGAAGCTGATGTGTACTAGGACAAAAGACTTACAGCAAGTGCTATTATTACATAATTTGTTTTTCGCAAATACTGGTGTTATTTACTCAAAATTATGTTGTGTTATTTTATGGTATTTAGTAAGGTAATTATGTGTTTACAGTAAGAGCATGTCAGTAGGGTCTTTGTAAGCATTTCACTTTGAAATATTGTTTTAAAATCTGCTTTGAAATATTTTTCTTTTCTAAGCCTTCATAGAATCCTCACAACTATAAGATTATGTAACTACCGTTCAGTTAAACCTATCCCAGCAAGTTATGAGACAAGTAAGAAACAGCAGGATGAGTCTTTTAATTACACTGGGAGAGCTAACACTATCCAGTTTAGCTCCATTTTAGTAAGGAACAAAGTTACTTCAGAAGTGATGATGTTGCAGGCTCTTATATTATTTTTTTAAAAAGAAATTTACCAAATTTAAGTTATTTGAATCTGAGTTGAATTTGAGTTAACTTAGTATCCAAGTTTCAGCTACTCATCTTCCTTCTTTTATATTTCCTTCTTTCAGTCAGAAACTGTCAATCCCAAAGTAGTACAGTTCCACAAAGTATGCTTATTGCTAAAAGGAAGTTTATAGCTTGTGCTAAACAGAGTCTTATTCCCATTTAGGTTGATCCATGGGAAATGGTAAACCAAGTAAAGACTTGGTTCAGTCCATTCACGGATTCTCTTGATGACACATACTGTCCTGCATATGAATTTTAAGAAACTATACTTACCTTTCTGTGCAAGTCAGGGTTTAAAAGGGAAAAGAACTGCCTGTCCTGTTATAATTTGGCACATCCATACAGATATAGTTTACACAGCTACTATGCCATTATTCTACTCTCTACTGACAGACCGCTTTTTTTCAAGGGCATTTAACAAAATTTAGTCCTAATTTGTAAATACTTGTGAGAGACTGAACTGAAATCACCTTCCACTGTCCATTGTCTCAGATTGGTGCGAGGAGCTGAGGTCCACTCTCAGGAAGATAGGTGTGAGGAGCTGAGATAAGACTCCATTATCCATTGTCTCAAAGATTGGTGTCAAGAACTGAGATCCATTGTCTCAAAGATTGCTGTCCATTGTCTCAAGGATTGCTGGTGGTGAGAAACTGCCACTGAGACTGCACAGTCATCATGTTCAGCAGAAATAGCCTGACTACAAGACATAAGCAGTTGAAGAGCTGGCTGCACGACCAGCAAAACTGGGTATGCGTGATCAATCAGAAATGTGCAGTACGTGACATTATGGCAGGCATAGCAACATTCGAGTGGAATCAGAACTCATTTTCAAAAATTCTGGTCCAACACCAACCAAACAGGACATCACTTAGTACATAATTGTACTTGACAGCGATCCGTGGAGCGTGGAAATGCTTTTACAAGCAGACCCCCCGTTATATGATAGTGTGAGGCCCCCTCAGACATAAAAGTACCCTGTATTATGATGCCCCCAAAGGAGACAAAAGAACCTGGGACAGTCCTTTCCCAAATGGAATCTGGGCCCTAAAACGTTATTATTGACACTTCCCCTTAATACATAACAAAAGGGGACAAAGGTGTGGCCACTCACCACCGAAGATGAAGACTATGGTCCCTCGGGATGCCGCTGGATCCATGGTGGTGACTATGTCTTTTCACTATCTGTTCTGAATGCTAGCTTAATTTCTATCCTTTTTTCTGATCTGTTCTATCGCTACTAAATAATAATCTTTTTTTATAGTATTCATCTTTTTATAATAATTATCTTTTTATACCAAAAAAATCGACCAATTGCGGTACTTGACCTCATTTGCATCTTAATTTCACTCTGGGGATCATGAACAAAATATTTCTGACTCTGGGTTTTATCCAGTCAGACCTTGACAATATTCAGATATTGAGACAGTGAGAGGTCATAAAAAAGGTCACTCTCTTTTGTTCTAGGTTGAGAAAGAGTATTCTTGACATATAAGAATATTCATTAAATCAAGGGACAACTTTGTGCGTATGTCAGCTTCCCCCCCAGAGATGGGTTATTTTGAATTAGCTTCTTGCTTAGTTTAGAATTACTCAGCATGGCTACATTAAGCCAGACATCTGTGTCTTCCTGTTCCCTACTTTCCTGAACTGTTGTTTTGGTTGACTTCAGATGCTTTAGTTACATTTTAATTCTACATGGCTTTTCAAAAGGAAAATATTTCTGATCAGCTTTAAATGGCAATATGAAAATACCAAACAGCTGTATATTAACTGTATATTAAGTTATTTTTTCTTCACAAAAATGCCCAGAAGCATTTTACGTTAAATGTTTTGTATTCAAATATCTTTAATGGTTATGCACATTTAGTATGTTTAGGGAAAAAGAAGGAAAAAAAGAAGTCCAAACCACCTTGCAGTTTAGACACTACATCCAGTTTTAAATCAAAGGGATGTTAGAAACTTTGAAAGGACTGGGAATATGAAGGAGTTAAGACCCTTTTAATATGGGACTTAACCACAGCTGTACAGCCCAAAATAAAGCAAAAAGCTCTTCAGATATCTCTGGTAGTAAGAGCAGAATGTT
The DNA here is from genome assembly GCF_004027225.2 of Strigops habroptila. Classification (NCBI taxonomy): domain Eukaryota; kingdom Metazoa; phylum Chordata; class Aves; order Psittaciformes; family Psittacidae; genus Strigops; species Strigops habroptila. The sequence continues at coordinate 69,792,311 of NC_044302.2, forward strand.
GCTCTAACATAGAATCTGTTTTCATTGTCTGAACTAACTTATCAAGAAACATTTCAGAAGCCGCTGCACAACGATATAGTATGCTGGAAAACACACCTTCATGCCACACACTTACATGTGAAATGTTACTTAAACAGAATTATTTTGTCCCAAAATGAACAGCTTTCTGGCCAGCCATTCTGGGTTTTGGTTTTGTTTTGTTTTCCTATAAATATTTTTGCCAAACTAGTGCAATCTGAAACAAAAGCTATCATTCATTTTACTCTGCAGCTTTAAAGTCACTTCTTTGGTATAGTACATGCATTTGCTTATCACGAATACAAATTTCCTCCCATGGAAATGAAGTGTCTGGTTGACCGAAGCAGCAACAGAGGGAGGTCATGTATTCCACAGCTATTCCATGTATTCCACAGACCTAGGAGCACTAGGTCTGATATTCTTTGTTATTATTCATGGCTAAAATTCAGAGAAGAATGCCACAGGTATTTAGCACACTTCACTGAAGTTGAGAATGCGAAGTGAAGAAGAAAAGAGTTACTGGGAAATTGCATGGGGACTTTAGGAAAACAAAAGTATTTTTGTTTGTTTGTTTTTGAATAAAACCAAAGTACAAGCTATAGTTACCAGGATTGGTTCTTTCAGCTTTGTGCATGTATAAGTGCTAGGAAAAATGAGAAACTTTCTTGAGTACTAAGGGTGCATCTTATAGACATGACAGGGTTTTTTTCTGTTTTCCCCATAGATATTTTTAGAACATCTAGGATTCTATGTCTAATGAAATAATAGCACAATGATTAAGTGCATGAGATGACTTTATATCAATAGTAAAAGATGACTGAAAGCCACTTTCATTTCCAATATTCTAGGATCCCAGATACAGTCCTTGATTTATTTTCCCTTCCCAAAAATTGCATTCTGTAGCAAAATAAGGATGACTACAACCTTAAGCATCTCCATGAGCACAGCTCAGATTTTAAAACAAAAGCCTGTAACAGATGCCTATACTGCCATCCAAGATGCCAAATAATAACAAATTGGATCAAGGGGTGTCCTTTATAGTCAGTTCTGCAATTTGCCACTTCCCCTTCTCACTCCCTTCTCTTTTATTCTATTGCTGGCACCGCATCATATGGTTTTCTGGAGGTTTACCATTCACACTTCACATCAGTTTAGTTCACGTTGATTGTTTTGTGAGGCAGACAGGATCTGAGGCTGAGGTGTTGTGATACAAGCATGATAATATTTTCAGATATTTATGCAAACATGCAACTTTTTCTTTTAGCATCTTTCCTAGGATATAATTTGCCTTTAGAATAACGTTTTTGTGAAATACATGTGACTACAGCCCAGTGAGAAAAGCCATGAACTTGCCACAACAGGGGAAATGCAGTAGTATGCCATACCTGTGATTTGCCTGCTTTGTTGTTCTCCATTTGTAGACACTGAGTATGGAACAAATAATCGTGGAAAACAAATAAAATTGGCACAAGTTGACCCTTAAGTCTTTAATGGCATGTTTAATTATCTCTTACCCTGGCTGCAAAGGTAAAGTCACCTCTGCCTCTTGAGAGACTTGACAGGGTGGTTAACTATATTTCTGCCTGTTATTCAGTCATCTGCAGCTCATTAGCTTTTAGGATCCAAGTGGGAGAAACTTCGAGGCATAGTATGGGGGGTTTTGGTGGAATTTTTTCTGGCTCACTGATCCTTATGTATAAAACAGTATCATGCAGCTGGCTTTTCTAGGACTGCAGAGACCAAAATGCTCAGACAGAGGGAAAATCAACTGCTTTTTTTCCCTAGAACTTTTAAAAATCCCGTAGTTCTCAGTCTGCAATCTAATAAAAATCTAAATGACCCTCACAAATCAGATTTATTGGTTTGATTTTTACTTTTGGACTGGTGGCATTTTGTCAAAGAATACAGAATACATACTTTCTTTCAAAACTGTTCTAATGTTTTGCTCTTAGCTGCCACAAAGCAACAGGTCCATGAGCAGTCATTCATCTACAGGATGTTGTTAGTTATTTATACATTGACAATACCAATTTTAAACTAAACAATTCATGCCTCATAGTTTTTCACTTCATGTCAAAAGGTGGCAGAACTAAGCCTTGTAAAGCTTTGGCAGGAAAGGTTAATTTTCCCTAGTTTCATCATGCATGAGTGACACTTAGCATCATCTTAGATGCCATTAGGTGACAGAATCTTAGTTGTAAGACAGTTTCTTTCTACCGATTTCAGACCTGACAGAAAGTACTAGCTCAACACTAGTGAGCTGCAGCAGAACAGGTATAACTCACTCAGCAACAATGAGAATCACTGCCCCTGCAACAATCACCCTTCCCAACAATTTAGTATCAATAATTCATTTTCAGAGAAGAAACCCAGACTTCGGGTAAATAGTGTCTTAAGCCTGACAAAAAAAAAAAAAAGGTACCAAACAGAGCTAATAATTATTCTTTTGTTTTGTGGACATCTGCCTACAAAGTGCTCTCCATCAAATCATTTAACATAGCCCACTAAAGAATTATCATCTCTTACTGATATTCTCTTGGTGCCAGCTTACACTGGATGTAAACTGGTCACATAAAGACATGCAATCTTCTCTCCCAGTACCAGAAAGGGCAATTTTTGTGCATCAGGTTCAGAAAACCTAAAATGAACTTTTCTCTTTGCAACATGTATAATCTGTGAGTGCAGGCACAAGTTTTTAAAATGGGGAGAGTATTATTATTCTTTCTTTTTAATTTTTCTTTTTCTTCTTTTTTCTGTCCTTTGACTTTGTATCTGCTCAGTTCCTGAGCTCCTAACTGGAGAGGTTCATGATTACTAAGAAATTCCAACATAACCTGTGTCCCTAATAATTCAAGTAATTAATAGGCTTCTAAAAGTAATATTCATCACGTATTCATGTGTGACCCCAATGTGTTGCTATCCTTATGCTTGCTAAGGTTTGGTGGCTGCTTTCTCTCCCAGTTAATTGGATTGACTTTAACTGGACCACCTGTGGAGTAATTACTCAATTACCTAATGAAGAATACTGACAATTACACATCATTACCAAACCAAGCCAAAAAGACATGTGAATATGATATATGTACTTTATGTTATTGTATACTATATTATATAAGTAGATATAGCTTATACATACACATATATGTACACATATATAAATAAATATAGATTACATTGATGTCAAGAAATACAGCAGTCACGAAATACAGTTGAATCATGGTGGAGTTACAACATTTAACACAACATATGGTAAAGTATTCTGTTACAGAAACCTGCATACATACATAGGTTTAAGCAACTGCTTCCATCCACCTTTGCAAAGATTGCTCTTCACAGGGTTTTTTGCTTCTGCATTACTGTTGCTTAAATGGCAGCAGTGCCACTGCTGCATGCTATGCCTGGTTATTATAAATGATGCTAGTAATTATACTAATACTATAAACAATATAAACAGAAATATTTGTGCCATCATCTGTCACTTTTGATACTCATAGTCGTAAATGAAAGTCAAGGAAAGAAAAGGGAAGTACTTCACTGATTCCAGAGGTGTGCCTGGCTATTCAGAAATAATTATACTTCATGAACCATGGTACTGTCAGCTCTTGTCTTCCTGTCTGATGATAGATCAAATACTAACACTTAATGGGTAAGTGATCTGCCAGTAAGCTCTTCTTGATGCTATGTTTCAGCATACATTATAACAATTCATGTGATGAAATGCAGCTTCCTACCATATGCTGTCATATCACAATGCAAGATGGTGAAGTGTCATAACCAACGTGTTGCAATGTGATCTGCCACCCATGAAATGGAATGCTTCAGAAAAACAACATGCCAGTTCTCAAACAAACTCTGACTCCAGTACGTACTGCAGCTGGTAGACTGTGTAAAATGCCTTAAAATTATCCGTAGATTGCTCATCTCTTATGCCAATATAAAACTAATGGTATAATTTTAGCTTCACTTTCGAAAGAATGCAGTTAACCTTACAACACTGTAGCACTACACTAGCAAGATTATATTTTAGCCACTAAAGCAAATGCTGACTTTTAACTTTTGTAAGGCTATTTATTAAGATATGCAGTTACCTCTCAGTACACGCAATTTCTCTATGGCTATGAATGGACAGCAGAGGTCTTACCATTTATTAAGCTCTACTCCAGATCAAGTCTATTGAAATAGTCATAATGTATTCTATTAGTAAGCATAAAATATATATGTGCAATATTATGTCAGCCTTTAAGCATAACAGCAGTCAGATTTGCACTGTAGTTCACTGTGGTGATGTTGAGTCAGCACTTACAGAATAGGAAGTGGAAATTAAGGGCAACCCAGCTGATAAGCTGTAAGGGAACAGTAATGTTACTTTTTGCTCACAATAATGGTTTAACTGGAGAAATCCAGTCTGGATGTATTTGACTAGCCTGGGCATCTTCCTGCTGCATTGGCAAAGACACCAGCATGTTGCTTGAGATTGTTATTGTAAGTATTTAACGTACTGTTACATTCTTCAGGGGTGGGGGGTGAAAGGAGGAGTTCAGCTGGGTTAAAATTTCATTGACTTCTCACCCATTTTAGCTGGCATGTAATGTGTATAGTATGAAGGCTACTGAATTTTTGTTCTTGGAAGGATAATCTCAAGTCATAGCAGGAGAGCCTCAAAATACCATGACATTCCTGGAAAAATCAGAAGAGATAACTGCCTTCTGAGCAAACTGTAAGGAGGGCTCACATGGGAAGTTAGCTGGCCACTGGGTAAAATGGGACTAATTCTTAGTATTTAGTTGGAAAATATTGAAGTCAAATTTGGTTAAATCTTGACTACACCAGAAGATATAGACGCATTGCTTAATCCTAGAGGAACAGTCATCCCAGCCTCTTCAAAAGCATTTGCTCTTACCGTTCAGCATCAAACAGTGCCAGTAAACTGTCACCAAGATATAGCAGATGGCATTTTGCTCATGGTTCAAGAACACAGGGAATACACCTTACCACTGACAGAAGAGTAGAAACCCTATCAAGATGGTATCGATGATCTTCATCCCTCTGTGGACATCATTAAGTGATTTCCTCACTCAGGATGGGAGACAGTAGCACTACCAGAAACTGCTACATAAATATCATGCTACCAGTTTGACAAAGATTTCACTGTTCTGCGAAACATTAATCCAAGAATAATTACACTGGGACTGTCTGAGGTGGACTCCTGCCTACCCATGGTGCTATGGAGGATACAGGCTGATTACTTCTTGTGCTTAAGTACCATGACATATTCTAAGAGGTTAGTGATTAATTCTATATGTGCTCTAAAACCTCCCATGTTTGTTCTTCTGTTATACAATTAGTATAAATGAATTATCAGTCTGCTAAAACCTATGGTTTTTCATGGATATTTCAACAAACTAATTGCAAAAAACGGAAAAAAAAATGACCAAAGTGTTATATCTTGGAAGAATAGATGAGTGTTTCACTTATTAAGGAATTCCGTCTTGTGTTCTTCTAAAATCCCAGAAGAAAAGATCATCCCTGCCCCACCCCCAAATACTGTTTGTATATGAAATTTTTGTGCTTTCTTTTCTCATACAGTCATATGAACAGTGTAACAGAGTTAATTTTATGTGATCATTAGTATCTCGTATATGAGTTGTGTTGTCTTTCAAGAAATTGCTGATCATAATTTTCCTTACAATTTTTAAACCTTTTCCTTTGGCTTGACTTAAGGTGTAAAAAAGTGACAATACCCTTAGATAAATTCACTATAATTTATAGCTATGTAAATTCTTTACTCTATTAATTTTACTATGCAGGTTTGTTAGCATTTTTCCTAAACACCACAATTACTGTCTATGTGTATATTATGTGTATATACATTTTTAAAACAGCTTCTCATTCGTTTTCTGTTCTTAACATATTTTTCCACCCCCACAGAAAAAATCACTGTGGACTAGTGCTTAGCAAAGAAAATTTTGTAATATACGTAAAATTTTCTTAATTGCCTATTCCCTGAAAAAGATTTTAAGGTCATTTCTATACAGGTAGCTTCAAACAGACATGAGCTGGTCCTCCTTCAAGCCACAGCAGCTCAAGAAGTGCAAATCAGGAAGCTGTACAGCCAACTGTTGAAGTAATGAGTTAACATTTCCTTCAAGACGTCTTCTAGATGTCCCAGAGAGAGATACTGATGTTACAGAGGAATTATTTCTCACTGACCTGCCTGGTGTTTCTGTCATTGATAGCATTTAAGACAGCTGCACAGCTTTTTTCAGTGATGTGAGGTCATTGTCAAGCTTCACGCTGGTATCATGAGAAAATGTGTAGGGTTTCTTTTTCTCCATTGCGTGCTCTTCTCTAACTTGTTCTCTACTTCCAAAAAATAAAAGTCCAGGGAACACAGCTGTGATCCACCTCTCTGAGCAGATGTACCCCTTCAACAAGAGAATCCAGCTCTAAACAAATTAAATCTAATCTACCCTTGGCAAAAATAATGTGAATTATCACTAAATGCACTGAGCAACTTACTTTCTCAGGGACTATATCTGAATGGCCTGAACCACTGCAGACACTTCATCCCAGGCAATTCTGGTGAGAAGCAGAACTGTGAGAAAGAGATGAGTTGACACTGAAAGTCACTTGCCTCCTGCGAGAAGTCTACTGTGACTTTGGTCTGTTTTTTCCTATGTCCGATTATAAAATTTTATTTTAAACCTCACATACTCTTTTACAGAAATTGACATAGAACATTCTGCTCACAAAAAAACCAGCAGTGCCATGAGTGGGCTTGCAGCCACAGTTGCTGCAAGCTGTGGAAGACAGCAGAACACAGTATCAGTGACTTTATTACAACTGTAAAAGAAAAAAAAAAAGCAAAAAGGCTTACTCTGACTATATGGCTACCACAGCAAGATAGCAACAGGAGAAGTTCTTAGATGCTCCTGGTATCACAGACACAGTAAAGTCTCAGCAGAGAGCTAACCTTAGCCACCTGGTTACATTAACAAGCTACTGGTGTGATTTTACAGGAAAAGGGGCAGGACCTTAGCAGGTCACTAGCTATAAGTGGAAATTACCGAGGCAACTATAAGTACTAAAACAAGGGTATCAGGTCAGCTAGAGAGATAAGAATAAATAGGATGGATCGTTTATTTGGGAAGTGATGGTGATAATAAAGATAAAGAATTTTGGAAGGAAAAAGTGTGAAAAAAGGTATATAAGGGATACTAGATCATTAGGACCTCAGCCCTGCTCTTGATCACTGTACTGTGGGACGCAACTATAAAGTGTTCCCTTTTTTGAACATACTCATGTCAGACTTCTGCAGTCAGCAAAGGCAGGCATATTTTTCCCCAGTGTTGTTGAGGGCGCACTGGGACTGCTCTTCGAAACTTCAACAGGAAAACACCCAGAGGGCGCCTTTTAATAACATCATCTCTTCCCAACAGAAATTGTCATGACAGATTTAAAATTCTGCAATATGAAACTAGAGCTATGAAAGGAAAAAAATAAAATACTATGAGGACTTTGGTGAGCCAAAGTGACTGACGGACTGTGATGCTTCCTTAGCTGAGTTTATACTTGCTATAAACTTGCACTATAATGCTGGGGCCCTTCTTAGTCTACCAATACATGGTACCTAGTAGGACACAGATGGTTTTATTGTTTTGCATCATCACAGCCTATTCTTAAAGGGAAATTTGCAAGTGTGTTTGCAGAAATAGCATCAGGAATAAGAAAAGAGTAAGTAAAGAAAGCCAACAGTAATAAGATCATATCTTTTCATGTCTTCTCATAGGTTAACTAATACACAGTTTAAGGTGTTTAAGCAAGCAGTTCTCATTCTCTTTCTGGTTCCAATTTTTAAAAGCAATTATATATCTGTTTTCCAAACAATTATTGGAAGGGTGATGAGAGGGACAGATTTGTTGACAGTTGGTTACTGTTTAACTTTGATTTACTCTGCAATAGGATATATTCTCCTTTGGGGATGAAGAAATTGCTGGCAGCATCTCTGATGCACTTGTAGCTTTGCATATGTCAGTCAGTAACACTAAAGATATTTTTTTCTATTTCCATAGATACTATTATTACAGCATAAATACTATTCCATAGATATTATGGATTCTGCATTGTTAAAAGTAAATAATGAAAAAATACTACACATCTGTAAATGTAAGGAGAGGAAATGAGGTTTTATATTTCATTATAGGCGAAAAGAATACATTTAGCACTAAGCAAGGCAAAAACAGACATCCAAAAGAGCACTATGGGAAAGAGTCACCTAGTAAAAAAGAAAAAAAAATTTTTCAGAAAACCAACTGCCATATCACCATTCATGTGATATGTGTATCTGTACAGAAAGGCATGTTGAAGTTTCCTTCATAGAAAGGCATGTAAAAAGTTTTCTTTTTTTAGAGTTTGATAGACCTGGCTGCTGCAGTGATAAGCCTGGTCATATGGGATTAAGTGATCATCCACTTGTGTTTAAGTGTGCTCTATGCTGTCTGAACAAACTTTCTTAATCTTGAAATCTTCCCAAAGATATAAGGGAAGAACACAGATTGTCCTTTGTATTGTCTTCCCCTATAATCGCATTCTAGATGCCTTCAGTCAAGAACAAGGTCCTGTGTAGCTACCACACAGCAATAGATGATAAAAGCTTCTTCAAGAAAGCTGACAGCAAGTTGAAACTTCAAGAGATTCTTCATAAATGGTTTTGGAGAATGCTTCCGTCTTTCTTGCCTCTCCCAAAGTTAAGTATATGACAAATACATATGAGAAGAGATCTGCATACTGAGGAATCTTTTACATATAGAAATCCTGAGCATTGCCTAGTTTTGGAATTTGTAGCATCAGAAAAATATAAATTACTTTTGTCTATAATCTTTTCAACTATATTTTGGGGCTACTCAGGCTATATACAACTCAACATGAATCACAAACTGTCAAGAAAACTGTCAGGCCCTTATAGAATAAGAACATATGAACACTTTCTTTAAAACATTAATAAACAAATAAATAAAAGGCAACTTCATCACCAACAAAAAAGCACTGCAAGTAACCAATAACATCTTAGTGATAGCCAGGACACTAGTCTGGAAAAATATTAGAAAGAATAGTGAAAAACTTTATGACCAATTCCTACTTAACAACAGCTGTGAGGGACATAAATTTATCTGGAATATCATGAGGTTTTTTGGAACAAGATTTTTGACAAAATGAAGTAAAAATCTACAGGACAACAAGATAAGTAAAGGATATTGCTTTTGATCATCACCCTTTCAGGTAAAGGATGAAAAAAAATCCAGATTTAAAATGACAAATGTTTAAAGCAGCATGGTGTCAGGTGGGATCTGCTAGAGGAAATAATATAAAATTTGATGTAGACCTGTGCATAGAGCTGTATATTGGGTTTAATTAGCATGCATATACTGTGGCTTATTTTTTGCCTGTAACTGCTTTGGTTATTCTAAGATTACTTAAAGTAATGTCTATCTTGATTTTTTTTTTTATTTAGAAACTATTTTTGACCAGAGTAAGTCAACAATTTTCTTTCCTCATAGAGAACGTGTAGGACCAGATAAATATGGTGATCAAAGGCTGGCACTGTCAGTTAAGGGTGAGTTATGCCAAGATTCTTCAGTAGGTTTTAGCTTTTCTTGTGCCATGGAAGATCTGAATTTTGACTGTGGAGCTGGTCTCTCTGATTACCAAACCCCTCATATCCAGGTGGGGCACGTGTGGGGGGGGATTCTGCTACACTAACTTGTTCTTATTAAAAGATATTTATTGAGGTTTGATGAAGATATATAATCAATTAATATTCTAACTCCTTGACAGTTCGTAACTTATCCGGTGATGTACTGAATAGAGCTGTGTAAATAATGGGTCTTGTCAGGCACACTGTGCACTACGCAGAAACATTCACCTTTTCTGATAGCATTTACAACATCATTCAATATATTTGCAGAATATATTCCATCATTCCCTGTGGATTAATGACATTTGACCTGGGAGAAGATAAGCAAAATACTAAAAACTTTAGTTTTACCAAATTTTTACCTGTAATGTTTCAGTAACAAAAATGTAGCACAATACAGACTGAATCACTACAGTTAGCAAATTAACCACTCACTCACTATACTTGGCAAATGAACCACTTAAGCTGCTTGGCATCAACACTGATATTAGCAAGACTCATTAGCTCAAGTACTAAAACCAACATTACAGATAAAGAAATGGGAGTTTTCTAGAAATGCACAGAGCACCATTCTTTAGGATGATAATGGTGATGATAACTTAAGAAAAAAAAGTCAAAGACCAAAATTAGTCTATGATCATACAAGTGCAAGTTATAAGCATTAACAGCAGATCTTTACACATGTCTATAATGAACTTGTTACCCTAAATTTCTGTAAAGACCATTAAAATGCTTTCACAAAGAAACAATCTTAAGTTATGTGAATGTGGAACAATCTATGGAATGGGTCAGTGTAATTTCATGGCAACTCAAACATCTTCCCCAATAGTTTTAAGGTTTCCAGCTGGTTCTTGTATCTGACTGTGGGACATTCAAGGAGTTTTATTTTTTTTCCTTTTTTTTGTTTCCCCCCTCCTTTTTCTTTCTTCCTCTTCCCCTTTTCCTCCTTACTCCCTTTTCCCTCTGTTGAAGTGACAGATTACATACTGATTGCTAAAAGAAGCTATCAGATAGCTGTCCCAGTTTGGCTGGGATAGAGTTAATTTTCTTCATAGCAGATCACATGGTGTTCTATTTTGGTTTTGTGACCAAAATAATGTTGATAAAACATCCATGGTTTTAGCTGTTGATGAACAGTGCTCACACAACATCAAGGCATTCTGTTTCCCACTCTGGTCTGTTAGCGAGTAGGCTGGGAGGGGATGCAGGTGAGACAAATAACCTGAATTCATTAAAGGAATATTCTGTATCATATGGTATAATGTATTCAAAAGTAAAACTAATAAAACTGGCAGGAGAGTGGGGTTCAAGTTAGCTGCTCATGGACTAGCTAGGCATCCATCATCTAGTAGGAAGTGATTCCTTTTGTGTTATTTCTCCTCCAACCTCTTTCTCATTTTTCCTTCAAGTATTAAATTGTCTTTATCTTGACCCACAAGTTTTCTCACTTTTGCTCTTCTGATTATCTCCCCACACATCTACAGGGAAGTGAGTGTGCTACTAGATGTGGGCTTGCATGCCAGCTGGGGTCAAAGCACCACAAAAACTCATATCTCTTCTTCTGACATAAGAAAGTAAACTAAAGAAACAAACAACCATATCCTGTAATTTATCTTTGTGGGTTTAGGTCTTAGGGCACATTATCTCCATGCTCTGATGTAATGTGTTTGACTATTTGCTTGGATAATGCTCTTACTGTTGACTTATACAAATCTTCCGATCTCCCATGTGGTTGTTGGGTGTTTATAATACTCTGTACGTACTGAAAATGTACGTACTCTGTACGTACATTTTTATTTGTTACAAAGGGGAAGACTGAACAGAGGTTGTTCTCCCTAGATACAACCTATAATTCTTGATTTTGTAATTTTAATTATCCACATTAGCTCGTAACATAGGACCTACTATTTTATTGACATAGTCTCAAATAGTTTTAAAAAGTAAGTTTCACATTAAAAGAATTCTTCATTCAATTGCTTTCTTCTATATACATGTGGTCATGGGAATTTGTAGAAATTCCACCCCAATTTCCTTTAAAAATCCTTGCTTTGTCTCTTTTTTATTATTTGTATTTATTGGGGTTTGTTTGTTTGTTTTTAGTTTCTCCAAAGAAAATGAAGGAAAACATGAAAACAGAAAATTAGGAAAAAGTAGAAAACAGAAATAAATTTACAATTTCAGTTAATTTTGGTGGTATGCCTGAACTTCATAGTATTTAACACTGCAACATGCTAAAGTAAACTTCTGGTAAAAATTTCTTCAAGTGGACATTTCTGTTTCTTTTCACTTTTCACCATAATCCAGAATATGGGGTTTGGTTTTTTTCCTAACTCTCTTGTAATCTGTTTTCAAATAAAAAACCTCAGTACAATAGCCATTGTCTGGAGACTACAGCACTTTACCTCTTACCCAAATGCTACTTTTCAGGACAGAACTTTAAATTTCCAGAATGAAACCTCCAAATTCATTTTTGTGGACAACATTGTTAAGCAATTGGTTCTGTGTCATAAAGATACTGATATTTAAAAATATCCTTTTGAAAGGCTTCCAAATCCAAATGAGTAGAGTCAAATGCTATTATAAAAGGTATGTGTTATTTTTTTAGTTTCTGGTGACACACAGATGTCAATTGTTTAGCAAAAATACCTCTCCTGAGGTGAATTGGAAGTGGATCATGCTGCATGGATTGAGCCCTTGTGAGATCTGAGAATAATATAACTGACATGTCTGTTTGAAGTGCCTTAGTGGACAAAATTTCTTTCTCAGAAAATATGCTTTGTTTTGGCTAAATAATTTCAGCCTGTCAAACTTTGACTGAAAGGCTCAGAAAGAGAATCTTCTATCACTCGGGTAGCATATAGTAAAACGTCAATTACTTTTTATCATAAAGAAGAGATTCAAATAATACCCACTCTTTTTACCAAAGCTGCCAGGCTTTTCCTTGAAAGTTTATAGAGAAAATGCTATACTATCCCAAAAGTGTGTATCATCACTGCTAGTCTTAAGTAACACAAAAGCAAGATTCAATTAATCATTTTCTAGACTCCATTTCCATATTGTGGATCACATAAATTCAACAAGGTTGGAGCTAATGATATTTGGCAATCACATTAGTTCTCATCTGACACATTGAATCATATCCATTGTAGAGAGATGAGTCTGATTTTTAGGATTCTTCATACAACCCTATTATTTCGGCTAATTACTCATCATTTATTGTACCCCCACCTTTTATCACACAGACAAAGCTCCAAGTGCAGACAAATATGTAGATAATAGGGACTGCATCCACATTTAATTATGGATGCAGAATCTAAGTTATTCAGATCTGCAATAAAAATTTGAATCCTAGAGTAAATGCCTTTCTGATAACACTGCACAGTAGTTAGACAGCTTACTGCCACTGTTTACTGTGTTAATTCATTGTTTGTTCATTATTGTTTTGTGCCTCCCACTCTTCTTGCCACATCCACCCATTTTCCTTCAGTTTTAACTTAGACTAAAATTTCCTTTTGTCAAGAGTATTTTATCTCTATAATGGTGCTCTGTGAGCTTCCAGGGAGCTTGCATTGTATCCTCTGGCCAAATGCTACCATTTTGGTTCCTCGAGATTCCCCCATGTGATTTCAGATGAGCAAAACTGTCGGCATATGTCCTCTTCCAGTTACAGCTACGCCAACTGAAGAAGTTACTGCTCACAGTTGCTTACTGCCAGTGCCTCACACCTGCCAGCTATGAAGCTTCATTTACAGAAATTATATTTATTTCAATAAAAAATGCAGGCACTGCACCTATGTGATGTGAAAAGCAAATTTTAGCCACATTGTCCTTCTAAAACTGAAGACAGAAAACATCCACAGGAGTTCAGGTTGGACGAGGAATCATTATCCTACCAGCTAGAAGGAAGCAGCTCTGCATTCATCTGCCACAACTATTGCAGGTGCCACAGGTGCAGCTAGGACTGTTTTCATTCACACATGTAGCATGGCAGCTGGTTATTATTTTATCTTTTAAAATGGGTTGCAAGGTTGCAATCCTGTATGCAAAGTGACACTGTAGGCTAGGATGTGTGGAAGGGAGATGGACTGCAGCATTGCTTTTCCCCTTGAAGCTAAAGCACTGCCACACAAAGTAAAAGGTGGCTGTGGGGTATTTGTGCTTGTTTAAGGATACTGTTTCTATGATAGAGTGCTTTCTATTTTGTATTCAAACAAAAATAAGGCCTCACAAAGTTTTCAATTATTTTTGCTTTGCTGAGATTAGTTAGTGAAAATATATTTGATAGCTTTCAAAACAGAATAGAGAGGACATTCTGCAACTCCTGACAATAAACATATGTAAGAAACAGATGGAGAATAAACAGTTCTCAGAACTAAATCTATTTTGTCCCCAAAGAATTGTTTTTCTCGTGCATGACAATTTTTATTTTTTTTAACAACAAAAAAATATATATCAGGAAAACAAGTATCCACATCAAAATTTATAGGTGTTGTTAGCTCATTCTGTTTGGTGTTTAAAGTTACTTTTTTCAATTAAGATTAACTGAATTACCTTACCTTGCCTTGCCTTGCCTTCCCGTTCAGTTCTCCTTTCTCCCTTCCACCTTCCCTTTTACCCCTTCCCCCTCCCTCCTTCTTCTTCCTCCCTTTTTTCTTTCCCTTTCTCTTCTCTTCCCTTCCCTTTCCCCCACATTTCCCATGTAAAGTTACCTTGCAGTATTTCTGGCTAGAGATGCTAGCTTGAAAGCTTGCTACTATGAAAGCTTTCAATCAATTCCTATGCCCTAACCATGTAATGAGGTACTCTCCAAAACAGCAAGTAAGAAAAGCCTTAAAATGACTCAAAACCTTACAGTGACTGCATTTCCACTGGTCAGATAAGAAACATATCTTAGCATCTGACATTGAACACAAACAGACTGTCTTTTTGTGGAATAATAGTTGGTGCTGGCTGATGTGTTGATATTTGAGCAACTGAGAACTCAAAACATGAACACACACAACCCCACACAGAGACACACACAAATACTCTTTTATCCTCCAGGTTGTTAGTGGTCTAGTAGATTAAACATTTCTAATGAAGTGTCTGCAGATCTGAATACTATATGAATCTGTAGAGATTCACTCATAACTAATACTAGTTTTTTGTACTCTGATCAAAATACTTGAATTCCACAAAGGTGTTTATTACTCAAATTAGGAGGAAAAAGAAAGTTGTTTTTAGAGAACTGACATGACTAGCATAAAACTATAGAATGACTATTTGAAGAGAGTTAGTATGGAGAAAAAGGAGAGCATAAAATTACAGAGCTTCTTTTATCCTTTAAGCACAAAATTAATTTTTATTTCCGTTTATGAAAGCACTAATTTCCAAGCCCTCCTTTCAAGTCATGAATATTTTACCCAGAGCTCTCCCTGACAGGGAGAGAAACAGCTTTTCAACCAGCTGGTGCAGGGTTATATTTGGCATATGGAGCCTGGATTCAGTTATTAACTTAGAAGCCCATAAATACCCCCTTAACAACAGTGCTGTGTGTAATACACATCGTTGGGGAACTCCTTAACACAGATTTCTAAGGTATCCAGCCTGCTTGTCTACTAACAACACAATACACAGCAAAGCAGAAGACATGAATTTAGATCAGGTTGGTAAAACTCTGAAGCTGGCAGTACCTGGGAAGTCTTCTGTACCAAAATAAACTCTGGGAATTTTTTTAATGGATAAGGAAGATAAAAACTTTTCACTAGCCCTTAGAACCATTTTCAAAACATTTTGCATGGGGTATTATTGAAAGATGCTGAAGTAATAACTCTGAGAAATGAGATACATTTTATGCAAGTTACATATACTGTAGGATAATAAAAGCTTTCTCATAACACCGATTGGTCTGCCATGAAAGTTTTTTTCTTTACAGCTTCAAGTTATAATATAATTTGGTTTCAATTAAGCTTTTTTCTTTTTTTCCTGATGAGGCAATTAAAATGGTTCTTCACTTGTCTTGGTAAAATTACTTACAAAATTGCTTTTTTTTAACATTTTCAAATTCTCTAGTTCATTTGCCTTACATAAAATATAAGGTCTGTATATGCTGAATAGTTCAATGCATGTGTTGTGCAGGCATGTAACAGCTGGGATCTATCACTGCCAAGTGATAATTAAACAAAGTTGGCAACAGAACTCTGGGAGAAGTTTTGTATGCAAAAAAGAACCATACATCTTCTGTTAGGAAGTTTCTTGTGAGTGTGTGGAAAATGTATTCAAATGCCTTTCCATTTATTTAATAATTTACTACAAGTAAAGAAAATTTCAATCAATTTAAAATGAAGAGGTTAACTCTGAAAATCACTAAAATCAGAAAGGTCGGTCAGGTAGCAAAATTTCCAAATATTTACCTTGTTAGAGCAAAAGATGACTTCTTAGAAGTATTCATAATTAATAAATTCTGCTTAATTTCTGGACTGGCAAAAAAGTTGTGTAAATTTTATGACAAGCTTTGTTTAAAGAGAATATTGTACACTCATTAAGCAAAGTGTATACACATAATGAAGTATTTCAATCTGAATTCTGTTTCTAAAGGTGATACGCACTGGGTCAGGCAAAACAGCAACTGACCATGTGTCATGTTTTAAACCCAACCAGTAACTCAGTACCATGCAACTGGTTCTCACCCCCTTCCCATCTTCCCTCTCCAGGTCAGATGTGGAGGAGAACAGAAAGAAAGAATGTAAAACCCGGGAGTGGAGATAAGAACAGTTTAATAACTAAAACTAAGTAAAATATAGTGATAATAGAAAGAATTCCAACAGTAATAATAATAATAGGAAACAAGAAGAGAAGAAATGGAAGCTCAGAAAACACAATACAGCACAATACAGTTGCTCATCACCCGCCAACCGATATCCAGTCCAGCAATGATCTGCTCTTCCAGGTAACTTCTCCCAGCTTATATACTGGGCATGATGTGCTGTGGTATGGAATACCCCTTTGGATAGTTTGGGTCAGGTGTCCTGTCTCTGCTTCCTCCTGGCTTCCCGTGCCCCTCCTCACTGGCAGAGCATGAGAGACTGAAAAGTCCTTGATCAGGGTAAGGACTACTTGGCAACAACTGAAACATCAGTGTGTTATCATCATTATGCTCAGCCAAACCACAGCACTGTACCAGCTACTAGGAAGAATAATAACTGTTACAGCTGAAACCAGGACATCATGGCTTTAAAAATATTTACCTGTATATTTCTACACTCCAAGCATTTGTCCTTCTGCGGCTTATCTTTCATACTATGGCTATGCATAGTATGAAACTCAAACATCTATGATTTATTGACAGGAAATGGATAAGTATGCTGTTATCTCCACAATTAGGCATCCTGAAAAGAAGACAGTCAAAAGTTACTTTCACGTGACAAGTAGTTTCAAGGAAATGACAAATTTCTCAAGAAACTGCTGCAAATAGTTTGGCCATCTCCAGTTAGTAACTATGAATCTTATTGACACTATATGGGACCATAGGGCTAGAACCAATACACCAGTTAACCAGTCTGTAGTGCATGCTGCTGCATTGCAATGCTTTGAAATTGCTTGAGAAAAACTCAAAATTTGTGACTATGAGATCTTACTTGTTTATTGCTATTGGGAATCAATAAGACAATCTGGAGTTATGCTACCTCTTTTGGGAAGGGACTTGAATATTATTGTGATGATATCCTATGTTCTTGACTATCATAAAACTTTTAGCCCTGTAAGTCAGCTCAACCTGTCTTAGAGTATCTATTCACTAAATAAGAGCTAAATGGACTTTTCCTTCAGCCAGATACATTATACTGGGGATACATCTGTGAACAAATCGAAAGCTCTCATTGCTCTGATTCTCAAGCTATCTGCCCCTCAGAAAAGTGGTGATCTTTTTACCTGAGCTTGTCTTTTTTATTTAACTATAGCTGAGCATCTGGAACGCAGAGAATATATAGAGCACTTTATACTGTGGGTCTCTCATTTCCTTCTTTTGCTCTTTCCTTTGCTTCTGGCCACTTAGGCCTTTACCCTGTATGAACTGTATCTATTCTTAGTACCTCTTAGTGATTGTCATCAAACATACTTGCCACTATAATGTCTAAAGTAACATGGAGGATAAACTTTTCAATAGTATTTTCTTATTGCCCTAATACAATATGGAAAAGCAGAAAATAAACAAGAATAATCTCTTTCGGAACATTAGAAAAGTCACTAGAAAGTCTTCATATTTCAGGTCATTAAAACAGCAGGTTTGAGACTGGTTATTTTAACTGAGGAAATTTATAGATTGTAGTGGTTTTCTATTGCATCATTGCAGATCTTGGAATACAGCTTGAAAGTTTTTCAGCCAGATATGTGTTCTGTAAATGCATCACAGAAGAGTATCACAGTCTGTAAAGTGTTGTATTTAAAGCTTCTATCTGCCACAAAGCATAAAAATGTTTCCTGAGGAAATGTAGCTGGTTATTATTGTGGGAATACAGTGGTCACTGAGGTGACATTAAGTAGGAACTTTTCAATGCAGATCAATACTAGCAATTCATTTGGGTGGGTATGAAATTTCCAGTGTTAGTCCATTAATGTTGAAAAAGAGTAATGGAAGACAGGATGCAGAAAGAGAAGCAAAGAGAAGACAGTGATAAAAGCAAGCAAACTGTTATATATTAAAATGGGAATGGAGAAGGATCAGGCAAAAAAGTTTACAGTGTATGACTAATTTACTCACATACACAGGAGGCTTCCAAGGAAAGTTCCTGCTGCTAATACAGAAGATGTGTGCCGAGTTCCCTGCTATGACAATGATCCCATGTGGGATCCTTAAAGCAATTATGAATGTAATTTTGCACCCTTTTCCTCCTGCATATATATTGGTGAAGTAGCTAGAGATCATTTTAAAACAAAAATGTAGAGTGAAAAAGATAATATCTCCCCATTTGCAATAAGATATGGACATATCTTTTCTATATATAGAAGAAAGCTGTGGTGACTTTTCATATTGCTGTAGATTATTTTTGGTGTTACAAGTTAAGCCTGAGTACTTATGCAAGTATTTGTGATTAATGTGATTAGTAGATTTCAGGAGCAGGAAAAGTAACCATTCCAGCAAATGAAAGTAGAAAGTACCTACAGCAGAAAAGGTGCTGTAGTAAGAACCAGGGACTGAAAGCAGTTACAAGCCATTATGGTCATGAAACCCCTGGGTTCTTTCTGTTAGTTACTATCAGTTCATTGTAGGCTGATGACTCATATTTAGTAGATGTTCTTCACAATTCTCATAAAAATACTGGGTTATGTATTGCTCACTTTTCTACTAGCCAAATATTTATGAATCTCACTAATGAAGAAATTACAAGCAGGGAACTTTTGTGTAGGCACAACGAGAATCTCAAAAAGACTAAGTCAAAGCAAACCAGATATATAAGTATGTTTTATCTTAAAGTCAAAAATTAGATTCTCTGATTGTTCATACCTAGGAAGCAACACCCTTTAGAAAGGTCAGCAGAATAAGCAGTGTAACAAGGATAGTACTGCAATGGAAGATCAGTTTTTTAGACATAGGCACTCTTCAGTACTTAGGCAAGTTTCTCCTTATCACGTGATGTGGCAAGGTGTTAATCACTTCTTACAACTTCTGCTTTTCGAAGAAGGTAAAGGAATTTTAAACTATTTATTTAATCCGTGAAAATAATGACCATTAATTTCATTTATAAAACTAGCCATGAAAAAGGAAAACCATTATAAGCAGTTGGAAGACTATTTAAAAAAAAAAAAAATTGTAACCCTTCTCTTGATCTGTCCTTATTCCCCTGTCTGTCAGAGGAAGATTGACTGTTAATTTCAATAGGGGAAAATAATAATAAAAAATATTTGAGCAAAATCTTGCCTACATGCAGAATGGGCTAGTAGTAGGTCAGGAAGAATAGAGCCAAACTTGTATTCCAAGTGAAAATAATCTCTGTATGGGTTGAAGCTTAGTTCTTTAACAGCACTGCTGTATGAAATATCCAACTCTCCATTTTACAGCCCATTATGCTTAGCGATAATCAGAAAAATCTGTAGAAGCATGAACATCTGAGGAATTAGAGTTATTCTTGATCACTTTAGTCTCCTCAAATATTTTTCAAAGGTTATTTCACATGGTGGAAGAATGACACCTCTCCTACTGCTTCATGGGGGTTTCTGGTAGGCTCTTCTACACATATCTTGAAGTAGCAAGTGTAGCAATAAGACTTTAACTAATGAAAACTAGCTGGATGCAAATGATTGTCCGGTGCACTGGAGACTGCAATTGTGTGAACTGCTATGAGGGAGACATTAGATTGTGAAGCACAAAAGTGATGGAGCAACTTTAAGAAAAAAACAGTCTTGCAGAATACAGAATGTGTCAGGTGCAGTACAGTGAACTCTTCACTATTTTTCTCTGCTTTCAAGGTCTATAGCTATGAAATATAAAGAAGTAGGACTGTGGCTATGAAGCATGAAGTAGTGACACTAGTTTCTTTCCATCTTGGGGAAGAGGGAAACTCATTGCACAACACAGCAGTGCCACTTCCTCCTGTAATGAGTAAGGATGATATGCAGTGCTGCAGTGGTACACAGGATTGATACTCACTATACCTCCTCTGTACGGCTTCTGTGGAAGGTTATATGGGGACACATGAAAGAGTCTGTGAACTTGCTCATTGTCTATGAGATGATAAAAACTCTCCAACACACAGGAGCCATTAAAAATAAGGTCAATGTTGTACAAAAGTAGCAGTTGAAAAGAAATACTTTACAGTAAGACACTACATTTAAAATATTTCAAATATCTTCTTTTTTCTTTGGAATACTGTAAATTTTTAAAGAAGATAAATCTATATTGTCAAGGTAAATAAAAGATGTATGTGAAGTATTAGGGCTTAATATATAAAATTAGCTCTGGTTTTAAAAAGCAAATGTTTACAAATGTGAAAGTTATAATATGTTTCTAGAATCTTTTACTATTTCTTTTGTTTTGTTTTTTTTTTTTCTTGAAAGAGATTTTTCCCTTTACATCTCCAGGTATTTGGAAGCTTTTTAATATTTTTTACTCAAATCTGTCTAGCACATGAATGACACCTTCATACCAAAATACTAATATTGTTGTTTGTATGTAAGTAGTTGTTGAAACAATAAACTTTGTTAGGACTCTGAAAGTTGATTTGGCGTGCAGTTGAGTAAGAACTCAAGTATAAGCATTATTGAAACTAAGAGCACAGGCTTTCAGAAGCATAATCTATGCAACTGGATACACTTGCTCCCTCCTAAGGAAAACATTCTAAACACTAAGCAGTCTTTATTTACAGGAGTTTATTGAAGGGGGGTGTCTAATCTCCCTCTGAAACACAGAAAATGTAATGACACCGAACATATTCACTTGAACCATTAGTTAAATTTGGCTTTTTTTTTTTTTTTTATTTCAAAATCACTTACAAAACTTTGATATCTTCCTTCTACATTCTATGGTACAAACTGATTTGGCAAGGACGAGTTGCCAGATGCTGTATGTTTGTAATTGTGGGATATAATTATTTCTTAATCTTAGAAGGACTACATAACAATCTAGTAACTTGCTTTATGAATTTGTATTTCTCCATTATAACTTATTCTTTATACTACTGTGGTTTATATCACAAACATATAGTTTTCTGTTACTTTGATATAAAGAACAAATAAGCCCAAAGCAGCTAAATCTGCAGCATATAGGTGCTGATTATGTTAGTTTTACATTTGCCTTATTTTTGGACTATATAATTCTCAATGGCTTTTATTGTTTCACTCTAACTTGTAGAGAACATTTGTACATTTGGAATTCAGGATTAAAATTTGCAAACTTTTTTTCTGAATGAAATAATGAGTCCATAAATAAATATTGGGTAGCTGTGCACAACATTCATAAGGTGTATCGGCATGCATTCTCTGCTTCTGATATTTACAGGCCTTACAATGTATTGCACTGCTTCTTTATTTTTTTATTAAAGCCTTTAGAATTATCCTACTAAACTAGCCATATTTTTTCAAAATACATTGATGGCATCATACACAATCAGATATTAAATGTACATTTAAACAGAAGAACTAGATATATCTTACAATAAATAGTCTGTGTGAGAAAAATTTACCATGCAAGTAGAATGTAAATGAGCAGAAGAAAGAAAAGAGCTATGGTAGATTATGCTTATAAAATAGATGGAAAAGTAGGTCATAGAGAGGGAAAAGAATAGACATTGGCATTATATGATAAGCAATCTTATAATTTATTTAGTTTATAATTTATTTACAAGAGCATTCATGCATCAAAGACAGTATAGACTTGTTCAAAAACGGATGGAGAGTTGATCTGCCTACACTTCAGAAACTGTGTTACATGATCATTCAAACATCCTAATCATCGTATTAGCAGCTCAATTTTGATCTGTGACGCAAAAACCTCTTTCAGGACAATGTGTAGGGGAAAATGAGTTAAGCTGATGGGAGAGAGCTCTGTTCCACTGAGCTGCCATGCACTATGATTCATTTTTTGATTCTGAAAAGTGTTCCTGAGTAGTGACAATTAAACTTACAAATTACATGAAGGAGAAAAGATATTTGCTTCTATCTTGAGGCTATGTGTGTGACAAACATATTTTTAGCCTTTTTTACATTGTTTCATTGAACCCTAGCCAAGCAGGTATGAACCCCTTTAATTTCTTGATTATATGCTAACAGTTAAGTATATGCTTAATATTTTTCATGCTAGGGCTAGGTATTGTGTCATTATCTGTGCTAGGAAAGATACGATATGACTGTAGGTAATTTTGAAATGAAGTTTCAACTTGCAAGTCCACTAGATGCTTTCCATTTATATTGTCATGAATATTTCTGTTCTGAATTTAAGGCTGGCTTATCTGAAGTCTTCTAATATTTGCATAGCAGATGATTTTGGTCACGAGTCGAATTACGGTACTCCACTGAGTAGTCAGGAATTTGTTTCACCAGAATATTTCTGGAATAAAAGCAGAAGGGAACATGCTTTCAATAAAGAGAGCTCATTTTAGTGAACAAAATATGCATAAAATAGCTTATTTTTAAAATATTAAAATGGAAGGGATTTCCAGCGTTTGAGGCAAACATTCTATTTCTAAACATATTCATGTTATTTGATTTTAATCATAATTATATTACATATCAATAACTTCAAAATTACATTGCAGTGCTTGAGTGGTACATAACAAATAAATAAGGGAAATAATAGTGAATAATGAATAATGGAAAATAATATAAGGTTTTACCAAAAAATTATAGAATTCCTTTTAATTTTTCATTAACTCTGTTATTTTAAAGAGAAATGGTAGCTAAGATGCAGCAAATCCTATCCATTTCCTTTCTGGTGTAGCCAAAAAGCTGCAGTAGTAACACAATAGCTCATCATCAAGCCAAACTGCTCTTGTAAATCCAGTTGTTCAGCTTGTGATTGCTCAGTCCTTCGATTGCTATTCTCAGAGTTGAGGAAAGCAAAGAAATTAACATTCTTTTATTTCATGCTTTGTGTAAAAGGTAACCCCAGATCAGAGTCCTCAGGTCCAGAGGAGCATAAGAGGCCATTCAGGAAAAAACAGATTGGGAAGACATAATTAAATGCACCTAGTCAAAACTGTATCTTCCCCAGTAAAGTACCTTTCGGATTATTGTGGGAAACCATTTTCAGACCAGTCTGGGAATTTCAAAAACAACATTCTTATACATGAGGTTGTAATGAAATCCAGCCCAGTGCACCAATCAGCCTACTAAGCTTAGGTTTTCTTTTAAAGGATTATTTGTCAAAAGAGATCTAATACTTTATGTGTGTTCCAAACAGTAACGGAGTCTGCCAATGCATAATAACCCAAGCCTTTATTAAGGCAGTAAGAAAGATGAGCAACAATGTACCCACACAGTGATCGCTAACAACAAACACAGGATTGTAAGTGAAGCCATGGCTCTGCAGGACTGCCAGGGACACCTAATGTCCTGGGTCACCCGACAGCGTGTCCTGGATTCAGCTGTAACAGTTATTTTTCTCCTTCCTAGTAGCTGGTGCTGTGTTTCGGCTTTAGTCTGAGAGCAATGCTGATAACACACCCATGTTTAGTTGTTGCTAAGTAATGCTTACCCTGATCAAGGACTTTCTCAGTCTCATGCTCTGCCAGTGAGGAGGGGCACGGGAAGCCAGGAGGAAGCAGAGACAGGACACCTGACCCAAACTAGTCAAAGGGGTATTCCATACCACAGCACGTCACATCTAGTATATAAACTGGGGGGAGTCACCTGGAAGACCCAGGTCGCTGCTTGTGTCGGTCTGGATATCGATTGGCAGGTGGTGAGCAATTGTATTGCGCATCACTTGTGTTTGTTGTGGGTTTTTTTTCTTTTCTTCCCTTTTCAGTTTTATATTTTATGCCCTTGTTATTTCCCATATCATTATTATTATTGGTGGTAGTGGTAATGGTTTTGTATTATACTTTAGTTATTAGACTGTTCTTATCTCAGCCCATGAGATTTATATTCTTTCAGTTCTCCTCCCCATGACACCAGGAGCGGGGAGGAAGAAGCAGGGGTGTGAGTGAGCAGCTGTGTGGTTCTGAGTTACTGGCTGGGCTTAAAGCATGACACAGTGACAGTCAATCACGCAGAAACTTTTTGAATATGGAGTTGTGCCACCTCTTGGCTCCACCAATAGCAATGTGTTTTGAGAGAATCATTTGTACCTTAGGTAAGCAATGCAGACAGCATCTTACCTCTGCTGACGATGTCAAGTCAGGGGACTGGGTGTCAGGGAGGAAGTGCTGGCAGTCTGATACTGGTCAAGGGCAGGGTGCTGGGAGACACGATGTCATAATGTTAGACGTTTGACTTTAATACAACATTTACATGTGCTACATAACTTCACCCAAATGGCTTATATGTTTCATCGTTTATCTTCATTCAAGCTGTATGTGAAAGTCTTGGACATACCTGTGCAAATCCTGTTATTGGATCTTTCAAGATAAGGAATTAGAGCTATCCATTTTACTTCAATTATAGTCTCATTCAATTACGGAATAGTAAGGAAAATAAATTCATTATTTAGAGAAGGCAAACTTGCAATCTCATGCCTTCAGGTGTTTCTCCTTGTTAAAAAAAAAAAAGGCAAAACATTAAGGTTACATTGCTGAATGTTTCCTTTCTCTTCAGAGAGTATGCTTTATTCTCACCTGTCCTTTACAAAATACATAAACAGGGAGTGGCTGTTTTTATAAAAGCATCTTCATTTAGGTTTCTCATTGTAAGATTGTTTACTTCAGTAGGATACAATTACAACTGCTGGGCATACATTGCTGCTGTTTCAAATGACTATTGTTCGCATGGCCTATCTTTTCGATAATTGTGAATTATCAAACCTAATAGATGTTGAACTTCACTGTATTTCTCATTAATTTCTCAGAGAAGTCTATTACATTTTTCATGAAGAATAATTGGTTTAGAACATTGCTTCTATGATTGCCTTATTTATATTTTCAATGTAACAATTTTGATCTTTGTGAAATTGTACATCTCTTTATTCTTCACTACAGAATAAATGTTGTTCTTGTGTTTAACATTTGCTGTAATACTTCTTACCACAAGATTGTTTTTCCATTTCTCTCACTCTTGTATATTGTCACTACTGGCGTGTAAAATCAATCTCTTCTGTTGTTTTCAGTTCTTCATATTTGTCAGAAAAGCTCCCTTAGGAGTATTCAGTCCTTACAGCCCCTCTTTTCTCTTCTGTTCCATGCATAAGAGACTAACAGTTGTGATTATCACTGATACCGGACAAATGTAGAACTACTTCTTTAATTTGGAGAAAGATGCAACACCCCACAGCTTCTCACTGAAGTTCCAAATTGATTGTTGGAGAAGAGCAGCAGCTTTTGGTTTGGCTTTTTTTTTTTACCCCCCCGAGAAAGTATTTCCATTTTAATAGCTTGGGTGAATGAGGAATTGGAAGCATACATTTTCAGCCTAATACTTCAAAAATTGTGAAATCTCCATCCCAGCAGACAGAAACAACTTTCAACTACATTTTGAAATCTGACTGTTAGGGTTTATAATTTTAAACAAAGAATGCAAGCTGTCTTATACTCAGATATAGAATAAAGGTGGCTAAATATTTTCTCTCAGTAATAAACTAAAAAACCTCAAAAATAAAAAACCAGCAGCCTAACAGAAAAGCCTCTGTAAGTATTGTTTGAATTTTTTAAAGAATTTCATCAGACATGCATTCATTTTAGTGGTGCCTTAAAAAAAAAAAAAAAAAAATTTTTGTCTAAAATTCATTCCACAGAAACACACATAATATTTTTTCATCTTTATTGTACTCCAAGTATTTGCCACCTTCTTCTTGTTTGATTATTTGTAATTCAGATGCATAGTTCAA
Organism: Strigops habroptila; assembly: GCF_004027225.2. Lineage (NCBI taxonomy): Eukaryota > Metazoa > Chordata > Aves > Psittaciformes > Psittacidae > Strigops > Strigops habroptila. The sequence continues at coordinate 69,818,473 of NC_044302.2, forward strand.
AACTGAGAACACATGTACTGAATAATTGCAATAAATGATTTCTCGTCAATCCGAGACAAGAAAAAACTGTTCTATGAGATTAACTTCTCTACAGAAATTAATTAAAGAGCTTTCCACAATAATGAAATCATTCTGTAATCTGAAAAAGGTTAGATTCATTGGATAACTCGTATATAATGAATAATTAACTTCTATATATTTGAATAATTATGGCATTGATACATTTGTTCCAAACTGAATTGTTTAGGAATCCTAAATCTGGAAATGTTTTTTTATATTACTGCTGAGGAATAAGTAGTTATCTGTGTGTAACTCATAAAGAAAGTAACGTAGATAATATCTTTTTATTTTTATTCACTTTTTAAGTGAATTTTAAGAATGAAAGCAGTAGCTGCGGCTTCATTGACTTTAATATTCCAAGACTAAAACCAAAATACAATTATTGCAGTGAATGAAAAGCAGACAAGAAATGAAACAGAAGTAAGTGCTGAGCAAAAATTTGCTGAAATTTACATCTTTATTTTTCAGTTTTATGTGTTGGTATCTGAACGAATGTGCAGATATGCATTTAAATGCTTGCTAATTTACTTGACTTTTTTCTTTTTTTTGACAGATTTCTTTTAGCTTTTTTTAAAAAAATATTTCTGTTTCTTTTTATTCCCGCAGCATGAGATGCCTTGGATAACTGTGCCTCTCCCTGATATTATGTAAAGTTCGGAATGCTCTTAACTCTTGAAGATTAAGCATTAAGTCCTGGGCAGTTGAATATATAGTTATCTTATGTTGAGTAGATCAGAAATCAAGGTACCAAATCATAAAGATAATTTTAGAAAATGTATTTCCAGTACACAAGCCATTGTGTTTCCTGACCAGTCAGAACAAGACGAAGGTTTTACTAATGAAATATTGATTGTTGCCAGCCCTATGACAGTGGCATCACTTAAGACAGTGTAAATAAGCATCAGCTCAAGGTCCAGACTCACCAATATTGAAAGAGGGTTGTCATGGCCATTGATCTGAGACTCACTAGGGTGCAGAGTGAGCGTTACTGTGCAGTAGTACTGGTGAGATGGATCGCTGTTTACGGATGGAACACGCAGAGCGATTTTACTGTCTTTTCCTGAGAAACATATTCAGTTTTCCAACAATAGGAAGATTTGTGGGTACACAAATCAAATTTATTGTGAAAAGTATATTTGTCTTGAGGCTCTAGGTTGTTTTTACAGACTGATGATAAACCCTGAAGCAAGATCGAGGCAACATGGTTGCAGTTTCAATCTGCTGAAAGGAAGAGCCTGTAAAACTCAGTGAAGACAAGAATTAGCTAGTAAGCTGGCCCCACATCTCTGGCAAAGGGCATAGCAGATTACCCTTCAACTTCTAATTTGGGTGAGCAGTATGAAGGAGACAAGCTTTCCATCACCGGTGAACTGAATATTACCACATTCAGAATACCCCTGCATTTGTGGCACTTCCATATTACTTTTTTCTTTTGGATAGAGCTTATACCTCCTTATAAACATGCCATAGATGGCCTCAGGGGATTCTTTATTAAATCTTTGACTACAGAAAACAATTCATTCTAAATGGAAAAAAGTAATAGCTTGCCTGATGTTCAAGCTATGCACTTCTACAAGCAAGCTGAATCTCAGTCGCTGTATTTCAGCCTAGAATGTTCACATCTATTACACTGGAACCGGTACAAAATATTCAATAATTCATTTCTATACAATCCTTATGGTTTTGGAATTTTTTTAGTCTTTGACTTAAATTATGGTAACAAGTCTCATGATGACTAATTGGAACTAATTACTTCTTAGAACAAATTAATGAGGGTGAGATGGGAGGGGGAAATCCAAAAAAAATCCCTTCTGTAGAATATGTGAGTGGGTGTATTGTGCCTGAGCAGCTGTGTTGCTAAGTATTTTGAATGCTTCCTGTGATCTTACAATCTTAAAAATTCTGAACAAAATACCCATACGTGTAGTCTGAAACTTACTCTTCTGCATGAAATTTAGGATTAATACATGCCTTCAGAGTTCCATCATGAAATCACTTAATTTAATCATTAGTTTACATAGCTGATTAATAGAATGCAATGAAACTCTTCAAATCAAAAAATAGTAGAAAAAAATGAAGGATGTGAGTGGTTGATACCTAATAAAAGTGATTTTTTTCCAATGATTTTTTTTCGCAGGAAAGTTATTCAAGCACTTCAAAGACTTTTTATTAAAGTGTTTTTCCCAATCCATTTAAAAAGTGTCTGTTTCTTTTGGTTCCTGATGCTGATTGATATATGCATATTTAAAAGACACTGCTCTCCAGTTTTATATCTGCCTGAGTGACAAGATTCATCAAAAGATTCTAAATCACGTACAATCACCTGAAATTTGTGAGACATTATCAAATTCAGACACTATTTTTCTCTGTTCTTTTCAATTTGTTTAAAAATAACCTTTTTTTTTTTTTTTTTTTTGAACAAATAATTACGGTAATGAGATTGGAAGGAAAGATCCACATATAATGGTAGTCTGGCCAGTTTTTTAATTTTTTTTCATTTTAGATCAAATTCTAGATTTTTACACATACATCACTAGAAAGTATCTCCTACCTAACATTATCAGAGAGCAAATTTTTTAATATAATAAGCCTAGCAGCTCAGAAACTAATATCTTGATTTTCAATGTCAGCATTTTTTGATCAAGCAAACCAGAAAACAAAAAATAGAATTCTTGGAATGAGAGAGAGAGAAAAAAAAAAAAAATCTTCTTCTGACTTTATTTAAGCAAAACTTTTGTTATATATTCTTCATTGATTTTTACTCCGTGACAGTATAGATCACTGGGAACAGAAATCAAAAGAAGCTTTGCTTTCAGAAGGATTTGTTTAATCCATAATTTTCTAAATCCTGTTTATTTTGCATAGGAACCCTATGTACAACTTATGCAAGGGCTTGTAAAGACCGTTTTCCATGGCCCTTTCAACAGACAAAAGCTGCTACAGCTCTACGTTTTTTGAAGTAGGCTGTGTTTTTTCACTTCACCCTTCTTCAGCACAACTTGTGCTTGTGCAGAATACTGCCACTGGAGCTCAAAAGAAGTATTTCCCCTTAGATGTCTTCAGTATTCTTTTCTCTTGGTATCTTCACACTCCTCAGGGTCTTAATTGTTGGATGCTTCACTGCCTACAGCATTGCCAGAGTATTAATCATTCAAATCCACCTTGTTCATGATAGTATTAAATCATTCACAATTATTTTACCAAGTTTTGGATTGATATTGAATTACTAGATATAAAATAATAGAGAAGCCATTTCATAGATTTTTAAAACAAATCTTTTTGTTACTTTAATTGTAACATTTATTCAAGTATTACTCTTACTACTGAGATTGACAGTACCACACTTCATTCAAATTGGAGTGAGAATCAAGAGGTACACAAAGCCTTACAAGTCCTGTCTTTTGAGAGTTGTATTTTACAAGAATAAGTGTCACTACAGTTACTTAGGGTAACTTTAGTGGAACACAGGTTGAAAAACATTCCTGAAATTAATCCTACATGATTGTGCAGTTGCATCAAATTCATTGAGAGGCAATTTATTCTTATAGTTACCTCTTAATATCCAAAGAAGATTTTTTTCTTTTCTACACATTGTATTAATGTATACCTGTTTTTAATGAAAATCTCTGAGGAACACTATTGTATTGCACCGTTTCTGCATACCCCCTTCTATTTGAACATTCCTTTTTGAAGCAGTGTTTGGATTTATAATAACAGTATTTAGTTGATACCTACATGCACATAGTTTACAGCTAAGCTTTAATCACTTTTGAGGCTAGGTTTTTGTTTACTGGTCTCCAGAAATTAATCACTGCCAGTGCATTGTTAAGACAAAAATAATGAGACATTGATGAAGTGACTATAATTTGTGTACTGTGTATAAAAATCAGATTATGCAGAACCAAAGCAAGAACTTAAACGATATTATGAAGGCAAGCTCCTTCCTACCTTGCATTGCAAATGGTGGTGGTTAAAGATGCATAATTATCTCATAGTAATATCAAAAGAGGTGAATGCTTTAATAAATATTTGAAATACTGTTACTCTATCTGCATAGATAGACCTATTGCACTCTTCAAGAAATACTGACTTAACAAGGCAGCTCAGATTTTTACAGCTTTCGTTACTGTTATTATAAATGAATGATATTCTACCTTCTGTGAGTGAAGTGACTTTACACTTTACAGTTAAAGGCTTGTATCCCACATGGTTGGGGAGAAGGACGATGTATATAAAAGAGGCTAAACTCCATATATTTAAAAATGTTAAAGAGGACATCAGGAAAATAGATATATTTATATTGGAGAGAGAGGAGAGGAGTTATATGTTTCCAACATGTTATAAGAAGAAAAGAAAAAGAAAAAAATCTGTAGATGTCTTGATCACAATCTCTTTCTCAGAACAGTCATTTCAGAAAACTGATTTCTTCTTCAGATTCTGTAATGCTACAGTTCCAGCAGAGTCAAACCAGAATGTTTGGAAATCAATATTTTTTATTTTTCCTTTTTTTTTTTTAAGTAACAAAACCTTTTTTCAGAGTCACAGTCATCTTCCTCACAGTTTGTCTTTTCATTGTTCTAGAAGCATGTCCTAGAAGCCTGCAGTCAGCTCTCTTCCAGAGGTAGCACTGAAGGTAAAGATAGAAGTTCTGGATCTGGCTTTAAGTTTAATAAGAAAAAGATAAGGGAAAACAGAAAATTGACATAAGGCAGTAAGGGTACTGAAATAAATACTACTGGAAACTTCCTGGCTAGTTCATCTAGTTAATTTGACTTCTCTTTTTTTATTTATTTATTTTATTTTGGTGGTGGTGGTGGTGGTGTCTTTTTTTGCTTGAGTTGCAAACAACAATCTTACTCTTTGCAGACTGCACACCTTAATAATTGTATTTGTGGTTTTGTTATTACTCTGTCTGCTCCTAGAAAGAGCATACTCACAGTAGTCAAAGGATTTTCTCTTGTTCCCTACTGGGATTTTGAGCAGCTTTATCTGTCATTAACTCATACCCTTCTCTGGATGTCTTGCTAGGATCTGCACCACTCTGAACATAAGTTTGCTTCTTTCCTCAAAATAAACTATTTGTGACAGTCAGGCGTTCAAGCTTCCAGTGACAGAGGATGCTAGGTGAATTAGTCACTACATCTTCCATCTGTATATCCTGCATCACTGTCTCTGTGCCAGATATTTTAGTAATGGAGACAAAATAACAGTTTCATGATTCTATCCATTTCTCCCTGAGCAAGGAAGTAAACAGTCTTCTTTACTTGCTTGAAAGTATACTGCAATACTCAAAAGGATCAATTTTTTTCAGTTGTAAAGTACATTTTTACTAAATTTAAAAAAAAAATAAATAAAATAAACCAACCAAAAAACCCCACCTCAACCTTAAAAAAACCACAGAATACCACAAAACCCCCAAAACCACAGAAATAAAAGATATGGCATTTTAGAGTTGACATTACTTTCTTTTCAACAATTTTCCTTAGCCTCTTTCCCTAAAGGACTGATGACTCTGTCAATATGGTAATAGACTACTTGCTTCTGCCTGAACCCACAAGTAGTAGCAGAATTCATTGTACCCACAGGTAATTTTCCTCTTCTACCTGCACTTACAAGAAGCAGTATTTCTCCATGTTTGCAGAACAGTCATCATTTTTCACAAAATCACTCTAGGATTACATCCCTCCATGCAGTGAAATAAAAATGCTCTGCTCTCAAGGTAGAGTAGACATGGGAATTCTGACTGGAGAACTGCAAAGGAGAATACAAGGGATCACTTAGGTGGGGAGTATATGACTACTAATGTCATCACAGTGTTTCCTAAGGGCTGTCTATGGGACCAATGTCCCACTGGAGTCAGCGTTGTAGACCCACGCATCGCAAGACATTCTCTCCAACCGAATTTTCAACCTAAATCAACAAAACAGAAAGTGGCCAAATAATGCCTTGTGTTTGTTTCCTTGTGAAAATACCTTTCCACAGAAGGTAGGAGGGATGAAGAATACCAAGATACGAATTGTTTAACCAAGACCACACTATGGGTCAAAGGAGAAGCTAATTAAAAATCCAGTCCAAGTCAGTAAATTTTTGTGTGTAACCGAATTTAAATTCAGAACTGAGCTCATGCTCCAGATCTTGCCTAACACAGGATCTACAATTTTGTCTGGTCCTTGTGGGAGGAACTGTGTAGGAAGAGAATACCATTAGGATCTTTTTCTCTTTTCCGGTAGCAGTGCCAGCCAGAGTCTGGCCCAGGGCCTATTCTGAAGGAAGAACAGTCTTGGGATTTAGCCTGCTAAAATCACTAGTCTTCTTGGTCATACTTCTATACATATCTGTAAAATAAAACTGATGAAAGTACTGTAGAAATTTTTCCAAAGGCATCACATTACTATCTGGAGGCATTTTGAAGTTACATAATGAAAGATGTTACAAAAAGAAACAGATAAATTGTGAGCAAGAAGGCAATAGTGCTCTGTCAGCAGGAATCAAGGAACTAATTTCTGCTGCTTTTCCTTTTTTACTGGGCAACTAAAGTAATGAGATGTGTTATGAGAGAACAGAGCCCTAAAACCAGCTGTCTTAGACTTGCTTGGACTTCATATACTGTTGTGATTCACAGTTTGCCTGGCATGGTGAGGAGAGAAGCATATGATTGTAATTAGTGGCTATATGTGCTTCGGTTCCTAATAATAGGTCTAGGTGCCTGAAAGGGTTTTTAGGTTATAGTTTACAGCTATCTACATTTATCTCTGGTGAAAGGCCTTTGCTGCTTATTTCTGCCTCTTAATTTTGGTCAGTCAAACTATGGAATGGATGAAAAGTTGAAAATCATCACTGAATCAATCAGTGCTTCACAATCTACAGGAAAGTATGTGTTTTTGTATGCGAGTGTAGATGTCAAACATATAATTACATATTAATAATTATGAATAAAATATACAGTTATATATTTGTGCATATGATAATATAACAAGGAACTGAACAGAGGAAAAATGAAAGCTCTTTGGCACTGATAGGAGTGAGCAGGGTCTAAGGAAAGGAAGATAGATGGGGTTAGAGTCAGTATTTTGTAACAATGCAATGATGTGGGAATGGGAGTTAGGTACACCAAGTAAAGTACATGTTCCAAAGCACACAATGAAATTAGTTTTACTAATTTAAAAAACATGGCATGTGAGAAGGGCAATCAAAAGCTGGGTCAATAAGTATCAGCATGAATGTGATTTATGTGGAGCATTAACAGATGAGCTAATGTGGTGCAGTGCAGAAACTGAAATTTGGTAAGACAAAAAAGGGAGATAGACATTTTTAAAAGTCCCAAATTCTTTAAAAGCAAAGAAAAAGTTTATCTAGTTAATAAAATTAACACTGAGGGAATCCCAATTATGGAGGAAGAAAGAAAGAATCCTTGTCTAAATTCAGGTACCAGGTGAATTGCTCCTCTGTTGTAGTAACAGACCATACAGGTCTCTGTGTTCCTCTTCAAATGTTTATGACCCTATGTTTCCATAAAGGGTCTGACCTCGCTGATGCATAAAACTCCCTCCGACCTTTGTCTTTTCTCTGTTCCCCCTGATAGTCAGTGACCTTGACTCAGACTGTGCTTCCCTCAAGGACTATAGCAATAAAATTTGTTGGAAAAGGGAATTCAAAAAGCTTTCAGGGAAAAATAAAAGGCAACATCTGAAACAGACAACTGCAGTGTATCTCAACTAATTTCACTAAAGACCTGACTGCCTTCACAAATTTATTGTTGTTTTCTCTCAATTTTTCTTCCCTGTTCATCACTTTGTGGAGCCTACTTTTCATACAATGAATCAACTGCTGGTAGAAGACAACTTCTTATGTATATCTGTGTTAATTATGTAATTCATAACTCCCAACAGCTTCAGAGTACAGTCTAATGTCAGCATAGACTTTGAATTGGCGAAGAATAAAATTGTATAATGATTTCACCTTTTGTTTGTGCTAGACAAACTGAAAGCCTTTTCCAGTTAGTTGGATACTTAGTTTTCTTTGACAAAATGAGAAAAAAAGTGCATATTTAGAACACACTGGTTTTTACTCTTTCAGTTTAGCAACAAATAAAACATTTAAAATGGATCATCACTGGAAGGAAAAAGTGGAATGGAATGTTTAATAACAGAGCAACACCAAAATTCCTCTAATATCTGGTTTTTTTTCTGTTTTCTTATTGCAACCATCTGACCTTCGTAATAAGCTCTATCAGATCGAAATAAATTCCTTTACAGAATATTTAGATCGAGATTTTGAGGTTTGAAACAGCGAAATCCAAAATCAGTTGGAGTGCAAGATCTGGTTGTCATATGGGCTCTGCATGGTGATAAAACCATCCTTTATATGTACAATAAATAAAGATAAATCAGCAACTAAAATCCCATTCCTTCCTTTTCAGTTTGACCATGTTATGCTTTCTGCTGAAATGTTACATCATTCATCTGCTCTATTGCATCACTGAACCGTTCCTTAAAAGACATGAAAACTCAGCTTCTTCTAGGTACTTGTCTTGTTGAGTCTTGCACCATATTCTCAGCCCAGTACAACCAGTCTTTATACTCTCTTGTAATTACCTGACAGTGAATACCAAGATAATGTGTTAGGAGTCCTGTCTATCTTGACATGCTCTATAGGGTGGCTGGCCTCATTCAGTTCAGGATTCATTCTGTATGGCTGACAAGAAATTAAATGTTTAAGGATACCTTCTGATTTCATCATATTAACACATTTTCCTTAATTGTAAGATTTTGATCAGCCAGTTACACTTAGAGACCTTTGATGAGCCTTTCAGGTAATTTGTATTGAGTGTGTATTTACATACTTCTCAGCTTCCTTCCTGTGCAGTTCAAATTTTTACCTTGCTTGTCTCATATCCAAGAGTAGCAGCACAAACGAACTATATAAAATAAAGTGCCTCTATTTCCTGGCACTCAAGGAAGCCAGTAGCCCTGAGCTCTGTTGCATAAACAGTTCTAAAGATACTCTATTTAAATGCAGATATTTGAGAGTTCACCTAGTCTCGTAAAAGATGCACTCCATTTCAGCAGGCAATCAGAGGGTTAACCACAAACTTTTCTTGAAACTGGGCTTCAACACTCATTTGTGAAAGGTCTTTATAATTAAAAAAGCACACTCCTGTAATTTAGAACAAGGAAGTCTAGTACATGCTTCAAGTAAATTGAATTTTTATTTTGACGCAGGTTCTTTTGCGTTCATGTAAAGAGAAGGGGTCTCTGTGACTAAAAGATCCTTTTCTTGGGGGAGGCGAAAGAGTGAAAAGACCAAAAGTTGGTCTTTCTTTAAAGTGATATAGTGGTAGGCATTGTAAGAAAAGCATGAATGACTTTGAAGATTTCTTTTTTGTCCCCGATACTTGGCCTGCTTCTCTGTTATTGCAGCTGGATGAGCAGGAATAACTCAACTGAAGCCAGTGAAGTTGCTGTGATTTTGTTAAAAGGATATAACAACAAGCTTTGCTGTTTAAGAAACTTGATTTTTAAGCAAAAAAGTGTTGCTTTTTTTATTTCAGTTCAAATGTGATTTTGTTCTGTTTAGCTAATCAACATATCTTGTTCGTATCCTGTTCAGTCAAAATATCTTGTTTTCAAGGTTCAGAGGATTTTTATAAGCTTGTGAAATTTTATTGTTGTTGTTTTCAAACAAAATTCATACACAATTTAATGCAAGTTTTCTAATTTGAACCTGACTACTGTCGGTACCTGGAAGTGTATGTATGCTGCATAACCACGTAAGACAGTTTGCTGTATCTTTCTTTAAGACAAAAAAGAAGACCTAGGCACAGGAGTGTGTTTTAGGTATAATTTCAATTAATTATTAATTAATTAAGTCACTTAAAATGATCTATTCAGCATGACCCTTTTGATATGCCATCTTTTTACAGGCCAAGGGATATAAAAAATTACAGACCCCTTGAAAATATGAAAATCCTGGTAGGGATGATGGAACTACATCATATTAATGATCTTTCCACGTACATCAATAAGTGCTGTGTACTGCAATATCTCTGAATTCAGGTGCAAGCATTCTCAGTTTCTTAAATGGCTATATTGATTTTGTTTTCTTTCCTTGGATTTGAGACTAATAGTTTGAACTGAATGAAGGGACTTAAATCAATCTCCATAAGCTATGGTGGATCTGGAAAACATTCTCATTGTATTGGCCTGTTTTGCTCTAATACACACCTGGAGATGTTGGAATCAGTGGGAATCTTTAGAGTAAAACCAGGAGAGAGTGCATCTTACAGTAACACAACTTTTGAATACCTGGCAGTCTAATACTTGAAGAGTACTGGGGAGGAAGTAAACCTTGTGCCCAGACTATGAGCTGCAGGATGAGATCTGTTACTGAAGCAACTTGGTGGGTGAGATCCATTTGTGTACACTTTTCCTTCCCATCATGTAAAAGGAGGCCAACAGAAGTCAGTCCAGGAGTGGTGCTGCACATTAGACTCTCCACATTACCAAAATGTGCCTGGCAAAATCTTGGAACAGTTTCTCCTGGAAAACATGCTAAGGCACATGAAAAGCAACGAGGTGGTTGGTGACAGCCAACATGGCTTCACTAAGGGGAAATCCTGCCTGACCAATTTGGTGGCCTTCTATGATGGAGCCACAGAACTGATGGACAGCGGCAGAGCAGTTGATGTCATCTACCTGGACTTGTGCAAAGCGTTCGACACTGTCCCGCACGACATCCTTGTCTCTAAATTGGAGAGACATCAATTTGATAGATGGACCACTCGGTGGATAAAAAACTGGCTCGATGGCCGCACGCAAAGAGTTGTGGTAAATGGCTCGATGTCCAGTTGGAAACTTGTAACGAGTGGTGTCCCTCAGGGATCGGTGTTGGGACCTGTCCTGTTCAACATCTTTGTCGGCGACATGGACAGTGGGATTGAGTGCGCCCTCCGCAAGTTTGCCAACGACACCAAGCTGTGTGGTTCGGTTGATACGCTGGAGGGAAGGAATGCCATCCAGAGGGACCTTGACACACTCGTGAGGTGGGCTGATGCCAACCTTATGAAGTTTAACCAAGCCAAGTGTAAGGTCCTACACCTGGGTCGGGGCAATCCCAGGCACTGCTACAGGCTGGGCAGAGAAGAGATTCAGAGCAGCCCTGCAGAAAAGGACTTGGGGGTGTTGGTTAACGAGAAGCTTAACATGAGCCGGCAGTGTGCGCTTGCAGCCCAGAAAGCCAACCGCATCCTGGGCTGCATCAAAAGAAGCGTGACCAGCAGGTCAAAGGAGGTGATCCTGCCCCTCTACTCTGCTCTCGTGAGACCTCACTTGGAGTACTGTGCACAGTTCTGGTGTCCTCAACATAAAAAGGACATGGAGCTGTTGGAGCGAGTCCAGAGGAGGGCCATGAGGATGATAAGAGGGCTGGAGCACCTCGCATATGAAGACAGGCTGAGAGAGTTGGGGCTGTTCAGCCTGGAGAAGAGAAGGCTGCGTGGTGACCTCATAGCAGTCTTCCAGTATCTGAAGGGGGTCTACAAGGATGCTGGGGAGGGACTCTTCCTTAGGGACTGTAGTAGTAGGACAAGGGGTAATGGGTTCAAACTTAAACAGGGGAAGTTTAGACTAGATATAAGGAAGAAGTTCTTTACAGTGAGGGTGGTGAAGCACTGGAATGGGTTGCCCAGAGAGGTTGTGGATGCTCCATCCCTGGCGGTGTTCAAGGCCAGGTTGGACAGAGCCTTGAGCCACGTGGTTTAGGGCAAGGTGTCCCTGCCCATGGCAGGGGGGTTGGAACTAGATGATCTTAGGGTCCTTTCTAACCCTTACGGTTCTATGATTCTATGATTCTAAAATCTGCTAGGGGAATAAGCCTTTCACAAGCATGTGACTATCTTGTCCATATTGATCACTTCTTGCTGTGTATGGCACCATGTTGACTCCTGAACAGCACATTGCAAGGACAAAAAAAGTATGAATATTCTTAGGATAAAACCAGTGTCAACTCTGGCCGAACAACAGAGTCTGAATACATTGCAGTTAATTACAGTCTGCTGGACAAATTCCGTCGTGGGTAGCATCCATATTTGATATGAAAGCATCTTGGACCTCCTGGCAGACAAATTCCAGCTACTAACTATTCTAAGATAACTAACTGCCTGTCTCAGCATGGCACCTCACTGTAATGTGCGATACCATTAGTTCATTACTATCACACAGAGAAGAAAACCAAGTACTAAATCACTATCTCCACTTCCTCTCTGTTATCCTAGCAGAGACTTGCCAGCCAAATAACCAACCTAGTGCAGCTTTATTGAGCTTGTTAATTCTGCTGGGAAAATACTGAAAATATCCTGTCACTAGGCATTGTGCTATGTTGAACTTTTACAATTGTAGTTTTCAAATTTTCACTTGTCACTTTTTATTTTTTGAAGACATATGGGAAAATTCATGAACAACTCTGCGAGAGAGATATTTTCCTATTGTTTGGCAAGTTACACAATGAACATTCTTTAATATGCTAAAAATAGGTGCTTCAGGAAGCAAAGAAAATTCTGTGATAGTTTAAGGTTAGCCATAGTACCTCTGAAATTTTAGTCTAATTTTAGGTTATTTTCTTCTGTCTGTGCAATTGTTGCAAATGATCCTACATAATCAGATTTTGAAGAATGAGAAGAGGAATATGTCTGCTGTATCTACATTTTTTAACTGTTGTTTTGTGTTTTTCTTTTCCTTGTTTTTAATGTATATACATTATTTCTCTGCCAGAAAAAAAGATTATCTGGAGCTGGAAACATTTCTTCTGTGTTTCTTTCCTGCTAAGAGCAGATTGCATGCTACAGTAAAATCGAAAGAGTTATTATTAAAAAAAAGTACAAGGTAAGCAATTCTAATAACAAGCAGATGTGTAAATGTTTAATACTCTGCATTGTTACCTACTGCAAAAGAAACTAAGGCTGTCTAGTCTTGTGGCAGTGCCCTAGATTCCCTTGCCTTTGTTCTAGCCATGCACCATTTAGAGGTCTCCTGGGTGATGCTGTAATACTGAGGAAATCGGAGAGTAAAAGAGGTGGGGGGAAAAAAAGGAATGAATTCCTATAAAAAAGGAGCATAATAACTGGTGTCGTGGTATATAATAATACATAATAACTGGTAACTGTGTGGTATATATCACCTGTATGTGTTACATGCAAAAGCACAAGTCTTACACAAAAAAGCATACAGCATTTTGACATGCTAGCAAAGTCTTTTTCAAACAAAAGTGGATCATATGGTTTTTTAAGAGAATTCAAAGCTCACAGTTTATGGAAAAGCAAGGTGCATAGGTATTTTTACAATGTTGCCATTTTAAAGATTTTCAGCAGTGCCTTTTCTAACCTTTTCCTTTCCATACATGGTAGGGGGATCTTCTTCTCCACTGAAAACAGGTTCTTGCCTCAAATAATTTATCTATCTGATTGCTCTGTATCTTCAATAATTATATTGCCAAGTTCTTACATATGGGATGTTTGAGATCAGAAATCCATATCCTCAGAATGTTGTTTGTGCTATGGGCCAGTGGGGTAGGTATTTCTCTGAAGTATACTGAACAGCATAAAGCTTTCTGGATTTTATGGTAACAGTATTAATTAAGAAGTGATAATTTGTGTAATAACACTTCTGAACATTACTGAAGTGATCCTTCAATTATATTAGTAAAGCACCTGGTAGTTTTTAATTTAACATTATCAATGAAATTTCTTTTTCAGTTTACATAGTTTTTCTCAGTTACTGAAATTGATAAATTCAGGCTATGTAGTACAAATATTAGAAGTTAACCAATAGACTCATGGAAAAAAATTACATAAATAAATCGTACATTTATATAAGAAGATGTGAAATAAATCCCAGTTTGTGGGAAGAACTCATAAATGATTATTTCTTTGGTAACGAGTATACCCCAAAGAACAGAAATAGCAGCCAAAGCTGTCCCAATTCTGAAGAAAAAAACCTATCTCATGGGATAATTAAGTGTATATAGCGACATTAAAAGACAGAGGGCACTGCAGCAGCATAAAACCGCGACAGAAAGTTGCTTTTGCAATGCACAGAATTACACAAGCACCTCCTTTCCCCATGCTTCCAATTTTAACAAAATGCTAACTCTTTTTTTTCTCTATTTTTATATCAAACTTTTTTTGTATGAGGTCGCCTTTTATCTTCGTCGGTCTTGAAATGTTAAGAAGAAAAATCAATTCACACTGTGTCAAACTTTTCAGATTATTATGCTCAGTTCTCTTCACAGAACTGATAAGCCAAATCACTCTCAAAATTGCCTCCCTGAAAATGAATGTTGCTTATAAAAGTGAGCTGTTACAGATGCCTTCAAAAATATAGAAGTTATTAACTAAGTGGTCCATTATGTAATGGTTTTTTTATTCTCGGCATATATTAGAATGAATTTTTTATGTTAATGGGTGAAGAGTAAAACAGGAGGCAAATTTAGTACGTCATAAATTACATTCAGCTTCAACTTCCCAGCTTTGCCGTGAACTAGACAGGTACCTTTGGACAGTTCACTTCCAAGTGCCAGAATGTTCTTTCTTTGATATAGCTGAAGATATCTAGTGACGAAGTAGACAAAACACATAAGGAGTTAACAACTTGTGTTTCTTCAGGATTGCCAGTAGATTAACTCAAATTTTTCCAGATCAGGAGTTTAAAATATAGAACTGGAGACAAAACCAGAAAAACAAACAAATAAACATCCCCCCCTCAAAAAAAAACCCAAACCAACAAAAATCCCCCAACAATAACAACAACAACAACAGCAATACAAAACAATCCAAAACTCTGTTTCTGTTTTCTATTTTCCCTTTTAAGTGAGAATCTGGTATTGATCATAGATTCGCATGAACTAATGAGACTTAAAGAGCTTGTGCTACCTCTGCATGCCTGTCTTGGGAAGGACTTAGGCATACTGCTTCTAGAGCATATAGCTCTCCAAGAACTAGAATGCCAGAGGACAAACCATGCCAATCTCACAGGTCTTAATATTCACATAAAGTGAGTTCATGTTCATAGTATTTGAGACAGTAGTCCCTTAGTAGTAGAGTAGACATTTTACAAGTCTATTCTGTTTCCATGATACAAAAAAGGCAGTAGTACTGTAAGAGTGAACTTAGTGCAGATCTAATTTCTCTAGATTTTCAGCTGTAAGCAAGTTTCCAAGTCGTATACTGTAAAATAGATCTCGAGACCTATTAAGAAAGGATATTGTACTTTTGTAGAATACTGCTGCTAGTTCTTATAATATCCACTTTCCAGAAGACATTGAGGGCCATTAGACTAAAAACTTCAGAGACTATTAGAATTTATGAAAAATAGATTCAAAACCATAATTTTTTTTTTTTTTTTTTTTTTTGAGTGGGGGAGGAGCATTTGGCTCAGTCTGCATTGCATGAGAAACAAGGCAACATATTTTAGAATATGAATCATGTGGGCATCTACAAGGACTGTTTCTGGCAAGATTATCTGTATTAAACAAAAAGCACCAAAATTACAAAAAATAATTTAAAAAACAGTAGTGTAAAAAAGAAGCTTTTAGATTTCTGATCTAACATGCAGGTACATTGCTATAGGCATGGGAGACAGGAAATAAGAAAGCAAGATCCTATACTAGGAACTCACTTAAAGTAAATTCCTTAGTGAGGTACACATGTATATATATGTGTGTATGCACATATATGAAAAGGGGAAATTAGAGCTATGAGGAGGGTAAATTGGAACTACAGAAATTAAGAACTTTCTCTCACATTCTTCCTTTCATTGAACAGGAACAGATTTGAAGCAGATAAAAATTTACACCTAGCTTATCCGAATATTTTCACACTTAGGGATCTGCATGCAGCTTTTAAGCAGCTGAATGGGAATTCTTCTGAAGACAGCATGAGAAATTTAGTCTAGTATTTCTGAAAAGGCATGTATAGACTGACAAGAGGTATGAATTATTTTGTGAGACTTAGTCATGTATCCAAAAATAAAATTGCATACTGTGTTTATAGCTGTGTTACAAAGCCTATCTACCACACACACATCTTGCTGGTCTATCAAACTTACATGCTGCAAATTACATGACCCAAAATTTTGACACTGCATACCGGGTTGATTTGATCAGAGAAACCAAGCAAACCTACAAAGGGTCAAACTGCTTTAAATGACAGCTACTGCAGGATGGAACGTATTCTCTGCTATGATATTCTCTGACCAATATCCCCTAGGAGGGATTGGTGGAGAAAGAGGAATGTTTCTGTCAGTTCAAATATATACATGCCTTTATATTGCAACTGATATTTTAGGCATAACTTTGTAGACATGCTGGAGTCTGTAGTAGTAATGGAAGATAGAAAGTCTTGTTAGACTAACAAAATGTGGTGAATATTAAGAAGGTATAAAGGAGTTCCCTCCAATGGTCAAGGACCAGATCCAAACAAGATATAAGTGCTTAGTATTTATGAAAGTTCACAAAGGTATTTTATATGTCCATGTTCAGCTTTGTTATGTTCTGGATGTGCTACTCTGCATAGCCTGAAAATCTGCAGCTTCTACCTCTGTGTGCCCACAAGTCCCCTACTATGGCTGAGACTTAGGTGTACTCAGTTTCCATACTGGATAGTTACAGAGGTGTTCAGGAGAGAGAAAGCATATAGGTGACAATGTTGTGTTACTCAGAAACACATAAACTATTTTGCACAGTGCTAACGGTGTAAGTAGAGAGCCATAAATTCTTCCCTTTTTTCCTGATAAGCATTCCTGACCAAGCTGACAGAATGCAAGATTTTGTGTACTCTTCTTTGTTACTAGCTGGGTTTTTTTTTCTTTAAAAAAACTTGACCTTCCCACTTTTTTTCAGCATAATTTTAGTGTGCAGAACATGCAAAAGTACATTGATAAAAATATCTACTTAATTTGAGCTTTCTCTTGACTCTTAACATGATTAGTTCTAGAGACATATTTAATGCGTTATCACAGAAAGCATGATGAAGGGCAGTATTAAATTTATTAGCAAACAGTGCACATATAATGCTGGTGGAATTATAGCAGTGTTAAAAAAAAAAAGACTAAAAGTTTGTAGTGTAATCAGGAATTTGTGAGGTAGGTATTTCTCTACAGAAGAGTAAAATTTTTAAGGAAACTTATTTCTAGCTCTGACTGTAATCACATGTTACTGTAGATGAATTCTATGTAAGTATATACATTTAGGATTGGATTTCTTTTTCTATACATGACCACAGATGCTTGGTGGAAGAAGGGCAGTAAACAAAGAAAATGAAAATACTATATCAAAAGGTGTTCGTGTTTATAGAGGTAGTTAGAGGGATCTAGGTAGGCATGAGGCACTAGCGACCGCCCATAAAATTAATTGGGGGGAGCCCCAAGATCTTGTAGAACTTGGCAAATTACTTCACTGCTCTGAATTAACTTGAGCTATTTCTTGTTGTACTGAAAATCTTGCCAGGCAAGAGGCAATTAATTAACTTAATTAATTAACCTTATTGCCCTTTAAATGGACCAGGATAAGGCGAAAAGAGACACTTGTGGTCTCTTACAACCCATCAAGTAAAGTTGCTTTTAGGTCCGAGGCTTCTGTGGTCTGGCTGTGAGCCATCGCAGTCTTGTTTTCGAAGTCCTTAGCCTTCTATTCATGTAAAAAGTTGATCTGTCCCTAAGCCTCCATCCAGAGTCCTCTTCCTCGGTTTTTTTTGGGGTTTTTTTTTTTTTTTTTGTGTTTTCAACGGACCTCCTGCAAGTTATAGTTGTTGCCCTGGGAGTCTGTAAGCTAGTAAGAAGCTGATCAGGTCTATGTCGTCATATATGTGCTGTCTGCACTTTCTTCTTTAAAACTCTATCTCCACATATCATTTTCCACCTTACAAATGTGTTTATTCCCTCTGCCTTTTCCAGTTTTCTCTGCAGGCATATCATGGTTTTTTGTTTACTGTTGTCATAGCTGGGCTTTTTAGACTCCTTTATATTATGACTTCTAGTAATTAGGAAATGTCCTTGAACCATACAACATGAATTCTGTAGTCTTAGCTTAGTTTTAATATTTTACCTGGTCAGAATTAAAGTTTTAATTTCGCAAGCCCAGCAGAGGAAGGTGCATCATAAGATTTCCAATCTGTCCTCAAAAAGTATTTAAAATGAAAGCAATGAAATCCTTTTGAGTTTATAGCAGTGCACAAGTTAGGTCAATTGCCTCAGGCTCGTTATGTTTGTAACAAGATTTCCTACAGAACACAGTAAAGAATATGTTGCTAAAACACTTGAAATACCATTTAGGAATATTTCTGTGGGCTTCTGAAGATTGAAAGAAATTGCTATCCAAATTTCCTTACCTTTAAAAAAACCTGTGTGCAACAGACTGTGGAAGAAAGGGTTCTAAATAGCAAGTTCTTCAATAGGGAATTTCGTATTTCTGTTAGTACTAGAAGTACATCCATACCAAGCATTTGATCTTAATTTCTCCAAATCTTAATCTGTTTTTATGTTTTTAGTCAAACTGAATATTAGTAGCTACCTTTTCAGTATGCCAGAAATAGTGTGTAGAAAACAGTCTGCATAGATAAACTGCCAAATGCAAAGACAGTGAAGGTTGTACAGTGTTGTTTGTAGGATTTTGTTCCATATATTTTTATTAACTGCTGTTGTGAAAAAGAAGCGGTTTTGTGTAGATGACATTTTTGTAACAAGACCAGTGGAAAATGTACTTTAAAATTTTTAAAATTGGAGATGCAACCTTAGTCACCATTGGCAAATTGAGCAATGTAGGTGACAATTTTAGGTTCTCCTTGTAGAAGTACCCGGTGGCAGTTGAAAGATTAAGGACATGCAGCTATTTCATAAAATCAATCAGTTCTGAAATACTGGAAGGAAGCTGAACCTGCTTCTACTTTTGGGGAAGGCTCCAACAGATTACTTCTGCAATAAGATGAATAAAGATTAGAAGTCTCCGGACCATATTTGACTGTAACTTTAACCATCACTTGCAGAAATAATCATTTACAGGAGAGTCTAGTAAATGTAGTGGAGTAGAATAATAGATTTCACATTTATATTAACCAGCAAGACATAGTCATTGAACAGACTGACTAAAAAAATCTTATAAACCAGATGCTCTATCTGGTTTCTCAGATACTGCAATACTGAGAGCCATATATACTTATATATTTACATATTTATTTTTACATATTTACATATTTCTATCTTTATGTTTTATAGTTATTTATATTTTTATAGTCATGTACCTATATTTAGATATTTATATATTTATATATATATATTTATGTATTTATAAATTTATATATTTTTATTTAAATAATTGTCTTCAGCTAAAATGAGGGACAGATTTATAACAAATTTCTTAAACACAAGCCAGTGAGAAAATTCAAAACTTTTACAGAGTTCGAGACTACGTTTCTCTACTTACTTGAGATTTGGTTTTAGCAGATCTTGTATCTCTACTGACTTAACTTTTTGTCTCCAAACAACCTGAAATATTTTGACCTCCATCACTTGTCTCTAAGTAATAGAGCAATCCAAACAAAACTGAGCTGCAAACAAAACATCTGCCAAATTTATTTCATCTAGTTTTCTTTAACTGTGGAACCAAAATTTCTCCATGGAAAGGTATAAAAGAAACTGACATCACATTAAAAAAAACCCAAAAAAATCTAAAGATTCTACAGTATGGCTTAGAAAAACACTATTCCTAGCTACTGAATCACATTGTCTAGTGCTGACATTATTTAGAAGCATTGAAATTAAAAGCTATATAGAAAAGATTAAAAAAAACCCCACCACAATCTTTTAAATTAGGATTTGAATTAGTACGACTAATAGAAAGTTGCTGTGATATTGTATAACGCTGGGGAAATTCAGATAATGTAGATCAGGCAGTTAACAAATAGGGGACTACGAAAGCTGTCTAAGCTGCTAGGATCTGGGGTGCAACCCAGGAAATCAACAGAAAGAGATCCTTGTACCTAAAACAACTTAGTCTACAACCATGAAGAACTGAGAAACACCACTGTCTATAGCATCTCAAATCTATACATGTGAGAGAAAGGTACGCAGAAAAGAGCCACTATGAAGACACCTTTCTCAAAGGCACTTAAACGACACTTTCCTCAAGCATTAGTTAGTTTTATGGAGCCAGAAGATCTATTGGTATGGTGTTCATCAGAGACAGGCACAATTGCCAAGGTGGGTACCCAATAAAGAAGTTCACAAAATAAAGTTTCATCCCTTTGCAACCAACTCCTAAAGGCACACATTTTTAAAACAATGAAAAGTCATCTAAAACCCCACACTCAAATAGCCCAACCCCCCAATAAAACCCAAACAAAACCCCACACAATTAACTGACAACAAGAAAACCACACAGCAGAAAAATATGAGATTCCCAGTAGCCAAAAATGAACATACAGTATCATGTACTTGTACTGTCAGCATTTTCTACATTGTGGATGCTATTGAACACCTGAATGGACATAAACAGAAATCTTTTTATAATTGATAGAAGCATGAAAAGTTTTCTTAACATTTTCTTCCCTATGCCTACTAGCCCTTGACAGCAGGTGTCTAAGTGATAGATGCTAGTATGTAAGCTGCCAAGGACACAGGTTCCAAGGAATAATACCCTCTAGGCTGCACCTGTTTCTTCACTTTAAAGCTGAATGAGAGTCTGCATTCTCTGCTATATCTCTGCAAAAGGTCCCATTTTTGCAAGGGATGTACAATGGTTTTTTTGTACTGTGATCCAGAACATTACCTCTGTGGTTTAGCCTACATACTTCAAAAAATCTTCACCAAACTCAAGTGTTGTAGATGAAATGTTCTGGTCTAGTCTCTTCTTTACCATTGATATCCCAGTGACTGAAATATTAATGGCATCTTGCAGAGACATCTCAAGTGCACAGTCTTCATTCATCAAAGAGCACAGATAATTGAAGCAAGCCACATGCATCACTGCACCATTCCCTCTGATTCTGCCTGGTTTATATTTGCCTTTTCCTGGGAACCTCTGTTTCCTATGGCTACTTGTATATAGACTGAAATAGAGGCTACCTGCAGTACAGTTTTCTTGAAGGAATTGGAGATATTCTTTTATTAAATGACTGAGTTCTACATTCACTATCTCCATATTGCTTTTTCTTCCTTTTTTTTTTTTTTTTATTATGTATATACTGCTGATTTCAACACAAGATGGGGACCATACTCTAATGGAAATTCCTAGTCCTAAATCACTCATGGATTCTTGGGAGTTCTGAAATAGAGTTTGGCATGTGCCCTCATTCTTTTAATAGAACTAAGAAGGTGCATATGGCAGCAACAAGCTGAAACTGGCACTTTCAAAGAACAGAAGCATCAGAACTTGTTTGATAGGTGCTGCTGCGCACTCACAATTCCTCTATGTCTGACAGAGGTAGATACCGAGACTGGAAGTAAACCAGGATCCTCAATTTGGAGTTTATAAACTGTAAATCCATGTCTGTCATCCTACAAGAAACTGCTGCCTATGTAGCCTGCTTTTGAAAAGCTGTCATATTATTTTTATCAGTGGTCATTGTGGTCAACTACGGTGATTAGAGCAATGCCACTTTCCCTCTCTGTGAACAATACTGATGAGTGATAACTTTTAGGTGAAAGAAGAAAATGCTGGATATCTAAGGGTTTACGCTAAAGTAACTGTAGGACAAAGGTAAGGTTTATGTAGAGACTATTGTTTGTTTACTGTAGGACTGTCATACCCCACATTGTACCTTTCTCCCTAGTTGGAAACTCAACTGGACATTGTGGGTAATGCTGAAACAAGACCTTCTCTCTTAGATTTCATCATTTTCCTTGGATGCAACCCATGGCAAGAGGAAATATTTTCTTAGCCTGCCTAAGCACCAGAGCTGGGGTTCAGAACCCTCTAGGCATTATGAAAACAGAGACAGTTTCTACTGTCTCTGGCCTCTATTATGTTTTTTTTAACTTGGTATTTATCATATCTGAGCCTATTCCTCAGTATGTGGATAGTGGGTGGGTGTGGTTAGTGGCTGAGCTATTGTGCTTTCCAAAACCGTAAACTGTGGGTGTGTCTTCTGACAGATGATCTCTAGTTCTTCTTTTCTTAAAGCACAGCCCTGTTTTAATTTTGCAGACAATATTAAAGTATAAACTATTGAGTGACTATTAATCATGTTAAGATAAAGGGACTTTTTGTAATTACTCAGCGTTTCCTCACTTTAGCTGAAGGAAGCATCTGCAGGACACAGACATTTTTTCCATTTTAAGTTCATTTTAATTTTATTATTAAAGTCTTCAGCAACATATAAGTGCATATAATTTCCATTCTTCTTAAAATCCCTGGACAAAAGATGAAATGACCAAAGCACTGCAAATTAAATGTAAAATCTTTACCCTACATTACCTGGTTCAATAGACTGTAAAAATAACCTAGCCCTAAGACACCTGGTTCTGTGTTGCTATCAGTAGATAATATTGTTCCTACTGCTGCCATCCTATTTTAAACTTTTTTTTTCCTTTTTTCTAAATAAAGAATGAAAAGCAAAGCACTTTTAACTTTCCTACTTTTCATCCAGATGTCCTATTTAAACCTTGGCAACCAGCCAGAAATACAAAATAGAATGGAAAAACTTTTTAAAAAATCTCTCCAACTACTTTTCTGTCTTGCTTTATGTCCACTATTTTAGGTTTTTATTCCAATTTTCTTTTTTAAATGCTAATATCTGAAGACCAAAGAACACCTGTCTCATTACCCATCTGATGTTACTGTTATGTAGTCATTTTTTATTTCCAGAAAAATAGTATTTCCATATTTTTATACCCATTCAAGCAAAATACCGTTACCAGTTCCTCATTTATCCTACTAAGAGGTGGCTTTAGGTGAACTGCTTCTTAGGACATTAGGGACAGAAATGGCCAGAAAGCTTCTTTTCTCTGTGGTTTGGTTCAGAAAATCAAACCTCATTGAATTGCAGCTCCAGAAGTATTACAGTTGCTGGCTGGACGTTACCAGGAAGAGTAGAAAACTACAACTTGCATGAAATGGGTGTCCTAAGGAAAAATAGGAGACTGGTAAAAAGAATGGCTTTTCAAGTGTAGGTTGATCTGTTCTCAATAGAGAATGACAAAAATACTGTCATAGCTGAGGTCATTCCTCAGTTTGGAGTGCTAATCATTCGCTGAATGAAAAAAACAAGCAGATACCTATGTCAGCCCCTCAAGACTGAGTATTTTAAACTCACCAGCTTTTAAATTGATTCTGATTGCCATTGATCAAAAATTTTTTTTTTTAATCAAATGATTCAAATCACAATGTAATGTAGCTTATTAAAATGTCTATGTGTATTTTTCAATAATCTGAGCATACAGTACCAATTTCTAAACAAAATGTTCTCTGCATGTAGGATTTGGTCAGGCTGAGAGTGGAAAGTTGGCATCTTTACTCTCTCCTCTTTCAGTGTTTGGTTTGGTTTTTGGTTTTTTTGGTTGGGTTTTTGTTGTTGTGTTTTGTTTTGCTTTGTTTTCCGTTTTGCATCCTCTTTCTTTGTACTCTTCAGTGTTTAACTGACGTATTTTCTACTCAAACAATCAGATAGTAATAGTTTACGCAATAATGTGGGAAACTTGAAGAAGCAGAAGGGCTTTAAAATCAGACATTATGAAACCTCACATTACCTTTTGAGTCCCTCCCACCCTCTCCCAGTGCCCCGTTGCTGAGAGTCTGTATGGATAGACAAACCACAGTAACTTGGTTGTCGACTGTGATCAGCTGACAGGTGAGATGCATTTTCCTGTATGTATGTGCCTAGGTCTTTGTAAATGGAGTGGAATGGAAAGTATGCCACAGTCAATAGCCCCAAATTGCCTCTTAAGACATTGCATGGCTCAGGTGAACAGGAAAGGTGTTGGGTTTCTTTTATTTCTTAGTGCTAGGCTGACACATTTTACTGCCATTTATATAAGCTAGGAACACACAAACAATTAAGATTGATGTTTTATAGCTCTTTTAAATGGCAATAACTCCCTTGTTTTGTAGTCTTATGTCTGTACCTAAAAGCTGGGTGTTGTTTAAACCTTCCCAGGTTGTCCTCTGTTTTTCTGGAGCATTCCAACTCTAGTGACGTTTCACAGCTCCATTCCTGTGCTCAAATTATTTCTCTTCATGTGATTTCTTCCTGGCACCACCGGCTCCTCACGATTTCTCAGAGCCAAGGAGTCTAACAGAGTTCTGCTTCCTTCAGTGTTTCATTTTGAACTGATCAGAATTCTATAGCATAATCCCCTGCACAAGAAAACAGCCCATTTCTAAAGGTTTTTCTCTGAACCTTTTAGATACAAGATCTCCTGCACAACTGGAGAATACAGCATCATTACCTGTCAGGGAAGAATGCCGCAGACCTGCAGACTAAGAAACAAATGTAAAAGGGTTATACCGGGAAGATTTTACATTTTGGATGGCTGTACAGGAATGCATCTTGTGCTGAATAAGGAACTGCTGGATCACTTTCTCTCAGTAAGTCCTGAATAAATACATGTGAAATTTATTCTTGGAAATCCTAGCCATGAGTGTTCCAGCGAGCTTGTGGAGAAGTAGATCCCAGAGGATTTGGGGGCAAATCTTAAAAAGTATACAGATGCTCATGAAATTTCAAAACTTGGAAGGTTCTAACTGTCAGCACTGTTAGGAGGAGTAAAGCACCTAGGTATGATAAAAGATCCCACCGGGAAACAGTTGTTGTTTACTGGTGGGCAACTTGGAATTAGGGCCTCTGTCCTTGGACATCTGGAAGTACTGAACTCAAAGCCCATCCTTGGCACATCAAGACAGTTATTGTACCTTCCACCAGTTCGCTCAGTTGATGTTCTTGTTTGTGGAAAAGGAAATATGCAGAGGGATATTTTGGGAAATCTGTCTGGTATGAACGACCTAGTAATATGGTTGTTTACAATACATAAGATGACTGGGGCAGTCCTCCTTCCACACAAGGACAAAGGCCTGGAAAATAGATCTCTACAGATATGTATTTATAAGGTTAGGAGATTTTTGCGCCCATGGACATGTGAGACATGAACACAGTAAGTGTACTAATTTTTCAAATGTCATAAATGTGTTACATAAGCCTCTGGGAAAGTATATGCATAGGTTTCAATTCCCTTACCAGAAAAAAAGTACACTTCTTTACAATGTTATACATTGTATGTACACAAGAGATTGTTTCCAGTAGAAAGAATTTTACAATCAATCAGACTACTGACAATTATTGAATACTATTAATACAGGGAATCATGGAATCATAGAATCATAGAATGGTTTGGGTTGGAAGAGACCTTAAAGATCAGCTAGCTCCAACCTACCTGCCATGGGCAAGGATACTTTCCATTAGACCAGGTTGCTTAAGGCCCTGTCCAACCTGGCCTTGAACACTGCCAGGGATGGGGCAGCCACAACTCCTTTGGGCAACCTGTTCCAGTGTCTCACTGCCCTCATAGTAAAGAATTTTCCTAATGTCTAATATAAATTTCCCCTCTTTCAGTTTGAAATCATTCCCTCTTCTCCAATCGCTACATACCCTTGTAAAATGTCCTTCTCCAGATTCCTTCTAGGCACCCTTTAGGTACTGGAAGGCTGCTATAAGGTCTCCCCTGAGACTTCTCTTCTCCAGGTTGAACAAGCTCAACTTTCTCAGCTTGAAGGTGAAGGACTTTAATATCACTAAGAGCTCTTTATTGAAGTAAATAAACTGATACTGTACCTGACATCCCCATTTAACAATACATCCTATATCTATCTGTTTGGAAGCTTCATGAGATGAATATGAAAAAGGGATTGCAAAAAATTGTCCAATTACACTTTTTCTCATCTCTGTTTTCTAATACACTTACTTCTTTATTCTGAGAAGTTCTTAAAGCTTTTTCTGCTAACCCACATAAGAGATGAGTCTTCTCTAAAGAGCCAGGGGGCTCCAATATTCTATTTTACTTGCAATGAGGTAATATGACCAGACTAGGTTATCTCCAGAGTGAAAGAAAAAGCCTGTTCAAAAGAAAAAATAATAAAAGAAATAAATATAAATAATAAAATAAATTAAATATATAAAAATATAAAATAAATAAAATAAATATAGAAATAAAATAAAATAAAATATAAAATAAATAAAAATAAATAATAAAAAGGGGATAACTCTAGCATCCAAATTAATCAACTGCAAGAATGACACTTTTGACCATGGGGAGTCAGATACATGCTTTCTTACTTCCAAAGCTAGCCCAGGAGAACCTAAGCCAGCTAACGTAAAGTTACTTCTGTGCTATCCCTTGCTGAACATGTATTCACCAAACTGTACTTACAGTCATGGAACAGATGAATGTATCTGTAGAATTACTTTTTTCAGCTCCCACTTGCATTCACCAAAATCAGGAAATGTAGGAGTGGAAGAATGCAGTTATCTTCAGTGGCTTATTTTGAAGAGACCTGCTTGTAAGTCAACAAATCAGAAAGCAAGCTGTAGTACACAAATCTATGGCATATTTGGCCTCAGGACTCAACAACTAATTATCCAGAAGCTTTGCCTTTTTTTTTTGACATAGTATCAGAAGGCAGAAAAGAGTTTCCAAAGTTGGTGTGCTTTGAAGGACAAATTGAACAACTACTCCAAAGAATACCCATGTTCCAGTAATAATTGAAAATAGAGGTGTTAATATAAAATTCTGACATTACCTACACAGTTTTACATGAAAACCCACATCCTTCTAAATACACTTAGACATGTCTTTTTTAACTGCTGGTGTGAGAGCTAAAAGCTCATAATTTCTTATGCGTTTGTAGGTATTATAGGGGTGCTTTTTCACTATGGCCATGAACCATGGTCAATGATAAATCCCATGTGTATCAGAAACATAAAATATAGACCAGTTTTCAAGCCTATAGGACTATTAAAATAATTACATACAGTTTCCCCTGGTGATTAAAGTAACCCCTTCCAATCCTCAAACACAGACTGATGTCAGAATATCAAAAGGAAGCTGATCCATTCAAAGTGAAACAGTAGGATACATAGCAAAGGGTTAGGCAGATGGTAAATTCCCCTTAGTGAAACTGGATGATTATGTAAAATGAAAATTAAAAAAGTTCCCACCACATATGGCAGGCAAACTTGAGAACTGGTATCTAAAAGATTGAGAGAAAAGATGTTCCTCCTTTTAGCTGCTGGGTAGAAGGGAAAAGAGTCCCGAGCATCTTAATCATTGCCTTCCTTCATTCAAAAGCTGTTTTCAATAAAGCCCTCTCCTGCAACACAGCCATGCCTTCAAAAGGATCTAAGTTTTAAGTTGCCTTTTATCAGCTGAATAGTTCATATGCTTCTCTGATAGTGATTGTTTTAATCATCAAGAAATGAAGACAGTTAGTTATCACACCTAGGTGCACCCTTTGATATAACCGATATATTGAACATTATTAGTTCGATTTCCTATTAGCAAGTTGTATTTGAACCGACTCCAATAGCTTTGTATATTTGAAAAGATTACAAAAAGTTATTTCCTTGTTTTATGCACATGAATTCTAGCCAATGGATTATTCATGCATAATTTCCTATGGTATTTATAATTTACATTTCCTAATATATCTGGTATTGGTATCTAGCAGTGTTGTTCTCTCTGCTCACTGGGTATAAGAAAACTTGAGGAAGCATAAAGGAAACTATATATTTCATATATATAAAAAATATATATATACACAGAAACCCATATTTCTACAAGAGGCTGTGATGACACACACTTTCCTTCATCAGACTAAACTGTGGTTGACATGGATCATGAGAATCATAGAACCATAGAATCATAGAATGGTAGAATGGTTAGGGTTAGAAAAGACCCTAAGATCACCCAGTTCCAACCCTCCTGCCATGGGCAGGGATGCCTCACACTAGACCATGTCACTCAAGGCTCTGTCCAACCTGGCCTTGAACACTGACAGGGATGGAGCATTTACCACTTCCTTGGGCAACCTGTTCCAGTGCCTCACCACCCTCACAGGAAAGAACTTCTTCCTTATATCTGATTTGAACTTCCCCTGTTTAAGTTTGAATCTGTTACCCATTGTCTTGTCGCTGCAGTCCCTGATGAAGAGTCCCTCTCCGTCATCCTTGTAGACTTCCTTCAGATACTGGAAGGTTGCTATGAGGTCTCCACGCAGCCTTCTCTTCCCCAGGCTGAGCAGCCCCAACTTTCTCAGCCTGTCTTCATACAGGAGGTGCTCCAGCCCCCTTATCATCCTCATGGCCCTCCTCTGGACTTGCTCTAACGGCTCCATGTCCTTCTGATTTTGAGGACACCAGAACTGCACGCAGTACTGCAGGTGGGGTCTCACAAGAGCAGAGTAGAGGGGCAGGATCACCTCCTTCAACCTCCTGGTCATGCTTCTTTGGATGCAGCCCAGGATACGGTTGGCTTTCTGGGCTGCAAGCGCACACTGAAGCCGGCTCATGTTCAGTTTCTCATCCAGCAACACCCCCAAGTCCTTCTCCTCAGGGCTTCCCTGAATCATTTTTCTGCTCAACCTGTTGCTGGGCATGGGATTGCCCTGACCCAGGTGTAGAACCTTGCACTTCGCTTTGTTGAACTTTGTGAGGTTTGCACAGGTCCACCTCTCTAGCTTGTCGATGTCCCTCTGGATGGCACCCCTTCCCTCCAGTGTATCAACCATGGACTTGTGCATCTTCAGGTTCTTAAGATGATCTCGAACCTGATCCTCTAGTACAGTGGGCCTAAGGTCTTCATGGTCACAATCCCTGCACCTGCCTTCCAAGTCTTGTGTGGTGTGGTCAGAGTACTTGCCAGTAATGACTAAGGCAGAGAACTCATTGAGAACCTCAGCCTTCTCCAAATGCAGGGTAGCCACTTCTCCTGTTTCCTTCCAGAGAGGGCCCACATTACCCTTCATCTGCCTTTTCTTAGCAACATACCTATAGAAGCCTTTCCTGTTATCTCTGACATCGCTGGCCAGACTCAATTCTAACTGGGCCTTAGCTTTCCCGACTTGGTCCCTAGCTTCCCGGGCAACGTTCCTGTATTCTTCCCAGGCTGCCTGTCCTCGCTTCCGCCTTCTATAAGCTTTTTTTCCTCTAAGTTTCCTCAGCAGTT
This sequence comes from Strigops habroptila, assembly GCF_004027225.2. Taxonomy (NCBI): domain Eukaryota; kingdom Metazoa; phylum Chordata; class Aves; order Psittaciformes; family Psittacidae; genus Strigops; species Strigops habroptila. The sequence goes on from NC_044302.2 coordinate 69,847,728, forward strand.
CCTTATCCATCCATGGAGGCTTCCTGGCACTCCTGCTGCATTTCCTTCTTGGGAGGCAACACTCCTGAGCTTGAAGCAGGTGATGCTTGAATATCAACCAGCATTCTTGAGCCACCCTGTTCTCTAGCGCTTTATCCCATAGAACCTTACTGAGCAGACTCCTGAAGAGGTCAAAGTCTGCTCCCTTGAAGTCCAGGGCAGTGAGCTTGCTGCTTGCCCTTCTCACTGTCCTGAGAATCTCGAACTCGACCATCTCATGATCACTACAGCAAAGGCTTCCCTGGAGCATGACATTCATCGCCAACCCCTCTCTGTTGGTGAGCATGAGGTCAAGCATGGCACCTCTCCTTGTCATCTCCTCTATCACTTGCAAGAGGAAGTTGTCTTCCATACGATTAAGAAACGTAGATTGCTTGTGCCGGGCTGTACCTTCCCTCCAACAGATATAGGGGTGGTTGAAGTCCCTCATGAGCTTGCAAGCATGAAGCTGCTCCTATCTGCCTATAGAGAGCCTCATCCACACAGTCCTGATCAGGCAGCCTGTAACAGACCCCCACAGTAATGTTCCCCATCGCAGTTTTCCCTTTAACCCTAACCCACAAGCTGTCTGTTGACTCATCACCTACCTCCAGGCAGGGTTTCATACACTCCAGACTATCACTGGTGCAAATAGCTATACCCCTCCCTGTGTGGCTGGCCTGTCTTTCCTAAAGAGCCTATAACCTTCTATTTCAACACTTCAGTCATAGGAGCCATCCCACCATGTTTCTGTGATTCCAATATTGTCACATCCCTGTAGCTGTGTATGCATCTCTAATTCCTCTTATTTATTTCCCATACTATGGTTGTTTGTATAGAGGCACCTGAGCCTAGCTCCAAATAAAGCTGGCTCGTTGGCTGGAGCAGCTGAAGTAGCTCTGCATCACTCCAAGCACTCATTATAAGTGCTGGCATCTGACTGATAGGGTTGGAATACATTGGTTCCTCCCTTGCCCAACAAATCTATTTTAAAGCTTCCTTGACCAGCCTGGAAAAGTCTCCTACCAAAGCAGCTCTTTCATTTCTTTGTCAGATCAGCCCCACCAGAGTCCAGTAGACCTGGCTTCCCAAAGCCAGTCCCATGGTCTAAGTAACCAAATCCCTCACTATGGCACCACCCCTGTAACCGTTTGTTAATCAGCCAGATCTGCCTAGCCTTTTCAAGGTCCTCCCCTTTGACCTGGAGGATCAATGAAAAAACTATCTATCTGAGCCTCAGAACCCCTAAGCACCTTTCCCAGGGCTCTGTAGTCCTTCTTAATGCTTCAGAACATTTTAGAAAGAAGTTAAAAAGACACAGTTCTTTTAAAATTGCATGGTATTCTTGTACCTCAGCCTGTGGTGATGAATACCTGTTCCCAATGTCATTATTTTCATTATAATTTTCTGCCCTGTTTAGGACACTTAACTAAATAACTTCTGTAGAACAGGGAGTCAATAATTTCCTACGCACACTATAATATGAAAGTTAATGGCTGAATTAAAGGCTGGTGTAAGTCTCAAGAAGTAACTACAGTTATACTGTATATTAATTTAAATTATGAATAATAATGACAAAAATATAATAGTCTCAAATACTTAGAAATTTCCATTATTTTATTTTACTGTTATGGAATTTGTGTCTAATTATGTCATTCTGCTATATATCATGATGGTATTTCTTTTTATTATGAAAGTGTAGGCAGATATTTGAGCATAGCTAAATGAATTACTTTATCTACAAGCTACTGGTACTCTTCTCTGTTAGTACAATTATTTCACTTCAGTTTATATTTACACCCGTTGGCTTGTCAAAACAGTATTTTCAACAATGGATTACTTAGATATCTTTTGCTGGTTTGAATATTCAGAACAGTCTTTAAAATGTGAAATTGTCTTTCAGTAGGAGGAACAATCCCTAGCTTTTCCTTCTTTCCTATGTTATTAGACCAGGTAAGAATGGAAGCATGTGAGCTGACAACTCTGGTCTAATAATGGACCAGCAATGCATAACCTTGTTGGTCTGAACACAAAATGCATAGACGACTGAAAAAGAACAGAATGTCATGTAACAGTAGGAAAGATGAAATTACAGTACTTAGTAATGGTTTCTCAAACGGAAAATATTCTCCGTTCTGAGTGCTAGAAAATCAGTTTGTAAATGCTAGTAAACATAACAAATTTTCTGTCACAGTTGGTTCCTAATGCCTGCACCACTCTTATCACTTTTATGTTTCTTGTCTATCATCTGCAAAATGAAATATTATTACATTAAACTATTTATTAAGTCTTCATAACACCTATGGAAGCAGCCACTACTGTGGAAAACAACTGTATTAGGTAATTACCCATTGTCAGCTTTGCCTTAGGATGGAAAACTAACTAGTTGCTGATTACTTAAAATGGCTGACTCCTTGGGAAATGACATTTCAATAATGCATGACTTAAACACCACACTGTACTACTTATCGTTTACAAAAATTATCTGTTCCTTTCCATTGCCTCTATTCCCTAGTTTGGAATATACATTGAGGTAAAATGAGTCCACACTTAAAAGCAGGCACCACTACTAACCAGTCAGCCTCTTCAAGATAAATTGCTTGGGGAGTGTAAAGGTGAAGCAGAGAGAAGTAATAGATGGGTTCTGCATTTATTGAAAACAATAACATATTTCATTATACATTTGCTTCCTGTTCTATTTTCTTTTTATATTTCTATCCATTTTTCATACGAGCTACCATTGTGGAAAAAGTTATTTTTTAACTAGAAAGGTTCTTATAACCACAAACTCGGTGTCATTCTACCAACTTAAAGGCTCTGTAAGATTCTATCTCTCCTACAGAACATCATGCAAATAGAGGAAAGAAAAAAAGAGGCTATTTTTTCTGCAGCTTAAGCCAGCTATTTCTGCAAAAGTCTGTGGCCACATTTCACTTTGAAATTATTTTTTAGATGAAGAAAAGAGTTATTGACCAATACTAATTATGTTTGTTAAATAACAACTTTTTTCACAAAAAAAAAAAAAATTAATTTAGAGATAGCAAAATAGTTTTTACAATCTTGGGAAGTATTAGGCCATCCAACATAGAATAATTACAATGCAACTTTTGAGATCAACTATAGTGAATATAAAATATTCATATTTAATAGTTGACAAATGAGCTGCAGGACAAAGCTCTTCTTTTTAATATAAATAATTGGTCAAGCAACCATAAATCATGAATGAAGTAATACCATATTTGTGAACAAATATAAAAGCTGACTTCTCAAATAAGCTAAAGACAATGAATAATTGACTTAGTTGTAATCATATATAAATAAACTTAACCTTACACTGTAGTAACAGCCAACACACGCAAGGGTCTAAGAATGAATTTTCCTGACAGCGATGAGAGTTTTACAAAAGTCTTGTTTTTATTAATGTTACATGACAGTTTAGTTAAACTTTCCTTTAGGAAAAATAATGTGTGTTTAACTTATTCATTTCTTTCTCTCACGTCTTGTTAATGAGACAAATTTGATAAACATTTGTTGTGATTTGTTGGTGTTATGTGTTGTCAAGATGTAATTCTGATCTAATTAACTTTTTCAAAGTACCTGAAATTAGGAAAAGTAATTATTTCCCTAAATATTATCCATTTTCTTTAAATGAAGTATTAGTTTCCAAAACAAAACGTGATTGAAAAACAAGTGATAATTACATTTGTGTTTAATTGTAGAGAATATGTAAATTGTATGCATGATTTTCTAAATGCATGCCACATTTTTCTGCCAATATACAAAACATGACATTTACAACAATATTTTCAAGGGAAACAGGTAACTTCGGTTATAGAAGTTGGTAGTGAAATGACAGTTAGAAAAATAATTACCTGTAAAAATGAGTTATATTCAGAGTCTTCCTCTGAGCTCTACTAGCTTTTCAAGGATTCCTGGACCCAATCTAATGCATCTAATAATATCTTAGCCACAACATAGTTTTTAGCTGGTTTTCCTGCCTATGAGCTTTTCACTCACAGTTGGTCCTATATTTGATCTTCACTTAACTTTCTCACTACTTGGTAGGGGTAGCTTCTGCGTTACAACAGTTGTTTGCTATATGCTAGTCACATCCTTGTTGCCATTTTCCTCTTAGGAAGTATAAGTTAAATGATCTACTGAATTTGCAAAATAAAATACTGTGCACTGGCTCTTAACCTTCTAGGACAAAGCACTGTGCTACCTTTGACACAGGTTCCCCTGGGTTAAAATTCTAGCTTGCTACAGCTGGAGTGTCCATAATGTTGTACTATAATCTGTCACCAAAGCATGTGTCCTGTACAGATGGGGGTACACTGGTCATGTTTTTGCTCTATGGACAGACAGAATAGAAAGGAAGGCGTTTAGTGTTTTTAATCCAAATGATCAGACGGATGACTGCAGAGGTCTTGTCAAGGGTATCATGCATTAACATGAATAGCAAGCAGTAAAGTCTTAAAAGAAAGAAATGAAAACAACATCAACAAAAAAAAATCAGACCCTAAATACAGAAGTATAATCTCACGCCTGTGCTGCACTCCACCCACATTTTGAAGCAATTTATGGCAATAGCAATAGGAATTGAATTTAGCAGAGTGAAACAAAATATGATCCACTTGAAATATAACAAGGAAAAAACACATTAGCCTAATTTATTCATCTCTTAATGACTTAAAGAGTAGCTGTGTTTATGGGCAAATTGTTAAGAACTTGGTACAGCCAGGACCTAGCAGACACTGAAACAGCTGTTAGAGTCTTACAGGAGTGCCTACACACATTGTCAAGACCATTTCTGCGGTAACCCCTCACACTATAACACAAAACCTTCTCATATGGATCAGCTCTAGAGAGGAAATGTGTCTTTTGCTAGACTGGAGCCAAGTGGGACCAATGAGTCATGTACTTTATACAAAATAAGGGCTCTGGATTCCCCCTCATTTTAAAAGGCGTGTAGAAAATGGCAAAGGGAACGCAAAGCACGCCCATGCCCTGCTGTCCTTGTTGCCCCATGCCTTACTCAGAAAAATCCCCAAACTTGGGTCCTGTGAGTGTGGAATCTGGGGTGGATATTGATATTGCTGCATGTGCCAGCTTTTCACTTTAACTGCTCTTTGGCAGGGCCACTTGCTCAGCGAACCTTTGTCTGTGCCTGAAACACACCGGGGGAAAGGGGAATGGTGTTGCTTAGCAACTGTTCAATTTTTCATCAGGTAGCACATGGTTATGGGAAAAAGAAATCTGTAAAAACAGTGGATTTGGGTCCTATCCAGGAATTTTATTTAATTTTGCAGGATCAGGCTTTTCCCTTACAAAAATCTTGGCCTATCTTGATTCCTCAAAAACTAAAGCACAGAGATGGCCAAACTACATCAGTCTGTAAAGGGGAGGTAATGTTAGCCTAACCGTGCATTTAATTCAGTCTTACTGATGAATCTGTTCCAGTATGCACTTCAAAAGAATACATCTTAAATAAAAAAAATTCTCAAAGTGTACAATTAATTTATTTCCTTTTATACCCTGGTTTAATTATGTGGGAATACAAATCCATGCCTAAAAATTAAAGTCAATCTCTCTTTTATAGTGGTAGGATATTTAAATATTTAATCCCTTTTGTGTTAGTGGGGTTTTGATTTCATTTTATGTATTTATTTATTAATAATGAATAAATAGTGGTAAGGAATCCTGGCTGGAGAATAATTCTTGTCTCTGTGTCTCCTCATTGTCTACACACCTGTAGCGGAGGGTGTAATAGTCTTTCTCATGGAAAAAATTATATTATTGTACTGGTAAAACCTTGCAAAAAAAAAACCCCAAACATCTGTGGATTTGAGGTACCATAGCAGCACCAGAATTGGTAAAATCAATACCCCTAACTCTGGGTGAAGAAAATAAGGCTATTGCTATTTAACCTATCTAGTCTTAAACAGAAACTACCCTATTTTTCAACTGTACTGCCATTTTAGAAATCAGAGCAAGAATTTTTGCATCTCCTGTGCAAATCGTATTTTGGTTTTGAGTCCAATTTAAATTTAAAAAGCAAGCAGAAACATTGTTTTTCTGAGTATATGGGGGCAACTTCCAGTTCTGTTTGCGTCTGTACGAAACTTAGAACTAAGTAAAAAAACCCCAACTGCCTTAGTGGACTGTTTTGAAGAGACTGCTAACAATCAGATAAACAAGAAGAAAGCTGCTCAAGGAAGTGGACAGGCTGAAGTTGTCTGCATTCATACCATGTGAACCCAGGTCTCTCTCTGAATCTGTTCTTTGTGTACAATACCATTTGATGATTAGCTCTTTCAGAGAAAGTTGTTCAGGGTTTTGCTCTGAAGTCATTCCATGCTGGAGTAGAGCTTTGGAGGACTGAAAAATACACTCTGGGTAGTTCTGTACATATGTGTGATCAACGTGTGTGTTTACAGTTATGCTCCATATTGTGAGTTATAGTCATGGTTTTTTGGATCTCAGAAAATTTGGATGAACCTGCAGGTGGAAAAGATAGGATAGGTACTGTACAATGTTAAGATTCTCTACCAACCTCAATGCATCATCCAGTGCATTACTTGTAGACCATATTGCTTCAAATAGATACTTTTTAATAAAGGAAAAGAAGATGAGTGGAAGTGAGGAAAAACATAAAGTTTGTCTAATTCTCTTATGTATTGCCAACTAGTGATAATTACTACATACCCTGATTTTGGCCAGGATAGAGTTAATTTTCTTCCTGGTAGCTTATGTTGTGCTGTGTTCTGAATGTAGGATGAGAACAGGAAATAAAAAACTTAGGGCTATGAAATAATATTTCCCAGCAGATTTAGCTTAAGGAAATCATGCAAAACATTCATTTTTGTTGAATTATTTTCTATGCAAGCTTAGGGGGATTGTTATGAGTAGATAGAATATTAAGATTATGTATGAACAGGTGCTGCCTAGCAAAGAGTTTCAGCATTGATCTAAACAGACTGAATGGGACAAAAAAGTCTCTGTGGTTACAAACTTCTCCATACTCTATCATTATTCCCTCTGCACTTCGTGGCTGTGATAAGTACACTTTTGGAACTGCAGTGTGACAGAGGTGGACTGTATGAAATTGATTTACACCTTAAGCCTCAGTGGATGGTTCCAGGGAAATTACATACTTCATTACACTTAAGCACAGAGAGATGAACAATAATGAAATGCTAATATGCAGTAGCCATAGGATACTGATTATCGACATAAATAGTGGTCCAAAGAAATAGCTCAGGGGCTTTTCGAATGACTAAGCAACAATCAATGTAATGAGTTTAGCTAACTCTTGATAGGAATATAATCTAATGGAGTAGTATTAAAATGAAGAATAATGTACATGTTGAAAAAATCACATATATCAGAGATACAGAAACGATCTGCCTAGAATATGGACAAATTAAATATAATACTTCTGCATAAGGGACAGGTGAGCTAAAAAATAAAGTGTCAGCATTAATGTGAGTTGTGTTTGTTTTTTCAAATGCATTCACTGTTAAAGCAACATTAACAAATGTTTTGTGTTTAATAAGGTCTACATAACAACAGAAGTTTTGTTTAATTCCTGTTCAGTGTAGATGTGGCACTCCCAAGGCAGCTGACAGCAGCCTCAGCAACATTTTACACTAAAATTTTACATGCATTCACATTATTACTTTAATTATCAGACAGCACCAAGTTTGATATATAATTCAGATATAAAAATATGCTGGTAAATCTAGAATCCAGACAGCTGAAGTTTTAAGGATGGAATTACCTAAAGAGATTGAAGGATTTAAGTACCAAAATTCAAGTTGAGAAATGCACCTAAGTCATTTTAATCTCCTAGGAAATCTCAACAGAAGTTTATGCTATGTAAGACTATTTAACTGCTTGGTCATGCTGTGTGCAAGAAAAGTGACATCTTTCTCAGTCCCCAGAATAGTGCAGTAAAGAAAAATAATTTATCACAACCTTTTCATTACTTATACAATTGTCTTCTTTTTGGCAGCACGTTTGGCTGCTCTTTGCTGGATGCTATTCTGGTTGTGTCCGGTTTCTGAAGTGTACTGACTGCAGACCTTCTAGCACTCTGAACTAGAGAAAAGCAGGAACGGGACTGAGTCAGCAGAAAATCCAAGAGAATTTGCAAGTATGTTTTCTGCTTCTGAAAATACGTTGATCAAATGTTGATCAAGTATCAATACTTGATGATACTTGATGATAAGGTAGTTTTATATTCTCGTTTTAAGTCATATTTAATTCCTGATACCCGTTAATTATTGCAGTAATAATGAACTTTTTTAGCCAATGTGAACAGAGGATCTAATCCTCAAGCACTGAAAATCATTGTAGTTACACATAAGTCAATAATGAAATAGGTGTTTTCTGCAGTACTTTGCCCATTATCCTCCCCCTTCCCTAATTGTATTGCCTTCTTCCTTTAATTTTAATAATCACATTTCTCTCCTGACAAAACTTAAAATTGAGAAAATGCTGGATATTTTCTCCTTCTACAGCATATTAATTTCTCTCATTCATAATCACAGACACATGTAAACACATTACCACAGAGCACAAACTAGCTTATACTATAAATATATGTAGCTATCCAGAGACTGCTGCAAAATTGTGTGTACACACAAGGCAACATTTTTTACTAGGTAATAATTCACAGAGCCACATGACTCCAAATTTTCTTAGTTTCAGAAGAAAACAAGTGAGCATTTTTCAAATATCTACAATATCGTTTTCTTAAATATTTTAATATGTATCTACTAGGGGTTTTTTTAACTGATATAGAAAAGGAAGATTAAGAGATACAGATATTCATTAGGAAAAATGAAAGTGTACAGTAACGGAGTGACAAAATACAAGCCTGAATCTTCAAAAATTATTTAATAGACTCCACACTGTTGAAATATTTCATTGCATTGCAGACTTAACTTGAAGTCACGTACTATAGAAGAAATGCAACAGACATTGGGTGAGTTATCTGAAGAGTCTTACTGGTAACAGCCTTTATAGTGGATAATCACATGGTTTGGGCCTGCCTGTACATGAGCATTTTGGAGTTACGTAGAAAAGGTCCTATAAAAAGAAGCTCTTATAAAAATTATTAGTATTGTTAGTTCAAAATTCCTCTCTAATCAGGATTTCCTCCTTTGGGACAGAGTTATTTCATAAAATAAATTAGTTCAGTTTTTAAATCACAGTGCAGGATGCTTTTACATCTTACAACTTACAATGGACAACTCTGTTCTCAGAACTGGCAACCAAAAACCTGACATATACATTGCATTGATTGGTTTCAACTAATGTCCATTGTAATAACAAAGGTTTTTTTCCCTTCCTGCTTGTTTCCCAAACCTACTGTTTCTGGTATCACTCATGTTACTGATCATTTCCCCATGCATAGAAAGGAGTGTCTTTTTTATTTTTTCTTTCTTTTTTTTTTTTTTCCTAAGGTAGCAGTCAAACCCAATAATATTTGGACGTTTTATCTGTGTTATTTGAAAGTTGATGTTCACTTTTGCAAAGTCTGAGTCAGCTCACATCAGAGGTCTAGTCACTATTTCACAAGTAGATTACAGTTTTGTGATTGGCCAGATCTGATGTTTTTCTCATGTTCATCAAAGGCCAGGCATGCAGTTAAGCTGAGCAAATTTTCACTTTTAAAATGTAGTTTATATCTTGATAACAGCAGAATCAAGCTGCCAAAACTGCATATTACAGTTAAAATGCATTTACTGAAAACATTCAGCTGAATCCCTGTCAAAGAATAGAATATCTGGATGTTCATGGTAAATGCTGCGTATGCTCTGGTGCTTAAGGATCTTTATTACAGTTTCATGAAAAGGTGATATTAGTTCATTCCACATCCAAAGGTTTACAGAGTCTCTTGGAGCATCAAGCAATTCTTCTTTCTGCTTTTTCTACAGCCACTGTTTGTTCTCATGTCTTAAAATAATGCTTTTTAGAGACAGAGGGAAAAGCCTCCAATTTCATTTCAGCAAGCTTTTGCTTGCTTGAGGCAACCAGAGTGTGTTTAAGTGGATACTGCTTCTATTTGCAATGGTCTGCTTTTTAACAGATTGACCCAAAAAATCCAAAATGGTCTCATAGGTTTGCTGAGCCACTGTCCTCACATAAGGGCAAGAAGGAAATTGGATTCATTCCTATATTTTACCCAGAAAAATATGGAGCACTCCTGACTTTCAGGTGGCTTGTTCAGGTTTGTAGGTAGCCTACATCATAAAAAGATTCAGCATCTAGTGTCCGGTGCACACTGCACATTGCACATTGCATGTGCTCATGCAAATTTGGAAACTGCTGTCACAGAAAGAAGAAAAGCCCTAACAAGCTCAGTTTCTCACTAGAAATTACTATTTTATGTTGTGTAGAGTCAGGGAACAGACCCAGTGGAAAAAAAGATGCTCTGAAGTATAAGAATTCCCTTTGGTGAGTAATCCCTAGGTGAAAGTAATGTCCTTTCCTTGGTCTGTTAACTATCTCCCAAAATCTGAGTCATCAGAATTATTTTTCCACTTTGTCATAGCAGAAGTTAGTTGGAAAAGATGTTTTACCTAGTCCCTGCTTAAATCCAAAAGCTGTGTTCTTTTTTTGTCTGTCCATGAAGACAGTGAATGACAAACTCTATTGTCATAAGACTACATTTTTTGTGTTTAGCCATCAATAATCTGATTCTGTTAATGAGGTTAATTTTTCCATTTGCAAGACACAATAGCTAGATAATGCTTTTGTAATGGCATCTTTGATCTGCACTTGTGTCATCACCGTAAATTTTCTAAAGTATTGTTGTTTTCCCCTGTGATCAGAAAAAAGTGTATGACAAAAGACTCAAACCTGTAAGAACCAAAGATGGAGAGGTAAGAATTCATCTGTGAAAGCTGTGCACCTAATCTGAGTGATAAGCCTAAAAAGTAACAGAGAACAAATCTTACGTAAATGCTGCCTTATGTACTTCACTCTTCGGCTTACTCCGTTCAGCTTTTTTCCAGTGCTGTGGAATGTGAAATGCTAGCTGGAGCTCAGGCTTTTCTCCGGATGACTGGCAGTAGTCTCTGCCAATTTATGAACTTGTACAACATGGCAGAAGAAACACAAAAGAAATTAATGTTGATGCTGCTTCTAGAACTGCCGAGGTTCCAGAGGACCATGTGCTGGAAAAAGGAGTCCTAGATCTAGTTCCAAGATCACATGGAGATTTGATCATGGAACAGTTCTTAGCCTCCATAACATGTTTTCCCTCTGTTTGTGTTTCTTAATTGCTAAACTCCTGGACCTTTTGAGGTAAGTCTGTATGTTTCCCTTTTACATGTAAACTTATGCACTTCTGGAGCACCTGATCGATCAGAGATCTAAATCAAAATACAATCATCTCTATTTTATTGTGCTCTCTCAACTTTGAAATATATCTGAGAGGGAGTGTTTCAGTAGCTAAGACTAATTTATGTCCTATGCTTATGCTCTATAGGTCAGTAGCCAAGTCACCCCCTGCACTAACATAGAACTTTTCCAGAGACTTTCCGAAACTTCTGAGATGTTCTCTGTTACAGATTATTGGTTGTATTTTCCACAGAAGACTGAGAATTACCTTGTGCAGGTAATGGCACAGAAGGTCTGGTATTTCTGCATAGCTGCTGAAGGCTTCCTTCCCTTCCAGTTTGTCTACAGTTGTCAGTCCAGAATCAACTAGGGGTCACCAGATGCATGACATATCTGTACCCCACTCCCCCTAACTCTCTCCTCCAGTTCTGCTTCCTGGAACATCAAAGATTTTCTGTTTGCACTTAACTTTTCAAAGGAATTGTTGAAACTTGTCAGAAGGCTCCAGTATCTTACAGCTGGAGTATCTTTGCAGCTTTGTATTACAGATCACAAATACGGAGAAAAGGAAACTGTGTGATCACTACAGATATTACTAATCACAATCAAGGGCTACTTTATACCCAGGTTTTCCTGTAAGTAGTTTAACAATCTACAATTCATGAACATAATTTCTGCTGCCTATAGGTTTCCGTTTTGTCATAGCTTTTTATCATCATTCCTTTGTTTTTTTAGTGCTTCAGTCTTGACACTGTGTTTCCAAATAGAGTGGAAAGTCCACAGAAATGGTTGAATATTGTCTGTTTCCAATGGTACTGGAAGTCCTTCTCATCTTCCTGCTTTCGTACATCCAGGACTCATGTTTGTTGTGAACTGTGCCTTCAGTTGTTACTGAAGTTACTGTTATTAAACAGGCCTCAATTGTTTCCTTTTTTTTTTTTTTTTTAAAGCAGGAGAGGAAAGGAGGAAGGGAGATACAAAGGGAAACAGGGAAAGAGAAGGGGAGGGAGGGGACAGCTTTGCTTCATCTGTTATTGGAAGTAGATGGATCAATTTAGTTTCTATTGTCAAAATTACTGTCTTTCTTCCCAATTACAGTATTTACAACTAAAACTTTTGCTAGATTGCAAAAAAAGTCACCTGTGTTAACATTCCTAGAAAAACTATGTGGAACTAAAACCAATATAAAGTTTAAACAAAAAGTATATTTTCCTCTCTAAACGATTTTCCCACTTTAATCGTCCTATACCACAGGTTTGGCAAAGGTTTAAAGGAATCCCTTACAAAATTATAGCAACTGTATCACAGTTCCTGGTCTGTAGTTTGCTAGTCTGGCCACACTTGTCAGTCTTTCTGTAAGCAAACTTTTGTTGCACATGCTTGCAAGTAAATCTTAATTACACTCATTTTCCTAGTAAGAGGACACAACCAAAGCAAATTAATTTTTAAATTAAAAATTCTGGATAAATTTTTTGCTATTTAGCAAGCTCCAGGCCAGTGGCCATGAAAAAGGAAAAATTACAGTTTCTTGCCACCCATTAACTTTTGTGTTTTCTTTCACATCATTAACATTCATAATGGGCGTTCTGAGAAGAAATCGTAGAATCACAGAATGGTTTGGGTTGGAAAGGACCTTAAAGGTTATCTAGTTCCAACCCTCCTCCAGGCAGGACCACCTTCCACTAAACAAGGTTGTCAAAGTCCCATCCAGCCTAATATCTAAATCTCCCTTCTTTCAGTTTAAAGCCTTTCCCCCTTGTTCTATCACTACATGCCCTTGTAAAGTGTCCCTCTCCAGATTTCTTATAGGCCCCCTGAAGGTAATGGAAGGTTGCTATAAATGTCAAGTGGCTAGCCCCATACCTCTTCAGCTTTCATAAATATGGGCAAATATCATTCTTAGAACATTCTTTGGATGATATAATTGCTTTAACGCACTTTTTTATTGTTAAAAGTGTTATCCAGGGTATGTCACGGCTTCTAGTATAGCAGTTTGTTCTAAGGCTTGAATATTATTCATAGAAATGAATTCTGCAAAACCATTCTTATTTCTGAAGCATTCTATTAGAAGTGACATTTGTGCAGAGAAACTCAGATTCTTCTTGTTCTAAGACATCGCTCCCCAAAGTTTCTGCTCACAAAAGTGATAATAGAACATGGAGTTCAAAGTGGTTTTGACTGAGTGCCAGGTATTTTGAGATGCCTGCAGCTAACACATTGAATGACAAATCATTTCCACTAACTCCTTTGGAGCAGTCCATCGGTTTGTCTCCTAAGCTTTTAGTTACTGGGAGATCACTTGAAGTTCTGAAGCATCAGACATCATCCACAAGATGTCTGTGGGCAATTACTGGGTATTTTTGCACTTGTAAATCTCTACAGTTAAGTGCTTCTGTTTGGAATTCTCCGATTTGTGAAGTAGAAGTAACGTCTATTCCTCTTAAACTAGCATGCAGTTATTGCTTCTCATTGACTACTATGACTGTGTTAAGTGTTACCAATAAGTATTCGAACAGTATACTCTACTCTTAGAATGAATTATGTAGCACGTGTCCAGGTGAGGCTCAATAAAAAAAAACCCTAACAAACACATCAAAACAAAATAACCCTCCCCTACAATTGAAAGATTGAAAGATAGCTTTTTGCTTTTAAAGAAACACTGGAACAATCATTCTTATCATAGAAATTTTTTTTCGTCTCCTGACATTATACATATCATGTTAAAGGTTCCTTGCATCATTCCATTCAAAAAAAGGCAGGTCCAGCATACTCCACATGTTATTTTCTGGAAGTGATCTACATTCTGACGTTTCCCTATACAGAGTGCTGGAAAATATTTGAGGGATCAAGATCAAAATATCATAAAGTAGTCTTTTAATTCTGTAATGTCATAGTTAATATGAGTATTATCCATGTGATGAAATGTAGGACAGAATTTGGCTACTCTCAGCAGGACTCCCAGTGCTGTTCAGCTGATAGAGGGAGATGTGTTGAAACTTGTCGCTCGTAAACCATGGGAGAAATAAGATAAGGACAAGGCTTCATTTATGGGTGGAAAATTGCTGGCCCTATGCTCTGTCAGCAATCAAGAGTGGAGGAGGACATGAAAGAAGGAAGCGGCCAACCTTGAGAAAAGAAGAACTTGTCTTTTGTAACTGTTGTGAAACTTAGCAGATATTTAGCTAGGAGAAAGAAAAATATGTAACCAACAGCTTAGCTTATGTTAATCAATCTAGCCAATCAGCTTGTGCTTAATGTAAAGTGTAGGGTAAGGCCTGGCGATACCATAAAAGGCAAAAATTGTTAACCTGCCTTCTGATTGGATCAGCATAGGTACTTCTGCATGGCAGAAGGTATATAATGCTTGCTGTTGTCCAATAAAATGCTATTTGATCATCCTCCATATTGGTGTCTGTGATCTCTAGCCCTAAGCCAGGGGGTTGGCTTAGCTCTGCAAGTCTTGGCTGAAGCAACGCAGCAACAAGTGGTGACCCCGACGTGATCCGTTCGGAGGGCAGAGGTGTAGCTTGTGAGCATGGAAGTAACAATTAAGGTACTAAAAACCTTGGCAAGGGAATTTAAGATTTGTATCAAATCTGGCAGCGTTAAGGCATGCCTGGAATCTTTGATTCACAGTGGGGTGATTACTCACCCTGCTCAGATATTTAATTCAAAAAATTGGCCACAACTTAAACAGACACTGGTTGAGAAGGCACTGGCAGGAAAGCCAGAAGCCCTCGTTACTCTGGGAAAGTTGTTGGCCTTATTGCAATTGGCTCGGGAAGATCGGGAGGCATCGGAGGCGGCGCAGTTGTATTTGCGGGGAGCCGCGCTTGAAACTGCGCCTCACATTACGACAGCGGCAGTACAGACTGGCGGGCATGGTGGGGAGGACAGGGTGGAGGACAAGTTTATGGAGGAACAGGCTGAGACGCAGGCATTTCCTGTTACTGAGCCTGAAAAGGAGCCCCCTGCGACTGGTGCGCAGGGAGGGGCTGCACGGACGGAGCCCTCCGCTCCACCAGCGTATCCGTGGGGGGAGTTAGAGGATGTCGTGGCCCGTCTCAACAAGAAGTGTCTTGAAGGGGGCGCCGCAGATAGGGGCGGCGAGTCTGTGCTGAATGGACCAAAAAATCAGAATCTAGACCCCCTAGATGCGCTCCCAGGCATCTAGAGGTATCTAGATGACGATGAGTTGTCAGACCTGGGATGGAGACATGTGGGTGACAGTGACCTAGGACCCTTTGGGGCGCGGAAGAAGGAACGCAGTACCCCAAAGGAACAAACGGCATAGCGGGAATGGCGGGGAGGTGGGCATGAAATACGTTCTGACTCTGAGTCAGAAAATGAGGAAGCTACGATGAGAAGCGTTAGACCTTCTCGAGGCTCTGGTACAGGGGAAAAGAAGTATAAAGCCTCGGGGGAGCTTATAGAGGAACTTGCCAGAGCAATCGGTATGCTGCGGGCACAGACAAAGAAACAGGGATGCGCCTTGCAGCAGTTGGGCGAACCCCCGCCCCCAGTGGCGCAGCCAAATTGGAACTTGGTTGCGAGGGACTGTGTGCTAAGTGGCGTAACCCTAGAAGCCCTACCAGCTGCCACGCCTCCACAGGCGTTCCCTGTTCAGGTTGGGCCACAAGGAGGAGCTATGTGGACGCCCCTAGACGCTAAGTTGGTTCAGGCCCTTCACAAGGCAATAAAAGAGGAAGGTTTGTCGAGCGAAACCACAGCTATGCTGCTCGACTCCGCCCACGTCCAGCCACTAGCCCCTGCCGACGCTAGGCAGCTGGCAAGGGCGGTGCTAACTGGCTCGCTATTCCTTCTTTGGGAGGAGGCGTGGTATCTCGACCTGCAAGCCCGCATACAAGCTGCAACGACAGATGGGTGCCTAGCAGGTGTATTAAGGCGGAATTAAAGGAGACAGATAACTGATACCCATGCAAGTTGTACCAGAATAAAACTAATGAAAACTGTGAGTTCTTGTCCGCAGGACTGGATTGTCGGACGCCCTCGCAACCCGTACGTCCCAGTGACGAATGAAGATGACAAGTAAGAGGATTAGACCTGATGTTTCTACAGCAAGGGGGAGTGTGCGCTGCACTAGGGGAAGAGTGTTGTGTATATACAGACCACACCGGAATAGTAAGAGACACTATGGCCAAATTGCGCGAAGGTTTGGAAAAACGAAAGAGGGAACGAGAGGCACAGCAAGGTTGGTTTACGTCATGGTTTAACCATTCACCATGGCTGACCACCCTGATATCTACCCTAATAGGACCAATCACAATGATTGTGATAGCATTGATTTTTGGACCCTGTATATTGAACAAGCTCGTTTCATTTGTTAAAAGCCGACTAGAGAGTGTTAACATTATGTTAATGGCACACCAGCGATTGCTTTAAGACTATTTCCGTTTAAAATTCCCTTTAGCTATCCCCAGTTATACCCCACTACTCCCAGTTGTCCCCCAGTTATCTTTGTTTAGCGTGCCTTATATTCTCTATTCAAGCTTATGATGCATATTTCCAGATTGTTGTAAAAAATAACATAGAAACGGCACGCATTTACTATGTTTCCAGCCAAGTTTATGATATGTATTTTTAGGATTGTTATATCTTAATCAATTTATTTGTGCATAGGGAGGGGGGAAATGTATGTAGTTAAGGTCTGGCGGCTGGAAGATGTCGCGCTGTACGGAAAGAGAGAGCCCCTCCCCTGATACTTTTATGAGCCCCCATAGCATGGAGAGGGGGAATTGTAGGGTAAGGCCTGGCGATACCATAAAAGGCAAAAATTGTTAACCTGCCTTCTGATTGGATCAGCATAGGTACTTCCGCGTGGCAGAAGGTATATAATGCTTGCTGTTGTCCAACAAAACGCTATTTGATCATCCTCCATATTGGTGTCTGTGATCTCTAGCCCTAAGCCAGGGGGTTGGCTTAGCTCTGCAAGTCTTGGCTGAAGCAAAGCAGCAACAGTAAAGAATAAACCAATCAGTAGAAGACACGCTTAACAGAGAAAAGTATAAATGTACACAAGTAACTGTAATAAAGCGACACCTTGCTTGCATCAAGCTGTGTCCCGTCTCTCAATCGCGGCAATGAAAGATACAGTGACTGGCTTTTAACAGACCTTGGGGTTTTTTTGTTGTTGTTGTTTGTTTGTTTGGGTTTTTTAGGTTTTGTTTTGGGTTTTGGTTTTTGGTTTTCTATTTAATAGCCTTTTTATTTTCCTGATTGCAATTTTTTGATTCGCAAATAGTTATTCCTGTTAAAGAGATATATATCTGTAGAAGAATATCTAATTCAAGGGTATATTTGAAAGCTATTGCACAAAGGACAGCATAAATTGTGCCTCCAGACATGCAGGCAATTGCTGAATAGCACGCCTACTCTGCAAGCCAAGTTCTTACCTACAGGGTTGCACAGGTGCAGCTAATCATGTGGTTCCCTGGCTTAGCCAGATACTATGTAGTACTGATGTGTTTTCACAGAAGTAGCCAGTCAGATTTCACATTAGTTGGGCAAGAACTGGAATGGGGTTTTTAAGGGTTTTGGTTTTTTTTTTTTTCTCATCGAGTTCACTGGATGTAAGATTTCTTTCAACTTAATTGCCTTCTACATGTTTACAGCTGTCATAGGGAAATGCTGAAGAAAAATCTAGTAACAAGGTGACGGGAAGACTCATTAGAAAACAGAAATCATATCACCTGAAGTTATAATAACATTAAACTATTTTCAATAGAGCCAAGTATAAATATTCAATAAAATTATATATGTATGTTTAATGACAATCTTGATAAAAGGATGATAAATTATTAAATGTTAAATACTAATAATTATTCTTAATTGATCAGAATTATTATAAATTATGCTTGAGGTACAATTCTTGTGTATATTATAATGAAAAGTAGAATAAAATGGAATTGGAAATGCATATAGCATATTAAATATGTCACTAAATATATACACTACATATATCAAATATATAAATCCCTAAAATCCCCAAAAATACTAAAAGTTTTTATTTGAAATACATCTATCCAGTCTTTGTAGATTGAAAGCACATTCTGATCTTGCAGGAACTCTCACTGTTTGTCACTACAGTTTCTGATGGTTCTCCAGACCTAATTAAAAAACAATACCACTAAAAAAAAATTACTTGAAAGCAGCTGTCTTAGAAAGCATGCCTTTCAAATGTTACTATAATTTAGGCAGATCCAGATGTGCATAAAGACAGTTTTAGCCTTTTACAACATTAATTCTTTCTAGGATTCATATATTAAATGTAGAACATGGAAACTAAAATTGCTCCCTAGGTTTTCAAGTGTTTGGAACTATTAGGAGCTGGTCCTCTTAAGCACAAAACACACCTGGAAAGAAGTATCAGATGTCTGTCTCTTCATGGAGTTAGACTATGCTTTCATTGAGAAAAATTAAACATGGGGACTATTAATTGCGTCTTTTCATTATTTTCTATTACAAACCAAAAGATCTTACTTCACAAACTGAAGTAGGAGTGAAATAGTTTACAAAATTGTTATTTGCTTTTAGGAATTGGAGGGGAATACAGATACATAGGCAAATACTATGCTTAATCCAAACTTGTTTTGAACTTGAAATCTTCAACAATTTTGAAAAGTTAATTCTGAGGAAAATCCTCCTATAATTCTGTATAAGAAATTGCATTAATTAAGGATTTAGAAATAGTTTAAAATATCCATAGATGCTGTCATATAGAAATGAAACTTAAGTCATTTTGAAATAAAACGTTCAGTTCTTCAGTAAGCATAATGTTTTTTAAAAAAATTAAAGTATGCAAATAGGAACTAGAGTATCTTGTGAAAGGTAAAGTTTTAAAATATAATCAAGCTGAAATATTGTAAAATGAGATTTACTGCAACAATAATTTAAGGTAATAGCAAAGATATCATTTAAGCACTTAGCAAATCGTGTATTTCCCTGCTGTGTTTGAGAGATTACCTTGTGAATCATCAAGAACTATAACTCAAAAAGCTTTTGATTTACATTTTCCTGAGACCTAAGGGCAAGAAAGGACACTACAGATAAGATAAATAACTTGATGATCTATTAGTTTCAAAAAAGAAAAGGCTGCCTTTTCCCAACTGGCTCAAGTTAGCGCCTGATGCATTCTTGCAAACTATTATGTAGATACACTGTATGGTTAAAGGCCCTGCCTGGCTCGGTTTATGTGAAATTTTAGTGAGGTTTCTACATTATATTTATAAGTAAACAGATAATTATGGTACCGAGAGTACTGGAAAAGAAACATAAAAAAGCTCTGGAATTAATGCCGTATTTAAATAATTTTAACAGTTAAGGTGCGCTTTTCAAAACACCTTTGCCTTACATTTCTGGCTATAACATGGGTTTATTTCTGTGGAAGTTCCACATTTCTGCGGAGTGTTTGCCTTACTCCATTCAAGTTTATCTCTGTCTATAATTACTGAAACATCTGAGTGCCTTCTTGTAACATTAAGTAGTATGGCTAACATCTGTTCTAATATCTGTTCTATATTTATTTGTTCCCTTGTTTTTATTCCCAAAGAGAGAAAAATGAACAGTGGACATTTAATTTTATTTTTTTTTCCTCTCTTTGTGGAGATTTCCAGAATGCGCTATTATAGTTTTTTATTACAAGGCAAGACCAGGAAAGAAATGTATCCTGTGCCTAGAACAGATGACAGTGAGGATCTCATTGGTCTTCAGTTCCCAGGGGAAGCTCTCTATCTGCATAAGACAAGATTTAGAGAACAAACATACGCTATGCTAAAGCAACAGAAGTGCTGACACCAGCTTTTGCTGTAGGGTGAAAGATTAGTTTTTCAGTAGGTTGGGCATTGTCTACTGAGTGCCATGAAGATAAGGAAAGCATCTGTAAATTTGTCTATCTTCCATATGGCAACCATGTAAAAAAAGAAAGCCAGGTGTCATGCTTTCAAGTTATCTATGTTGTAGGGGAAACTGATGTTATGTGGGTACATAAAGACCAAAAATTTGTTACAGTTCATGTAACTTTCTTGCAAGTGTACATGACATAGAAGAAAATTAGTTTATTCTAAAAAAATAGTCCAAACTTATTTTAGACAAGAACCTGTACTTATGAATACAAGCTATGTGATATGCTTACGCTAGCAAATGTGAATAGGCAGTCTTCCGAAACCAGATTTCCTATTGAGATTTACAATACTTCTTACCTCTGCTTGGACTGGAAATAACATAAAGAAGCTTGCAATAGCTTTGAATAAGGTATTCTACCATGGCTGGCTTTCTCTTGACTTTTATATAAAACCCAAACTTCCTTTTCTGATCCTGCTTCTTAAAACAGTAACATATTTAAAATTCCTGCTAGTTCTACTACTTCTGTCACAAAAGGGAATAATGCAGAAAAATTTCACTTGACAAATGATGATAATCCTATCTAATTGTAAACTTGAAAGCTGCAGAGATATTGCAGAAATGGATTTAGTACAACAACATTCTTGCTCACATTGGAATGTAAATAGAAATAATTAAGTTACTTACACTTGGAAAGCCCACATCTTTCAGCCTTTTCCTATTCCTAGATGTCCAGCATCTACTTCCCACAAAGCAAAAGCTTGTCTATGCCTCTCCAAATAGGAAAAGAAAGCCAAGATATGTATCCCTCAATTGAAGTTTAAGCAATGATGTGCTGCAAGATGTTTTAACCACAGGAGGACTCCTCTGTACAATGATTTTGGGAAAAAAAAAAAAAAAAACCCAAAAAAAAACTCCCCCCAAAAAAACCCCACCTAAAAAAAAAACCCTGTTAAGATATTTCTGAACCTGGCAACAATATTAAACTTGTATCCCTGGATTGAAACCTCCCCAGGGATGGACTTTCCTGAGTTTAGCTATATGATATCTAAACAGGCTACACGAAGGGTGAAACTTCCCTTTTCAATTGATTTTTCTCTTCTTCTGACTTCCTTATATGAAGGTATTTCAATCAGAGAATCAAGGGCCACTGTTTGAACAAAATCTCAAAAACCTTTGTCGATTGAGTGAAGTACAAACCAACAGCAAACGTCGTGAATAACTTAGCCATAGAATCATAGAATAGTTAGGGTTGGAAAGGATCTTAAGATCATCCACTTCCAACCCTCCTGCCATGGGCAGGGATGCCTCACACTAAGCCATGGCACCCAAGACTCTGTCCAACCTGGTCTTGAACACTGACAGGGATGGAGCATTTATCACTTCCTTGGGCAACCTGTTCCAGTGCCTCGCCACCCTCACAATAAAGAACTTCTTCCTTATACCTAACCTGAACTTCCACTGTTTAGGTTTGAACCCATTACTCCTTGTCCTGTCACTGCAGTCCCTGATGGAAAGTCCCTCTCTGGCATCCTTGTAGGCCCTCTTCAGATCCTGGAGGGCTGCTATGAGGTCTCCACGCAGCCTTCTCTTCCCCAGGCTGAGCAGCCCCAACTCTCTCAGCCTGTCCTCATACAGGAGATGCTCCAGCTCCCTGATCATTGTCATGGCCTCCTCTGGACTTGCTCCAACAGCTCCATGTCCTTTTTATGTTGAGGGCACCAGAAGTGCACACAGTGCTGCAAGTAGGGTTTCTCAAGAGCAGAGCAGAGTTTCCCTCTGAAACACATTCTTGATGGAACCCTGTAACCTAAGTCTTCATGTGGGATTAAGCAGCAAACAAACAAGCAAACAAACAAAAGCATTTTTAGTGTATCATGACAATACTGATAGAATGAGGGAAAAACCAAAAAATATTCTGTTGTGGTAAGCTTTAATAATTTATTTCTCAGTCACTGAGCTTTACTGGCAATAAGATGTTATCAGGTGTCTCTAGACTGTTTGAAAGCAAATACTAATGTTAATTTAATTTACTTTCTAAACAATGAGTTGAAAATAAACACCAGTGTCCAAGAAATTGAAAAGGAAGAAAAATGCTGAGGGGAAAAAATTATTTGAATTTGAGTTTTCAAAATTTCATTATAAATGAGAGGGTTTTTAAACTGTATGATACCAGTATTGGTCAACAGAAATATATAATACAGTTATGTATGTTGAGCTCACTTACTTTTTTTTCTAATTGCAGCCATTTAGGTATAGAGACTACTCTAGCTAACTTCCATATTAACTAATAAA
Organism: Strigops habroptila; assembly: GCF_004027225.2. NCBI lineage: Eukaryota > Metazoa > Chordata > Aves > Psittaciformes > Psittacidae > Strigops > Strigops habroptila. Next base: position 69,870,252 of record NC_044302.2, read on the forward strand.
GATTTTAACTTTGTTTGACATTACTAACATATGCCCTATACATTTTCAGTAACGGATGTTGTTTTTAAAGTAATTCCACATTGTAAAATCACTTCCAAATTTTTGCTATTATTCTGAAGATTTTTTCTTTTTCGGGTTTTTTTTTGTGTGTGTGTTTAATTAATATTTAAATACTGATTTAAAAAAGCAATTAACTATCTAATCTGTTAATTTTGAGAAGATAAGCCCTCAGACCTTTCAAACTTTGTAAGGTAAGCACAAGTTTTGAAGTTACAAACCCTTTATTATCATTACTGGTTAATGAACTCTGTATACAAAACTTTCAATGGGACCCCAATCCAGGAATAAAATTCACATTCTAGATTGAGACAGTACCTCAGCACTCTAAATGTAAGGCACAGATTTCTTAGGTTGCTGAATTCTTTTTCAAAAAAAAAACCAACCCAAGTTTAGCAGTCTCTCCCTTTACATATTTCTTTTTTTTTTTTTTGTGGTATGAAGACAACGAAGAAAACCCAAAGGAATGCCAGATAAAGTTCACTGGATTAGTTTATAGTCAAAATGAAGTTGTTCAATATACATATATTTTCAAAGATTTTTTTGTTTAAGTTAAAATTAGGTGAAAAGCTCTCTTTCATCCACTTTTGAAAAAGAGAACGTACTGCTATAGAAATCTCCTGTTGTGTGGCCAAGCTAACCCTCTTTTGCAAAGATCGCCTGGAGAGCTCCCTGCAAAGAGCCCTTTTTCATGAAGTCCAGTTTCTGGGTGGACTTGGTGGGAAAAGGGTATATGCTTTTACCGTAGAAGTTAAGAAAGATACTATTTTACTCTTATGTCAATATTTTAATAATGGTATAAAGGATCAGTTTCAGAGGCCTATAATTTTAGGTAATATAGTTAGGAAAGGGCATAAAATGTATTGGAGCTGATGGTAATAAAAGAACAGACTTGAAATCCCTGACTGTGAACACCATTCTCACACAGTAACTAGGTGGGAGAAAGGTATTATAATTAAAGCAAAATAAGGGATTTTTAGGGTTCTGTTTGTAATGACCCTTTTCTCTCCCAAGCATTCAAAAATGTCATACTCATTTTACTGAACCTATTGTTCTTCCTACACTTTTCTCAATTTTCTGTATTTAACACTTAGCATAAGACCCATCTTTCTCTAAAAATTTTCAGCTTGATTAAAATCTGTGAAGAAAGATTGTTCTTACAAAATTTCCCATGTGGAAAGGAAAAGTTAAAGGGTTATGACTAGACATTGCAAACTAATTTATATGAATAAAGTTTCTGAAAAGGCCAGGAAAATTCTTTTCATTGAGTCACTGATGTAAATACTTGTGACAATGTGGCAATGTCTATATGGCATTTCTAACCATAGCTGTAATGGTCATTAGTGCCAGTTTTACCCTTTCTGCTATATTTCTGTGAATATTCCAGACAAGATCTCTGTTCTAATATCCTCACTAGTTGGTATTATATGTGAAATTTATTGTGATATTCATGTATGACAAGACATGGCTCTGAGAACCTGCTTTGTACTACTAGTGAAATTAAAACAATTGACAGCATGAGGGGCAGTGAATCTCACCTAGTTTCGATACAAAGAAATATTTCCAGAAAAGAGTCACCTGTGGGAGGAGGGCAAGTTTTTGTCTCCCTCTCCTTTTCCCTTCTCCACTATTTCATGGTTTTTTGGATTAGAGTTGTGCTGAAACACTAACACGTTTTACTGATTGGCAGCTGTTCCTAGTGGATGATGGCTAAAATGAGCTCTGTGTACTTTAGCTCTGTTTTCTGAAGTTACAAAGCTTGATTAAATTGGGTTTGTAAATTGTGTGAGATATTGTTTGTGATTCTGGAGATAAAGGCACCCTAGGTGTGCCAAAACCTACATAATTATCACTAATTTGCTCTGGCTGAATTCTTCTGATGACCATGTCCATAAAAGAGAGGTTTTAGACTGTATGCATCACTGTTGTTAACACTGGTATAATTCCATTGTTGGTGGCTTTGTATTAATAAGATTCCCATGGATACGGGTGTCATGTCATTTAGTCTGGATTTAGACATGTCAGTAAACCCCCAGTAGCCATAGCAGCTTAGCAGTTTTGACTGTTCATGTTTGTATCGTGTTACCAAAAGCAAGTTTTGCTGAATTGAACAGTGACAGGACACAAACGAAAATCTTATTGCCTATGAATTATATTCACCCATGGGCTGTTTCTACTGGGATTATACATTTTTTTTCACTCAACTCTGAATTCTTCTGTCCTTGGATAATTTGGTTTTCCAAGGTCTTTCCAAATGTCTACGTAAACAACTCTGAAACATGCCCACCCTTAGTGTCCGGAATTCAGAAATTATCATTGTCTTGCTTATATTTCCTTTATGCCCACCTTGTTACCTTCAAGGAGGATATTTGAGCTGAGAGGTAATATGGTGGTTTCATGTGTCATAGAATTCTTCATGAGGATGAAGTCCCTAGTGAAAAATTAGCAAAAACAACACTTGAAACTCCTTTTGGTGAAGACATTCTAAGTTGGAAAAGAGCAAGGTAGTGTCACATTTCTCAAGCAGCAAGGCAAATTTCTATCAATAAAGCCAGATGAGTTTTAAAATCCTGCTTTTTCGGGAAGCAGCAGGCATGACTGCTCTGCAGTGGCAGCAGAGCCAAGGACAAACCCAGCACAGGGCAGAGCAGGCAGTGCCCCTGACAAGTGTAGTTATCCCTTAAAGGAGCAGGGCGACCAGGACAGGCCCCTGGTGCTGACCAGGGCCAACCAGGATTCTCATTGAAACCAGGAGGTCAAGCCAGGTAGTTGAGTCTGTGAGTCCATCTGGATCAGCACAGTACGTCAGCAGATGCTGACACAGCTGTGAGGGCTCCTGAACAATTTGGGAGAGCAGGGGAACTGTTCGTAGCCCTTTCTCATAGCTGTAACACAGGTCCAGGCAGCCTTATAATGTCAAAGCTGGCCTTCAGTGCAGGCAGCAAAGCCCTTATGGTCTCCATGTGTGTATGTGTGCATGTGTACTGAGGTGGGTGTGGGGTCTTTACAATAAGTGTCAGCCTTAGCCTTGTCAGGAATTAATCACATTGTTGTCACTGAGCAAGGTATAAAACTTCTTTTGAGGGCAGGACTGACTTCCAAATTTTGTTGAGAAAAAAATTAAGGATTTGATAGTCCCCTGAGACTACAGAATCTTACAGAGGCTGTACCAGTATCGGCAGAAGGTCTACACAGAAAGAGAGAATTCAATTCTCTAAATGATCTTGGTATATTTAGTTGATACTGCAATGCCACATTGAGCTTTGATTAGTGAAAAGTACCTGCCTGTTCTTACAGCACAGTTATTGTCTGTCTATCCTCTCTTTATCTCTTCCTTCCACAGTGCTCCCTGTCCCTTCTTCCTTCTGAATTTCCTGTCTTCAGCCAGTCCCAAATTAAAATCTTTAAAAGCAGCATTGTACACCCTTTTTTCTTTTACCTTTGGAATAGTTACTGTTACTGATTTTGAAGCTTTATCATTGTAATATTCTCAGGAAAAACGATGGGGAGGAGGGGGGGGGAGACTTCACAGTCCTGAATTTGCTGTTTGCAGATGGAAGTGAATATACTGCTTTTGTTTGTCTTCACATCCAGAAATTTCGTTGTTGCTCTAAGGCAAAAACCCCTGTTTTCTTGAAGACATAACCTATTCTTAAGCCAGTCTGTCTTAGCTTGTACTAGAACCCAAATGCCACTAACAGGCATATAAATTAAAATGTGATTAGCTAACCTTAAACTCAGTTTGCGCTTAGGTCACATCTGCAGTACTAACAAGAATAGGTGAGTATATTCAGAACTCAGATATCTACACATATCACTACAATGTCAAGGCTGCTAACTTGATACGTTTTTCTTCTCCACCCAGGACTAGAATGAACACAAGGTTGGAGTCAATGGGTAGGAGTGAAATGGTTTGCCTTGGTCAAGGCAGTGCTGTAAGTCTACGTCCTTCATAGCAATGAACTTTTTTGCAGGTATGAAAGAAATGTTTGGTTTAAACCCCATTTTCTTTACAAAGCACTTATTTGTAAAGTGCTGCTTCTCTTTGTTTTTCACCACAGTGATAAGTCTCGCCCCTAGTAACATCACTCACTGTACAGTCACCATCTTACATCCATGCCATCCATTAGGTGAAATCCTGCTGAATAAAAGAAATAAACCTGTTCATGGAATAGATTTACTGTACACCAGGGCAATGAATTAAGTAGTCTCTGAACTCTCTAGCGTGTTCTATATTTCCTGGCCATTTAGCACATCTCTTAGAAAACAAGCGAGAAAGACCACTCACCCCAACTCGTAAAGACATATTGAATCTAAAATAAAAATAAGATACATAAATTCTTTAAAAAATGCTGAAGTAACTTTTCTCTTTTTTTTCTCTTTTCTTTTTCACTGTCTCTTAGCAAGATAATGCATTGCTGTGTTTATGATGGTATGCTTTCCCTGAATTTTTGTGCATGCCACAAGAGGTACTCTGCTAAAATTCTAGAGATGTAGGTTCTTATGTGACCTTGTACAAAGTGACATGGTGATAGATTTGATAATGTAGTCAGAATTCACCACTAAAGTTAGATTTTTGTAAGGTTTAGCATACACTGTTAAGATGCAGAATAGGAACGCATCATTTTCCAGTTCCTTGGGTGCTGAACAGCTCTGAAAATCAGGCCATGCATTTCACAGAGCAAGCCATTAGAGCTTAACATCTTTGAGTGTTACCAGCCTCAGAATCTGGTCTTTTAAAAATCGGTTCCTGACTTTTTGTGACAAAGAACCACCTATCATCTTTGTATTTCAACTTGCCACTCACAAAATGTTTTAGTTAATAATAGGACTTCGGGATTTTTGTTTTCTCTCTGAGCATGTATAACCATTAAATATACCTGGGAAAGTAATAATCTGATTACAGACCCTAGTTCAGAGCTTTATATTTAAGGGATCTTTGTTTCATCTGACACAGGAGTGTCAGATGTCTAAATATTTCTCATTAAATAAATACTTGTTGACAAGCTACAAGTGATATGAAGGAAAGGGGGAGGCCACAGTGGTTTTTAAATGCTAAAAAAGGGGAAAAAGCTTGAGAAAGTATATTGTATACCAAAACATGTCTGTTGCACAAGAATACTGTCACTTACTGTAAGAAGTACTTATGCTAGAAAAGAAGCATTATATTAAAAAATGTTGTTTACTGATGTTTGTTATGAATTTAACACTGAGTAAACACAATAGTGAATTTTGACTAGAGGTTTTAAAAAGTTCTCAGGAAATAAGAAAATAACTCTTGTGTCATGCTAAGATGTCATACTTGCCTGTAAATAAAAAAATGTGTGCACAGTACTAACACAATGCAGTTTTGGTTTGTATTATTTTGTGTGGGTTTGGGGGTTTTTTGTATTTGGGTTTTTTTTTTTTTTTTTATAGGAAACTTCATATTCATCTTTCATATAAAAGAAATCTATAATTTATAACAATTATTTCATTAGTTCTATGAAGTTCAAGCTTTCAGCTCTTTGTGGGATTGAAGAGATTAGAGAGAGGAGAGAATAGTAATCATTCCAAAGAGCAAAACAACTACAAACAGCCTGCTAAGAGAGTGGATCTTTTACTCTCAAGGAAAGGATAGAAATAAGTGCCAAAATATGGGAGGCAGTGGGGAGAGGGGGAAGGTGGTAGGTGGGTGTATTTTTTTTATCTGTGTCAAGCACATTGTTAACCAAAAGACATTTTCCAGGTGAATTCTGTAGTCTATAAAAGAGACAGTTCTTCTCTCTCAGCTTTGTATTTTCAAAACCCCAGACTAATCCATTCCTTCCAAAGAAATATTCCTTTCAAATGACTGATGAATGGAGGCATCCATCAGCTTCTAGGTAATTGACAACTGGACATTTTAACAGAAGCAATTCATAAAGCAGCATTACAGAAGAGCTGACCAATTCAGTTGTTTGTGCCACCACCGATAATTAGATGTTACAACTCAGCAGTGTGCTGCATTGTTTGGCTCTAAAAGGTATTTCATCAGTACAGTAATTCCAGATGCATATCTCTCGTGTCTAAATCATTGTCTGCACATGTCCCTCTAGAAAGGAGCAATGGCAGAAATAAGCTATTTCCCTAGCAGAAATAAGCTAGGGAAGAGCCAACAGAATAAACTCAAGAGCTTAGGAGTCATTTGCATTTCAGATGGATTGCCACAGAAACAATCTTTCTCTAAAGCCTGTATTCTTGTTACTTGCAGTGCTCTATTCAGAAGTACGGGGAGACTGGATTTATCAGTTCTTTCAGTAGAAATGCAGCATGATTTTGCTTGAAAACTGACTATGCCTTCATGCCTGTTGGATAGAGTTTTACGTAACAAGTGAAGGAGGAATCATTTGGTAGTAAACTACCCAATTATGTTTGTTAAAATACTAGGAGTGGAAGAGTATTGGGATTACTGAAGCTAATCATGCTGTCTCTACCTGACCAAAGATGAATATTTCAGATGATTTCCTGTCAAGTAAGCAAGTTAATCCATTGTTTTATTCCCCTATTTTTTTACAGTAAGCACTTGTATGTGAAACAGCAATAATGAAAATATTGATTTCTTATAAACGTGATTTCTGTGTTTCTCCTGGGAAATATTTTATGCAGATTTAAAGAGAACTTTTAAATACCTCATATTGCCATAATCTGTGTGTTTTCGGAGAGCCTTAAAACACCGAAACCATTTATGTAACTTACAAGTTTTGCAGCATCCACCAAGTCACAATTGCTTCTAGAGCGAGAAACAGTAGCTTCATAGTATAAAATAGTAATACAAATTGCTTGGCGCCTGGAGTCGTAACACAGATTTTGGTTTGGATTGAAGGAAAGATTTTATAAGAAGCTGTTAATTTCTCTGAAGGCTACTCATGGAAGTTATTGCATGATTTATTCTTTAATGTGCGATATAAAAATTGTGAGGTACAATTTCTTACGGGGGGTGGTCCAATAGTTTGTTGTGAAAAATATCATAGTTTTCTGTAGTTGTTTCTATCACCTTTCAGAAAACTTTCCTTTTCATGGCCATGAATTTTCTCTAATTATTTAATGAAGTTGTGCAATACTAATGGTTCAAGAATCATAAAATCATAGAATCATAGAATGATTTGGTTTGGAAGAGACAGTTAAAGATCAACTAGATCCAATCCCATTGCCATGGACCGGGCTTTTTTACTAGATTAGGTTGCCCAAAGCCCCATTCAACCTCACATAAAACACTTCCAGAGATGGGGCACCCACAACTCTGGGCAACCTGTTCCAGTGTCTCACCAGCCTTACTGTAAAAAAAAAATAAAATTCTTCCTTATATCTAATCTAAATCTACCCTTTTTCAGTTTAAAACCATTGCCCCTAGTCCTGTCACTACAGGCCGTGGTAAAAAGTCAATTCCCGTCTTTCTTGTAAGTTCCCTTCACATATTGAAAGGCCACACAACCACTATATATTTAAATGTTGAACTACCCTGTCTCAGCTGTTCTTCACAAGAGGGTTGTTATAGTCCTTTGACTATTTTCAAAACCCTCCTTTGGACTCTTTCTGACAGGTCCATGTGTTTTTGGTGCTGAGGGCCCCAGAATGAGATACAGTACTCCAGGCAGTGGCCCTACAAAAGCAGAGCAGTTAGTTTTCTTCATAGTAGCTAAAATGTAGCTAGGTTTTGGGTTTGTGCTGAAGATTGTTGGTGACACAGGGATGTTTTAGTTACTGCTGAACAGTGTTTAAACAGAGTCAAGGCCTTTTCTGCTCCTCACACCACCCCACCAGCAAGTAGGCTGGGGGTGCACAAAGAGCTGGGAGGGGACACAGCCAGGACAGCTGACCCCAACTGACCAAAGGGATATCCCAGAGCATATGGCATCATGTTCACCATGTAAAGCTGGGGAAAGAAGAAAGAAGGGAAGGATGTTCAGAGTTACAGTCTTTGTCTTCCCAAGCAACCATTACGTATGATGGAGCCCTGTTTTCCTGGAGATGGCTGAACCCCCACCTGCCAATGGGAAGTGATGAATTAATTTCTTGTTTTGTTTTGCTTGTGTGCACAGGTTTTTCTTTCTTTATTAAACTTCCTCTTTCACAATCCAAGACTTTTCCTAGTTTTACCCTTCCGATTCTCTCCCCTATGCCACTGGGGGAGAAGTGAGTGTGTGGCTGTGTAGGGCTTAGTTGCCAGCTGGGGTTAAACTGCAACAGTGGTACAGCTATTTTTGCCTTTTTTGTTGAAGTGTGGGTAGACATAACCAACAGGACTAAGGCAATCAATTTATTGTTGAATATAAAACTTCAATGATTCAGAAAAATATTTACCCTTTTTATTGTTATTATTATTATTATTATTTTTCCTGAGGTAAATGAACAGTTACCTAAATCTCATGTTTCTTTTATTTTCTGATTTGGATGACCCACTAGCAAATGAAGAGGTAAAGAATGGATTTGTTGGTGCACACTCATCTCTATTTTCTTGCAAATATAAACAAAGCAGTACAAACAGAGGCTAAAAAAATATTTTAAAAGAAGATCAGATAAGTTTAAGTTTGTCAGAATTCAAAATATGTTGTGAATGTTACTCTTCCACTTTCCAGCATGTACTTGTCCTTAATATGCCCCTTTGGAATAACCTAGAGCTCCAGGTTAAAAGTTTTGGGGAAATATATGATTTTAGCTTAATTTTTCTGAACTTCAGTTCAAAGTTCAGTTAGACTCTTGGGAAAGACTGGCTATTTCCCTTCAACTAGGTTTGCTTGCTTTTGTGCCATGCTTTATGTTGCAAATAATTTAGGTGTAACTTGAGAGTCTTATGAAATTTTTAACAGAAAAGTTACTTGGAAATCTACTTCTAAGAAAAATATGACCACTTTCCCACAAAACATTTTTGATATTCCAGAGGATTATGTCTTAAATTAAACAGCAACAAAACAATAAACCTCAAAATTATTTGCCTTGCCTTAATGTTGTGCTTTTGCACTTATTTGTTTGAATACATTTATAAATGTTGAAGATTCAGAACTGATTCTTCACCATATTTTGTATAGTGAATAGCTCAGCAGCAGCTCAGCCACAAGGTGATACCACATTTCTTATAAATCTTTAAAATAATAGTAATAATAGATAAGCAATGAGGCTGGTGCTAATATTATGTGACTTTTATTTTTTCTTACAGAACATAGACATAGGCTTTGGAAACCTAGATACTTGCAAAGGATACTTGTGAAAATGACAGTTACTTAGAAGACCCTGAATTTAAGTTTATATTTCCAGTCAGGATATCTCTTGTGGATTACTTTCTTCATTTCTTATGTCAGTCACATGACAGTGAACTAGTCTTAATCAATTCTTTAGGTGAAATGTCCAGAGGTGAAACTAAAGGACTGCATACTTCATAAACTAATGACTGTTTCAGGCAATACCAAACCAATGGAAGGCTGTACCACAGATTAAAGAGTAGGTCTTGCTGTCAATTTAGTATTAAGAACCTAGTTACCAGTTAGATTCTGATGTACTACAAAAAAAGTACAAGTTAGCCCAGACCACATTTCTTCAATAACTGTGTTTCATTTCTGGTTAAATAGAGTAAGCTTCTATTACATGAAATCTGAGCAATTTAGCTCACACCATTCTGGGTTTATACTAGCATACAGTGGCTTTACTCTTTTCAAGTGATTGATCTCTAGCATTCTATCATTTGGCCAATTTCTCCTGAACTTATTACTGGAAAAAAAGTCTGTGCTAGCTCTTTTTGTCAGTATCAGCATATGCTAGGCAATAAAACACAAAATTCACAAACGGCTTCCTTAATTTGAATACACAATTGTAAACTGCACTCTGTTTTTATCATCCTTCTCCCCTCCCTCTCCACCCCGTGAAGGTATTCAGTTGCATTTCTTAGCTCTAATTGAGATGAGAAGAAGGAAAAACAAACATTTAACTTTGAGTCATGGTTTTCCATTTCTAAACTTCTGTGGAAGAACAAAAAATACACCACAAATTATTCAGAAATCAGAGTCCTTTTGGGAACTCTTCACAAAGGAAATAACAAAATATATATGATGATACAAAAAGATGGCATAAACCCTACCAGGAAAATATGTACTTATAGAGACAGAGTAATTGGTTTCTCAAAGACTTGCCTCTAGTTTTATACTTCATCAGTTATTCCTTTCTGCCTGGTTAGACAAGGTCTTTAAAGCAATTACAAAAGATTAATTGTGCCAAATTAGCATATTTAATATGAACTAATGCCATGATATGTGGTGAATACTGGTAGTTTTACTCACCATGCGTATTTAATTGTTATATCCATTTGTCAAAGTATTTCTGAACACAATGACCTGCCAAATGCTGCAGCTGACTAGTTTAATTTTTTGTAATCATTGTTTTCTTTAGTAAATTTTGAATATTCATTTTCCTTCTGTCCTGCACCGGCCTTCACACATTTGCCAAGATGCATTTTTTTTACTATAAAAAAGTACAGGTAGTGTGGTCATCACATCTTTGCACCTCTTGAATGAACATTAAAAAAAAAAAAAAACCATACAGCTGACCTGTCCAGTAATTTTAGAAATGGCACTGGGTAGGCTCAATGAAGCAAACTTCGCAATGGTTAAGCTAGAACATTTAAGTACACTTTAGCATGTGCTTGCTCTTTTGTATTTTTTGATCCTAATCTGAAAAAAAATAAATGGCCATTTATTAAAAGATAGTAATACTAGGAAAAATCCTAAACTTCTCTTTCTGTTATGTATAGCTAATTGTTTGGGTATGTCCCTAGTGATACCCATGATTAAAAGGGGAAAGTCTGAGTTAGATGTGAGTAGAAAAAAATACTCAAAACCAAATCAGACTTTTATTTTGCAGAACATAGCAATGCTAGCTTACATTGGTTTACTACAAAGGTCTCTGGCTATGATTTTTGCCCTATTTTTAATGATGGTGAGGAAAGGTAAAATATAAAATTATTTGGATCACTAAAAATTATTATAAATTGAAGGACTTGCTTTTATTTTACTGGAAAATAGAATTTTCACTTTGTTTTCATAAATTGATTTCACAAACATCGTCGGTGTTAATAGGGAAAAGAGCCCAGATGAGGTGAGATCAAATCAAGCAGAACAAAACTGAGAAGCAGAGAGAGAAATTCTGTTAATAAAAATAATAAGGAAAAAAAGATATAAAAATTATGAATGATGACATCTGAAATAAAATCAGAAGTATTACAGAGAAGAGAGGAAAATGAAAACAATATTCAAGTGAATTCTGATTTAACAGATGCTGAAAAAGAGAAAATAAAGATAGCAAAGAGATATTTTCAGTATATAATGAATGATGTAAAGCAATCACAAAAGTATTTTTTTAGCTTTTTAGAAGCAGATTTTGTAGCTGTTGGTAGCTGCAGCTGTATTGGTGATATGTGACGTAATGTCAACCTGAATGAACTGCTATCAACACCATTTTAAAATGTACTTCTTTCCACTTGGAAATCCAGTGCTAATGAGTCACCAGCATCTGTCTATTAATGACAACTATCTAATGACAACAATCACACTAATGTGATCCAAAGTGTCATCGGACTTTTTTGACATTTCTGTTGCCTCACTCTGCCCTGAGCTGCCTGATAGAGGCATCAAAGAGATGCCTAGATCCCCTTCCACCTATGGCTTTGTGTCTGCTGGAAATTTACCAACATAAAAGCAGGCTCTGTGAAATGGAAAGTGAAAATAAGAGCTTCTACAAAGGATATTTTAATATGTTTTCAGCTGGGACAGAACGAGGTTAAGTCCACTCTGTGTCTTCAGTTAGTTTTAAAATGTGGCTTACATATTTTAGATGAAGGCACTTATTGTGAAATACAAGTGATTTTTTTTAATACATTGCATATGAACAGAGGTGCATGGCACGAGAGTGAGAGAAAGTGGGCACAAGCTGAAACATGAGACACCCATGCTGGACCTAAGGAAAAAAATTTCACCATGCAGAAAGTAAAGTATTGGAACAGGGGTCCTAAGAGATTGTGAAATCTAAGTTCATGGAGATTTTCAACCTAATTCTGTTCTGGATTAGGGATCTCCTGAGGTCTCTTCCAGCACTAGTTATCCAGTAATTGTCTTTTGCTTAACTGGTTAGACATTTTAAACTAAGCTTGTACATTTTCAAGTTGTGATTAAAACGGCATAGTTTTAGTCTCATTTTCTGAAAAAAAGCTAATACTTATCCTCTGAAGCCAGTTTATATAAAAATATAATTTGTTTATGTGTCTGAACAAGAAATGTAATGAAATTTAGAAGGACTTATCTACTTATTAAAGTTTTATAACTACTAATTTTAGATTTATTTGAATTTTATCATATATTTATTCTGTTCAAACCTAAATTTAAATAGGCATGTTACAATTTTGTCAAAAAAGAAGTAATTGATCTAAATTGAGGTTAAAAGTACTAAAAATATTTTAACTTTGGAGTCTTTTAATGTTATAGCCAAATTGGTGAGACACAAACTCGAAAAATGGAAAATAGCATGAATGATGGACTGTTGGGGTGGTGCGAAGGGTTGTGATTAGTGCAGTAGGACAGGGCGGGGCTGGCCAGTCAGAAGCAGCTGTACAGAAAAGGGTCTAGAGCTTGAGGGACACCAAGTAAGCCATGAAGCAACAGTGCTCCCAGGTAGCAAATAGACCCTGCTTGCTGGGCTGCACAAACAAACTTCAGCCATTAAGTCCAGGAAGGGATCCTGCCCTGCTCTCTGGGACCTAGAAGATGCACCTGGAGTGCTGTTGCATCCGAGGCCTCCTCCATATGGGGCAGATACTGATGTATTGTGCAAGTCCCATGGAGGACAAAAAAGTGTTTGGGGGCTGGAGCACAGGTTGTTTGAGGAGAGTCTGTGGGAGCTGGATCTGTTCACCTGGGAACAGACAGCTTCAGGGAGGCCTTAATAATTCTTCCAGCTATCCAGCAGGGAGAGATAGAAAAGAGAGAGCTAGATTCCTCTCAGAGTTATACAGAGGAATGAACACTCTTGCTAGAACATGGGGAATTCTGACTGAAGTTAAAACAAGTTTTTTTCACTGTGGAGGTCACCAAACATGGCAACAGGTGCCCAAAGAACCTGTGGGATCACTGTCCTTGGAGACACTCAGAGCTGCACTAAATACAGCCCTAAGTCACCCGCTCTAATTGGACCTGCTTTGAGCAGGCAGTGTGGTGGGTGACCTGTGAAGATCCCTTCCTTCCCACACTACGACTCTGGTGGCATTTCACTTGCGACTTTCTATAACAGAATCCATATTCCTCTATTATATGGATGTTATTCATTATGGACCAAATGTCACGCTCTCCAAATCAAACCTCGTAGTCATATATTTTGATTATTTAATTTACATCTAAGTAGCTAATGTTAAAGTTTTCCTCTCTATTTAATCACTTAAATTAACATGTTCATATTTTGATAATTATTTTGATAATTTGGTAATTTTTTGGGTTTTACTACAACATGAATGTACAGCTACAGAAAAGCATTGTTATTGCCTTGTTCAATTCACAAGTTAATTATTGCTACATTAACACTATTGCATTAGAGCTAAGAGGTTAGAGTGGTTGACATGGCTGGTCTGGATAGTCAGGGGATATTAGAAGGGAAAAAAATAGACTGTTTTTGAAAATCATAAAGCCCTTGAGGATGACTATTCTATGATTCTATGATTTTTTGAAAGACAGTGAAGTGTACTCAGGGGGAGATACTACTAGCTGAACTTTCAAAACTAGAAGTAATACATGATTCTCACTTTGAGATTCACTTCCCAACAGATGTTTTCTGATATGTGCAAGAGAAAAATTTCTCAGTAAATTGAGCCTTAATGTTGTTTCGTAACTGGTACTTAAAATTTGACCATGATATGATAAATTCTATCTTTCGTTTTTCTTTAATTTTTAGGATCCTTCTGATACTTTGCAATAACTCTGAGACATCCTCTACAGGTAAAGGCTAGATCTCTCTTTACATCCAGTTGACCCTAATCTTGCTGTAATGGTCACATTTTCTTTTCACTGCATTCAGAAGTGAAGGTATCTCCACTTCCAGAGGAACTGAAAGTAAACCATCTTCAAGCAAGTTGGATGACCTCTGTTTTCCAAGGCTAGGAAATGAATTAACCGTTAGACATCAGAGGTATATAAAGAAGCTAAGGGAAATGAAACTGATTTCAGGACGTGTAATTAGCCAGAAGTATCTGTGCCTGTTAGTCCTAAGGGCTAACTTCCTACGGTACATCCCCAGCACACAGATCTCTCTTTAAAGCTCTAAACAGACTGATCCAGCAGTGAGCTATGTAATTAAGTGTTCTTCATAGCTCAGTGTGCTGCTATGACATAAATAATGATTATCTTAGCAGAATAGAGGCTCTAAGTGAAGAAGGCAATTAGGGTTTCACAATTACAGAAGGGGTCTGGCTGAAGAAAGAAGCAGGAGAGCATGGATAGCAGGAGACCTTAGGGGAAATATTCTGTGGGAGTAGGTAGAAGACAAGAGACTATAGATTATTTCAAAGGTAACAAAGGTAGAGGAAGGACTGATAATAGAATAGAACAGTAAAAGAAAGATAACAAAAAGATGCCAGCACAGTTTCCTGTCCCAGATACTAGACAAAAAGGTAAAGTTCTCCTTTGAATGTAAGGTGAAAGATGTGTTTGATTCCAAACTCTCATTCAATTTTGAATGTGACAACTTTGTGGAGCACCAAATCTTAGACATAATGTATCAATTTCATGTTAAGGCATTAAATGTGCAACTTCCTTTTATTAACATATATATATATGGGTTAAACAACAAGGGGTTTTTTGTTTAATTAATTAATCATGATTGTCAGTATGGTTGTGATTGCGTAGACTTGTTTTGTATCCTTTTTTTTTTTTTGGTGAAAAAAGATTGCACAACTCTATATAGTCTGAACTGTGGCAGTAATACTGTTCTTGATATACACAGCTACATGCCTCTCTGAGTGTAATAGCAAGTCAATGCTAAAGGAAAGTATGGAGTATTGTTAGAATATTGCCTCCAGCATTGAATGCCTTAGGAATCCATTTACAATTGGAATCCACTCCATCATTTATGTTTTAGCCTTTATTAGGAACTTGAGGATCAATTTATCAAATGCAGGCTGCTAGATAAAAAAAAAATAAAAAAGACATTGCTCGAGGTTCTTTGTATATTATATTGGGATATCAGCACTCAAATGCCTGCAATATAATCTGAGCTTTGTAATTGGTAATCATTCATTACAAACTGAAAACACCATATAGAGCACTTACAGCCCCAAAGGACTTAACCGTTAACTGCAGCTAGTGTTATTTTATGATTCCAATAACTAAAATCTATTGACTGTGATTTTATTATGGTTTGTAAAGAAAAAAATTGAGTGTCTCTTCCATTCTCCTCTAGCCTGAGGCATTTGTTGTCTATCTTAGTTTCTATTACCATTAAAACTGAAAATCTGGAGAGAAGTACATTGTATTAGATGGCCAATGGAAATAAGAAATGTGCAAGAAATTGATTATATTAAATTAACATATTTAATCTTGAGTATCAAGCTGTAGTGCCCTGTTCATTAATATACTTAAAACCATATGGTTGCTTTTGTTTTTGGTGTCAGTTTGGTTGGGTGGGCAATGCTTAGGCACAACATAAGATACACTTACTGATTCTTAAAAGGTCTTTATTCACACTTGAGCCAAAGCAGCTGGTAGAGGGCTAAAGAGCACTCAAGTCACCCAAATCTCTGGATATTGCTTTCTGCTGTACCATCTGTATCCTGTTAAATATTCTCAACTTCTGCCAAGTTTGGCCAATTTATATGTTAAACGAGTTGCTGAAAACAGGATCCAAGATGCTTGTGCAGGAAAAAAAATAGTATTAAATTGCAAATTCTTACACATTAATCATTTGTTTTGATAAAATCCAGTTCAAGTTCTGCTGCGCAAATAATGGCAGTGATATGTCAGATTTCTCAGTCGCCGAGACAAAAATAGGAGGGTAAGTGTGACTTCAGCACACTTTTATTTTATTTTCAGAGAAGGGTACCGTCTTCAGCCCTGAGAGGAGATGTCATCCAGTTTCTTGCTGGAAGTGTCAAAAAACTCCAGTCCTGTGAAGCAGCTGCAGAATCAATTGCAATTGCAAATGCTTTTTCATCCAGTATATGCTACAACCAAATGAGCCCTAAGCTGGGTAATTAATAACATTTTACTACTTCATAATCAACTAAATATTGAAGCGATAGTGAGAACGTAACATTTGGTGCTACAATTTGACTGTCATATTCTGTAAACCGACATAATTGTCTGTATTCTGTGTTTTAATCTTCTATTAGTTTAATTTATTGAATTAGGAGGACAGAAATCTCTGGATGAGATATTTTTTCTCCTAAATCAAAGATCTGCTGCATTAGGTTGATGATATTCCACCCACTGATTTCATGTCAGTCATCTCCATCCAGAAGCTTGAATTTGACCATCTCATTAAAACCTGTAACACCCACTGAAGGAGTTAAAAGTGTGGGGCTTTTTGTTTTGGTTTGGGTTTTTTGGGGGAGTTTGTTGGTTTTGTTGTTTTGTTTGTTTTGTTTTCCTGAGGAGGTGCTGTTTTTGTCTATAAAAAAATCTGTTGATTCCTGTCAAAAAGAGATCAGAAAAAGGAAAAAAGCTTTTAAATATGCTGAGTCTGATTTTATATCCCTTTGTTCCTCCTCTACTGAATTCTTCTGTTTATACATTTTACTTTTACATTTTAAGCTCTGCCATTGCAAAGGCACTTACGCTTTGACTGCAGGACTGTGTATATATTGCCAGCAGTAAGAGCTTGTCAAATTTCTGATATGACAGTTTCAGAGTCCCATTGTTCTCCCTCCCCACAGTGATACCATAAAGCATGATATTTTGCTACTTCTCACTCTCATGTTAAATGAATGCATATTCATTTCAATGAAAATGCTTCCCTGCTAGGATTTAATGATATGCCAAAGTAGACTAACTTCAATGCTAAATCATTTACTCAAAAAAATAACTGTGGGTTAATAGAAGCACTCAAACATTTCTTAATTTTGAACTACTTCCTCCCCCCCCCCCCCCCTGAAGAAATACAAAGGAAAAGGAGAAGAGGAAAAAGGTTGTTTTTTTTCAAGGTTTATTGAAACAGAGAAAAAAAATGTATTTTTTTTCCATAGTAAAATTTCACATACTCTTCCTAAACCCACAAATCAGTCATGCCTCTAGTTGATAATGCATGAATTGGTGGGTGTGAATGTAACACCTTTGTTAATATACGTGAACTTTTAAGTTTTGTTTTGTTTAAATATATATAATGTGATAAGTTAAAATGTTGTTTAGCTGACTTTTTTTAACTGAGCTCTCTTCTTATAAAATACAGGCAATAATCTAGTTAAAGCTATTCTTTCTAGCATTGGTCTTAACAGCGTTCTTGATCAAAATTCATTCAGTTGAAAATATAAATCTTGAAACATAGAATGTTTCCTAGAATTATGTAATCATTGAATCATAGAATGGTTAGGGTTGGAAAGGACCTTAGGATCATCCACTTCCAACCCTCCTGCCATGGGCAGGGATGCCTCACACTAAGCCATGGCACCCAAGGCTCTGCCCAACCTGGTCTTGAACACTGGTAGGGATGGAGCATTCACGACTTCCTTGGGCAACCTGTTCCAGTGCCTCACCACCCTCACAGTAAAGAACTTCTTCCTTATATCTAACTTAAATCTCCCCTGTTAAAGTTTAAACCCATTAGCCTTTGTCCTATCGCTACAGTCGCTAGAGTCTCTCTTCAGCATCCTTGTAGGCCCCCTTCAGATACTAGAAGGCTGCTATGAGGTCTCCACGCAGCCTTCTCTTCTCCAGGCTGAGCAGTCCCAACTCTCTCAGCCTGTCTTCATACAGGAGGTGCTCCAGCCCCCTTATCATCCTCATGGCCCTCCTCTGGACTTGCTCTAACAGCTCCATGTCCTTCTTATGTTGAGGACACTAGAACTGCACACGCTACTTCAAGTGGAGTCTCATGGGAGCAGAGTAGAGGGACAGGATCACCTCCTTCAACCGCCTGGTCACTCCTTTTGATGCAGCCCACAATACGGTAATGATTTCAGAAAATATATAATTAACTTGTTAAACAGTAATTAAAATTTATGAAGATCTACATACAAACAATCAGTAACCAGGAAGAGGTTATACACTTGAATTTTTAAAACTGGTTTCATACTAGGAAAAAAAAAATAAATTACACAGCAAGCACTGAATTACTCATATGGCTTTCCAAATGACAAGTCAGGGCTCTCACAGGTGGTGTCCGTGCTTCATGTCAAGTGTTATATCAGAATTCAGTAGAATGACACCACTACTTCATTATTAGGTCTCAACTACCTAAATTAAATTGGAGTTGTCAGCTCCTCTGATTGGGTAATGATGGCTAATTTTCCCAGATTGTTCATAACTTATTTGATATTTATTGAAGAATTAGGATGCACTATGAATGCCATCTCTGAAATTAAACCATGCCATGATTTTTCACCTCATATATTTCTGCTGCACCAATATGCATTCAGTTTTTAGAAATTACAATATTTTCTAACATCAGATGAATACAAGAATGATTCACTCTCTGCTTCATTAACTCTGTGGGACATGAATGGGGCTTAGCATGAAAAACCTGTTAACACCTGATAATTATCTGGCATTCAGTGATCTGGTTGACAGTGTCTCCATTCAAATAACGTCTACAGCAGTTTTACTTGATTAGCTTTAGGTGTTTTTTAAACTGATCTCTCAGATTTACCTTAAAACAAACAAATAAAGAAAGAAAGAATCACAAAGAGGTCTTAAACTACTATTGTACAACAGTCTTTTCAAGTAAAAATCTTTCAAAATAGACTTCAATGACAGCAAATGAGTGAAGGATAAAGAGATGAGGGGACGTAAGGTTTAGCTCAGACAGAGCTAAATCTAGATAAAAATTTATTTTTATCTAGATAAAACTTTGTTTTAAACAAAAATTATAAACTTTAATGGCTTTGCTAATTATTGGGTTTCTGAGACCAATCTTATTCTGTGTGCTGCACACTGGTACTTTTAGGATTCCACAGCTCAGTTGTGGAATTTATACAGGTTGTGTTATTTACAGGGGTTGTTTAGTAGTTCAGTAAGATTCAGAAGAGAAATGGTTATGTATGAAGACATGACTTAGTGTTTCTCTGTCACCAAGTGGTAGCAGAAACCTGTGCATTCCAGATTACTGTGTGAGGTAAAACCAGACAAATCAAAGATTAGGCTTCAGATATTCAAACACTGTCAGTTTGAAATCAGTATGAAAAGAGTGTCCCAGATATGTTAGATTTACAGTGCATGCGTAAATTAGCTTAACATCTCTGTCACAGCAGCTTATTTTCATGATACACTGAACCCAGAGTGAAAGGTAATGAATTATTGCTGAAGTAATTGCCCATTGCTGAAATGAAACACCTGTACAGGTCAGAATATGTTTCTCAAACTATAATTTTGTAAAGTTCTGTCTTTCAAAACAGGAGTATAAGCAAGATGTAAATTTAAAATTCTTTCTTGCAAAAATCTTGAGTAAGATACTTCTGCCTCACCTGGGGATTACAATTTTCACATATTTCAGTCTGTATCTCTTTCGTAGGCCTGTAAAAAGTTTAATTGAACCCATGTACCAAGGGTCTCATCATGTGTATGTGGCCTAGAAAGGCATTTTCAAAGCACCTGTCTTCATTTAGGCAGTGATAGGACCATCGAATCTCAGGTTTTCAACACTGAGAGGAGTGTGTTCACACATACAGTGATCTTAACTGTTTCGTGTTACTAAAAGCTTCTGTAATAAGGAGCTGTGCAAACTATTCACATTTTCCATTATAAAATTGTAAAAGATTCATACCAGTGTAAGGGATCACAGGAAAGTTGTCACTATTACGAAAATGTTTATTTTGTTCTCATATGCATGCTGTTCAAAATTCACTGAACAATTGCCAGGGACTGTGCAAGTGCAGTAAGGGAAGACTGCCTTTTCTAAGTTGGTAGTATGTTTTGAATTGACCCATTATCGTTGTTCCCCTCATATGCAAGATCTCTTCACTTAAGGCTCCAGTGAATAGCTGAGCTAGTCATACACATGAGCTTGAATGCTGAAAACAGTGCAGAAATAACACGGACTGTGCAGTCTAATTCATCTACCTGTTGCCACAGCTAGATCCGTTGTAGAAACTATGCTGGCTAACGTGTCTCACTGTCACACTGCAGCCCACTGAGTAGATAGTTAACTGTTTCATGAAGATTAGCTGCTCAGGTGAAGTGCTTTAATTCCTAAGTTAAGCAAAAAAGTACTAACTTACTCTTCTAAGTACCTGTAAACTGCTGGCTATTAGATATGAGTCCACTTTAAAGCCTGTATCCTTCCATCTCTTTCTAGCTGCACTTATACTTGTTCTCTTTTTTCTCTCTCAGGTGGTTTGTTTTTTTTTTTTTTTCTTCACTTTCTCCTTTAGACATCATAGCAGCTGTATTTGTCATTCTTTTTCCATACTGTCACTTTCTTAATATTTTTGCCCAAACCTCTGTTTTGATCAGATATTCATAAGGGAAAAGGATGAACTGGCACTCATTCAAACTTCTTCCTGATAGCCTTCAAACATTGAAGATGGAGAGAGGGGAGAAGAAAAACACCTATAAAATTATATTCTGGTTTTTTGTGTTTATTTCTGTCATTGACTTCCGTATCAAATTCACTTGTTCATAAACTAAAATGAGATTATTCTGTCAGAAATATATGTTTCTCCTTTCTCTGAAAATCAAACTGAGCTCTTGTCTCCTACATCATCACCCACAATAAAGATTCTGGCATTAAAACTTAAAAGGCAGCTTGTGATAGTGCATGGAAAAGAATAGGATATCGTATTGTCTTGGAGTACTGACAGCACTAAAATTTTTGCTAATAAATGAACAGCTGCATTTCTTGAGATGCTGTGGTAGGTTGATCCCAGCTGGACACCAGATGCCTAGCAAGCTAATTTATCATTCATCTCCTCAGTAGAACAGGGGTAGGGAGAAAATAAGTTGCAAAAAACCCACATAGATAAAGGCAGCTTAATAAAGCAAAAGCAAAGGCCATACATGGAAGCAAAGGAAAAGAAAGATTTATTCTCTACTTCCTATCAGCAGATGATGCCCAGCCACTTCCCAGGAAGTAGGGCTTCAATATATCTAGCAGTTGATCTGGAAAGCAAATGCCATAATAACAAGATCCCCACCCCACCTCCTGGCTTAGCTTTTATTGCTGAGAAGACATAATATAGTACAAAATAGTCCTTTGGTCAGTTTGGATGAGCTGATATGGCTATGTCCCCTCCCAGGATCTTACCCATTCCCAGACTACCGGGTAAGTAAAAAAGTTGGAAACGTACTACTTACTCTTCTAAATACCTCTAAACCACCAACTACTAACTATGAGCCCACTTTAAGGCCTGTATCCTTCCTTCTCTTTCTAGCTACACCTACGCTCATTCTCCTTTTTCTCTCTTAGGTGGTTTGGGTTTTTTTCTTACTTTATCCTTAAGATGTCATAGCAGCTGTATTTGTCGTTCATTTTCCGTACTGTCATCTTCTTGCCTATTCCCAGACTACCGGGTGAGATGGGATGAACACTGGAGAGACAGCCTTGATGCTGTGTGAGCACTGCTCAACACTAGCCAAAACACTGGTGTATTATCACTTTTCCTAGCTACCAATACAAAGCACAGCACTATGAGGGCTGCTAGGGGGAAAAGTAACTCCATCTCAACCAGATGCAGTTATGTAAAAAAACAACCCAAAATATTTTCACACTACTTTCTTTTGACACAAACTGTGAGACAGTTCAATAAATGTATTTTGCGCCATAAATAAATTTTGCTCAGAAAACATTGATACTAGATATGAATGGTTCAAAGTCTTGCTTCATTCACTCCTTCAGTATCATGATCAACTGCCAGTATGAAAACTGATGAAAATTATTATTATTATGTTAATAATAATGATAACAATAGTAAGAATAATGACAGCGTTAACAGTAATAATAGTTTATCCTTCAGCTGGAGGTTTTTCTTTAATTACTGTGATTCTCAGAGTTTCACAGAACATGTTTTTGAATATGTACAAAAGTTACAAACTAAGTAGCATCTTGATCTGCTAGGAAAAAAAGAAAAAGCAATGGCTTCTTTGGGACCTAGTTTTTTTACAACAGTTGAAATCCTAAAGTATATTTTTCAGTCCCAAGTGAGAAAAATTGATCCTGTTAAGAAGTTTAAACAGTAGAATAAACCCCAAGGAAGAAAAATTTTCTTTAAAATAGAAGAAGGGGAATCTAGTAGTAGAGATGTCAGTAACATATATGATAAAACAGCTGAAAAGAAGAAATTGAACTTAAAGTGAAGTGCATATCAATGATCAGTAAGATATTAAGTCAGAGGAGATGAAGGACTCAGTTGTTTCTTTTACATGGAGCTGAAAGTCTAGAAACTCTAACCAGGTAATTTATTTAAATTATAGAAATAAAGTTTCTGTCTGTCCAGACTTCATATTCATTAGTGCAAGCCAAAGGTAACAAAAATACATACAAGGAATAAACCCTAAATTAAACATAGGAGATGACATAATATAAGTTCTTTTAGAGAGCCACTGCTGTCATTCTTCTTTTTTGCAAGAAACTTTTTCACAAATTTCCAAATTTTATGTATTATTGGTTGGGGAATTACATTCAAACTGAGATGCAAGAATAGGAAGTAGGCTCTATTTACTTCTGTTCTAAGAAACATTAGTCAAATCCAAAGCTAGAACAGGTATATTTTCTGTTTGATGGCATGATGAGATCCACATGATATTTCAGTCCGAAAGCAAAAATTTTGGAGAAGAAGAGGCCTTATCCTGGCATACATTATGCAGGATGTTCTCAGGGATCTCTCACTCAAGTTTTCTCAGTAACATGTTTGACAGAAAATAAATGTTAAGAAGATAAGATTACAGAGTATAAGGGGAGGGGTGGGGATTGGTGAAGGAGAGGAAGAAGCAGGCCATGATCTTTGACACTACTTACACAGTAATTGTAAAATAAAAATAAAACACAGCATCAGGAAGAAGGTGATGGCTTAACGGGAACAAAGAAGGGAAAAATAGTGAAATAAAACTTCCATTTCATCAGTCCAAGTGGAATATATGTCATCAAGATGTGGCACCTTAACTGTCACTACTGTTCTTTTCTCTGATTGTACTGGCTTTGGCTGAGTGCAGTTAATTTTCTTCATAGTAGCACGTACGGTGTTGTGTTTTTGAATTTTTGATGAACATAGTGTTGATAACACAGTCATGTTTTAGTTACTGCTGAGTGCTTACACAATATCGAAGGCCGTTTCTGATTCTCATGATGCCCTGGCAGTTGGTGGGCTGGGGGTGCAAAAGAGGCTGGAAGAGGACACAACCAGGACAGCTGAACCCAGCTGACCAAAGGGATACTCTGTACCATATGACAACATGCTCGGGGAATATAATAAAAGCTTGGGGAAGAAAGAGGAAGGGAGTAGTAGTGTTTGTCCTCCCAGGTAGCCACTACATGTGATGAAGCTCTGCTTTCCTGGAGATAGCTAAACACCTGTCTGCTGATAGGAAGTAGTTAAAGAATTCCTCACTTTTCTTTGCAGCTTTTGCTTTACTTGTTAAGCTATTTTACCTCAACTCACCAGTTTTCTCATTTTTACCCTTTCAGTTCTCTATCCCATTCTACTAGGAGGTAGTGAGCAAGCATCTTTGTGAGGCTTAGCTGTCAACTGGGCTTAAACCACAGTAGTCCTTTCTTGAAAACCAGCATGGGGCTCAGAGCTTTGAGATAATGACAGATTTGATTAGAGTCTGCTAGACCAAATTTATAGCTGTTTAGTTAGCAATTGGCAGGTTCCTCCTCTGGCCATGGAGCTGGCTCGTCAGAATCTATATTGAAGTCTAGTACTTGTTAGTGGTTGTTTTTGCTGTTTGCTTGTTTGCTTTAAGTACCATCTTACCCTTCAGAGCCTCAGAACATTTTAATAACACTCATGCACTTGGGCTTACAGGTAGCTCAGGCATTGCTGCTCTTTGTGTGCTGCTGTACTGCACAGGAACTCCAGTGTGAACTCAGGTTGAAGGGATTGAGAACTATCGATAAGTCCACATGGGTGGAGGCACACTCCAAATCACCTATGGCCATGGTTATGTGCACATCCCAGCAGGTATACCCCTGAAGGGATTGTGGCCCAAGGATGCTGGAGGCAGTATACCTCTCAGTGTCTGTGCCAGTGGACAAGCTCATCCTGGAATACCTCAAAGCTTCTGTGGCTATGGAACAGTTTGCACTACAGTAGGTATGCCCCTGCAAAGGCTGTGGTCCATTGGAGCTCTGCCAAGCAATGTGACAAATATCATAAATATTTTATTATAGTATACACAGACTGATAAAGAATAAAGAACATTCTTCCAGTAGACATTTGTGTCTAAGTTCCTGGGTTTGTGCTAGGTCTCTAACTACTAAAAGACAGGCACAGCTACAGAGTGCTCCAGGATTCATGTTAATTTTTTGGTAGAAATTTAGATACAGTGCATTATTCACATTACCATGGAAGATTAGGCAATAACTTTTACCAACAAAAGTGCCTACAAATATATTTGATACCACATTTCAGTACAGAGTGTCATACTTTTTCCACATGAGGTTTTCTGAAGGTGATTTTGAAGCATACATAATGGTTTCATCTTTATATTTTTTTTTAAAAAGAGCATTTGCTGACTTAATGCAAATATAATTGCTCGATACAGCAGCAAATTTACCATCATTAAGAAGCTTGCGCTTTATCTGAGAATTTGATTTTTGATGGCATGTTTTTCATTGATATTAAGACTTTTGCCATCCACATGCTTACAGTTCTGTACTTCCACTCTTTTCTTTTTGCAACGTCTATCACATTGACCAAAGATATTTCAGGTATAGAAACCCATCCACCAGGTTTTTTCAACGGACAAATACATTTTGTTCTACAACTGGCTGTTCTGCTTTTGTCTCAGAATCTTATTTAATTTTTTTCACAAGTTAGAACATTTCCCATGATTGACACAGCTGACATAGATAAAATGCTAAAACACTTTTACAGAAAAGCTATTGTCTCTTCTGAATAAAACCCCCCATCCATTATTATTTTAAGATTAAAATACTTCACATTCCCCCCAACCAGGAGACCAAATGCTTAGGTGATGTAACTCAGCATAGCTCCACTGACTTCAGTGAGGCTCTGCCAATTTTCTGTCAATTGTGAAGCTACTTTCTGCATTCCCATTGAATGAATTTCAAGGGGATTATTTTCGGTTTCCATTGTAAATGCTGGAATAGTGCTTATTGTCCTCTTCAGCTGAATGTTATTGAGCACTTCTGTTGCATCTTCTCCCTTTTTGTCATTTGCACTGCTCAATAAAATCTGGTGTGGAGAAAATAATTTGTAACCAGTGACTAAAAGATAACATTTATTTTAGAAAAGAAAGAGCTCTCAGTGATCATGTGGAATAGACTTCAAAAGCATCACTGAGCTTCAGCCCATATAGGCCTGCATTTTCAAAAGGTTCTGAGGGCTATTTTATTGTAATATGGAGGATAGGCTGCACTCAGAGACTTACGATATTTATCAGAAAGTATGGTTTCAGAAACTAGGAGTCAAGGGTTATGAAACAAGTGCTTGGCTCTCATTATAAGTTTAAAAAGCCACAGACAAATGAAGAGGCCAGCATAAATTCTCATAAAGAAATGTGCAATAATTTCAGTGTTAGTAATAATAAGTGCAAAACTAACTATAACATTTTAGAAAACATGATGCACAATAATAAATATGTCAGTCCTGGTTCCAAACTATTAAAAATAATTCAATGAAAGAAATTAGTCTCCTACAAATATCAAACAATCTTACAAGTCCAAAGCAAAAGCCACTAACATTAATTTCGTAAGCAGAACATCATTTTCCACAGCAGAAGTAGTTTTTTTAGGGATTTATTTTTAAATAAAAGGCTCTAATATGCAAAGATGAAAAGCAGGAAGGAAATCATTGAAACCAAAAGATGTGCCAGCACATAGCAGAGTGTTCTGTGATAGACTATATATTATGACTTACTATTTTGGACTGCTCCCAATAAAATAAGATGAATAATGAAATAATAAGGTTCCAATTAGACATGATTATTTTATGTGATTCAAAATGAATAGTGATTTATGAGTTTCCTTTTACTACTTAATAACATCAGGTGAGTGGGTTTTTAGACGCTTTCCCTTTGGCATGATCCTAATCAAAGCAAATACATTTCAGTTCCCTCTATAATCATCACACATTGGCAAAGGAGAAAATTATTATTTCTGTACCAAATTAAAAGACATTTTCTCATTAATGTTTCTGAAGGAAAGAGCTTTGGCATTTAATGATCACTAAATTCAATGAATACTGAATTTTATAAATACCTAACTGATTTATGGATGTAACTCACCACAATCTACTACTGGGAGTTGGTCATGCAACTGTTTTTTGTCGATCTGGGTCTCAGGGCTTATGTGATTTGAAGGAGACAGACTTTATTCTGTTTTAGGCTGCAGGGATATGTCCCTGATACCAGATCTTCACATTGCTCTGAAATGATCACATCTAGGTACAACACAGAACTCCTCAGGCCAATCATTCATTTGCATTACAGGCAATGTTAATTTAGCTGCCTAAGGAGCCACTAATGTTTTTTTACCAGGCAGTGAGGAAATTGAGAAAAAAGGTTGAAATTAAGGGAATAATAGAATCTCTCATGTACGAACACTATTTGAAGACCAAAAAAAAAAAAAAAACCACCACAAATTTTTTTTTTTCCTATATAGTGTTTAACAAAGGTTTGCTTAATGTGGATTAACAACAGAAGAGTATCAAAAGATACTGAGGAGGATGTCATCAATTGTTCTTGTAAATTTCACTATTTTCCATTTTTCATCAAGATTATTTGTAGCAACTGATCCAGTTAATAACTTCAAAAGGTCTTTTCACCACCAAATCTGTGATGTTGTGATGTATGTTCAGGGGTAAAGAGAGGCAATCAAATTGCAACAGCTTAAGGCAATAAAAAAGCTGCATTTAAATACAGAAGATCAAGAGATTGCCTATCTTCCCGTTGGTTTGCCATAAACTCTATGCTGCTGACCATGCTTGTTTATTAAGACTAGATTGTAGCGCTTATCAGCAGACATATTAGCCTTTCCTGTCATGTATGGCTCATTTAGGTGCCAATAAAAACTCTTTTTTTGCATCATGAATATGTAAAGCTCCAGGTTTTACCATGAGTATTGCTTCAAAGGACAGTGATTAAAAGCTCCAGTTAAAGAATTATTTGACAAGCATAATCTTTTTGTTCCTGGAAAAGCTTGTTGAGGGAATGCACCTGAAATGAACTTTCAGGCACCTGGTTTTTAGCAAATCTGCCACACAAAATCCCATTATATTAATGCTGCACAAATTATTTCTTCTAAGGTCATTGAAATTGATGCATTTGCTCAGGTAGAAATACCAGTGCTACAGTTACTAAACTACAAAAGAAAAGTAAACTAGGAATTTAATTTGTAATTTTAAAATCTCTAGGAAACAAATATGAAAATTATGTAATCCTGATCGAGTTTTTATATCTTTACTGTGTTTTCTTTAAGATATGCCTTTTCTTTCTAAATTGCTACCACGTTACAACACTTATGAATTATTTTTTTTATTTAATAAAATTCTACAGCATCCTGCACTGAATACTTGCTCTATAGCTCCTGACTAAGAATACTCTGTATTTAAGGGAAAGAAGTGAATTTTGCCTTTTCAGTTGCATTTGTACAAAACAGATTGCTGCATTTTCAAAGACTGCATATGGACTTTCAGTCTTTGCATTAGAATTTTTTACCTTTCTTCTTTCAACCTCCTCCTCCTTCCTCCCCTCCCCCCAGAATAATCCTACCAATATTTTATAGGTTTTGTAGCTTGTAGGGAGCTTGTTAGTTATTTAGGACATATGTGGTTGATTTTACTTTTAAAGTTTTTTATAAATGACATTGACTGCATTGATATTTCACAGTTAAAGTCTATGAATTATATAGTCTGACACTATTTGGCTGGATATGATTTTTTTCCCTACTGGGCGATACAATCCATATTATTACCTGTTTCAGCAGCTAGCACAAATGTTGATGATTCTGGGCTGCATGGCTGTGGTTGATAGACTTTCATTTTTTTCACAGCTCCGCATGCTGTCCAATGCCTGGGAAGCCTTCCTGCATGATTTTCCAAACATATGGTCCACAGCAGCCTTTCTGTGCCATATAGCACAGGTGTTCAGACCATTTCTGCCAGCTTCCTGCCAAATTTTACAGAGTTATACAATCAGATTATTCAAAGTCATTTCACTGTTGGAGTTCTTTTTCCTTTTTTCTGATTAGTTTGCACATATGATTGGATGTAAAATGTAAATAAATGAACGTTATACAAATCTCAGTAGAGATTCTCTAACTTTATCTAATCTCATTTCTGTTACATACATCAATGTATTTCACCTACAACCACAGTGTAAAATTCAAATTTGTAAGAAACAGAAGTTCCATTTCCACGTTGATAAGAGATTTGTCTTTGATTTAAAACAGCAAGTGAACAAAACCTACAGAGGTGAATTTTTTAACAGTATAGATTTCAGAAAACGTACATGTAGAGTGTGTTGTACATATAATGTGCAAAGCATATTAATGTATTACCAATTATTTCAGTTATTTGCATTATTGTTCCATTCCGGATGCTCCAGTCTCAATTTGGCCCATTGCATTCCACCAGTGTAACTAGTGCCAGGCAACTTCTTCCTACTCACAGGCTACAGCAAGCATCATCTTTAACGCAGTTGACTGCTACTGTTCTAACATCTTGTCATTCTCTGATTTTTTTCACATCAGTCTTCTGTATGCTCTACCACTCTAATCACCAGCTCAACACATTTTTGGAATACCTTTCTATGCTTTCAGTGTATTATTCAAAGGATTCTGTCTCTTCACATAACTCTATACGTTAGTAGTGGATATTTTTCTGTGTAGAATTAGCTACTGGTTTTTATAGTGGATCACGATTTTGGGTGGTTTTGGCGGTTTTGTTTGTTTTCGTTATTTTTACATTTTTGCACCCTTCCCCTCTGCAACAGACATGAAACATCATTTCTTTTAACAAAACACTGTAGGATTTCAAATTATTTTTCTCCTATTTCAAAACAAACAAACAAACAAACAAAAAAACAACTACCCAACAAAATACTTCAAAATATTTTAAGGAAGAAATATACGCATATCTGTACCTCTGATACATTGAGTATTGGATAAAGCTTATCCCCTGATTTAGAATTACAATTTTAAATATTCCATCGTATTCATCAGGCTACTGGTTATTCTGCAAAAGGCAGTAGTCCTGAAGCTAAACACACACAAATCTGAAGAATTTTACTACTGATAAATTTGTTGAAACATAAATATTTTTGCTAAACTTATCAGTTTCAATGAGAAAACTGCACAGTTTTCATCTGCCACACTATTTTTATATACTATAATTGTTATGATTTTGGGGATCCAGTTTTCAAGGTCTGTCTGTTATATTAATGGTATTTCTACTGACTCAAAAAACTGCTGCTGATCATTCCAATATTGCTACACCCTTATTCTTTTGTTTGTGTTTGCTTTATGGAAACATACATGCTTTTCCAATATCAATCTCTTGCTAAAAATTAGAACATATAAAATTCAATGGGGTTGATTACTAAAACTAGACAGTTTATTTACTTTTTCTGTGAAAGATTTTATTTAACTAGCTCTTGCTAGTGGATTTCCCACTGAAAGCGCTATCGATTAGAAACAAATTCATTAATATCATGAAAAAATTAAAGTATTTTTCTTCAACCTAAAGAAGAAAAATTTTAACTGTCTTACATTCACTGAACTTCCTTGCTAAAAAATGAACCACATGATAAGGTAAAGAATGACAGATTTACTTTCTTCTGTGGAATGTTTAGTACGTACTATTCAGTTCTTATAATCAGTATCAAATATTTTTGACTACTTTCTGAATTTTGTTCTGCAGATAAAAGAGTGAAATTCTAGCTGTGTTGCTATACTTTGACAAATCTTAAGTAAGGATTTTTTTTTCCAATCCTGATTGACTGGAAAAGTATACACTTGTAGTTCAAGTACCTGTCCTGGTTTCAGCTGGGGTAGAATTAATGTTTTTCTTAGTAGCTGGTGCAGGGTTGTGCTTTGAATTTAGTCTGAGAATTTTGCTGATAACACACCAATGTTTTAGTTGTTGTTAAATAGGTTTACACTAAGTCAAGGACTTTTCAGTCTTTCATGCTCTGTCAGTGAGAAGGGGCACAAGAAGCCACGAGGGAGCAGAAACTGGACATCTGACCTCAACTAGCCAAAGTGGTGATCCATACCACAACAGTACATCATCTTTATTTGTTATCTTGAAATTAGACATTATACTTCCAGAATTTTTTTGTAATCATCTGATAGATTTTACTGGAAAGTAGAGAGAAACTGGGTATTTTTTTCCAAAAATGAAAATCACCAATCATAGAGATAAATTATATATATAACCCACTTCTGTCAGTCATGTGATGATTATTTTCTACTCCATAAGGTATTTCTCATAAGATGTGTAAAATGTTCTCCTTTCTGCCCACAAAACTGGTTTAGTCAGTTTTGTCAGTTATGTTGAGGTACATAAATCTGTTTCATACCACTTTAAAAGACAGCTTTCTTGTTTCATTTTACTGCAGTCTTTGAGAATTCAGTATATCTCCAGTATTCAACACACCCACATGTCATGACTTTAAAAACAAAATAACTCAAAACAAATCAAAACAAAACAAAGCAAAGCAAAACACTTTTGTCCTATTTCTCTTGTTCTTATTGATATACAGTATAAGGGTAATGAGATTTTTTGCAATAATTTTTTTTTTTTTAATCAGGTCATGTAGGGGTAAGAAACATTCTGTGACAACCATCTGTTATGTGTTTGATAACACTCACTGGACTGATCACGACTACTCAACTACTGGATTATTGAAGACTTCAGAAATCCCAGTTTTCTTTTTTTTTTTTCAGACTATATGCTGTCAAAACTTTAAAAAAAATCTTTACAATTAATAAGTATGAGCAATGTATAAAAAAAACCA
This sequence comes from Strigops habroptila, assembly GCF_004027225.2. NCBI lineage: Eukaryota > Metazoa > Chordata > Aves > Psittaciformes > Psittacidae > Strigops > Strigops habroptila. The sequence goes on from NC_044302.2 coordinate 69,901,637, forward strand.
ATGCAACATTTTTCTGCACTGTAGTTGCTTTAGAACGGATAGATTTTTATGTTATCACAGTTACCTTTTTTAGGATTGGAATAGCAAAGCAGCTCCGAGTACTCATGATGGATATACTGCGGACAGATTTATTAAAAAAATATACACATGAAAGAATGGAACCAGAGATGACAATTACGATGTGACTTCAGTAGCGGTACTTGATTAGCCTCCTCTCCTGGGTACTCTGAGTCTTGTCGGATGATACAATTACTGGTTACCAAGATCTTTCCTTGTTACCTTTTTAGCTTCCCAACTCTTTGCAGGATCCAAGCTTTGTCACTGACTTTGTCAAGAAACTGTCCTACTGAGTGGATTCTGTAGCTGTCCTCTTCCCAGCATCTGGAATTTATGGAGGAAATGCATGCCTTATTCTGCTTGGAATAATCTTCTCAAATCTCTGATGTTTTGTGGAGATTCTTTCAAGAAGTTCTTCTGGCTATTTTAGACCGTGGTGTTCTGGATTTATTTTTCCGGAAGCGTTTTAAATGATCTGAGAAAACAGGTGTATTCTAGTACAGAAAATTTTTCCATAGATACAGAAAACCCTAGTTTTATGCAACCGACCAAACAAAGGTCATTTAGAACACATAAATGTACAGAAAAGTGGTACTCCACAGGTTTTGTGTTGTCCTTTAATCCTTGCATGAGTAAGTTCCTGGTGCAGCTCCCTTCATTTTGAACTAGAAGAATAGATCCTCCCCAAATAAAACCATTACTAGCTTCTTGGAACATTTGGCATTTTCTTGCTCATTCTTCCACTGGGAAGCAATTATAAAGCCATTCCAAGTGACTTCTTAGACAAGGCGTCCTGTACCTTTAAAATCAGTTCTACCATTTTCTTGTAGTCCCTAAACTTGTATATCTGGTAATATATTTTTAACTAAAAGAACCTAGCAAGTAAAATCACCCTAAGTGTTCCCTTAAGACGAAAACCATATTCATTTTCCCTTCTTATAATCCTTCCCACTCACAGCTATCTTTTGCTTGTTCTGATTATACTATTTGTGTATATACTATTGAGTATGTCCAGCTCAATAAAGAAGAGGGCTTATTTCTCTTCTGGCAATGTATTCTGAGGAATTACTGAGCTGTATTCACAGAGAGAATGCTGCAGAGCCAAGACAAAGAAAACAGTAGAACTACACAGCCACCAACAGTGTTGAACTAAGACTACCTCTCTCTGCAGAGGTATTCGATTTACTCAGCCAGCTTCTAAAACCTAATCTTAAATATGAAGAAAGATGTGTTTAAAAGGAAGCAGACAGTGTAAAAGTAAAAGGCAGTGTACAAAAACCAACATTAGCAAACTACTAAGAAATAGAGTTCATAATTTCTTATACAATTCATAAGACAAGATTTTATAACATTTTTAAAGGACAATTCAGCCATGTATCAGGAGAAAATTAAGCAGCTTGCATAACTGCTTTGTGTGACCTGCCATCTGCTAGCCAATCACTCAAAAATTTTTGAACACAATTAAATATATATGGTAAAAGAAAGAAGTCTGCCGCTGACTTGTCAGCTGTGGTGGGTACTTTTTGTGACAGGTACATATCACTCTGCAACAGAGAGTAAAAGAGCTGCCGTTTATTCTTTCGATCTTTCCATGTCTGAATCTACAGTGAATCTTTCTGGTTTTACATTCTCTCTATGAGCATCTTTGGTAGTGATGGTACTTACTGTCCATACTTTACCATATATATTGCAATATTCTGTCACGCTAGCTTTAGGCACGGGTAGTGCTTTAATCCTCTGACATTTAAAATATATCCACTTTGTGGATTCATATTCCCAAACAATAAAGAAGAGAGTGGTCAACATCAAGCAAATTGCTCATTCATTTTTCACTCAAAATCTTATTTTTACATACCTAGTCTTAAAAAAAGTGATTTTTGTTGTTTTGCAAAAGCTTCAGTGTAAACAATAATCAACTAGCATCAAAATATAAAAGAAATGAAATTGGCTCTGCATTTAAAAGAGGCTGAGGTGTTTATTGAATTCTGAAGAAAGAACATGTTATTTTCCAGTTTACACAAAGACATCTCAATTATCACCTTCTGTATATCCAAGTTTTGCTTCTTAATAAACAACACAACAAATATGTATTTGTTCAGCTATCTCATTTCAGGAGTGTGAATAAGAGGAAGGGGAGGAATGGAACACATGGTATATCCTCAAAATGGCAGGGAGTAAAACAACTTAAAACTAGACATTACTTCTACAACATGCAAAACTTCTTAAAATGCAAGTAAAAGTGTAAATGTAGCTTACAGATCCTTTTCAGTTCACTATTCCTGAAATGGAACCTTCTTTTAACACATAATCTGGAAAAGATGTTGATATAAAGGCATTTGACAACTTTTTTTTTGTCGCATTATTTCAAGCCTTATATCAGTCAATGGGACACTTTCAAGTGATAGAAAAACTAAAACACTGAGATAAGCAGAAGCAAGGAATGAAGAAAGCAAAATATTAAATAATTTTGCAATATCATATAAGCACGGGTGCATGCACTGATATTCTGTTCAAAACCTGAAAACTGAAAGAAACACTGCTTTAGAATTACTAAGGGTGGAATGCAGCTTTTGTATGTCCCTCTAATACACAGATAAAACTGACAACATTTTCCATAAACATTGTACCAATTTAAACTAATAGTTATGAGAAACAAAATGCGGTTTTATTTGAGTGGGGGTTTAGGCAATATACCAGTAAATAATGATTTTAGGCATAAAACAATAAGCTGGTCCTAAAGCACAACATGTGGAACAATGTCTTCTCATTGTCAGAAATTTCATGTTATATCAGTAAAAGTTGCTTTTAAATCAGCTTCAAGATAAATGTAGATCCCTCAGAACAGTGTGAAGCAAAAGCAAAGGGTGATTCTCCCTCAGAAGGCTTTGATAGGGGTGGAAAAGAAGTGTTGTTATTGCCAGGACTGTTTGGACACTGATTAGCTTGTAATGACTGTCAAAGATGGGGAAGATTGCCATGCTTTGATACAATAAAGCGAAAACTGATAAGCATAAACTTAGCAAATTAGGTTCTCTGCTGCTTCTCTCCTGGCCAAGAGTAAAAAAATCTACAAATCAAAACCTAGGAATGCAAAGTATACATCTCTATTCCTTGAGGAGTTCTTTTATAGTGTATAACCTAAAGTTCTATGATATTCCTGGTGTAGTAAATATGTCCTTTTAAAAAATGCCTCTTTGAATAAGCTGAGTATTTAGTACTTGCCTTATTCCTCACGAGAAATGAGGTAGCCCCCCAGATGTAAGAAAACAAAAGCACTGATGATCCTACCTTGTTTTCCTGCCAATGAGTTGATCAGACTACATTGTTAAAATATAAATTAAGATATTATGACACTGATATATTGCTCCACTGTTCCTATGTTTAAGGTAAATACATTCTTACAATTAATATACTCTAAAAATATTTTTTTAAATCTAATTTTAAGTCTTTGCTTGAAGTGTAAAAGTAACATGGAATAAAACATAAAGAATTGATAAACAGTGCTTATAAAGTCTATAAAAATGTTTCTTTTTATTTATTGAAGGTATATTATAATAAAAAAATTAAAGTCTGTGTGTCTAATTCAGTATCAGTAATGGTATTCTTAAAATATGGTAGAGTATCAGAGTTCCTCTGAAAATTATGTAGGATAGAGAAGAAAACTGAAACTGCACCTTGAATGTATTACCAATACATACAAGTGTGCATGTTGTACAGAGGTATAAATTACACTTTGCCTTTATATGGATTTCTAACCTGTTTTCATGCTCAAATTTCATATCACACTTTATCTAAAACTTCTGGTTTGAGACTTCTTCTTGTTCTCTTTTGAAAAATTAATGTAAAGATGTTTCTGTTCCTAAGCATAAGAAAATGCAAAACAAATGGTTACATTCTGAGCATTCTTAGACCCGTATAAAGCTTTCTGTTTTAATACTGAATTTTGGGGTAAATTAAGCCTTCACTGTGTAACAGCACCAACACTGTCTCCAACAGAAAATTCCCTTCTATTTATCTGAGTTATGAATATTTAAAAATCACATATGGCAGGATTTTTCCTAAGCACTTATCATTGGCTTAACTGTTCCAGTGGAATTAACGGTAAGATGTCCATTAAATTCAGTGCAAGCAAATTTAAACCCAAGATTTTTAACGTTGCTCTCCACAGACTCATGTAGAAGATACACGTAGATTTTACAGTGCTGCTGCAAAATAATCGATTCTAATTTGGAATGGGTTGGATTTAATTCCGTCAGAGTTGGTAGCGTAACAGCTGTCTTTCTGTCAGTGTAAACTAGCAGAAGCCATCTAATGTTTTTGTGTAATGAGAGAGTTGAAACTATAATAGCCATGAGAGATAACACTCATGGCTCGTGTGTTTAAGTAGAAGCTGAAATATGCAATACAAGAAGTTTTTGTAAGAATCAGCACTGTGATGCCTGAGATGACGTCGCTCATTATGCTAGAAAGAGTTGACAATCTGATATAGAAAGTATCAAACTGGGAGGAGTAGGTGATGTACCATATGTGTATGGACTGTTGTTCAAAGAGATCCGAAAAAGCTGGAGGAATGGACAGAGAGCAACCTCATGAAATTCAACAAAAAAAAAGTGGCACACCCTCCAGCTGAGGAGGAATAATGTCATGCACCAGGACATGCCAATGGACCATCAGCTGGTGTGCAGATTTGCAGAGAAGGACCTTGCGGTCTTGGCAGACAATAAGCTGTTGCATTGGCAATACGCCCTAGCAGCAAAAAAGGCCAGCACCAAACAGGCCCATTAGGCAGACCATTGCAGGCAGATCAAAGAAGACAGTCCTTCCCCTGTATGCAGCAAAAGTAAGACCCATCTGGGTGCTGTGTCCAGTGCTGGGCTGCATTAAACAAGTAGGTATATTGGAGTTCGCTGTGGAACCATGAAGATGAAGAAGTGACTGGAACCTCTGCCACATGGGAAAAGTCTGAGACAGCTGTGAGTACTCATCCTGCAGAAGAGAAGGCTTAGGGGAATCTTCAGTATATAAATGCCTAGAGGACTGTGTTAAGGAGAAGGAGCCAAACTTCCCAGTGGTGTCCAGAAAGAAGAGGCAATTGACACAAACTGAGATACGTGGAAATAATTTTAAACAGAAGAAAAAAGGGTTTTAATGTGAGGGTTATCAAACAATGGAACAGATTGCCCAAAGAGGCTGTGGTGTCCCTCTCCTTGGAGGTAATGGAAACCTGCCTGGACACAGCCCCAGGCAACATGCTCCTCTGCATGGCTGAGTGAGTCTAGACAACTTCCAGAACTGCTGGCTGGTCTCAGTCACTTTGTGAAAAGTCTATCAGAAAAAACACTGCCAAAAAATAACTTGAAGCAGAAAGAGAGATATCAAAGAATTACAAGGCACAGAATCAGATCTTCATGATGTTGACAAAAATTATTTTTAAGCTTCTTGCTTTCAAGATACAGTTGGATCACTAGTGAAGTGAATGCCACCTGTCGTTTAGTATCTCATATACTGATGGAGAAGGAAGTCTTTATTTCTACTTCATTGTTTCCACTTTATCTAGAGACACCCATATTCCACCATCAGCATATCTGTTTATTAGAGACAGAAAATCCACAAATCTAAAGTAATTACTCAGATCAAGAACTGATAACAATATTTATTTTGTGTCAGAAAATATCAAAGTAATAAACAAAATTCAGAGTTTGGACAAATCAAAACATGTTTCATCTGCCTTCATCTGCCAATCTGACATTCTGACTATTGCAGCCACGTTTGCTGTATTACTACTACAATAACCTTTCTTGGAAACATGAAAAGCTGTATCATTTTATTTTTTTTTTTTTTTTTGGTGTCTATTTCAATGTTCTCATGCTTGGCTTTCTTGTTTCTTGCATTCTATAGGCGTCTGAGATGCAGATGAGAAGGGGAAGAAACCAAAATGGAGAACATTGCACGTGTAAGTAAATGTTATAAAAGCATATGATATCTAGAATTTTACACTATGTTGTCAGACTGGATGAACTGTTTTGTATTAGAAATCTAGAGAATTTAAAATCTCCATTGAAGATAACTACAGATGTAATTTCACTATATAAATTTTATCGGAAGCTTACTTTTGGTAAACTGAAAAACAGTTGGCAAAGACAGTATTGGAACAGAGTGCAGCTTTGTTTACATTTACAAATGCTATATTGACAAGTAGTTTTAATAGCTTGATAACAAGCAGTAATTTGTTGTAAAGGTTATGATGACAACTATTAGCTTATGTTTATTTCTGACCAAAATGGCATGGAAATTACCTTCTCAGTTCAAAAACATTTTATCAATTCTTAAAATATTTGCCATAGCTTGATTTTCACTAACTGATGCTTCAGTCAGTTTGCATTATAAGAAGCTAGCAACCTATTCGTATCCCGTATTCGCCATGCAGTGTGGTGGTAGTTCCGAAATGTCTAGCACAATAGGATAATCTCTTGGCTTGTTATGGCATTGATTCTTATTGAACGTTCTGTTTATGTTAGATGTTTAACTTCATACCTTATATAACAAAACAAAGACAATCATGGGCAACTTTGCATGACACATTAAAAATATGACTAAATTGAAATGTAGAAGCACAGGAAATATTTAAACTTCTGTGATGCTTTTGAGTGAAAAAAATACTGTTTGATTCCTGATGTTAAGAAGGCATCTCTGATAGGTTCCTTTTTCTCTGTCCTCTAATCTTTTCACCTCTCCCAGGAAATAAAATCTATTGGTTTTCTATAAATGTGGATAAAAAATGGCTATAAACTACTATGATTTTTCCCTTTATAGATACAGTATATTATGTCCATTAAATGCTTTTCCTATGAGTAGCTTGAATTTTTAAATTCCTATATAAGCCCACAGTGATGGAGCCTTTAGTATGAGTTATAATGAATATGGACTCCATTTGTGATGCAAAATAATCACATCACAGGCCTTCTAAAAGAAGATGTCAGCAGCTTTAAATCCCAAGAGGTTCGTCCTTTGCTGTAAAGTAAGAACAATCCTATGCCAAAACTTTGAAGGAAGCTCTGCTTAAGGAAAGGGAAATGCTCAAAAATGTTAAGAAACTGTTGTGCAAATCCACCAGGGAAAATAGACTTCTGCCACAAATAATTTTCAGCAGATGTCTCTCACCGTTTTTCTTCTATCTCATAGGCTGCTGATCAGTAAGGAGCGAAGATGCCTGAACACAAGGTGATTTAGGTCTTGTATTTGACACCACACATTTTTCATTCAACCAAATAAGTAATGAAATACCCTGAAGCAAACATTTCTATATCACGTTTTGATGTATGGAGACAACAGTGATCCCATTGTTGCTTTCATTTCATTAAGCTGCTTCCAGAGAGAGAGAGAGAGGAAGAGAGAAAGAGCACACAAATAACCTAGGCTTTGAATTTCCAGCAGCAAAATGCAACCAACAACATATGTTACCCCTGCAATAGAAATGAAAGTTTCACTTGTTCATTAATAATGAAAATTCACAGAGTGAGTTAAACTGTTAATTACTTTGGCAGTGTTTCTCCTAGTAGATTCTTACATTTGATTGGTCATAGCATATAGAGTTTGATGCTGCCCAACACTTTCCCCCAAACAAACCTTGTGGAAGCAAAAAAACAGAGTTAAGAATTAATAAAATACATAAACAAGTCTCAAGTTGTAGAAAAGGGGTTTTGTTCTCTCCCCTCACCTCCACCCTCTCCCAGTCCTCCAATATCCATTTGTCTTTCATTCTTCTTGTCTGCCTTATATCTTTTAATACTTTAGGGCGTCATATCACCACCAAATACTGATGTTTTCAAGTTCAGCTGTTTTATGGTACTTCAAAAAGCTCCTTGACATGGTTTGGTTTGATTAATGGCTGGCAGTACTCTGAAAATACGTAGCGAAGGGACTGCCCAAAGGTAATCACAGGAATCAAGTGTCTATGTGGTCCTATTTCAGTTGAGCTGCCAATATAGGAATCACCAATGAGTGGAGTGTTTAATTGCATCTTGGGGAATTAGTTTTATGTTATGTGTTTTTTACAGCACATGCTTTGCAAAATGAATATAAATCTCTCACACTGGAAGGTTTTTTTGTGGTTTGGTTGGGATTTAAATTAAATTTTAGGTTTTGTAATAAGAAAATGAACTGATAGAATTCTTTAAACATTTAGAAATATACTGTCAGGATGAGATACCCAAAATCTGAAACTTGCAGCATGATACACAGTTCTTGCTTGCCTCATTCTTGTCAGGAAACCCATCCAGAGGGACTTAAACAAGCTCAAGAAGTGGGCCCTGTGAACCTCATGATTTGGGCAACCCCCAGTATTAATACAGGCTGAAGATGAAGGGATTGAGAGTACCCCTGAGGAGAAGGACTTGGGAAACAGCTCATATCCACTGAAAGACTGGATAGAAGCTGACAATAAGCTTTTACAGCCCAAAAGGCCAATCACATTTTGGGCTGCACCCAAAGGAGTGTGAGCAGCAGGTCAAGGGAGGTAATTCTGACCCTCCACTCTGCTCTGGTGAGACCCCACCTGGAATATTGTATCCAGTTCTGGAGTCCTCAGCACGGTAAAGACATGGACCTGTTGGAGGGGGTCCAGAGAAGGACCACAAAAACAGTCAGAGGGATAGAACACCTCTTTTATAAGGAAAGGCTGAGACAGCTGGGTTGTTCAGCCTGGAGAAGAGAAGACTGTCAGGAGACCTTATTGTGGCCTTTCAGTTCATTAAAGGGGTCTAAGAAAGATGGAAGAGACTTTTTAGCAGGGCCTGTTGTGATAGAACAAGGGGTGATGGTTTTAAACTAAAAGAGGGGAGATTCAGGCTGGATGTGAGGAAGAAACTCTTTACAATGAGGGTGGTAAAATACTGGCACATGTTGCCCAGAGTGGTGGTGGATGCACCATCCCTGGAGACATTCAAGGCCAGGCAGGTTGTGGTTCTGGGCAACCTGATCTAGTTGAAGATGTCCCTGCTCATTGCAGGGGGGTTGGACTACATGACGTGTTGAAGGTCCCTTCCAAACCGAACTATTTTATGATTCTATGATTCTACGATTCTATGATTCTATGATTCTCTACTGAAATATAAATGCATTTTACTGTTTAAAAAAGTGGTTATCTGACACATTTCGTTATGCATTCACATGATTAGAAAACATCCTGGATATTTAAGGTGTCATTGAGCTTGTAACAATCAGACAGTTGTACTTGAGAAAGCATGTCATGGAATAAACTCCATAACATTGAAAATGTGGTCCAAACTAGACAATTTGCATCTCCAAAAGGAGTTCTTCCCCTGTTTCTGAACCCTGTATTATAAGTGACATTAGTCCCAGGTGGATGTGTGTACAGTACATTTACCTTTTGAAAGACAATCAAGAAAATGTGAGTATAAGGCTTGGTGACCTATCATTTAAACAAAACTATTGTTTGATTGTCAGATGTAGATACAATCCCAGAGAATGCAACGTGTTGTAAACAAGCCAAAAAAAACCTACTCTGGAGGTAATTTTTCCGTAATACAGAATCATGGAAAAATATACCTCGGAAATTATTTCTGGTAGTTATCAGGTCTCCTGCTCAAAATAAGCACAATTAAATCAGTTTGTTCAGAGTTTTGTCTCATTGATTTCTGAATATAATCAAGGATGGAGATTACACGGCCTTTATGGGTAACCTGTTCAAATCTCTGATTACCCACATTCAGAAATTTCTCTTGCTACCTATGTGATAATTCCCTTTTGTGTTTTCTCTCTTCCCACTGTACAGCTCCATCTTCTCTATACCTTCCCATTAGACAGCTGAAGATAGCAATCATGTTTCCCCTTCGCCATCTTTTTATTGAAGGCTGAAAGCACCCAGCCTCTCCTTGGATGTCCAGTGCTCCCACCCCGATTCCCTCAGTGGTCTCTGTTGGACTTACACCAGTATGCCAGTGTCTGTGTCATCCAGGAAAGCCCCAGGCTTTGCACAGGCACAGGAGTATCTCACAAGTCCCAGACTGGTGGGGAAGATCCATTCCTGGATCTGCTGGCTGCACACTTGCTTGTGCAGCCCCACATGGGGGAATACATTGCTTCACAGGGCACTGCCAACTTAGCATCCTCTGAGCCTGTTCTGCAGAGCTTATCACAGCCAGTTGGTCCCAGCCTCTTCTGCTCAGATTTGCTGAGGGTGTAGCTCATCCCATCATCTAGGTTGTAATAAAAATAATGAAATAGATAATTACATACTAGTGAAATAGTATTGACCCCAGACAGACTCCCATTGTAACTGACCCCCAGCTGGGCTGTGCCACTGTTCATAGACCTTTGATCCTGATAGTCTTGCCAAATTTCCACCCACATTATTCTCTATCTACCCTATCCATATCTCAGCACTTTTACTTAAAGTTACCGTGTGATACTAACTTGAATACTATAGGATGCTATATTTGCTAAGCTTCTCATTTTCTGAGAGCAAAACATAATTTGGACATACACAGAATTACAAAAAAGAAAAATTGTAAAAATATGATCTTCCAGGAATCTTTCTAATCACTGCTGTGAAGGACCTTCAGTATCAATGGCATAGGAATTAGAGAAGCTTATGCTTTGTTCTGTATGTTTTTTCTTCTTTACTGCTTAGGTGATTCCTTTTTCTTCATATATTGGGAAGTAATTTCTAGTTCTCTGATTCATTATCTGTATGCCTCATGATTGATTTTTCTATTTCAGGAATATGTTTTCTGAAGGATAGACACCAAAAAGGTAAACTCTGTATTGTTAAGATAGCACTACAATGCTGACAGCTGCAGAGGGTGTTTCCCGCTGTGATCTTAATCTTCCATTTGCCTCAGTTTTCTATATGTAAGGTTTAGATAAAAATTTCCTTCGTCACAGGGTAGTAAGAATGTATATGTAAATACTTAGGAAGAGAACCTAGTAATTTCAAAAATTCCATTGGCAAAACAGGTTTTCTCTTAGAAATTGTGATTATCTTTGGATTCTTCGGAAGTATTGCTGTTCACAGTTTATGTTCATTTATATCATAACTCTACATACATTATTTTTAGGAGGTGGGCAACAATATTCTGAAAAATATGTAAACGACTGAATTCATTGAAAGAAGCTTGAGAGGACAGCAATCAAACTGCTGTCTGACCCTTTCAGTAATACCCTCCCTCCTTGAAAATAACCTATCAAGTATGAGAAGAGAAGAGAAAAGAGAAGTGAGAAAACTTTATGGCAAATTTAACTGGAAAGTAATTGGTTTCTACATGGATACAATTGTTCAATAACCTCTTATGAAATTTGAAAGTAAGTCTAACAAATTTGCTAAGATAGTTCCGAATGATAGAACCAAAATGCAATTTTTTTTTTTCAGTCTAACACTAAACCAATGTTCCTGGAAGATGTGAAAATAATTACATGTTCTACCTGAGCTACGAAGTGGAGAAACATTCTGTCTTTGGTTTCAGCAAAGCATGTCAATTGCTAGTTCCATGTTTTCAGCTTTCAATGCACAACCTGCTTGAGAGTTGTTATTTGAAATTAAAGCATCCTCTAACAACAAGAGATCCTGAAAATTAAACAGGTGCCAAACTCCCCTGTGGACATGTTTAATAAAACAAAACAGAAATACTGGTAGAAAACCACCATTCTTTCCCTTGGAAGTCACAGGGAGAACTGAAAAAAAAAAAAAAACCAACAACCAAAACATCTTAATAAGCCTATATTTGTATCTTTTGTATAGAAGTTTTACAATTTGCACAGACATTTGCACTGAGCAAGGCAGAGTTACACTTCCAGGGATGGGACACCCACAGCTTCTCTGGCAACCTGTTCCAGTACCTCACCACCCTCACATTAAAGAACTTCCTAATATCTAATCTAAATCTACACTCTTTCAGTTAGAAGCCATTCTCCCTTCCCCTATCACTATTTACTGTTCTATAAAGGAATAGGTTTTGATGACTCTAAAAAGGCACTCTAATTTGTGGAATGACCTGCAAGTTATGCTTAAGGGAGGTTATAGTTGAGTTTAAGAGAAAGGTAAGAAAGGTAAGTTGTTTCACTTCTGGGGAAAGAGATCTTACAAATTCTTGTCTATTACAAACTGAGATGGTCAGTTACCAAAGAACATCCTTCTTTCTGTTTTCGCTGAAATCAAAATCTTGTATGTCTAGCAAACAAGGGCATGTTATGCGGCATACAGTTGGGGTGACTGGTTTTCTAGCTTCAGTTTTAGCATTGTTCAAGGTTTGTGTTACACACTATTTGTCTCCTTTGCTTTGAAATACGTTTCTCCTAAAAATAACTTTTTTTAATTATTAGTGGTATTTTATTGGAGAATAACAGGAGACATGGTAAATTTAGTAATAATCCTTTTGTATACACAGTGTCAGTTGTTTAGCTTGCTAGTCACCTATATCTAATTCTTGTTATTGACCTTTCATTGGAGACTGTCAAATTTATAACATGGCTACACAAATTATACACGAGTCCTGTTACTGCACTCTGCCTCTGAGTCAAAAAGACACTGACTTTGGAACAGGATGCTCAGCCTGTCTTGATTCAGGGTAGGACTTTGAAGATGTTAGGCAGTACTAGTTATATGGCTACTGCAGGTCCATGCCAGAATGACTACATACCCTCATTTTCCTTCTATTTCAAGATTTTAATTTTAAGTAAGCTTTTTCTCTTCAGTATGTTAGATGTTTTTCTTCTATAATTAATGTTACTTCTGAGTGGCAATTAATCTGAGAAATAATCTTGCAGTAGAGTTAGTTTATTCTGGTGTTTAAATAACTGTGGCATGTATAAAGGAAGAACCTGGATAAGATTAAACATTCCTAATCTGTCTGTTGAATTTGAGGAACAGCTATTTCATCAGATGGCAGGTAAAGTGAGCACAGTTAACTCGACTTTCAGTAATCAGGCAGTAACTTTTCCCAACAAGTAGTGTTCTTTTGATTCTGGATTGTTGTTCTCTTTTAATACTTGAAGAATAAGGGTTTCATTCTTTCTTTGTCTTCATAGATTCAGCCTTATTTGCATAGGAACAAATGAGTAGGTAATTGTGACTATGAAGTCACAGATATGTTATCTGGGTGATTATAGTTCATGTATTTCTCCTGATGTATGTTTGCAAAGTTTGAAAAAAAACCTTTTGCCTTGCCATCAGATCCAGAGACCTTCTTCTCCTCTGGAGGGTACTGAATGTGTTGGGCAGGACTCAGAAGACATAGGCCAGGCCCTGCAGTGATTTGTGCCTCTTTGGAATTGCCAGAAGGACAGCTGTCGTGGTTTGAGCCCAGCCGGTAACTCGGAACCACGCAGCCACTCGTTCACTCCCCCTCTTCTTCCTCCCCCCGCTGCCGGAGGGATGGGGAGGAGAATCGGAAGAATGTAACTCCCACGGGTTGAGACAAGAGCAGTCCCGTAACTAAGGTATAATACAAAACCACTACTGCTACCACCAACGATAATAATGATTAGTGAAATAACAAGGGGATACAATTGCTCACCACGCGTCGACTGATACCCAGCCCAACCCAAGCAGTGATCTGCGCCTTTCGGGTCACTCCCCCCGGTTTATATACTGGGCATGACGTGCAGTGGTATGGAATACTCCTTTGGTTAGTTTGGGTCAGGTGTCCTGTCTCTGCTTCCTCCCGGCTTCCCCTCCTCCCTGGCAAAGCATGAGACTGAGAAAGTCCTTTGTCGGAGTAAACAGTACTTAGCAACAATTAAAAACATCAGTGTTATCAGCGTTGTTCCCAGGCTGAAAGTTAAAAAACACAGCACTGCACCAGCTACTAAGAAGCAGAAAAATGACTGCTATAGCTGAACCCAGGACAGTATCCACCCCTTATTACATACCCTTCATGTCATGCTCAGATCCCACATCTCTCAACACACCATCGTCCCTGTCCCATATATACACATATATATACACCCACACCCACACACAAAGAGAAATATATCATTCCCTAGTCCATGGACCGATCCCTGTAAAATTGCTGAATTCATCCAGTCCATGATGTCAGGCTCCATCTCTTGTAACAGTCTTTCAGGGCAGGAGGGACAGTGTGTAGTGTTGGATTGTTGCCTGCTGATGACACCATCAAACTTATCTGGCCACTGCTGAGCTCATCTGGTTTCCTCAAAATTCATTCTTTGTTGAGGTGATGATCGGAGGGAAGTCAGGGTCAATTGCTGGCGACCTGAAGATATCTAGCTGGTGGGCTATAAAAGTGTTATAGAGCAGGCAACAGCATACAATTGAGTTCATTGGCTGTTTTCCCCCAAAATCAAATCCCCTTGAGGTACACATTGGACTTCCCCATCTTCCCGCATTACCCACCAAGTATATCCAGGTCCCTGAGCAAAAGCAACCCAACGAGCGGGTTTGCCTTTACCTGAAGCAGGAATAACCCAGACTGTCTTCCCCAACAAATTCTTTATGTGCACCACAGGAACTTTATCTCCCTCTACAGTACGTAAAAGTTCTGATTGGGCAGGGCCAGCCCTGTTGGCAGATCCCCTACTGTTGACCAACCAGGTGGCTTTTGGTAAATGTGTATGTGTTTGAAAGTCCCACCAGCCATTTCTCTCAGTGTAGTTTTTAACAACCCATTGTACCGTTCAATTTTCACAGAGGCTAGTGCATGGTAGGGGATGTGATATACCCACTCAATGCCATGCCCTTTGGCCCAAGTGTCTATAAGGTTGTTCTGGAAGTTAGATCCATTGTCTGACTCAATTCTCTCTGGGGTGCTGTGTCGCCACAAAACCTCGTTCTCAAGGCCCAGGATAGTGTTTCAGGCAGTGGCGTGGGGCACAGCATATGTTTCCAGCCATCCGGTGGTTGCTTCCACCATGGTAAGCACATAGCGCTTGCCTTGGCGGGTTAGTGGGAGTGTAATATAGTCAATCTGCCAGGCCTCCCCATACTTGTACTTCAGCCATTGTCCTCCGTACCAGAGAGGCTTTAACCATTTGGCTTGCTTAATTGCATCACGTTTCACATTTGTGAATAACCTGGGCAATAGTGTCCATTGTTAAGTCCACCCCTCGATCATGAGCCCATCTATATGTTGCATCTCTGCCTTGATGGCCTGAGGTGTCATGGGCCCACCGGGCTAAAAACAGTTCACTCTTATGTTGCCAATCTAAACCCACCTGAGCCACTTTAATCTTAGCAGCTTTATCCACTTGCTGGTTGTTCTGGTGTTCCTCAGTGGTCCAACTCTCAGGTACATGAGCATCTACGTGGCGTACCTTCACCACCAGGTTCTGCGCCTGGGCAGCGATATCTTGCCACAATGCAGCAGCCCAGATGAGTTTACTTCTGCATTGTCAGTTGCTCTGCTTCCATTGCTGCAACCACCCCCACAGGGCATTTGCCACCATCCATGAGCCAGTATAGAGATAAAGTACTGGCCATTTTTCTCGTTCAGCAATGTCCAAGGCCAGCTGGATGGCTTTCACCTCTGCAAACTGACTCAATTCACCCTCTCCTTCAGCAGTTTCTGCAACTTGTTGCAGGGGACTCCACACAGCTGCCTTCCATCTCCGATGCTTTCCCACAATACGGCAGGACCCATCAGTAAACAAGGCATACTGCTTTTCACTCTCTGACAGTTCATTATATGGTGGGGCCTCTTCAGCACGCGTCACCTCCTCTTCTGGTGACATCCCAAAATCTTTGCCCTCTGGCCAGTCCATGATGACTTCTAGAATTACTGGATGACTGGGATTTCCTATTCGAGCTCATTGTGTAGTTAGTGCGGCCCACTTACTCCATGTAACATCGGTTGCATGATGTGTAGAGGAGACCCTGCCTTTGGACATCCAGCCCAGGACAGGCAACTGGTGTGCCAGGAGGAGCTGTGATTCAGTGTCAATCACTTCTGAAGCAGCTCAACCCCTTCATAGGCTGCCAGTATCTCTCTTTCAGTGGGAGTATAGCTAGCCTCAGATCCTTTATATCCTCGACTCCAAAAGCCGAAGGGTCGACCTCAAGTCTTCTCTGGACCTTTCTGCCAGAGCCTCCAGGTAGGACCATTGTCCCCAGCTGCACTGTAGAACAAATTTTTCACATCTGGCCCGGCCCGGACTGGTCCAAGGGCTACTGCATGAACTATTTCTTGTTTAATTTGTTCAAAGGCTTGTTGCTCAGGGCCCCATTTGAAATCATTCTTCTTCCGGGTCACGTGGCAGAGAGGGCTTACAATCAGACTGTAATTTGGGATGTGCATTCTCCAGAACCCCACAACACCTAAGAAAGCTTGTGTTTCTTTCTTGTTAGTTGGTGGAGACATTGCTGTTATCTTGTTGATCACGTCTGTGGGGATCTGGCGGCGTCCATCTTGCCATTTTATTCCCAAAAATTGAATCTCCTGTGCAGGTCCCTTGACCTTCCTCCATTTTATGGCAAAACCGGCCTTCAGCAGGATTTGGATTATCTTCCTTTCTCAAAAACTTCTTCCGCTGTAACACCCCACACGATGATGTCATCGATGTATTGCAGGTGTTCTGGAGCTTGCCCCTGTTCCAGTGCAGTCTGGATCAATCCATGGCAGATGGTAAGGCTGTGTTTCCACCCCTGGGGCAGTCGGTTCCAAGTGTACTGGACATCCCTCCAAGTAAAAGCAAATTGTGGCCTGCATTCTGCTGCCAAAGGGATTGAGAAAAATGCATTGGCAATGTCAATTGTGGCAAACCACTTGGCTGCCTTTGACTCCAGTTCATATTGAAGTTCTAGCATGTCCGGTACGGCAGCACTCAATGGTGGTGTGACTTCGTTCAGGCCACGATAGTCTACTGTTAGTCTTCACTCTCCATTAGACTTTTGCACTGGCCATATGGGGCTGTTAAAGGGTGAGCGGGTCCTGCTGATCATTCCTTGGTTCTCCAGTCTACGGGTCAGCTTATGGATGGGAATCAAGGAGTCTCGGTTGGTGTGATATTGCCGCCGGTGCACTATTGTGGTTGCAATTGACACTTGTTGTTCTTTGACCTTCAGCAACCCCACAACAGAAGGCTCCTCTGAGAGACCGGGTAAGGTGGACAGCTGCTTAATTTCCTCTGTTTCCAAGGCAGCGATACCAAAAGCCCATCTATACCCTTTTGGGTCTTTGAAGTACCCTCTCCTGAGATAGTCTATGCCAAGGATGCATGGAGCCCCTGGACCAGTTACAATGGGGTGCTTTTGCCACTTCCGCCCAGTCAGGCTGATTTCAGCTTCCAGTACAGTCAACTTTTGGGATCCTCCTGTCACTCCAGAAATATAAATGGGTCCCACCCCTTAATACCTTGATTGCATCAGAGTACACTGTGCATCGGTATCTACTAGAGCCTTATACTTCTGTGGGACGGATGTGCCAGGCCATCTGATCCACACAGTCTAGTAAACCCGATTATCCCTCTCCTCCACCTGGCTGGAGGCAGGGCCCCTCTAATAGTGATCATAAAATTCTCCACTTCTGTCTTGTAGAAAGGGATTAGTATTCCTTAGCACAGGAGCTGGAGTAAAATCAGCTCTTCCACTCCATCTGGGAAACTGCTCACCAGAGACTGAAGCAGCAGCTTTCCTGGGAGGATCATCCTTGACCATTGTTCTCCTCTTCAGTTCACGCACCCGTTGCTCCAGAGCTGAGGCAGGTT
The DNA here is from genome assembly GCF_004027225.2 of Strigops habroptila. NCBI lineage: Eukaryota > Metazoa > Chordata > Aves > Psittaciformes > Psittacidae > Strigops > Strigops habroptila. The sequence continues at coordinate 69,919,370 of NC_044302.2, forward strand.
TTCCATCATGTCTTCTCCGTGATCTCTCAGGTAAAACCATAGGGTGGCCCGTGGCGTGTACCTCCTATATTTTCTTTCTTGAGCAGTAGGGCGCCTTCTGTTAATAGTTGAGACATGGGTTGGTATACGTGGGGAGCTGGACAGATCGGATTAACCGTCTCTCAATTGTTTGAACTCCTGGGACAGTTTTTCCACAGCTGAAATGATGGAAGGGGTGAGATTGTCTTCGAACTCTCGGAGTTGACGAAACAGGTAATCCACTGTTGGTGATACTCCGTCATTCCAGGTCATTGATGCCAATGTGTGGGCATACGATGATGGTGCGCTCCATGTAAGTTTCCGCCACATGGGTCATGTACATGCGACTTCATCTGGATCTACGGATGCGTTTCTGGCATCCAGCCTATGATAAATCATCTCTAGAATGGCTGATTCCCTCAGGGACTGGATGCCTTTCTCTATCGTGGTCCAGTTGGCTGGGCGACTTGTATATCGTCTTTGTAGGGAAACCTTTCCTTCACAGCTGCCAGGAGCCGCCTCCAAAGACTGAGGGCTCGCTTCTCTCTTGCAATCGCTTTGTCAATTCCTCCTTCCTTAGCAAGTGATCCCAGCTGCTTGGCTTCCCTACCTTCTAGTTTGTGATCATCGGCCCCAGTGTCCCAGCGTTGGAGCAACTAGGTGACAATGTGCTCCCCTGGAAGACAGGTGAAATCTTTTCACATATTCTGCAGCTCGGTTGAGGTCCAGGCTCGAGAAGTCACCTCTTCTTCTTCCTCTTCCTCTGATCCACGTAATACTAACCCATGTTCAGATCCTGTTGCATGTAGTAATGGCATTGGGTCTTCATCTTTCTTCATTTCACGGGTTGCTCTTTGTGCCTCTCGTTTTCTTTTGCTTACAGGGGCAACAGATATCATCACAAACTGGCCATTTGGTTTAGCTGTAGTTTTTGTCACTGTGGTTGGAGTGGCTGCAGTGTCTGCCACTAGGATTGGAGTGGCTGCAATGTCTGTTGTGGGGGTTTGAGTAACTGTTGTACTAGTCACTGGGGTTGGTGTGGCTGCGGTGCTTGGAGTAGCCACATTGTCTGTTACTGTCGGGGTTTGAGTAGCTGCTGTGCTTGTCGCTGTGGTTGGGTAGCTGCTGTATTTGAAGTCGGAGTAGTTGCGTTGGCTGTTGTGGTCAGGGTTTGAGTAGCTGCTGTGCTTGGAGTTGGAGTAGCTGCGTTTTCTGTTGCTTTATCATTAGATCCAGAGACATTTTTTACCCTGTGAAGGTTAGTGTTGAGCAGGGCTCTGTAGGCGTAGGCCAAGCCCCAGCACGTTGCCATGATTTGTCCCTCTCTGGTATAACCAGGACGACAGCACACCTCGTTTAAGTGTTTTACTAGTTTTTCTGGATGTTCAGTGGTGAAGTTCCAAAGCACTGGAGGGCCCCCTGGCCTAGATACTTGCCCATACTATCCCACACACCCTGCCACTCATGACTTTCCAGCCTCAGGGAAAATCTCTTGGTGGTCCTCCTATATCGTTGTCTAACCCTAGACCAGATTTGAACCCGATACTGCTTAAGTTTAGAGATCAGACTAAATAGGGTGTTCCCAGGGCTGGATGGCTGTGGGTAAAACACACTCCGTATGTTTGCCAACTTGCTGATCCCCAGCACAATCAGCAGGCAGGTCTCAAGGGTATTCAAAGGCCATCCAAAACCTTCAGAACTCTCAAATGCTGTTGCAAATAGGCTGGTGGGGGAATGCTAGGTGTAAGGGAATGCCTCCTCCGTAGGTTGACCCTCCGAGGAGAAAAAAAAAGATCTGCAATTGCTAAAATATTTCATTATATACCTCCCAAAGTATAGAGGTGATGGCCACATCGGAAGCACAAACCAGTCCAGTTTCACGATCAATGAGTCTATTGTATGACAAGTCATTACCATGAAGTACAGTGAAACAAGAACCTTAGCCCAGGCCCCCCAGCCGGTAAACACTAAAACAGCAAATAGTGGCTATAAGTAAGGTACAACATGCTGAAACTCTGAGATCAAGCGCAACATGTCTGAGAGCCAATAAATCACCGCTGTGACGAGTAGTAACAATGAATGCTTATCACAAATATGATTAGACGCACTCTGGTCAGATCTGTCATTATCTCAACCCCTCAAGCCCCATGCTGGGTGCCACAAAGAACTGTCGTGGTCTGAGCCCAGCCGGTAACTCGGAACCAGGCAGCCACTGGCTCACTCCCTCTCTTCTTCCTCCCCCCGCTGCCGGAGGGATGGGGAGGAGAATCAGAAGAATGTAACTCCCACGGGTTGAGACAAGAGCAGTCCCGTAACTAAGGTATAATACAAAACCACTACTGCTACCACCAACGATAATAATGATTAGTGAAATAACAAGGGGATAGGATACAATTGCTCACCATCCGCCGACCGATACCCAGCCCAACCCGAGCACTGATCTGCGTCTTCAGGGTAACTCCCCCCAGTTTATATACTGGGCATGACGTGCAGTGGTATGGAATACCCCTTTGGTTAGTTTGGGTCAGGTGTTCTGTCTCTGCTTCCTCCTGGCTTCCCCTCCTCCCTGGCAAAGCATGAGACTGAGAAAGTCCTTTGTCGGAGTAAACAGTACTTAGCAACAATTAAAAACATCGGTGTTATCAGCGTTGTTCCCAGGCTGAAAGTTAAAAAACACAGCACTGCACCAGCTACTAAGAAGGAGAAAAATGACTGCTATAGCTGAACCCAGGACAGACAGCATACTTTTCCTAAATATTTTACTATTTTGTCTGATTTTGTGCTTGTTCTGAGGTAAAGTTCCAAAGCACTGGAGGGGCCCACTGGCCTAGATACTTGCCCGTACTATCCCACACACCCTGCCACTCAGAACTGTCCAGCCTTGGGAAAGATTTCTTGATGGTATTCTCAGATTGTTGTTTAACCTTACACAAGACCTAAACAGTATTCAAAACCATGCTGATTCCTGGCAAAAAGACCAGGTTGGTTTCAAGAGTATTCAAAGGAGATTAAGAATCTCTTAAATTCTCAAATGCTGCTGTAAATAGCCTGGTGGGAGGGAGAAGATGTGGGAGGATGTCTCCTCCATAGGTTGGCCTTCTGAGGAGAAATGCCAAAAGGTATGATTATCAATAGTTCCCATTACATGGGTTGTAAAGTATAAAGGTAACAGCAGTGCTGAGTACACATACCAGATTCATTTTATGACCAGCAATTCTATCATATCACAAGCCACTATTATATTACAACAAAACGAGAGCCTTAGCCCAGGCCCCAGGAATGACAAAAATCATCTCAGGGAATGCATACTACAAGTGTTATCAAATTTGTTTTGACACATCAGATCTGTCAGATCTGTCTGTCTGGTCGGATCTGTCATGTCATGTTGGGCACCAAAAAGTATTGTCGTGGTTTAATCCCGGACAGCATTTGAGAACCACACAGCCACTCACCCACGCTCCCTTTTCCCCCTTTCCCAGGTGGGATGGGGAAGAGAATGGAAAGAATGTAAAACCTGCAGGTTGAGGTAAGAAGAGTTTAATAGCTAAAATAAAGTACAATATAATACTGCTACTACTGCCATTTATGGGAATAACAAGGAGAGAGATATAAAAGTAAAGGGGAGAAAAACCCCAACAAAACAAGAAACACAAGTGATGCACAATACAATTGCTCACCACCCACCGACCGATACCCAGTCTGACCTGAGCAGGGATCTGCCCTTCCGGGTGACTCCTCCCAGTTTATATATATTGGGTGTGACGCGCTGTGATATGGAATATCCTTTTGGTTAGTTTGGTTCACATATCCCATCTCTGCTTTCTCACGTCTTGCTGTGCCCCTCACTGGCAGAGCATGAGAGACTGAAATGTCCTTGATCAGGGTAAGCAGCTACTGAACAATGACTAAAACATCAGTGTGTTATCAACACTGTTCTTAGACTACAGCCAAAATATAGCACTGTACCAGCTACTAGGAAGAAAATTAACTCTATCCCAGCCGAAACCAGGACACTTTTAAAGCTGTGTAATTGCTTTCAGAAGTCTCTATCAGTTTCCCTTTTTCCATCCCCAGCCTTTATTTCCGCTATTCCTAACTCATAATTTGTCTTTAACACTGGTGTCAAAAACCAAGATCTGCTGAGCAATATATGCGTACAGAGAATAAAGGAAAAGAGGATCTCTGAATAGTGAAAAATTGTCTTGGCCAGCAGTATACACTCCGCATCATATGTCATAATAAAAATCCAACATAATCTATGGTGGCTTGAAGATAGTAGATTTTTAGAGCTTTAGACTTCATGGAGAAATTGAACAGAATATCTATTGCAGAATAAATTGAGGTTTAATAGCTATTCCAATCAATGTATACATTTTAACTTTTTTTCAGGTAGGTTTAAAACTATCTCTTAATATCTTGTACTGCAAACTTATTTCTGTAAATTGATTAAATGTATTGAAGGCAGTCATGAATAAGCAATTCTTTTTTCTTTTTTTTTTTTTTTTGTCTCTCAATGCAAGAAGTAATTTTCCACATGTAACAGTAACAGATGAAAAATACAGAAAGGCAAATTAATATAGGATGTTACATAAGGATGATATATATGAAGAAGTTTCTCCTTTTGTTTCTATTATTAGTCTTCTGCAGGTACACAATTTAGGAATGGTAGTGTGCGTTCACTTGTTTTAGCTATTTTACGCTTTCTGTCTTGGTCTGAACTTAAAGATTCTCTTCCTGTGTAGCTGGACTACCAAGGCTAAATGAGCTTTTCAGCTCTGATCAGGATTTTCTTTAATATGGTTGTCCAACATGAACTTTTATTGGCTCCATAGTACCTTCCTCTGCACTATTCCGCTTGGTGTGGGATTTGTCTTCTGAGCTGCAAGGGAAATAGCCTGGCCTTCACCTACCCAGAACTGTTGTTACTCAACCAATCTGTCAGACTGCTCATCAGCCTATAGACTTGTGGAAAGTAACAACAGTTTTAGGGTAAGCTCCACTATATAATGTCTATATTTGAGAAAAAAAGTTCAGACAAAAAATAAAATACACATTGCACTCCAGCAGCTGGGTATATCTTATGGTTGGTACAAAGTAATTTAAAGGTTCCCTACGGTCCTTCTGAGTGTACTTCAGAGTCATGCTATCTTTTCTTTCGTTAGCAAACTCTAATTAGTTCTAATTTCTCAGGGACTGGGAGCTATTGCACATATTGCTTAACAAGAGTAATAATGTGCATGTATTATATTAAAAATATTTCCCTAAATTATAGCCACAAAGAACAACCTATTTACTTAGTGGAATGCTTATTTCTGGCTGTCAGCAACTGCAATCATTAAATCCATGGGCCAAAAGCAACCAGTTTATTTGCGTGTATTCACTTCAAAAATTTAATAATATTTGGATGTACTGAGCAATTCACTGTTTTATCTAGTTTTATCTAGTAGGAGGCCTTTTCTACTTCCCTAGTTTAACTATTCAACATTATATTTGTTTGAAATGGTTTACTGTGCACTATTTAAGGGCCAGCAAGGAGGAAACATATTTTAGTCAAAAAAAAAAAAAAAAAAAAAAAATTCCTCTGTCATTCCTCTACATCCACTTGAGGAGTTTCACAGTACCAAATTTTATAAAATGACAAAGAAAAGATAGAGCTTAACTTAGAGATGTTGACAATTCCTTACTTTTTTGGTACATAACAGTGTTTTTTTCTGTGCTTTGTCCGAGTCATTGTGGAAATAATCCATAATATCAACAGCTGTTCTTCCCGTTGCTTTAATCACAATTACAATTATATTTATGTCATTAGAAGAATAAAGTACAAGGGTAAACAAACAAAAAAAAAGATGATCTTCCTTTAGGTTAAGGATTTTTACCTTAAGTAAGCGAAAGGCATGGATTTTCATGAGACTGTGTAGTATTAAATTCACAGACAAGAACCATGCTTCTGAGTAGAGAGTCTTGTGAACATTACTGGCTATAAATGCATTAGAGTCCTAATATCCAATCTAAACCTTCCCTGGCACAGCTTGAGGCTATTACCTCTTGTCCTAGCGGTAGTTTCTTGGGAGAAGAGACCGGCCACCTCCTGGCTCTATCTTGCTCTCATTGTAGAGAGCAATAAGGTCCTCCCTGAATCCTCTTTTCTCCAGACTAAACAACCCCAGTTCCCTCAGCTGTTCCTCATGAGGCTTGTGCTCCAGACTCTTCACCAGCTTCATTGCCCTTCTCCAGACCTGCGCCAGCAGCTCAATATCTCTCTTGTAGTGAGTGGCCCCCAGCTACATTCAAGATGTGTCCTCACCAATGCCAAATACAGTTCTGCTAGTTATATAAAAATTCTCAAAACGTCTCATCTGGGTTGCAAAGAAACTTTGAGAAAATGTGCATAGTTTGTATATAGGACCCTAAAATTATGGGTGTGCTGAAGATCAGGGTCCTGATCTATTAAAATTAACATTAGTGTTTACAATCACTTTACAAGGAGGAAGAGACAGCACTGTCATTTAAACTATAAATGGCCAGGTCCAAACTGTGACATAAAGTTGGTTAAAAAAAATACACCTTGATAGCTGATGACATCAGAGCAGGGTATTCCAACAACAGCAGCTGTTTTCACAGCAGAAAAGGATTAAGCCTTCTCAACTACTTCTGCCTGGGCTAGTGGGCTATTCTCATTCAGGATATCTGATAATTCTTCATGATAAAATAAACAGTCTTATTTCATATGTTGATTTAACAGTATTAGTGTACGCTTGAGGGAGGGCTGTGGCACTTAATGTTCATTTATTTTTCTGTTCACTGTCTGATTTGTCCATGAATGTAGCTGAGTTGCACCTTTGCAAGAAACAGCATACAGTGCAACTGATTACTGACAAAGCTAATAAATTAAAAAGAAGTGTACACCTGTGGGTAATTAAATTAGACTTGAGGGAAGTTGTAGAGATTAATGCATGCAATCAAACTATGTGCCTTAATCACTTCCACTGTCAGCTGTAATTTATGGCAAAGCTTCTTTACAACAATTCACTTTATCTAAAATTTAAAAGCATGTTTATGCAGAAAGAAAGGGTACTGCATTTTGGGTTAGCAACTAGTGCATTTTGACAGATAACCGTTCCACAACAAAAACAACGAACAACGTCTTTTACCACTGCCAAGCAACAATGAAATTCTGTGGTTAAGCACTAGTCACCTGAACGTACATGAACAAATTTGGCAAGGTTCCTGAACTAACAGGACATCTAGAGAGATGGAACCAAAGATGTCTCCTAGAAAACCTGTTAGAAGTCATTCGTTCAATTCACAGCTCATTACTTGCAGTACTATTTATTTACTGACTTTTTTTAGCAGATTTTGTCCAACCTAACTTTAAAAGTATTATACACATGCTTGCTGTGTATGTGATTGTTCCAGGGGAAAAAAAAAAAAAAAAAAAAAGAAAGGAAAAATTGATGGGTAATATAGAGATTACAGGAAAGGAAGTTTGAGCCTTCTCAAGTTAAAACACCTTCATTTTAAAAACATTTTCATTGAGAAAACATTTTAGACACCAATTACTAATGTAATTAATTTGTTGAAGTATGCATGTAGGTTTCCATCACTTTTGCAAACATATTTGTGCAGGTCTATGCCTATACAATCACTTCTTTGCTACAGCTGCTGTTAAAAGAGATGAGATAAAATAATTTATCGCCAGTTCTGAACATACACATTAATGAGAATGAACTGAGTGTTAATCTATGGCATTTTGGCACTGAAAGACTGGAGAGAAAAAGATGCATCTTCACAGTTGTGTGACAAAAATATTCATTACTTCAAACAGGCTCATGCAGAATAGAAATTGTATACTGATACATTTTTAAATTGAGGCCTAGACACATAGAAGTTTTGAGGCAACTAAGATCCTCATAGTGGCTGAAAAATTTAGTTACAAAATGTGACAAAGGCATCTAGATCAAAGAAGTAGATTTAAGTTACAAATTCTGTTTTCATGTAGTTGCTTACTGTAGGGGATGCTTCAATTCAGGATAGAAACAGGACTTTGAACACAAATTTTTCTCTCCTTGAAGTTTAGACATCCTTCACTAATGCACTGGCTTTCTTGATAGGCATGGCTTTTTCCCATTAACTATACAGGAAAACTATGTACACATAGGTGATCTGTGAACTATGATCCCTCATCCTAGTATTTCAGATCCTGAGCTATTGCATCCTTACTGCACCAGTAGGTACAACCATCTTATGGAATCTGAACCTAGGTTTGTACTAAACAAATAACTTAGTGTTTCATGTTTCAGAATTTTTATGTAAAACACTGTAGTGGGTTGACCCTGGCTGGACTCCAGGTGTCCTGTCACTCTCCTCCTCAGCTGGACAGGAGAGAGAAAATACAATGAAAGGCTCATGGGTTGAGATTATGGGACAGGGCAATCACTCAGCAATTACTATCACAGGAGAAATAGACTCAGCTTGGAGAAATTAATTTATTGCCAATCAAATCAGAATGCAGTAATGAGAAATAAACTTAAATCTTAAAACATCTTTTCCCCATCCCTCATTTCTTCCCAGACTCGACTTCTCTCCTGATTTTCTCTGTTCACCCTGAGCAGCACAAGAAGATGGAGAATGGGTATTGCCGTCAGTTCATCACGTGTTATGTCTGGTGCTCCTTCCTCCTCACACTTTTCCTCTGCTCCAGTGTGGGGTCCCACTTACAGGAGAAAGTTCTTCATGAACTTCTCTAGTGTGGGTCCCTTCCATGCGTGCAGCCCTTCAGGAACAGACTTCTCCAGCGTGGGTCCCTTCCATGGCTGCAGTCCTTCAGGAACAGACTGCTCCAGCATAGGTCCCCCACGGGGTCACAAGTCCTGCAGCAAACCTGCTCCAGCGTGGGCTCCTCTCTCCATGGGGCCACAGGTCCTGCCAGGAGCCTGCTCCAGTGCGGGCTTCTCACAGGGTTACAGCCTCCTTTGGGCACCCACCTGATGTGGCGTGGGGTCCTCCCAGGGCTGCAGGGGGATATCTGTTCCACTATGGACCTCCATGGGCTGCAGAGGCACAGCTGCCTCACCATGGGCTGCACCACAGGCTGCAGGACACTCTCTGCTCCAGCCCTGGAACACCTCCTCCCTCCTTCTGCACTGACCTTGGTGTCTGCAGAGCTGTTTCTTTCACACATTATCACTCCCCTTCCAGCTGCTGTTGTACAGCAGGTTTTTCCCTTTCTTAAATATGTTATCTATCTCAGAGGTGCTAGCATGTTCTCTGATGGGCTTGACCTTGGCCAGCAGTGGGCCCCTCTTGGAGGCATTACCTCTATCAGACACAGGGGAAGTTTCTGGCTTCTTCTCACAGAAGCAACCCTGGTAGCTCCCTTCTTGCTACCAAAACCTTGCCATGCAACCCCAATACAAACAGCAATGAAGTCGAAAAGAAGGGTGGATTGATATTCACTAAAAGGCTAAAGAATATGTGTTTCATCCTTAGCCTAAATAGGAGAAGGGGTACAGATTTAAATAATCACTTTCTGGAAAGACTTCAGTATAACTTTGTCTCATTTCTAAATAATATTAAGTCATTGAGGCAGAGTATAATATAATTTGATGGTTTATGTTACTTAGGATATGCCTTTCAGAAACCTGAATGAGGTCTACTTAGTTTTAATGGAACAGACGATATTCAGTACAGCTAGTTCAGAAGAAAGCTGAGACTGAAAGGTTCAATTGCTGTAGTAACATTAACTGTAAGCTATTCCTTTCTCATCTTCATTTCAACTCATAATCCTACCTTTGGGAATTCAGACATATAGAAAACTTGACACTTTGTCCATTTTTTAATCTTTTTTTTGATGGAACATAGGAATTTTATAGTGTCTTCTTATCATCATGTTCTTCTTGAAGAAATGCTTTTTCTTTTATTTTGTTAAAAACACTGGAAAGATATTTTATGCTATAAAAATTATTTTAACATGGTCATGAGATAAAAGGTATATAGAAAATTACTATGTAGTTGAAATAATATATTCAAATATAATGGACCTTCAGGATTCCAGTTAATATGGCTTTATTTCACATTGTTGCTGTTAGGATTCATCTGGAGCCTGTAAAATAAAATGAGATCAGTTTTCCTAGTACAACCCTCTGTTTTTTAATGTCAATATTTTTAACCACAAAAACAAAGGAAACTTTTCTCTCTATGTCTATATTTCTTATGAAGTTCATGACCATTCACAAGATAACAATTACCCCAGAAGGAGTTGGGTGTTGCGTTTTTCTCTTAATGAATTTTGTGTATAATAAAAAAATCATCAGATTAATCACAGCACTACAAATTTTATTTGGCAAACCCCACTTTGACATAAATATGCAGTTATGCACTTTCTGCTGAGTATGGCTGCTCTTATCACTACTGAGACCATGTAGTATCTCAGAGCTGTCATAGCACAGAGGCTACTTGAGATAAATCACTTAGCAGTTGCTGCAGGCTCTTTCAAAGTAACAGATTAGATACAGTATATGCAAGGTAATACAGAGTGAAACAGACTGACTGAATATGCTAGAATCTAAATCAGTAGCATCCTCCTTCCCAGCTAAATCTCAGACCTGGCAACATGTCACAGAAACTGGTGAAGATCATTCTTCAGTAAGGTCAATGCAGTCTGGGATAAGAATATATTGAGCCAGCATAACAAATATATTGTCTTCATGGACATTTTTTGCTGCTGTTTTCCTTTTCTGATAGGTTAATTTTTTATTCTGCTTTCACTGTTACACCAGTACAGCTGAGGATCCTATTCTGTGCATGGCATTGCTCTCTAGGAGGGAGTGATTGCCACAGGACAAGCCAAAACTGAATTGTGAATAGCCCTTTGATAGCTGGAGTCCAGAATAAAGTTAATTTAATGCAGTTCATAATGTTTTATTGCTGCTTTGAGATATGTGAAAGAAATCTAACTCTTTTCAAATAAGATTTACTAACATTAAACCCAAGCTTCAGCCACTGATTTAACAAGAAAGAACAGATCATAATGCATATGAGTATACATGTCCCAACATGTCTCAATACATTTGGGACAACAACAGGGCACGTGCATCTCTCCCATCTTGCCAGCAAAATCAACAGAATTTGTCAGTACCCCTTGTTTGCAAGTCTTCTGTCTCTATTATGAGCTATAGGATGTGTTCAGAAAGCATGGCACAGAACTTTTCATTTACTGCAGTGATGGTTAGAAGAAGATGGGGAATTTTATCATCAGGCTTTTAATTTGACAAATACAGGACTGCTATCCTCTTCCTCAGCCTCTCAAGTTTGCTCAAAATCACTCAGCTTCTCACAAATTCCAGAGTTCCGAAGGTTTTTGAAGTCAATCACCTTGTTCAAAATATACGTATTCAATGGCCACGTGCCTTTAAAACTAACCTACATCCAAAATGACTGTCAGATTAGGAATAATTGTGGCGAGAAGTATAGTTCATAGAGAATTTTCTCTCAAAAAATGGAGAGAAAGCAAAAGGATATGGAGAAAATGCAAGTTTTAAACTATAGCAGCAAACAATTCAACTTAAGGGTGAAAACACTGTGACTGTTGTAGGGGGAAACTTTTAAATTAATTAGAAAAGCAGGAAGTGAGGTTTGGCATAATAATGCTAGTAGGTATAACGATGTTTCTCATATGCTGGAAGAGTATACAAGAGCTTGTGTGCTATGAGAACATACTTCTTTTTGAATGTCAAAATGCTTGTCCTAAGACATGTCATGCAGACATTTGGATAGATATTAAGATATAGATTTATTTCTATGAAATACCTAGCTAAGCTGCTAATTGTCAATAAATTCTCTGAAGCAGTAGGAAAATAGCTCATTATTCTGCCTTGGTTATCAGTCAACACCAAAAGCCATCAAACATTTTTTACTTAACTTCAGTAAAGCTTGTCTTTAATTTGTACTGAAAAAAAAATAAAATCAGTTTGAAATATTTTTATATTTTCCACTTTCAAAAGGGATGTTGGAGTTTATTTTTTATTAATATTTTCCTAATATGAAGGAGAAGGATGAACTCTAATTTGTAGTTTGTATTCACATTGCTGTGGTTTTATTTTCTCTCATGAATTCAGGCTTAACAGGTTACAAATCCAGAGGATTTGCGTCCAAAAATTAGAAAAAAGTGGAGAAGGTCATGTCTTCATAAAGGTTCAGGTAATTTGAGAGATAGCCCATGCAGGAGTTGTTAAACCATGAAATTTCAAATGAACATAAAGATAGCTCATGGACTTCATAGATCTTAATGGTTATACATTCCGATGAAGAAAGGTCAGAAAGCAGGTTGGATCTAACAAGGACAATCATTGCGTACCCCAGAAAAGTGACAGTTAGCTGTGGGAAAATGCACAACAAAGATATCTCTGGTAACTTTTAAAACGAAAGGGACCTGCTACAACAAAGAAGCTAGAAAAAAATATCCACCTTGGGTAAAAAGAATGACTGTGTTATAAGGGTATACAAAAGAGGTTTTTTAAATAAATGTCACCTCAAGCTGAGCTGGGATAGACTGCACGATTCCAAAAAGAAACCATCCATGTTAGGGAAACTTTAGCTATTTCATAAAATTCACTGGTAATGCCAAAGACTTTTTTTCTGCATTAAGAAACTGAGACAGAAAAAGTGTTTAGTTAAGTTGGTATTGTCTAGATGTCTGGTTTTCTACGTCCAGTAAGAAATAATTTGTTTTATAGTTCTGTAGAAGTCTGTTTGTCTGAAATGTCCATCCCATGTCCTGGGAGAGAAAACTATGGTTTTGATATGGCTCTTTAATCTGTTGGAAAGCCTTAGAAGTTGGACCTTAATAAAACACTCTGCAAAGCTTTTGGGCCTCAGAATCTTGTGCTAGACAAATATGTGCCTTGGCAGTGTCAGTCAATAGACTAAAGGCAGGAGCAATACCAAAATTTCAAATATTCATGGGATTCAGAAACCTACGAGGATTAGCCTGATGGGCTCCAAAACCAACAGTAAACAAACAATTAGATATATTCTCTGCTCTAGGAGGCAGATGACTGCAGAGGGGGTGTTAATGTGAACTTAGACATTCTTCTATGTGTCTCTGTGGGTGGAAAGGAGACATAGGTCTACTGTTAGTTCAAAAAATAATTCAGCCATTCACATGTGGTATGTTGTTTCCTGTTATGTTTCCTATGTAGTACAGAAGTGTACCCTTTTTCTGTTATTTTCTGTGAGTAGATGGCTTTTCCCCATTTTCCTTTTCCTTACTTTCTCTTCCTCCCAAAAGATAAATGCTCTCTCATTTTCACATGCACTCCTGCTCCCAGCTCTCATTACAGTCCTGGCTGTGCCTTACATCTGGCAAGTTTAACATGTCACTATCTGTCCTCAGAACCAAAGTGCACTGGAATACTCAATAATCCAAGAGAGTTATCTGACCCATATTACCTGTGTGCATGTCATTTCAATAAAGCACCTTGCATGCCTCTGCCAGCCAAGAGCCTTCACATATTCTGTCCATTTTGAAATAAGTATCCCTTGTGTAGCAGCATGTGTACCTTTTTGCATATTTTACCATCTACTTTTGCTTTAACTGAACCTATACAATCTTCTTCTGACACTTGTAGACTTTAAAGTATCTTTGTCAGAGTCCCAGAGCATTCAGATGCATAGACATTGTGATACTCTAAAACATACACAAAAGACAACTCTGTGTGTGCAGTAAATGGATTAGGAATTTCAGAGAAGTTTCTCCAAGCACTTCAGCACTACTGGAATTTCTGACTGCCATTTACTCTGCTAAAAGCAATGACCCTCCCTGCAGCAGTGTGGGTGGGTTTTATAAAATTCATCGAAGTTCTAACTTAGTTTAAACTGACATTCCACTGCTCCACTTGCATGGAGCAAGATGAGGGCACAAGCAATTATCCTTTCTAGAGTAAACAACATGGGTTACCAAAACCAGGCAAGCCACAGTGAAAGGACACTTTAAACAGTGAATATCTGGTCTAGTCACCTTTGTTAAAAGGCTTCCTCTGATTGTCCTTAAACAAAACAAAACAAATCAAACATTACTGTTGAAAGTTTTTAATTGTCACTCATCTTTCTCCACTAGAAGACTTCATCATTTCTGAATGTTGAGCCGCATCACACCATGCCAGACTTTGAGCTGCACCACTCCTAAAATAGTGGGGTACAAGCTGAGTGTTCTCTGACTCCATATGCCTGCTAACTCCTCATGACAGAAGTGTTGAACATCAGGGGCATCTTTTAATGGTATTTTCAAATTCACTTTTAAAAAAATGCCTTCAGTCTAAAGTATGTAGGGGAAGTATTTAAATGTATAAGGAGTTACAATTGTTAGACAAATGTCATGTGATTTCCTTCAAACTGTTAGAGCAAGCAATACATGAAACACATGTTCTTAATTCTTGAATCATTTTTTCGTTTTACTGATATATCACTGCAGGAAAAAATTCTTCAGCTGCTTTGCTACAGATGTTTCTTAGGTAAATCACCCATTCAGGTAGCTTAAATCAAAAAACACATGAAAATAAACCACCAAGAGTTGTAACTAATACAGAAATTTATAATGACTAATCTGGGACAGAGTCTTGAAAGTGTATTCTAATATATTAGCTGCCTAGTCCACCCTTGAAAGTCATTTGATGCTCTGCCAAGGGAAAAAAAAAACCCCAACAAAACAACACACAACAAAAGGCTCTCTTAATTCCTTTATCTTATTGTATTTTTTCTTTTTAATTTTCAGTTTGAGGTGCAGCTTAGGTATTTGAAGAAATATTTAGCATTATTAGTTAGCTAGTTAGTTAGTTAGTTAATTAGTTACTTAGTTACACTGCATATCATGTTGATAAAATCATTGCTACTGGACAGAGAATATTCCTTATCATGATTTTGTGTGCTTTGCCAGCAAATTTTGAGTTATGATTGTTACCTGTGAAATTTTCTAAGATGCAAAGATGACAATTGGAGAGGCAGAAAATAGGTGACATTTTATGTATTATTGTCCTCTGCCTAGTCAAGTTCAGAAAAAATTGACAAACTGCATATTCCTGTTGAAAGTTGGGGTGTAGCTCTAAACTGATCATATGCCCAAAGATTTCTCCCTCTTCTGCAATTTTTCTGTTCTTTTGCTGGTAAGGATTTAGACAAGTATCCATGTAACACAGTACTTTATATTTGTCCTTCGCCATGCATAACAAAAGGGTGGCATGCTTTTCAATAATATCTTTTCTCATGTACTGAACAAATTATATGTTTATATTTTCATACACATTAGTTATTTGTACTTATAAATGCTAACCATGATAGCAGGAATAACCATTCCGGCTTTGGAACATAAAAGCACCAGGGTCTTTAAGTTATAGCACCAGCAATTCCTACAACATTAAAGTCTTCACATCTGGACAAGTTGTTCAGAAGGCTACTGTGAGGCACAGTATCAAAAGTTTTACTAAAATTAAGAAAAACTGTACCAACCACCTTCCACTAGCAAGTGACCTTATCATAGAAAAGTATCATATTGGTTGGAAAGGACTTTCCTTTTGCGAACCTGTATTAACTGTGCCTGATGACTGCATTGTCACTCAAATGTAGAGCTCAGTAGGATAGTATAGTTCAGGCAGTCTGTGTCAACCACTCACATACAACTGTTCTTCCCTTTTTGGTCTACAAATAGTTAGACATAACCTGTGTGCTAGGAAAGGTTAAATTGAAGATTCGCCATAGCAGCCAGAACGCTTGAAGAAGCAATATCTAAGATAATTTATGCCACTGGGGCACCAGGCTTTAGGCCAAAAGATTTAATAACGATTATGCTGAACTAATTTTTTGTAGGAAGAAATCTTGAAGCACTGTTTATAATACTTGGTGAGGTTTTTTGTTTTTGGGGTTGTTTTTTTTTCAAATTAAAACATTTATGCTTAAAATCTAGTTATTTACCATGTGGATTTCAGTCACTGAAATTTTTGAACGTTTAAAGCCAGGATACCACAGATACTACCTTATTTAGTAAGGTGATTCGTTTATATTAATGTAATTTTTCTGTTCAGGCCATAGTATTGTGCATGTTGCTTAATTATGAAGATGGTAATGGGTCAAAACTGAAAATAAATGTTTTCTTTTCTTAGGGCATCAAAAAAACAGAAATAATGGCTGTCCATCATGACATCCCACTAGGTCCCTTTTTAAGTTTTTAACATCTTTTGAGAGGAATGAAACTAAAAGACACATTAACTTGAGGTGTTACAGTCATCTCAGCGACCATATAATAACAAATAATAATAAACATTAAATACAAATATTAGCTAGCTGCTAGATTTCTGATTAGGAAATGATCCTAAGTGTTTTGAAAACTAACACCATTAAGATGTTAGAAATTTATTGCAGTGGTTAGTCTTCTGTGATTAGAAACATTTACTTACTTCAGTACACTGTTTTTCTGACTTTCAAAAGTCCTTGAGTTCAATGGTAGAGACTATGTCTTCTAAAAGTGAGCCTGATATTTTGATTTATGAAAATGTTTTAGAAATAAAACAAAAAAGTAGAAAAATTGCACACCTGGAGGAATCATACACATCAGTGTAAATATGGGGATACAAGCCAAATATCTTGAAATATATATCGTTCTCTGATATAAGTAGTTTTTCTGTTTTTTCTTAAAGATGAAAAAATACAGTGCAGAGTCACCTGATTCACATGCTTAGCATACCAGCACCTTTGCCAATGTAACTCAGGTTAAGTAAGACTGACTTAGAAGAGGTAGCATTGTTCTGTGTGTTGGATTTGAAGTAGCATCCCATGGGTATTTATACTGCATGTTTGGCTTTACCAAGAAAAAAAATGAAGAAATTACTCTGAGAAATAGAAAGTAGAGTTTTGTAGGAAGAGGATCAAGCCAAGCAAGGTGTCACATAAAGCCTGTGTGACACCTTCGTGATGAATAAGCCTTGCTCCAGGTATAAGACTTGCTCAGCAAACAAATGATGAATGGACAATCTTATCTAATTGGTTTTGTGTTTGAATGATCAAAACAGTAAGGCAGAATTCATGAGTGAACTACAGAAGTGTTGCTATCAGGAATGCAGTTTTAGAAAAGTGAATATTCACCAAGGGTGCCATGGATAAAGTTGATCAGTAAATGCCCAGAAGTGACATGCCCTGCCTCTCTTTCTCCCCACCCCCAAAACCACTACCTGTCTCCTCCCATCTTTCCCCCACCTCAATAAAGATTCAAAGATAAATAAACCAATCATTAAGAACTAAAATAAAAGGGGTTATAGAAACACTGAAGATTTTTTTTTATGCCTTATTTGTAAAGTCAACTCAATATGTGAATTGCAAAAGTATAAATTACCTAATCATTCACTAAAATGAAAGAATAAAATGAAAACTTTCCTCATTGCACCGAATAGTTGCAATTAATACTTACTTATATTGCGCATCAGAAAACAGAGAGGTTTTAAAACTTTATTGGTTCATTTAACAAGAATATTTTTGTTAATAATATGAAACGACAGAAATGAAAATTGAAGCCTTAGTCAGATGCTCCTGGAGTCCAAACTCTCCAAGGATAAATAATACATTTATTCCTGAGCTGAATTTACATTCTACCTGTTTTGAGTCTGCTCATAGAGAAGCCTTTCCAAGAAAAAGCTTTCTATTCCAGCCGTACTGTTGGAGAATGCCTATCTATAGTGAATCACATTTAGGAGTAGTTATATTTGCTGACATGTTTGAAGTGTGTCTGTGAGTAAGTATATTTACAATATGTCCCTTTTTCTTGAACTGGTACAGAACCAACAGACAGTTGTGACAAGTATACATGCAAAACTGTCCAGCATAAAGCTGGACAAGAGGAGCAAGGTTATGAACTAGGCATTAGAAGCTGCTGTTATGCAAGAGATAGCTTATAGCGTGCATTTTGTCAGCTGAGATACTGTGATGACATTCATGATTCAAATCCAAACACTTGGTAATAAGTGCTGCACATTATTTACTTGGTGTAATAGGGTGAATCATGAACATATTCAACCCATAGAAACGTTGTCCAGGGGTTTATCTCAGACTAGAACCCACTGTAGAATCAGCAATATGTCTGAAAACATCCTGTTGGATAAAGGATCATCCTTTACTTATTTGGACTGAAAGGTTGGCTTATATTAAAAGCAAGCCATCTACTGCTTTACGCAGGGGAGAGCTAACAAATTCATATTAAAGGAAGTGTGTTATTTTAGAAATATTAGAAGACTTAAAAGTAAAGTAATATTTTTTTCAACGAGGCCTATACATATTTTCAAATTTAGGAATGCAATTATGGTGGGGTATTTTATTGTTCTGGTTTTATTACATATTTACTTGACTTTGAAGATTTATACATTGTAAGAATTCAGCATGTACAGAATTAATACCTCAGTACTTACTGAGAATTTTAAAAGGAAAAGAAGTAAAGAGAAATTGAATTAATATTAGAAATAACTTAAGGCTGAAACACCCTCCATTTTCCAGGAATATTAATTAAAACATTGCAGGATTATCAGCAGCATAAACAAAATAATAATAATTTAAAAAGTGTAAAGCTAAGAACACTGAACAAAAGCCCAACAACTACCAAACATATTTCCAAGAGGAATGAAGTTTAAAACAAAAAAACAAAACAGTGCGGGGTTACTTTTTGTTAAGTGAGCAAGATCTGGTGAGGAAAATGTAAGAACTGATAAGAGCGGAACTGACTATCCAGTGCTACCTATTCAGTCTGAATTGCAAGGTATCTGTTTGGCTCAATATTATTGCAGTTTTGAACTCCTGCCTATCCAGAAACTGAGCCTAGAATGAGACAGATTGTGACAACTTGAATCTAAGAATGTTGCAGCTAAAATAGTGGTTAATCATAGAAAATGTGTTGTTCTAGCTAGACTATGTCTGAAAAAAAAAAATTGTTAAGATATAGCAAGAAACTGCTAAACCAAGAAAGGGAGGTTTGAGGGAGCATTTTTTGACTTTTGAATTTATTATACAAAATATATTAAATGTAGACTCTAGATCATATAGTACACTGGAAAACAGAAAATTGATCCAAGCTGCACTGTCCATTCCCTGTTGTAGCTACTGTTCAATATCCACTTACAAGTGTTAAATTTCACTATAGGTGGGATGCCAGATAATTTATAGTGTACATAAAGTAAAACATATACTTAATATAAAAGTAAAGGTGTATTGGCATATCAAAAATTTTATGAAGATGCAAGCTGCTTAAGATTAAGTTTCATAATGCGAAGACATCTCATATTGAGCACTGTTGTGAATAAGTATTGTTTAAACTTGATCACAAATTACATAAGCAACAGGGTACAAAGCAGAGTTTTCATCTTACTATACTTGTTTGGTTTCAGATATTGACCTCATTTTCAGATGATGCTGGAAGTACTAGTGTGATGGGTTAACTCTGGCTAGTCAGCAGGTGTGCACCAATCTACTCTCTTACTCACCCTCCTCAGCAAGGTAGAGGACAAAAATAAGATGAAAAGCTCACAGGCCAATATAAGGACAGGGAGATCACTATCCAATTTCCATTGCAGGCAAAACAGACGCAGCTTGGGGAATTTTTTCTTCCTCCCCAATTAATAACAGACCAGTATAGCAAAAAATAAAAACAAAAGTAAAACCGTGTTCCCCTCACCTCTACCTTCTTCTCAGGCTCAAATTCCCCACTTCATTCCCAACTCTTCTAACACCTTTTCCCATCCTGAGTGTCAGAGGGGTAGGAAAAGGAGGCAGATGAGGTTTGTGGTCACTTCACAGCAATTCATCTCTTCCACTCCTTCCTCCTCGCTTTTCCCATGCTCAACTGTGGGGTCCCTCCCGCAGGTTGCAGTTCTTCAAGAACTGCTCTAGTATGGGTCCTTCTCCATGGAGTAGAGTCCTTTAGGAACAGACTGCTTCATAATGGGTCCCCCACAGGCCTCAGTTCCTTCCAGAAAACTTGTTTCTGCATAGGCTCTGCTCCACACGCCTGCTCCTCTGTGGGTTTTCCATGAGCCGCAGCTTCCTTCAGACCATTTTCACCTGCTGTGGCAGGAGGTCCTCCATGGGCTGTTTTCCTGAGTGGATATCTGCTCAGCATGGTCCTCTATGGGCTGCTGTGGGACAACCTACTTCACCATGGTCTTCTCCACAGTATTCAGGGGAATCTCTGCTCCGGCACCTGGAGCACCTGTTTCACAGACCTTGGTGTCTGCAGGGCTGTTTGTTTCATTGTTTTCTCCTCTCTCACAGCTGTTGTGCAGTGGATTTTAGCCTTTCATAAATATGTTATCACTGGGCTACTACTCGTGTCGCTGATGGGCTCAGCTTTGAGCAGCGGCAGATCCATTTTGGTTATGCCCAGCATGGGGGCAGCTCCTGGTGTCTTCTCACAGAGGCCACACCTGCAGCTCTTTACCATTTCCCTTGCTGCCAAAATCTTTCCACATAAACACAATACAACCACACTGATTTACAGTTTGATCTTGAATTAAACCCATTTGATCCAAATCTGGGATCTTAGACTAACATTGTTGAGAGATTTACATGAATAGAGGCAGACTTTAAGAATTCATTCCTTCCCAAGTTACATAAGGTGCTGTACATAACAGTCGGTCAGTATTTTATAAGAAACATCAATTTAAAACCAAGTTGACTTTTATTTTCTATCTCCTTTTGTGCAGCATATTTCCAAGTAACAATGCTGACATGTAAGAAGCTGAGGTACACAGGCCATGGAGACAATGCTGATAAACATAAGGGGTCTTTCACTGTTTAATTCCATCCCTTGTGCTTTGTGAGCAATACAGTGACATAGGGTAGTAGCCAAAATAGTGGAAATATTCTGGGTTCTTAAACTTATTACCAGTGTTTCAGTAGCAAACAAGAAAGTCTCTAAGGTTGGACAGGGCAAATGCTGGATCTGGTTCTATGGAACTAAGAAAGTATGAATTCACTAATGATATGAATCTGGCACAGGCAGTAATGATTTAGAAAAGCATTATTTCATAACAATATGTAAGTATTAACAGAAATGTAAGTTAAATTAATGAAGATTATTATTAAATTCTACACTTAAATTCTAGGATATGGAAAGTAGAGAGATATGTAGTTTAAAGGACAGAAAAGGAAAGGAGTAATATTTATAGTAGTAGAATAATATTTATAGGTTGTCAAAAACAGATTTAATGAATTTTCATCACATCAAACTATTCTCAAAAAACAAGTGTTATACTGAAATGCTATTTGAAAAGCACATGAACTTTTCTAGCTAGACTGATGATGCAAAATCTTCAGCTGTGTCCAGTTTGGGTTATAGTTGAAGAACTGCAACTTATCCAAAATAAACTAAGAAATTTATCAAACATCTTGAAAATAAATCCTATCACAAAATACCAAGTTAAGGTTGCCATGTCAATAACCCTTTCAGAGCTATTTCATATGACTATCAAGACTGGAAATTCCCCACGTTAGGAATGTACCACTTGGTACTGAGTGATGAAATATTCATTGTGACAGAAAAAAAAGACAGGAGACATAGCCATTATAACCAACCAGTGATGAAGAATATGATTCTTTCCCTGCTTGGCAAGTCTTTTCTACCTGAGGAAATTCCTCCCCAGCAGTCCTTGGAGATTTTGTGGCCTAACAAAGATATCAAGCTGTTTCTAAGCTAAGAGTTCAGGAGCGCACAGGAAACCTGGGACAGCCTACCTTGAAGTTGAAGGGATGTCATCTTTGTTTAGTTAATTTTTTTGTGTGTGTTTCGTTTGATTGTTTTGGTGGTGGACATGGTGGTAGGCTTCTAAATTTTAGAATATATATGTACATCTCAAAAATATCAGCAGTATTACAGAGAGAAAGACAGTTTCTGTAAAATGCCTGGGAGACAGTTTCTTTGAAAAGAGACTTCATAAATACACCTGGAGTGAGGACTACAGAAAGCAAAAGGGTCATGGCTTGAGTCAGGGTGCTTGCAACTGTCCAATGTGGCTGCAAGAGCACCTTCTCAGATGGCAACAAGAAAGTCCTTGAGAAAAGGAAGGAGTGGAAGCTCTTGTACCTGTATGCTTTTTTTTTTTTTGTTGTTTTTATGACTCAGACAGTAATAGCAGTTATTAGTGGAGAGCTCACAAAGGTTTATTTCTAATTCCTCAGAAATCGTTGACAGTTTGTTGTCAAACAATCCTATGTTTTCTCACAGATCTGACAGTTTATCTGGGGAAGTTTTGAAGAGTCCATTTAAGAAGAAGAAGAGAGTTGTATCTGAGTAAATGGGGAATCATCTGACTCAGAAGTTGATTTGCTTGAGCAACATTTCCAAAACTGTGCAGTCTTTCTAATGGATTCAAACCCACTAGTAATATTTATGATAACTTTCATAGGATCTAAATCACTTTCTCCTAATCTATGAGAAAAGATTTCTTTGATGTGAAGGATTTTTTTCAATTTTGGTATATTTCTTAAGACTAGTGAGGAAAAGAACCTGCATGAATAACTGCAATAGATTTGGCTTCATTTTTCTAAGCGCTTTTCCCTGTAGATGGTATAATTAACTGTTGAGCAATGCTTTTAACTAGACTAGTGAAACAAAAATACACTGAGTTTGGAACAGTTACATTTTGCTAATCCATCATAGTGAAGTCAATAATGCAAGCAGTAGACTGAATTCCTACTAACGCAGAAAGAAGTGTGTGTGCATGTGTGTTTATATGGAGCTGAGCATCCAGAATGTCTGTTTCTCCATTTCTGAAGTTTATGCCTTAAAGAACCCAAAAGACTAAAAATTCCTTCCAGGCGAAAAGGTAAAGGTGCTCTATTCGCATCATGTTCTGATTTATTGTTTGGCAGGGTTGCTGAGAATGTTTATAATGTTTATAATTCACCTTATTAAATAAATACCCCCCAAGACAATAAGAAAGTTATTTGCTTATTTACCCTTGAACTTTGGTGGTTCAAAAAGATAATATTAGCACCAATCTGATCAAATCTCATCAGATAATTGTAAAAAAGTTTTCAGCACCATATATTTGTATATATGTGTATATATATAAATGCAATATATATATTCATATACGTATATAGAAAAGTAAACATGATTTTTAAATTTGCTTTTAGAAAAAGGTTTTGATCGATATGTTGTGAATCATTAAATCAGTCTCCCTGTAACATGAAAGTATCACTCCCAGCTATTCCATTTCTTCTCGAAAGAGTTTGCGTGTATGTTGATTCATTGTTGCATTATTCCCCTGGGGAATTTTGTTCTGTAGATGGGGTCGCAGTTATTTTCATGGTCACCTGTAAATCTGTTTTCCAGTACAATGCTAAGAATTCATGTTGTAGGATGCATGCCAGAGGGACCTTAACAGGCTTGAGAGGTGGGCCGATGCAAACCTCATGAAGCTCTACAAAGTAAACAGTGGTGCAGCCACAGACACAGCTAGGAATTGTGCAGGGAAGTGATTCAGAGCATCCCTGCACAGAAGGACTTAAGGTGTTGGTGGATGAGAAACTTAACATGAGCCAGCAGTGTGTGCTTGCAGCTTAGAAAGCCAACCATATCTTGGGCTGCATCAAAAGAAGAGTGGCCAGCAGGTTGAAGGAGGTGATCCTGCCCCTCTACTCTGCTCTTGTGAGGCTCCACTTGTAGTACTGTGTGCAGTTCCGGTGTCCTCAACGTAAGAAGGACACAGGGCTGTGGGAGCAAGTCCAGAGGAGGGCCACGAGGATGATAAGGGGTTTGAGAACCTGCCATACAAAGATGGGCTGAGAAAGTTGGGGCTGTTCAGCCTGGGGAAGAGAAGGCTGTGTGGAGACTTCATAGCAGCCTTCAGTATCCGAAGGGGGCCTACAAGGATACTGAAGAGGGGCTCTTCATCAGCAACTGTAGTGATAGGACAAGGGGTAATGGGCTTAAATTTAAAGAGGAAAAGTTCAGGTTAGATGCAAAGAAGAAGTTCTTTACTGAGAGGGTGATGAGGCACTGGAACAGGTTGCCCACAGACTGTTGGGTGACATGGTCTTGTGTGAGGTGTCCCTGTCCATGGCAGGGAGGTGGAATTAGATGATCTTAAGGTCCTCTCCAACCCTAACCATTCTATGATTCTATGATTTTATAATTCTATCATGGGTTGAGCAAGATTGTCCAGTTGTGATCTGACTGCAATTGCAAGCATGAAGCATTATATTTTCAGGCATTTCCTTTTTTAAAATTTACCAGTGTTCTGAGTTTTCACAGACAGTTGCTACATTAAATATTTTTGTATCTTTATAGCTATGCTTTTACCTAAACTCCCCAAATTAACATAACAATTTACTTTTCTTCTCATACTTATAATTTTAAAGTACCATACCATCTTAAGCATTAACAGGTATAGAACGGAAAGGTATAGGTTGCTAAGATGGAATTTAATTGATTAACCTGATATCATCTTTTGTTGCTGTTGTGACTATCCATCTGCTTATAATATTGTAAAAAGTATGCCCCTTTTGAGACATAGGATTACTAATTCAAAAAATACCAAAGTAATCTTCTTTCCTCTTTTATTTTATACTGAAAAGCTATGGTACAGTTTTAAGTAGAAAAATATGGGGGGATGTAAAATTAGAATCATATAGAAAATAAAATTTTGATCCAATCTTCCTTAATGAATAGAATTTTAAGTATTGTTTTTATAGCTAAAGGAAACATAAAACAAAAGAAAAACTTCAAAGATCCCTTGTAAGTTCAGACTTTCTACCCAGTCATAGCAGCAACTGCAGTACAGAAGTGAAACTCTCTAGTTGGGATTTGCTCAGAAAGTCACCAGGTGTGTATTGTAATACATGTGAATCGTATTTTTACTGCCTAGTTAGCTCTTGCAGCTCTTGCAGATCAACCTATTATATTATTTCTGTTCCTATGACCTTCTCCATCGTGTGGGTGATTCAGCTGGTGGTATAGTTCCATCCCAATCAACAAACAGCCAAGTTGTAGTAAGTGTGCAACCCGAGAGGCCATCTTTCAAATGAAACATATGAACAGGATTATGATCTCTTGGTAATGTGTAATATAACACAGAACATGTTGCAAACCTGGGAACTTCTTTTCTTTTGCCCAAGGCTTAGCTATCTAGGACCGTAATCAATACTGAATTTTACTTAACATTTTGTAATTTTTTTCTGACTTAAAATAGCAAAAATACTTGTATTTGTCACCATTTTAGATTTATGTGGCCTGGTTTCCACGTTATGAGTGACGCATATCTGAACATCTTTCTTCCTGTAAAAATTATTAACACTCTAATTTCTCTATTTACCTTCACCACGGCTGTAATATTATTGTCTTTTGACTTTACACTGAACCTGTTCTTTTTCTTTCTTCAGAGCACAGTAAAGTACTTAATCCATAAAAAAGTGTGTTTACTCTGAAACCTCAGTCAAATTTCATTATGTGTAGTTATTATTCGGTTATCTAATATCTTATAGCCTTAGAACACCTGCAACTGTGAAGATATCAAAAGACTTCAAGAACCTTAAATAAAGGCATTAAATTACAGTTGAAAGATACTAGTAATGTCTCCACATTAATATTTTTCTATAAACTGCCACACATTTCTTTGGGATTTTATTTTCATATTACAACATGTTTGTCAGGTAGGGAGGTAAAATGATCTCCATTTTGTTGACACAAGTGAAATCTTCCACTCAGTTACACAGAGAGTTCGAATTCATAATAATTTCAGCTGGTCTCAGACCTTGCTCTCCTCTTAAAGTTTTAAACTTCACATATTTCTCCTGCAATCCCATCTGTGAATTCTTTGATTGCATTCCAAAGCCATTAGCTGGGGTTGATTTACAACACTTCTCATATTGTTAAAAAGAAGCCATGTTTTACCTCAGAAGCAGCACTATACTGATGATGAGTGAAGTGACTTTTTCATTATATATTCCTTAGAGACTAAAAAACTAAAAAAAATGTTAACAGTTTCCCTAATAATCTTGCTGTAAAGGAGGTTTCATATCGTTCTTGTATCCATTTTCCCTTTCTATGTTTTCCCTTCCATGTTTCCATGACTTTTTGAAAGTATGTCAGTGAAATAGCTATTTCAGTAGTGTTCCTTGCAGTGCCATGTATTAAAACCAACTGTTACGTTCAAAGCTGTCCCTCGCTTTTGTAAAAGAAAGCCACTGCATTATTCTTGAAGTTTAGATTCTTCCTAATGTCCTTCTCAGTACCAGAGCTTTCGGTAGTACTGTTCTTTGCCCTATTTCTACAATCTATATTCCAGATTTTCAGAGCTGTTCTTCTTTTAAATTTATTTATTAGTGTGACATTGGCCAACTAAGAAGATCAATACATTATTGGGCACAATTGTTAATTCCAGATCAGAGGTATGAATGATCTCTTTGTAGTGAGTGAATAAATACTTCTATTACTTCATCAGAATTTTTCAATAGCAAATCTTTTATTTTCCTTGCAAATAGTAGTTTAAAAGATTTTATAGAATTTTTATGACAAGCAGTCCTTGTGAGACTATGTTTTTCTCAGTAATGATATCCTCCTTATATGTTGAAAACTACCATGTAAGAATTTTTTATTATTAATCCATAAACGTTTAAAATAAATCCCTACATTTCTATCCATATTAAAGTTTATGAAGCTAGAGAGAGGTTTTTCCATATATGTGAAAATACAGAATATTTTATGGATCAACTGGATATTCAGGGATGAGTGACAGAATGTTGGGTTTTGGGTTTTTTTCCCTGTATTTTCTAGCCGTGTTTCATAGTTAGTTAATCACATAGACAACTCACCACTTAGAATCAAAATAGATTTAAAATAATAATTAAGGAAAT
Source organism: Strigops habroptila (assembly GCF_004027225.2). Lineage (NCBI taxonomy): Eukaryota > Metazoa > Chordata > Aves > Psittaciformes > Psittacidae > Strigops > Strigops habroptila. The sequence goes on from NC_044302.2 coordinate 69,946,268, forward strand.
TTTATTTTATGGTGTAATAAATGTTAGTATTTTGCAGTTAGATACCTGTCTTTTCCTGGAATTACCTTGTAGCACTTCCCTAGCTAGGTAAGTATTATCTTCCCCATTGTTCTAATGTTAGTCCCAAAGGATGCATCACCTGTCACTAAATGTTCAATATAAAACTGCTCATTTTGTTTCCTTTCACTCACTGTGGAAGCAGAGCACAAAACAGTCCCTCTGGCGTGTTCATCAAAACTATGATCTTGCTGATTAAAATGCAGAGAAACTGGCATTTTCCTTTTATCTGCAGTCCATCATATCTCTATTGTTTGAATTTCATTAACACTGTGTTTCTACTCTCTCTTTAGCATTGGCATTTTTTTTTTATTGTTGAGGTTTTTTTCCCCCACTTACAGGAAACTACTTAAATAGACAAACCCATAAATATTGTATATCGATTTCTATTCCACAGAATAAGATTCTGTGTAACTATTCCACAGAATCTTTGTAAATATCCAATATGGTCAGGTTTTCATGAGTATTTTTTCATTAGACTGTTAGTATAAGGTGCATCTCATTTTGACCACTGCCCAAATGCCGCATTTTTATATGTAGTCCTACCATATAATCTTAAGAGTGTTACACTTACTTACACTGGAAGTGAGATATTAAATCTATAACCTTCTTCAAAATTATGGCTAAACAGAAATATTTTAGTACTATGATGTTTTCAATTGTCATCTAAAGATTGGACTGGATACACATAAATTCTCCATCGATGTATGTGTAAGCGTACATGTATATGTGTATGTGTATGTATATGTGTTTGCATATGCGTATGAATATACATACAGAATAAACATTACTTTCACAATACTATATCTTGGTTTTGTAACAAATATCCTTCTTTCTTGACAGAAAAGAGAAGTTTGAATTTTGGGATCAATCCAACTAAATTTCAGAATAAAACCTAAAGGAAAGGTGAAATTATGCATATCCCTCTGTAAGACCCTGAATTCACTACTGAAAATGGGAAAAAGACAACCCGTGTTGAATTCTTTTGTAGTTATTATAATAAAATACTTTATTTACCGGTTTATCTCATCTTTTGAAAAGTCTGGCATTCATTTTCTGCTGTGATTGTGAAAAAGTACATATTTTTCCAAATCAATACATTTACTCACTTAACACACAGCTATAACAAAGAAGTAACTATTGATCAGCAAGCTGGACCTCATAGAATTTTCTATAGCTTTTGTGCTACTTGGCTTACGATAGTCCCTGAAGACTTTATTATTATTAGGTAACAAGAGCTAAGGATCATTAGAGTAATGAGTGATTTGACTATCTGTCTTTACAGTCATTTGTGAAGTCATTTTGTGTCCTATAGTCTTCCCCAAAGACAAAACCTAGCATGAACTATATACCATGTTATTCTGGATCATTCATTTGTATACATGTACATGCATAGGGTTTATACCTACTTAAGACAAAAAAGTCTTTACTATGTAAAAGTTCTTGAGCCGTAGGCAAATACATACATCCTGCAGTGTTTGGCTAGTAAATAAGGGAGTGTGTTTCAAGTTCAGTACAACTTTGTACAGTTCAGTACAACTTCAAGTTCAGTAGCAAACTTTATATTGATTACTTTTTCCAGAACACCACTTCCTGTGCAGCTTGTCAACTATGTTGGAAGGTGCTGTGCAACATCAGCTGGTACTTGGTGTGAGCAAATAGGAAAGTGATTTAAGCAGGAAAAAAAGGACTTAAATGCTTTTTAACCAAGACTGGCCAAAGACTTTCAGAGTTTTTCACTTTTTTTTTTTTTTCCTAAGAAGTCTGACTTTTATTAGAAATTTTGAAGATTTATTATTATTTTATTTTCTTCTATTACAATTTCAGGATTGCTTTCATAATATTCCTTTTGAATATATTTCTTAAAATAAATTCAGATCTTCAGTTCAAATCCAAACAGAAACTGACCTGAAGTATTTAATCCTTAATACTTGTAAGCACTATATGTCTGCAGGTATTAAAAATGTTTTGTAGTTTTGTTCAGTAATTTAATTCCATTCTTACTGAAAGTGGTTATGTAGAAGAGACAATTTGCAGAAGTAAGTGCACTAAATCCTTTGGAGTTATATTAGCAAGGAATTTAATTTGAAAAACCCGCTTTTGCTACTTCTTAAATCCAGTAGAGTTGTCTCCCAAATTTTATTTCATTATAAGAATGTCTGTCACTTGGACTTTAGCTCCGACTGCTTTCTCTTTTTCTACACATATTTTTTTTTGTGTGGATGTTCACAAAATGATCACCAAGATCTATGAGTAAGACATGAAAATGATAGCATAAACTTAAGTTCATTTTTCATGAATTCCTATTGGAAAATATTTAGCCTTCAAATTATTATTTCTGTTATGTTTGTGTGGTATAATATCTTCTTCTAATATTCAGAAATAATAGACAGCAATTGGATGAAGAAAATGAAACAGGTAAATATTCCAGTTTTATATGGAGAAGAAAAATAGCATGTATTTTTTAAACATGGAGTGAATATGACAAAATAATTTATGTTTATGAAAAATGAAGTAATTGCATATCCTACAGTGAGTGAAGGAAACAACATGGGGGCCGGGAAGGGGGGGAATCATTTAAAAAAATCTAAAGCCCAGAGCAGTAAAACTTGTATGTGGGAAACCTATCTGATCTGATCTTTCCTGTTTCATGCTGAAATTAAGAGGAGTATTCCTCCAAAAAGAAGGGGTGGAGGAGTGATTTGAATTTCAAGAGGGATGGAGCAGAGGGAAATGGTTATGATCTCTTCTTATCTCAGTAAATCAATACACAGGATCATCTTCTATCACTTCTGGCACTCCTGAGTTGAATAGAAATATGGCACGTTGTTTCCTTTTAAACTGATCATATGATATTAAGACAAAGGCTTTACAACAACAATAGGTAGGCATATTAGATTAATATTGCAAAGCTAACACTTTATCTCACTCCCTGGTATCTTCATTATTGTGAACAAATAGAAAAATGTTCAAATAATAATACACTTTATCATAATAATTCACAGAGGCTTGCTACAAGGCATTCTGTCCTCACATGTAAACCGTAATAAACTTCATGTATCACCTGCAGCTTAAAAGAATTGTGGACTATAAATTCTTCTAATCAAGAATGCTTTAACTCAAAAAGCTGGCAAGCATCATTTGGTTTCCTTCCTAACACGACTCTAGACTACTTTTTGCTTAACACTGCTTAAGGTCTTACTTAGAAGTACCTTGGTCTATGAGAATTGAAAAGGGCAAGCAAGATGACAGTAAAAAAAAAAAAAAAAGGAAAGACAAAGGTAAAAGAAGTCCAGATGTCTCCTTGGAAACTCCTAATATCTGAACTTGGCTGGTTTTTCAACATTATGACATGGAATAAATACAGATACTTGCATAAATGTAAGGTCCTTATGAAGAGCCAGCATGGCTTTTGTGCAAGAAATTTCCACTTTAAACTCTACTGGACTGTTCTGAAAAGGTGAATAACATATACCTAAGGGTAATTCAGTTGAATTTCTGAAAGTTTTATGACTACTTACCACACCAAAATTTACTGGGGAAAGTAAGTAACTATGATAGGAAGGAGGAAAATGTTTGGAATATATTAATAATTATTTAAAAGATAGAAATCTGAGGGTAAGAGTAAGTGGTCAGATGGGGAAAATGTAACCAGTGGCATTCTGCGGTGATATGGGTGTTTATTTTTAAAATAAATTCTTTACTTTGAATTCTTCCTAGGTGTACGATATTTCCAGATTCTAGAAAGGCAGATTTTTTACTAATTATTTTTGAGATTATAAGTAATATTTTCATGTGAAAGGTTTTTTTTTTTCTGATAATAGCAAAATTTTTCTTGTCATGTTTCTGCACGCTAGATCAAAAAAAACCAAAAAGTGAAACAAAAAGTGAAACAAAAGTGAAACAACCATCCCACACATCCAGACTGCCTTCATTAGGTCTACATTATAGAACCTTTCAGTACCTTCTAATGTACTGGAATGAAAGTAAGATGCCATGTGTAGTAGCTTCATGATCGGAAAATTATACTTCTCCAGTATCTAAGTTACTTTTAAGAATAGAAATACATTCTGGTAATTCCTGTATAAACAGAAGACATGAAATAATTACCCTCCATTAAGAAGATGTTAGATTTCTAATAGATAAAGGTCACTTGTCTTTCACATCTTCCTCTGCTGGATATGTCAGTGGTCTCATCACACTGGACCCACGCTGAGTCTACTGTATTCCTGATGGTTACCTCAGTCAAGGATGATTCTGTTCATACTTTCTTATGCAAGGGAGGGAAGGTATCTTTTCATGGGAAATAACAAGGACTCATATCATAGCCCAGTGAATATCTGGTTCATCTCTTTAAAATTTCTATTATTACCACGGTCTTTTCCATAGTGTAATCTTATACACCCTTCACATAACTTCCAGTAGTTAAAATATGAAGCAAATAATACTGAAGTTGAATCTTTATAAAAACATAAAATAATGCAAACTTACTAATTTAAACATAGTATTAAATTGCTCACTTATCTTTACCGGCCTTGATTTGTTAACCATTTTACTATAGTCTTCATAAATTAACCAACCAGCTTTTCACTATCCAAAGTCAATTTTGATAAGAGTTTGTCCTCTGGAATATGTAACTTTTTCTACCTCCTTTGGCCAACATCTTTTATTGTTAATTTAATCCAAATAAATCCTCTTCTCAGTCAAGGACACTTTGTTCCTATTTATATCTCTGCTTTTCAATATTCAAAGCATAGTTGTCAAATCTAATGATTTCTTTAGTTTGCTTTGAAGCTTCTTCCACTGGGAATAAGTGACATACACCAGGGTCTGTGTCAGTCTTTGCCTAACTCACTACATATTGTGGCAATTTTTATGAAAATTTTTTTAAACGGAATTAGCACAAATTAATAAATTACACATGGACAGAATCTTGAAATTGCCATAGGAAGACAGAAAAGGATAAAGCAAAAGGTATCCTTTTTTATAGCATTTAACCTGGAATTCTTAAAGAATTTTTATATGAACGTTTATCATCTCTATTGTTACTAAAAACGTTTATAAGAAAAGTCACTTGAATTAACTTTCCTAAGGCTTTTTTGAAAATAGATCTCATCTGCCTAAATAACTTCTGAAACCTGGTTTTAATTCTGCTGTCAACGGTCTGCAGAATAGGGCTGAATCTCACAAAATCTCTTCTCATAGTAAAAGGAACTGTGTAACTTTGTACGAGAAGGAAGAAGCGGATATATAGTGATAGCTCTTAAATGCACTTTCCTGACAATAACCAGTGTGTTTCTGAAATAATTACTTCAGCCTTCCTGGCAGACTGAGGCTTGCTATCTTGCAAGGTTTTTAGAGAAGGAAGGGCAGGGAAAAAACCAAGAGTCCAAAAGTCACTAAGTCCGTGCAGGGATTTCATTTGTTTCTTTGGGCATATTGAAATAAAAATCCTTGGGAAATCATAATTCACACCCTCCTTCCTGTTTTCTCTCCAGTATCTTCGTCTGGCCTGTAAACCAAAACAAAAAGCAACACTATGCTCTCCACAGTACTAAGCCTCATTGTTACAATAATGGGTCACTCAGAGAGTTGTAACTCGGTCACCATCCATTTCACTAGCCCATATTTGTCAAGAGACACTATCCCACTGTTTTGGCACTTAAACTTCTATGTCTGTATCTGGGTCTTCTTGGGTATGTTTGAAGACCTCTCTGAACCATCATTCTATCATTTCCTTAGGCAGTTTGCTTTTAATCTCATAATTTTCTTCAGGACATTGTCACTTGTTCTTTTCTTCAATAAGTATGTAGGGCTTTAGAAGGTATTTCTACCAATATCTTTGATGTCTGCAGCTCTGTCTCTTCATTTTCTTTGGAGTTTTGTTACAGAAAGCAAATATATTGTTTAAGAAACTTAACTAAGTGTAAAATCCAGCATTATGGGATTTTTATTATTTTAAGCAGACTTCCTGCAAGTCAAAGAGTATTCACAACTTTGGTAATGGCAAAAATTTGGAGAATATAAGAAGGGCCATTTTACATATAACAAACTCACAATCTGTAACGTTTTTATTCTTCCTAGTCATCACACATTATCTAATAATACAGATGTCAGACTGCACATTCATAGTGTCATTATGAAGCTTAGGTCCCCTGTTAATTTTTGTTAGTGTCAGCAATACCTAGTTAAACATCTATAAACCACAAAAAATAAAAATTTTCTTTTCTATACTAAGTCAAATCCTTTCTGCTTTGTAAGTGAATATTAACATTACTGCAGTTAGGCATACACTCTTTTGCTGTAGATAGTGTATGACTTCACTAAATATAGTCTTTTGGAAAAGTTTTGTGATAGACAAGTTTTTTAAATTTCAGTAGAAAATTTAAATTTTAAGTAGAAAATTTTCAGTTTCTTATGATGTAGTTATGGACTACTACAGATTATTATATCCTCACAAATTCTCTTTGTTCATAGGGAACAAGTGCTTTTGGTTAGCACTGCTATTTTCTTGGTTTTTTTTTTTTTTTTTTTTTTTTTAGTGCACAGCTATCAATCAGAGTTGCACTGAAACAAAAAGAGAGATATACTTCAGAGAACTGTATAGGAATTATGTCCAGTTTGTAGGTTTGCCAAGAGATTGTGGTGCAGAACCTAATGGGGAAAAGGCAAAGAGAGAAGTGTAACCACATCCATTAATTAGGTATTGAATATTAGGAAAAGGTGAGAGTTTTAGTCTCACAGGCTTGCTCACATAAGTAGGACAAATAGAAAACTGTCAAAATGTCTCCTTCCCTTGTCAAGGGGCACCTTAGACAGAATTATGTTTACTGACCATGCTAATCGTACACCTTTATTCTACTTACTTGTTGCTTTATGCACTTAGAAGAACAAACCTGTGTTAGTGTGTATATGACATATACCAACTTTGACAGGCATAAATTCCAGATGTTACCCAGCATTCCTTCTTCTGCTCTCTCTTTTAGGAGGAAGCTGTAGCTTTCAAGAGTCTAGGAGGAGCAGATTTCCCCTGAAGAGACGACTTGTCTTCCAGAGTTGGTCTTTTGCTTCCCTGAAACACTTTCTGATATTGCTTGCTTCCTGCTCTTGAAGTTGCACTAGAATTGTCTTTATATTAATAACAACATAAGAAAATTGAAGGAAATCATGGAAGATGTTTTTTCCACCACACACCCATATACTGCTACAAATTTAGAAAGAAGTGTTAGGAAAAGTAGGACAAGAATCAGAACAGGTATGTGCACACAATTCTCTGTGTTAGAAAAGTACTATAAATGCAGGAATATTTAATTCAGGAAATTGAAAACACCATTCAAATTAAAGAAAGGAGCACTATCTGGAGAACAGTATTTATGTAATGATGGTATTAATGTTTACAGTTTCAAATTAGAAGAGAATTACTAGAGAATCCATGTATTAATGCTGTGCCACATCAATTGTCCCCATTTGTTTTTACATGATGTCTCTGTTGGAGATCTCAAATGCACTATGATTTTAAATAAGTTTATGCTAATAAAGAGTTGCAAAAGGTGTCAGCATTATGCATGTGTAGTTGGCTATCTCACATTTTACAAAACAAGTCTGACTGAAGCAAATGATAGATACAAATTAAAAAGGATTTGTTAGGTTCTTGTAAGAATGATTAATGGGTAGCTTATCCTGATCCTAAGGCTTGATGGGAGTTACAACTCAGAATAGAAATCAGGATAATCCCGTAATAGTGACACAGCAAGAACAATAAACTACAGATAAAAACTGACATTAGCTGATAGTATATCATGCTTCATATGTCCACTTTTGAGGAGAAAGGATTTTCTAACAATGCCTACTTAAAAATAACTATTCAGTGCCTTATTAATGATACAAGAAAGCCCAAGTTAATCTCACTACATGATGGGAAAAATCATGTAAAAAAAAAAAATACAATTGTTCAATAGAATGACAATTAATATTGGAAAGGGGGGGACCAGACATTTGTACTGTGAAAATGTAAGTTAATACAAAAACAGAGTAAGCAGAATTTTGTTTTAGAATAAATGATTAAAAATAGAGCGATGCATTTTCAGGTACAGGAAATGCACCTGACAGGTATAATTCTATCACTTTCAGTTTAGGACTACTCAGTATTTGTGTAAGTAGTTAATCATCAAACAGAAGCACTGCATCGTATCCTGTCTACTATAATGGAAACTTAGAGTTTGTTATGTGTTATTCCAGGAGGCTACAACTGGGAAAAAATGTATGCTATACTGTGTAATGTGGTATAAAAATTGAATTTACAGATAAAGTGAAATAAAGAGTAGAAGAGAATTCTGTGCATGTCTTTCTTTCATTTTAAGGAGATAGACAGCTTAAGATCACTGTATTACAAATAGCATAAATCAATGGTAAAGTCTAGTGCAAGCTATAATAGCATAGCACTGACTTCTTATTAGATTATCAACTAAAATTTGGAGAAGAAATTAAGAGCTGTAGTACATACCCTTGACACCATTTCCAATCAGCTTTCTTGAATATGTAGCATGTCATTTTAATTGGATCAGGCAGTAGTTCAGCAATGACCCAATCCACAGCTTGAGTTTACTGTACGGCACTACTCAAGAGATGTCTCAAAAAAAAAAAAAAAAGAAAAAGCAGCATGGAAGGGAATTTATGCAGTGCCACCAGTGAAGAATGTGCATGTGTGATGGCTATGCATGTATACTCAGTGCACAGATAGAGAGACAAAGCATGTACTGAGTGTACTGCATTGTAAAGCTCCCAATTTCTGCTGCACAGTGAAGAAAATATTTTCTTATTCTGGGAATACAGCTATTTGGTTAATGCAGTGTTTTTAACAACTACAGAAATAATTAAACCTATTGACCGAAACAAAACTTTTGCCCAAAAATCATACTTAGAAAAAGCTAGATGCATCAGCAAATGAAAAGAAATACTTTTTTCATCAAAGCAGAACTACTCTGGTTTAATGATAACTGTAGTCTCTTTTCCTTTTGCAATGCAAATGGCAGAGTTTTGGCTTTCGTTGATTGTCCTTTCCCTCTAAGAAATGGATGATTACATTGGAAATGAGAACTAAGCATTTCTGCAAAGACATCACTGAGATGCAGTAGAATTGAGAACACCTGCTTGGTAAACAGTAGCTGTGCTTGGGGGAAAAATGTCTTCAATAAAAACAAAGCTTGCCCATAAATATCCTTCAGAAGCAACAATATCTGAGGTTAGCAGATAAGTCTTTAACATTCTTGATATTACTTTGTTCTGGAGAAGCTATCTGAAGTGTGTCACAAGAAAGCTAGTGGAGAGGTCAACCCTCCAGAAAGAACACTTTTGTCATTCACTGTGATTTGTTTGTAGAAGTCCACTACTGAAACAGAACTGTGGGGCTAACATGTTTGAGCACAAGAATACCAAGTTTATTATTTCCAACAGAAAACTTATCAAAAATTTGAAATTACCTATGTTTCAACTACTATGCAAAATCCTATTTACAATGCTCTAGTGAACAATACTTTTAAACAGAAAGTGTGATTCCTAAAATTGCCCAGTTCAGTGAGACAATGAGGCAGGAAGGCAGCAACTACTTCTTGCACTTACAGTACTTGTATTTATGTATTGTCTTTTATTTTTACTATGGCAAAAAAACCTCATAGAAATTTTAACATTCTTAGATATACTACCAGATTTTCCTCTTACAGGGAATATCACGAAGGACATTGAATGACAAGGTAAGGAAAGAATAAACTAGGCCATGAGAAGAATGGTTCATACCCTACTGTTTAAAAAGGTTGTCCTGCATTTTTGCTATCCATTTATAACAGATGGAAGTTTTATTTCAAAATTTCTGTACATGAAATCTTGTACATACTACTCATTTACACAGCAAATAAAACATGTTAAGTTGTCTTTATGGGTGATATGGGCTCTGCTGTGCCTGGTCGGTAATTAAATAACTTTCAAAATTATTTGTGATTATGTGAGAGTTTGGTAAGAAAAAAAATCACACAGCCAATTTGTTGTATAGATGGAATTTAGATTCATTATATATTGTTTGGTGTTTTGTGTGTGTGTAGGTTTTGTTAGAATAAAGAAATTACCAATTAATATAGCAGTTTTTTGCTCACTACTATCCAAACATTCACAGATAATTTCGGCCCCGAGAAGCTAGGTCTAGCACATATCATTACTACTTAAACAGAGAACATGCATCATTCACTCTCTTTGTCTGCTTTCTTTCAGGGAGTACAAGCTTTAAATTAAAATGAGGAAATGACACCTAAAACATAGAGAAATAAAAGGGAAAGAGAAACTTTCTTTACCAATCTGACTATATAAACTACTAAATATTTAAAATAAAAATGTGGTGAAGAGGTGATGAAAATCAGAGAAAAGAAGCAACATATTTTTGGGTTTGAGGAGAATGGTGTGTAGTGTGTTATACATCTATGCAGTGCTTTAATATCAGTTCCTGAAGTCAGGCTTCAACTGCCAAGCAGCGCAGCTTTCATAAGTCTACATCTGCGGTAAATAGACCAGATGGGTACAAACAGAAATAGAAAGCATAAAAAAAATAGAGAGAGAGAGAGAAAGAAAAGGAAGGGAAGGAAGAAAAAAATAAAAAAGATTTTGATTCTCATACCTTGCTTTAATGACACTATCAAGCTGTGTTTTGAAATGGATCGGTTGTCCAAGCAGGTGCCCTATAGGTGCCATCAGGCATCTGAATGCCAGCCAATGTCTGAAAGCATGCCAGCCTGATCACCATTAATTGACAAACTGCGAGATTCCAACGTTGTGTGCAGGAAAATTACTATATTCACCTCACGACGAGAACAGCAGAGGGAGCTGTCAATCTTCACAGGAACAAAGACATACCGTATCCAGCATCAGAGACCTGAATGTATTATCCAGTAGTTAGTCAATGCCTGAACATTACACAAGGCTTGGTGAGATGCATGTAAGCTATCTATATATACAAATAAATATGGAGTTCTGTGATTTCTTAGCTTGACCAAGATTGGCAAAACAGCCCACGTATTTTAAAATTAGCCTGAATTTATCTACAACTGTAGTCATTACCCATTGAAGTCTATCTGCTTTTCCAATTTTAATATAACTTAATTCATGATTGTTTTATTCTTCTTGTCTTTTTTTGGATATTCCTAACTCCCTAGAATTTCCCTTTGGCTGCTTGGTGCTGTCTTTTAAAGCTATATATATGTTATAATATTTGAAATTCCACTTGATTACTTATGAGCCATTGCTGCTCCAGGAAGCATGATAGTAAGGACAACTAAAAGAATACAACATGTCAGGAAAAACTGCATCAAAATTAAAAAAATGCCCAGCTTGTTCCAGTCATGAACTTGGTATGAAGAAGTGAGCAGTGAATGGCTTCTTCGGATTCTTTTCCTGGCATTTAAATAGCTGTATTCTTTCCACTTTTTCTCCTCCAGCAACCTAGGCTCGGAAGGTTTTTTAAGTGAGACTACTATGCCATTTTGTGGTGCTTCAGTTAAAGAATTTCTAAGCACTGTAAAAAGATCATTAAATGGTAAAAGACAGATTTATTCAGTGTCAGCTCAATACTACTTGATATGTGGTACAAACTACCTCTGTCTTCACTTGACTGCTAATTTTCCCAAGGCAAATATTTTTTAAATCAAGCTCAGTGGTAAAGTACATGACAGCAAAACTAGATAAGTGTTAAATCAAGTAAAGTCCTCTCAAGAATAAATGATTCTGCATGAATTGGAAAATAAACTGTATTTTAAATTACTGCTAACAGTCATTTGAGTAAAATATTAAAATGACCCAATTTTTTTTAAATAATCAGAAGTTTAAACTATCATAGCTGGTGGGCAAAATGTTAACCTAGTAATCAAAAAAATAAGGATTAAAAAGACCATGAACATTTGCAAAAGATAAGCAGAAAATTATTACTCTTATCTGTACCATTGTCTCTGTTCTTGACTACACTCAACACTTGCAGGCTTACGAATGTTTTATTTAAAGTTAAGGTAACAAATGCAGGTATTATTGGCAGATGTGCATTGTTCATCCAATCTCATACATTATAACTACTTAACATTAAAAATGAAGAAAACAAAAAAAATTTTTACACTCACATTTTTTCTTCTGCCTATTTCAGTGATTCAGTCTGATTTTTTCTTTTTTTTTTTTATATATTGAGTGGTTCACCTCACTTGGGTACACGTTCAAAACAACAAGGGATGAAAAATTAGAAAATTACTACTTATGTACACTGGGAAGCAGCTGTAGGGAAGAGAAGAGATTTAATTTCTATATTTCACGTTTCTTGTAGTTTCAAGTTTGATCTGCATTTCATTCAAGAGAACAGAACTCTTCACATTTATAATCAATTATGTAAAATATAATACAAAAAGAAGAAGAAACCTAAGAAAACAAAACAATAGACAAAACATTACCAAACAAAACAATAGACAAAACATTACCAACCCTCTTTGGTAACACAATCCACGCAGGAGCACAGCTCTCTCTGTTTTTCCAGTGTCATCTAGCTGGGAATAAATCCAGGTACAAATACCGAAATAATATCTTGCCAAGGGAGATTTGCTTATATTGTGCAGTCCTGTCTTGCTTAAAAATGTTTTAGAACTGTTTATTTCTAGAAATAAACAAAAATATTTTTTAAATACATGAGATACTAAAGAACACTGAAACAAGTGGGTGTCTCTATGTCTACTTTGCAACTTAACACATCTATGTTCTCAGTTTCTCAACCTCAAAACTCTCTACCTACTTAGGCTGTTTAAGAAAGGAAAAAATATAACATGGACTTTGGAAGAGATGCATGCTAAAGTAAGGGGGCAGGTGAAAATCAATGTATTGATTCACAGAAACACAGGTTTTGATCAGAGGTCTGTAGAGTACCACATTGTCAGTCAACAGCTGTAGGCTTTTAGACCTCATTCAGTCACTGCACCCCAAACTGCATTATCTCTCTTTTTTTTTTTTTATTTAAGAGCAATTTTAGGGAGACCTACATACATCATAGCAATCTCTGCAACAGACAGCACAAAGAGAAAAAAGCCTGGAAGATCATCTGGGAAGCATTTTCTTGAAAATGTAGAGAACTTTTAGGACTGATAACAGTTCTCTTTGGAGCCTTCATACTGATCTGACACCTTTGCCTGCTCACCCAAAGAGCAAAATACCTGGGACAGCTGTGTTTATGATACCGCACAATTCTTCTCTCACAGGTGATAGTTGTTGCTGCTGGTTTTGTGCGGATGTCCACAAACAGTAGTTGTGTGGGTCAGAAACAGGATATAAAGAGGTTGCTCCTCCAAGAACTAGCAAGATTTCCTGGGGAAAGTACTGTCTTCTGATATTTTGTTGTCTTTCTAGATTAGAGATGTTTTCTTTAGAATAAGCCTCAGTGACATACCCTTGGAGGAGAAACTGTACCATTAGGGATTGAAGGATATTCTAAGCACCCTAGTTATAAAACTCTCCATTCCTGATAATCCTGAGGAATCTAAAAGTTCTGGATTGGGGATTAAAGTGCTCCTTCCTCCATGGGAAATCGTCTCCTGAACATTTCTGGAGGGGGAAAAAAGGAAAAAAAGGCATGATATTTATTCCCCTTTCAGTTTTACCTCTGAAAACTGTATTGCAGGGGAGAAACATGCAACATTTGGATCCAAATCAGAGAGGTGGGTGAGTGTCTGTTTAAAACATAAATTCGTCCCAGTTTCAGCACACCATGAAAAGCTCTCTCTGTCAGATATAAGACATTTCCTAATCAGAGTACTAAGCAATTTGAACTTTCTATTCACTGCACAGTTGCATAAAATAATGGGGGTTTTTTTTACAATACTGTCATAAATGAAATCTGCATAATCATACAGACAATTTTCAAGCTGTAACATAACATTTTTCAGAAACATCCTTTTTCAGAAAGTTGCTAATATCAGAAGTAAATAAACTCTAATTGTCCATGACACTTTTTCTGGAACCATTGAAATGGCTTATTGTATCAGTGATAGCATTGTGATTGTTTTTATTATCAATAGTTCTTTTATAAGCATTATACATGTGAAATAACTGTAATTTGTTCACCAGAGGCAATCTATCCTACAAAGTCTGATGGCAAATGTATTTTCCTTCAACATACTTATTGCACTATCTCAGATTTTTAAGCTGATCACTTCTGTTTCAAAATAAAGGAAATTCAATGAGGACAAGCGAAAGTAAGAGTGGACAATACGCAGAGACATAATAATCTATATTTAGATATCTGTTTTCTGTTGTCCTTTCTGCTACAGTCTTTTTCTGTGGTGTTGCACACGTAGTTTTGCTCAAAAGTCCTTGGGAGGTTTAGAGGTTTGAGATAGCAGCAGGTTCTTCATCCCTTTCCTTCATCTTAAAAATTCTAAAATTATATTAACCTTTGATCTTTATTTACAATATTTGCTTTAAAGCTCTGTTAGGGAAGTGAACTCAATGAATGGACTGAGTTTGGTCTGGCAATATGAACAGCTACTGAAGTCCAGTATCTTTATACTGAAAGGAATTCTATGCAGCCACTTCAATATTAAATGTATTTTATGAATGCATACACATTATGCAATGACACTTTATAAAAGAAGAAGGTTCATTGTCTTTATAGATCATGCTACTTTCATTGTGCAGCAGCCACTTTTGCAAACGCTCTCCTTAACATATAATGCCTCTGCGGTCCAGAGCCATGATACATTAACAAAGGTCAATTAGAAATATAGGAACTCTTTGATTTTTTTTTTTTAATTGCACAATGGCAATGGCTATTCAAATATAATACACCATTCGGTCAACATCTCTGTTTCTGCCAGCTTACATTTACTTCATAATCAAGTGGAATTTTGATCCTACAGTTCCTTTGACCACATTATCATTATTATACTCTGTAAATCAATGTTATGACATGGATATGAGTGCCAAGATACAGATGCTTTTAGAATTCATTTACCAAAATGTTGAAGAAACTGTTTTTTAATTTTAATTTGATTTTTTAAATGCAATTTAAAAACAGCACAATAAACAGTATGACCTGTTGTAAACTGTGTCAAACTAGACTTCATTTGCTTTGTTTGAAAAAGTATGCAGGGTTTGGACTGTTATGGGTTTCTGATATTGTAACAACAAAGATCCTTGTGTTTTCATAGTGCACAGTGTTCTTCTGCAACTCTGTAGCAGCTCCACTGTATTGCTGCCCACTTTATTGCTAGGAATTTATTTCCTCTGGTTTTTTTTTCCTCTCCTTTTTTCCACTTTTTTTTTTATTTTTGATTTTCCAACAATCATTTTAAAGGGCATTCTAAATCCTGAAGCAAAAACAAATGAATTAAAGCAGTTAGAATTGCTATTTGAATTGGTATATGAGGTTTGTAATAAGATACCATCTATATAATCTATCATTTGGCAGAAAAAATAATTACATTTTTTGAAAGGTCTTCAATTCATATTAGATATTCATAAGCTGAAAAAACTCCTAAAAACTGGCAGTTCAGCATGTAAATCTCAATGTTATCCACATGTGAATTGCTGTAAAATGATGAATAAATGTGATTGAAGCACTTGCCGTAGCAACTGCATAAATCATCTGCTCTGTCTTGATTCTTGTTGCTTTATACATTTATCACAAAGAGAAGCAAGCTTTTAATGTCATAGCTGAATCTGCAAACACTAGCAATTCCTTTCTTTCCTGAGTTTTTCACACACTGTATGTATGTGAATGTGAAGTTCACATCCAAGGATTATGTATATAATATATGTATATATATACTGGCAGTATACATGTAATAAATCATTTCAGCCCTGTGAACATGAAAACTTCTTCAATTGTTAACCAGGGATCAAACAATTCCAGAAGTATGTGTTACATCTCCAGATCCTTAACCAGAAGTTTCAAATATCAATTTCATTATTAGTCAGCCATCTTGCCCTCATTCTTGACAAGAATGAAGCAAAAGTTTTTTGTTTATGACCTTTCCCATTGGTATTACAGAGTAGTAAAGGTTGGAAAGCATCTTTGCAGGTTTTCTAGTCCAGCCTTGTTCTCAAAGAGGGTTTCATTGCCCTCGTGGGAAAAAGGAAGAAAGAAAAAGAAGGAAAAAGAAGGGGGGAAAAAAAAAAGAAAGAAAAAGAAAAGAATAAGAAAAAGGAAAAAAGGAAAGAGGAAAAGGGAAAAGAAAAAGGAAAAGAAGAACAAAGAAAGAATCATTGCATGTAATCTGATTTTTTTGTTGTTGTATCTTGACCTGACTTTGTGCACCTATGGGAGCATCTGACCCTGTCTTTTCTCCTTTTACTTGAAGACAGCAATGCACTTTTCATTGAAATCTCTTGTAAGATTGAAATAACCCACCTCCTGTAGCATGTCCTTGGATTCCTTGTGGTCCAGCCCCAGCCACTTCAGTGGCCTCTGTGGGACTTGTTCCAATTTGTTAGTGTCTATCTATCTCGTGTGGGAGAGACACATGCTGGGCAAAGCCTCAGGTTTGTCTCTCAGCTTTTGGTCAGGAGGGCAAGATCCCTCCCCAGACCTTCCAGCAGCACTGTAGTTCATATTGTCTAGAATGTAGTGGGGACTTGTTTGCTGCCCAGGGGTATTGCTGCCTCACAGCCAACCTGGTGTTCCTGCGGCCCTGGGCACTTTTCTGCTACTCCAGTTTGAACCCTGCCTGTCCTGCTGCAGTGTTTCTTTTGTCCCAGAAGCCGTTTGCTGTTCCTTGTCAACCCCAGCCTGACCTGCTGCTTCATATGTCCCAGGGGCTTTCAGTCTTGATGAACTGCATGAGGTTCCAGCCTACCCAGACCATTCTGCATTAGCATGTGTTCAAAATCATTACCCGTTTCCCAGAGCCATACATGTAATTATACAGACCTGACAATGCTGGTGCAAAGCTGTAGGTAAGTTTATATTTATTTTGTGGATGTTTCCTAAACTTGTCATTACTCCAAAAAAGAAGGATAATGAAGGGTCAGACCTGAGACCTCTCAACCTTTTCTCACTGCCAGCAGAGATCATGTTGTAAATCAACCACAGAATTGTAAACAATGTATTTTGGCAGAGAGGGTGGGTTGTCACTTCAGTGACCTTTTCCCCATCTCTGTTCCATTATCTCATCTTAAATAAGAGTTGTGTTCAAGGAAAGATCATCTTGAAATAGGTATTAAAAACAAGTTTCTGATACCATCGATGTACTTAAGACTGTCTGAGGTAACTCTCCTGCTTTAGCCCTGCTGAAATTCCTGGGAAGCTCTTTTCTATCTGTAAAGTCCCCTTGTTAAGGAAACAACAAGCTGTAGGGTATGTCCATGTGGTACAATAAAGTGCTGTGTTAAAAATACAGATATTATCTCCACCTGAACTGATATATTTATATGGAATAACAGTTATGCTGAAATACTTATCTGACTCAAATCACAGAAGTAGTACAGCTGCATCAGTGTGGTATTGCACCTGCACAATTATAGAATCGTAGAATCATAGAATCATAGAGTTAGCCTTGTTTCTTTTTGGTGCCAATTTCAGAAACCATGAAGATTGTTCAAAAGGTTTTACCTAATAGCTTTTTCTAAATTGCAACATTAGGACTTTCTTTCCCCCCTTTTTTTCTCCTGTTTTATGAAAACAGACTGAAAGTTGCTTATAACAGAAGCTGTAACTTTTAAATGTTCTCGAAAATAGAATCAGAATGGTTTGGGTTGCAAAGGACTTTAAGATCATCTGGTTCTAACCCCCCTGTCGTGGCAGAGACACCTCCCACTAGACCAGGTTGCTCTAAGCCCCACCCATCCTGGCCTTGAATGTTTCCAGGGATGAGGCAGCCACAACTTCTCTGGGCAATTTCTTCCACTGTCTCATTGACCTCACAGGGAAGAATTTCTGTCTAATATTTGATCTAAATCTCCCCTCTTTCAGTTTAAAGACATTCTCCCTTGTCCTGTCACCACATGTCCCCGTAAAATGACCCTTTCCAGATTTCATGTAGGTACTAAAGGTCTGATAAAAGGTCTCCCCTGAGCCTTCTCCAGGCTTCATTATCATTAAAAGGTTTTAAACAAATTTAATTTGAAAAATCAGTTCTACAAAGTGTCAATACAACTTTTACAATTCTGGTGTCCCCAGCATAAGAAGGAGATGGAACTGTTGGAGCAAGTCCAGAGGAGGGCCATGAGGATGATAATGGAGCTGGAGCACCTCCTGTATGAAGACAGGCTGAGAAAATTGGGGCTATTCAGCCTGGAGAAGAGAAGGCTGTGTGGAGACCTCATAGCAGCCTTCCAGTATCTGAAGGGGAACTACAGGGATGGTGGAGAGGAATACTTTATCAGGGACTGTAGCAATAGGACAAGGGACAATCAGTTTAAACTTAAACAGGGGAAGTTCAGGTTACATATTTATATCGTACTTACATCGTTAGACACTCATATTGTTCTTTACTGTGAGGGTGGTGAGGCAGCGCAACAGGCTGCCCAAGGAAGTGGTGAATGCTCTGTCCCTGACAATGTTCAAGGCCAAGTTGGACAGGGCCTGGGGTGACATTGTCTGGTGGGAGATGTCCCTGCTCATGTCAGGAGGGTTGGAACTAGATGATCTTAAGGTCCTTTCTAACCCAAACATTCTGATTCTATGATTCTATGAATAGGGGTTGACAAAATGTACCCTTTTCGACTAGAATGAGAATGGACATGCCCATTTCTTTTTCTGCGCTAGCAAGCTTCCCCTTTTATTCTGATTGTACATGACTGTAGTGTTTAGGAGATAAAGGCTTTAGTGCTACTGAGCCAAGTGCTTGATATGATATAGAATATTATGTGTATGTATGTATGTCCCTTGAGAGTGGCTGATGGAGCTTAAAAAATTCCTAGAAAGAAGAGCCTTCAGGTAACAATGACAAAAAAATTTAACAGTGTACTTCACAGAAAGAAATTAATGTCTGCCTTTCTAGCTCAGTAGGTAAGTCATATGAAGAATTGTAGATCTGAAATGAAGGCAAGCTGTTTATTTAGGCACTCAACATATCTGTTATAATAGAAAATTATCTCCATTGGATATCTTACCTTTTTACCGTAAAAAGGCATCACACATCTATTTAATGAGCAACTAATTCAATATCTTAAGTGAATGAATAATCAGATAATTCCTAACTAAAAGAAATCATATTGAAAGAAATTAAAGAAAATGTCAGTCAGAAAGAGTACTTGGACATTCTCAAAGACTCTTGCACATAAGCACTCAGACCCTGCAGAACCTCACTTTTGAGATTTCAGGCACGTCTTGTAATCCCACTGTCTACTGTGGTATTGTAATCACAGTTATCAATAACATTGCTGTAACAGTTACATTAGGAGGAAAACAAAAAGCCAATTAGTTAGTGAAATCAAAATTATGAATGTATTCCCAGCTCCAATTGATGTCCAATGACTCTGGGAGGAGAATGGAGTAAACCTAAAGTGAATGTGTATGTAATATAAGTGACTAAGATATAAATGAATTTTGATAACAGATGCTGATTATCACTGGAGAACCAAATTTCACATTGTTACTAAGCTAGTAACAAATTATCAAAGGGCACTTCTGCAGTTCAGGTGAATGTGTTTTTGCGTAAGGGTATGATGTGTAACTGTGGTTAAGCCAAGAGCTATGAACACATTATTTCCTAAGTCACCCTTCTTCATAGGCTAGGTTGGCCTTGTTATCTTCAATTCAGAAAAGTATAAGAGCCTTTCTAAGTGAATCAGTCAAAGGAACAGTTGGGAAATAAAAACCTAGGAAAGTCCATGAAGAATCTCGGGTTGTTTGGTTACTTAAGAGACCAATAAAACTGAAAGCTGGGAAGGACTGATATTTTCACAGTATTCATTCTATGTCTTCAGTCCTGGAATGATGTTTGACTGTGAGGAGCTTGTTGTCTCTGTGTAAAAACTTATATAGACCTTCAGTACCTGATGGATTTTTATTTGATGACCTCAAAATATCTGTTATTGAGTGAACACTAGTTATTTCCCTTTTAAAGGCTAAGAACTGCACACAGTATGGGAAGTTGCTCGGAAGTTTCTGGCAGAGTGTTTAACCTAAATTTTCTGATCCCTAGGAGTGATAATCACAAAACAATCTTTCTTTCCTGATGGCTTTAAAGTATAAGGGGTTGTGTGGTCTGGGATAAGATAATCTGAAGGACTGACATCTTGCCCATAGCACACTGAGACAGAAGCATTCCTGTTGGGGGCTCGTCAGAAAAGTTTACTCCATGACAGACTTGGACTTTGGAATTCATTTTCCACCCAAATGGCCTGCTCAGATTTACTGTCTTTGGAGAAATACTACGTATAGCCTGCCTCTCCTTTTTGCCTTCCTTTTGGGACTGTTGAAAAATATACTGGCTGAAGTTGGGTCTGGTTACTGGCATTTTTCTTTTTATTCTGTTCTTTGTAGGCACAGGGTGAAAGCCTAGAGAAAAGTGGATTCAGATAAGCAGAACAGGATGAACTTCGCAGAAGTGAAGATGTTATGTTAAAACATATAAAAATACTGGTCATAAAGTTATAATAGATTCTTAAAAGTGTACATATGTGATCTGCAGGAGTACATGATTGAAAGTTTAACATTATCATCAGTTTCATTAATACACTTTAATTCTGGTATTGAGAAAAACTATGTTTATTGAAATGTTTTCAGCATTTACTCCTAAATGGCTTACATTGCCACATTAATAACTTACACATCAAAGAAAAAATTATAATTCATCTTGTCTAACCACATGGTGATTCAGACTTGGTTTTTTCTCTATGCTGTATTGGCTCTCATTTGTTCATCCTGTAGTTTTTGTCAGTATATGTATTTTTCAATGCTGTGTCTTACTGAACCCTTGTTTTACAACATCAGCATTTTGTAGTTGCTCTTTTTCTTGGGAAACTATCTACCAATGAAAGAATAATAGTTGCTGGAACATATTGTAGGTGCTCTGTTTCATCTTGCTTTCTGACTACAGGAAAGCCACTTTTGTTCCCATTTTGTTGGCCAGAAAATCCCATTTTACTGATCAATCTCATTTTACATTTTGCAATCTCATTCTAACAAGCTTTCAAGGTTTTGAAATGCTGTGGGTTTTTTACAGCAATGAGTAACTGGGAAGAAGGGAGAGGATAAATATACTCAAAAGATTTCATGAAACAAAATTCCTCAGTAGTCAGAATTTTCAACCCTTTTGGAAAGCTTATATGCTTGTATAATAGGTATAAGAATTCTGAGAGTTACAGCCTTTAACAGAGAAAGATTTAAAAATAACCATCAGACTGCAGATTTTATTCCCATTGTAACATTTCATTTGCTACACCTCATTTGTTCATTCACCTTGAAAACAAAAATCTGCCTGCGTGTAAATACTGATCTTTCTTTTCATGTGATCTGCCATATATTTTCCTTGCTAATTGCTTGTGTTTTAAAACATTATTTAAAAAAAAGCTTTCTTTAAAATACTCATAATAATGCTATTAGAAGCCTCATAACGCTTTACTCGAAATCCTGGTTTATGTGTCTGTTGCATGGTGAGTTATTCAGCTCACAACTGGATTATTGCCTTGTAAAACAGCATAATAATACCTTTGTTGCTTCATTTGAGATGCACTAGTAGAGGTCTAGTACCCCTCCCCTCAATTTATGTTCTGTAGATAAAAAGTCCATGTTATCCACAAGTGGATTGTGTAACTCCAGAACCTTATTTTTGTTTCAGCCCTTTCCTGAAGATGTTCTGTTCTGGTTTTAGGGGGGTGGGGTGGTGGGTGTGGGATGGTTTTATTTTTCTTTTGGTTTGGGGTTTTTAAATATTTTTGTGTAAATATGAGTTTTCAAAATATTTTTCTTTCCATTTTCAACAATAATAGGATGTTACATGATACCTGATTCTGCTAACATTTATATCACAGCAGGTAAAAAATGCTGACATTAAGTGCCTCTGATATAAAATCCTGATGAGTCAAGTAAATTTAAAATGTGTAGTTTATTTTAAAAATGCAGTATGTAGAGCATAGTGCCAGAGGCTCTCAAAGACATAATGATATTATCCTCCTGTGACAACAGCTCCAGTGTCAGCATTACCATTAGAACAGGAAGACATAAAGTAAAAGAAATATTGAGAGTTTTGGGCTGGTATCTGATCTTTTTGGTTATAAGAAATCCCAGAATTATTCAGAAAAGGGAATTTTACCATGGCTGTACAGAGTGTAAATTGCCAGTCTTTAAGGATGGCCTGACCTATCTAGTTATATTAATAAATAGATACAAATCTAAGACAAACAATCAAAAAAACAGCAGCAAGCAATATGAAAATTAATCCTGCCTCTTTCTTTCTTTTTGTTAAAAAAAAAAAAATCTAATGAAAGTTATGAAAATTGTGTTATCCAGCAACACGGTTCAGGATAACATTCTGTATTTAATCTGTAACATTCACAGATTAAAATGGTTCATGCTATTTCTTGATAAAATTCTACAACTAATGACGAATGTATTTTCTTTTCCATTTTTTTAAATAATCCAGCTAGGATTAAATATTGCCAGGCATAATAATATGATTCAAAATTTACATTTCAATTGCATATAAGGGCACCACCATGGTCACAATTTTCTTTCACTAGAGTTTCTTATTTAAGTGAAAATATATGAGTATAATCCTGCACCTTTGAATTTGATATGATCAACTATGTTTGCAAGGAAAAGAATGCTAGATCACCATCTCTTCCAAATTTCTCAATTGGGAAGCACATTTACAGCACCCATAGGGTGACACAAGGGCGAATGTTCTTCCTATAACTCTGACCTTTCTAGCTTTTGGCAGGTTTTCACCAAATCTTTAACACTATTTTAAGATAGTTTTGCTGGTTTATCACTAAGGCATCACAGCTGACCATGTCTATGAATACTTGGGGCTTTTAAATACTCAGATTGTTGCTGACATGTATACACATTAACAAAATTTTACTAAATATAGAGCAAATCATTATGCTCTATGAATGTTTTGTCACAGTATTTTTATCATTCACATCCATACTGAGAATTTTATGTATCCTATTAATTGTTACATTAATTATACTATAGTGAATTTGGTTTATATAAAGAAACAATTTTAAAAAGTTTTCCTGCAATGTTTAATGAGACAAACAGGAGAATATTTGTGTTATAAATTGCATTGCTCAACTTTTAAATTACAGCTTTTCTACATATTTGAATAAGCTCTTTCTTTTGCAGTCACTTGTGACATTTTACTTTGGTTCATTCAGAAGCACTCATCAGTCAGAGGTAACGAGCTATATCAGGCTTTACAAACTTAAACCACACCTACAAAGGAGCCACACAGTTCAAGTGACCATCTCAAGTTAATTAAAACTTGAGAGCTTGACCTGGTTGTAACTGGTTTACTGTGGAATATTTATAAAAGAAATTATACAAGACTCTTTTAAACTTACCCACATGCTGTCTGAATTAGGATAAGGAAAGTGGAGTACAAAACTGTTAATATTCATGAGCTTAAACTTGCTTTTACCACTTAGGAAGAGAAACAATCAAGGAACTGTGAAGAGACAACTATAGGTTTTATTTACCTTCTCCTACTGGAGTTCAGGCTAATATGACTAATAAAAGGACTTAAGCAATAGAGTTCAGGAGTTAGTATTTTAATGAGAGATAATTTAAAGTGCAAAATATTTGTTGAATACATCATGAAGTCAATTTTTTGCTGTCATTCTTCAGCTAAATTGATGAACATTGTTTGACCAGTTGCATAAGCAGCCAACTATTGGAAAAAAAATTTTCTAATATATGATTAAATAATATAAAAAATAATTGAGACTACTTCTGAATACAACCACAAAGTTATTGAATTGTGCAATGCTTTGCTTTTTAATACTTTTTCTTTTTTCTGGAGTTTATTCTTGAAGTGAACAGTATACATCACTTGGTGCAATCCTGCTTCCAGTTACAATTTACCAATTTTAAACAACTTGATATATTCGAAAAATGTTGTATGTCCTCTTCTGGGGTTTGGGTTGTTTATGTTGTTGTTGTCTTGTTTTGTTGCTTACCTTTTTTTCTCCTTCTTCTTTTTGCTTTCTTCAATTGGATTTGCATCAGTCTGGCTAAACAGGACCTCAGAAAAACTACTGCACATCTTGCCATCAGTTGGAGCTGAAGGTCCCTTTGTTTGTTGGGAGAGGAAGCCTTTACTCAAAGCTCAGTGCAAAAATAAGCCTGTCCTTCCAGAAACCTCAACCACCACACTTAAGAACCTTAAAAAGTCCTGTGGAGTTTGATCATTCACGGACATATGTTCTACAGTGTGCTTTGAATGAGAATGAAGCAGCAAGTGCCCCTGAACTGGATTAAATATGAACAGCCACACAAACAAAACATATAAAAGGCTCCAGATAAATAAATACAAATCCATTTTGAGCATAAAGAGAACTGAGAAAGTACTGGTCTCAGTTACACTGTGTGGACTACTGAATGTGTGATGACAGGCAGGCAGAAATTGCATAGCAGACAACGATTAAAAGTTACAGAAAAATGAGATACATTATGAACTGAGAATCTTCAATGATGAACACTGTCTGCATGAAAGAAGTGAGTAGACTTTGCCAGTAATGGAACTACGCAATCAGGCTTATGCAGGAGAGAGCTGTTTGCCATGTGTAACATTGAAAATGGCTTCTGGAATACCAACATAGTTGAGCTGCAGCCCTCTGACAGATTTTGCTAAATCATTTGGTGAGTATGATTGTCCATGGATGTCCAATGTGAATTGACCTATACACTAGAGGAAGCTGTGAACCACAAACCACCACTCCTGACATACTTATTACAGGAGAAGGTGGTGTTAGGAGATGCCTACCTTGGGACATATAGTCAACATGCAAAAACCTCACGAATGTTTGTTATTGAGATAGTATATTACTGATAAGTGCACACAACCCAAAAAAGTTTGAAACTTTCTTTCATGTGACAAAAATAAAAACCCATGAAAATAAAAATGGTGAGGAGTAACATTCTAAAATCGAGGTTACTTAGAAAGTTTCTAGGCAAGATGAGGTATGATAAAGTAACACTTCTACAATGACTGTGAGGAACTTACTCCTCACTGCTAGCAGATGTTATCTTTCAGTGTAGAGGTATATTTCTCCGTGAAACAGAATTGGAAGTCATCACAATAAATTTTAGATGTGGCGCCATGAGAATGACATATGCTACCCATGCCAGGGACTAAGGCATGAGAAATGAGCCAAGAATATGCCAATTGTATGAGCTGGGTATCAAGAGACAATGTATGTGGGACATACACAGAGGACATATACAAGACTGTCCAAGAAAATGATGTCAGGAAAAAGTGAAAGTTTCTCTATTCCAGTACCAAAAATACAAACAAGATATTTTTTAGCAACTCAAAAACCTGGTTACCGGAAAAATGTTCTCTTTTTATTATTTCTGGCTTTATTCCACTTGGTTGGCAGCTTTCAAGTGTGTGGAAATGGAAAGATCTGTCAAGAATTCATATAGGATTACACCTGACCTTTAGCTCCAAACACAAGAGGTCCAGATGAACTACAGGGTGGTCAACCTCAATCCCTGGGAGCACGATGGAATAACTAATCCTGTAAACCATTTCCAGGCACATGAAGGACAAAAACCACTATAGGCTAATCAGCATGGATTTACCAAGGGGAAGTCATGCTTGACCAATCTGATAACCTATTATTAAATGACTTGCCTGGTAGGTGAGGGGAGAGCAATGAATATTGTCTACCGAGTCTTCAGTAAGGCTTTTGACACTGTCTCCTGTAATATTCTCTTAAAGAACCTGATGAAGTGTGGGCTAGATGAGCAGGCTTACCTCGGTAGCCAGGCACTTTTCAGTAGTATTCAGTGGCAGGGCAGGATGCAAGGGATACAAACAAACACAGTGACTGAGAGGCTGAGGAGTCTTTCTCTTTAGAAATACTCAAAAGCTGCCTGGACTTGGTCCTGGTGCAACCAGGCTCCAGGTTGACACTGCTTGAGCAGGGGGCTTGGAGAGGACTCCAGAGGTCTCTTCCAAACTCCACCATTCTGTGATTCATCCGGAGGTTTGAAGGAAGTGTTATAAACCTGATGAACTTGTTGTTTCCAATAAGCCATTTCACTGGATAAACATCTTCCTATACTTAACAGACCAGAACAGGCTAGCAGTAGCCTTCTTGGGAGGTTGCAGACTTCCAAGATCTGTTCCTAAAATATTATCACTTGCTAGCAGAAAATATTTAAAATAATAATAGTAATTAAAAAAAGACACACTCAAAAGAATTAAAAAAGCTGCAAAAAATGCTTGTTAGAGAGAAAATGTGACAATTTGCATGAAAGTTGAAGATAGAGGACCAGAATTCAGACAAGAAGCCTTTGGAGATGGCCATATAAAACAACTCCTGAACAATATCTGCAATTGCAGCACCTCTAGAAACACTTTAATACGGCACCTGATTTTGGGAACAGAAAGACACTTCCTTTTTATTTGGAAAGTGACAAGGTACATTAAACAAGCTCGGCTGTAGACAGGTGTGACACAATGGGGGATCATTAAAGGTAGTAAACCCAATAAAGGACACCTGACAGCCCTGAGAATACCTGCTGCCTTTTTGAGACAGAAGAGAAGGAGATAGAGAAAACCTAAACCAGTTTCATTGTTTAACATTTGGTCTACAGGATTAGATGACAGTGAAGTATCTATTAGTGTTAGTCAGAACTTTTATGGTTTTTTGTTAGTATAACTGATATTAATAATAATGAATTATTATAATCAAATTATGTACTAATACTTACTAATTTCTGAAGGAAAATTGTTGTTTGAAAGTCTACAAATAGGAGTGTCAGGAGGTATATGACTGTTTTATTTAACAATTTTAGAGGATGTATAAAATATCTTGCCAAGTGACAGCAGCTCTATGGGAAAAAAAAGGTTGTCTTTTTATATGATTAAATGACTGTTTCTGGTTTGGGCCATTTGGCTTATTTTTAGGACATGACTCACAGGCTCAGTTTTCTTTTTTTTTTTTTCCTCATCAAAACATACTTAAACTACATGTTTTTCCTCTGTATTTATAAAGCTGATACTGTTTTTGATAGTTTGTTTTTGAATCTCTGGAGTTCATTTTGTGAGATTCCTCATCCAAAATCCAGGTTACAAAATGTCATCATTCAAACCTAAGCTATTTTAACAAAAGCTCATGGCCAATTTTTTCAAAGTAAGTAGGTAACGTAGCCTAAATTCAATTTTTAGAAACAGCCAAATCACATAAATTAAAATATTACCAGTAGCACACTAGATGCATGTTTTCTTTAGTGTATTGATAATAAAAGGTTTTGTCTGTTGTACACAGTGTTTCCACAGTGTCAAGGCTTTATCTCTTTCCCAGGGTGCTCTCCCTGTCTTCACAGTGAGAAGGTTGGTTTTGAGCAAGAGGTTGGTAGGGGAACATAGTAGAGACAGCTGACCAGTACTGGCCACATGAGATGAAATGAAAGCTCAGGTAAAGGTGGGGGATGGGGAAATATTCATGCCTATGGCAGTTTTCTTCCAAAACAACTGTTACACATGCTGATACTCGGCTTTCCAGGAACTGGCCAAACATCTGCCTGCAATTAGGAGTAGTGACTGAATTCCTCTTTATACTTTTCTTGCATGTGCAGCTTTTGCTTTAGCTATTAAACTGTCACTATATCAATTCTTGAGCCTCCTCGGATTCCATTTTCTCCTTGTTTCACAGGAGACAAGAGTGAGTGAGAGACTTATGTGGGTGTTTGGCTGTTGGCCAGGTCAATCCACCACAGGGGCTTTCATGCTCTTGCTGCTAGTCAGCCCATGCTCTTTCTGTCTCATTCTGCATTTACTAGTCCCTGTTCACTGATGTTGAGGAAGGTGACATAGATACATTAGATAATTAACAGTCTTTAACACTTATATGCTAAACCTGCTGTGAGAATACAGTGCCATGGAGCTAACGGTGTGAAGTTAGCACAGGTGGTGATGGTCCCTTATTGAGCTCTCTTCTTACTCTGGTTGTGGTGATCAGGGTTGAAAGCTCTCTTGGCCAAATCATACCTGACCAATTTGGTGGTGTTCTATGATGGAGCTGCAGAACTGATGGATAGGGGCAAAGCAGTTGGCATTACCTACCTCGACTTGTGCAAAGTGTTTGGCACTGTCCTGCATGAGATGCTTGTCTCTAAACTGAAGAGACATCAATTTGATGGATGGACCTCTCGGCAGATAAAGAATTGGCTGGATGGCCGCATGCAATGAGTTGTGATCAATGGTTCAGTGTCCAACTGGAGACTGGTAACGAGTGGTGTCCCTCAGAGGTGGGTGTTGGGACCGATCCTGTTCAACATCTTTGTCAGCAACATGGACAGTGAGATTGAGTGCACCCTCAGCAAGTTTGCCGATGACACCAAGCTGTGTGGTTCAGTTGATAGATGGGAGGGAAGGGATGTCATCCAGACGCACGTTGGCACGCTTAAGAGGTGGGCCAATGCCAACCTCATGAAGTCAACCAAGCCAAGTGCAAGGTCCTACACCTGGGCCAGGGCAATCCCAGGCACAGCTACAGGTTGGGTGGAGAATTGTTCCAGAGCAGCCCTGCAAAGAAGGACTTGGGGGTGTTGGTTGATGAGAAACTTAACACGAGCCAGCTTTAGTGTGCACTTGCAGCCCAGAAACCAACCGTATCCTAGGTTGCATCAAAAGGAGCATGACCAGCGGGTCAAAGAAGTTGATCCTGCCCCTCTACTCTGCTCTCATGTGACCCCACTTGGAGTACTGTGTGCAGTTCTGGTGTCCTCAACATACGAAGGACACGGAGCTGTTGGAGCAAGTCCAGAGGAGGGCCACGAGGATGATAAGGGGGCTGGAGCACCTCCTGTATGAAGATACGCTGAGAAAGCTGAGGCTATTCAGCCTGGAGAAGAGAAGGCTGTGTGGAGACCTCATAGCAGCCTTCCAGTATCTGAAAGGGACCTACAAGGGTGCTGGAGAAGGACTCTTCATCAGGGACTGTAGCTATAGAATAAGAGATAATGAGTTTAAACTGGAACAGGGAAAGTTCAGATCAGATATAAGGAAGGAGTTCTTTACTAGGAGGGTGGTGAGGCACTGGAACAGGTTGCCCAAAGAAGTGGTAAATGCTCCACCCCTGGCAGTGTTCGAAGGCAGGTTGGACGGAGTCTTAGGTGACATGGCCTAGTGTGAGGCATCCATGCCTGTGGCAGGGGGATTGGAACTAGATGATCTTAAGGTCCTTTCCAACTCAATCCATTCTATGAGTCTATGAACTCTCTGACAAAAGAAGTTGGAACTAATAGGCTGGTTTTCTTATCTAACTTTCTTGTGTACGCATGATGGTTTTTTGCTCCCACCATCTGCTCCTACTTCTGCTTATCTTCTTTTTGGTTTTGCAGTCACGTTTCTTTGCATCCAGCAGGAACTTGTGCATGTAAGCAGTCTTTTGTCCCTTACCTGATGCACAGCCTATCAACTTTTTGTTACTTAGTTGTAAAACTCTGCACCCATCTTTCTTTGCCCTTAGGGTAGTCACCTTGTTCACACATATGTGTAACAGGGTTATAAATTGTGACTGGTTATTTCATGTAGTGTAACAAAGTAGTTATATACTGTTTTCACATGCATAGTTTGTGAAGGTTTTGTGAACTAAAGGTTCATGTCGAAGTGATATTTTCTGCATCCTAATTAAAGTGGCTTTGATTTATAGGTATCACAGGCATCTGCTTTGGCTGCAGTAGTTTCATTCACATTTGGGAATGGGAGAGATCTCAAATATACATCAGTTCCTTCAGTTTTATGAAATAGCCTTCTAGGCAGACTGCGGAGACCCAAGGTATTTGCTTTAAATGAGAAAGTTTTCAGTGAGCTCAGATACATTATTAAATACTTTATGAGAATTTGCTTGGTAGCTGAACATTGCTCACTGAAGGTCCAGGAAGCTGATTTTTGTATGTCGCGCTATTCACAGAACTACTTCCTTGGTTTTCTGTCATCTCTGATTTTTGGGGGGGGAAGGGAGGTGTTTTTGTTTCTTTTTTAGCTACTGCTGTAAATGAACACAGGTTTTCTTTGAGATTTGTACAGAGTTATTTTGTTGTCTTTTCAGAAAACTCAAATTTAATTTAAAAGTCAGCATTATGTCTTTGCAGTCCATGTTATATTGCATATGATACTATAAAATTTCTCTAGTTAACAAGGAGACTGTTCACACAGCTTTTTCTTCTGAACTCTGCTGTAGATTTTCCAAGTACTCCTTAAAATGATGTTTTCATCTATGTGTTTTTATTGCCTGTCTTTGCTCCTGTATGGAGTTGATTGCTGAAACATGAGCTCCCAACACGAGCTCTCACGTGCATTTTACATAAAAACTCTTTTTATTATCAATTAACTATGTCATTAATGTCTTCCTATTCACTATTTTCTGCCTGTAAACAATGACTAATTTATTTTGGAACCTCGCTTCCGACTATCTGTTTTCATCTGTACTGTTTAGATGGACATTTTTTACACCATTTTTCACACTATTTTTCTAAAATGAACTCTGGAGGTGTGATACCTGACAAAAAGAGGAAAAAAACATCCTTGATTTTTCCAGATGAAAGAAAGGAAGAACATGATTTGGAAAGAAGGACAATTACCAACAGGGAGAAGTAACATGAAGCTACCAAATAAGCTGGAGGTTTCTAGATTTCAGGAGACATATGGGATTCATCTGAAAGTGCTGAAAGAATAGTGATGTGATTGAAAGACCACTGTCACTCACAAAAAGTCCCCGTGATTGTGAGAGGTATCTGACAACTGGAAAAAAATAGATCGAACTGGTATTCTTGTTTTATCTAGGGAGCTAAGGTCCAGTCCATCTCACTTACTGAAAAAAGATTATAGAAAATAATGTAATTTCAAACACAAGACATGAAACTAATAAGAAAGAGTAACACTAATTTACACTGTTACAATCACACTTAACCAGCGTGCTTTTCTCAAGTGATTAAATGTCCAGCTTTATTGGCAAGAGGATTTAATACACCTGTATCTCTATTAATACTGCTTACACTGTTCACCACAGCATTCAGTTGTGGAAGCACAGGAGGTATGGGCTGTATGGATGCACTGTTAGCTGAAAATAGCCTGGACACCTAATCTAAAAGGCAAGTAATCAGTGGCTTAAAACCTATTATCAAACTAAATGCCTTGGCACTGGAGCTGATACTGTGCATTAAATTTTTCAGCTGCATGGGTGATAAGATTGAATGCGCCCCCAACCACTTTATCTATGATATTAGTTCAGGAGCAGTGTTTGGCGTATCAAATGGCAGCACTTCAATTCAGAGGGATCTTGAGCAGCTTGAGATCTGAGACAGAGACAGAACTAGACCACGCCACAATATTCTTGGTGTTCAAGAGGAAGATAGGAAATATCAGATTAGGCCTATACGTCAGGGTAGGCTGGAAAGTGATTGCCTGACTAAGCCATTCTGAAAAAGACCACTGAATCACATTGGATGTCAAGTTCGACACAAGCCACCAGCATGCTTTCACATTTAATGAAGCAGAAGACAGATTGACCTACACTAGGAGGAGCTTGGCCAGAAAATTTAAGGAGTTTAAATCCTCCTCTATGTGGCAGGGTCTCACCCGGAATATTTTGCACAATTTTGTGCACCACACTGTCCTGGTTTCGGCCTGGATAGAGTTAATTTTCTTCCTAGTACCTGGTTCAGTGCTGTGTTTTGGTTTTAGTCTGAGAACAATGCTGACAAAACACCAATATTTTAGTTGTTGCTAAGTAATGCTTACCCTGATCAAGGACTTTTCAGTCTCTCATGGTCTGCCGGTGAAGAGGAGCACAAGAAGACAGGAGGAAGCAGAGACAGGACACCTGACCCAAACTAACCAATGGGGTATTCCATACCACAGCACGTTATGCCCAGTATATAAAGTGGGGGGAGTTACCCAGAAGGGACCAATCGTTGCTTACGTCAGGCTGGGTATTGGTCAGCGATTGTATAGTGCATCACTTGTGTTTATTATTTTATTTTTTCCTTTACTCTTCTTAGTTTTATATTTTCTCCCCTTGTTATTTCGCTTATAATTATTCTTATTATTAGTAGTAGTATATTGTACTTTATTTTAGTTATTAAACTGTTCTCATCTCAACTCGTGGGTTTTACATACCTTCGATTCTCCTCCCCATCCTGCCTGGGGAGGGGAGTGGGGGTCAGCAAGTAGCTGCGTGGAACTTAGTTGCCTGCTGGGTCTAAACCATGACGTGCTCACATGTAGAAATGGCCAATAAAATCAAGAGAGGATTCACTAAAAGTTATTAAGGTCAAATGGCCTTAAAGGAGGTTTCAAAAAAGTGGAAATAGTTTAACCTGTTGAAGAAGAGAACAACGGATCTCCAAATAATTGAGATGATGTTATGAAGGTGATTTGATAGAACAGAACTGGTTTGTATGGCGATAGGTAATACAAAAGTTACTGTGGCCACAAGTTTTCTATTGGAATTTGCCATTTGGACATTAATAGGAAAAAAAAAATCATAAGGACAATAATGCAGCACTGGAAGCAAGTACCCACAAAGCTGTTCAATCCCTCTCCTTGGAGACTTTCAAGGCAAAATCCTGTACAACATTAAATTTTAAATTTTAAATGAGTGAAAATCTATATTTACTTTCACTCTACCTTTAAAAATTTGATTTCAAGGTATCATAGAATGGGCATGTTTACTTCATCTTAAAAACTTTTGTAAAACCAAGGAACTGTCTCTTGCATATCACACTACAAGGTTAACATGAAACAAACAGTATAGTACCATTTATAGATTGATTCTTTCATCCAACATATTGAAAATCCTGTTACACAAAGAAAAGTCCCAGATGGAAGGAATTATTTTTCAAGACTGATTATAAAAGCTTGCAGTACATTCTTCTTGAAATTTTAAATACTTAAAAAATAGTATCTTTATGTTCAGAAATTTAATTATGTATTCAAACTACACTATTTGATAATCCAGCAGCATAACTGATCAAAAAAGTCAAATTTTTAAGTCAAACCAGCTCTGATATTTTTTACTTCAGTCATGATCACCTTATACAGATTCTACAAACAAGTCTCCAACTGTGACCTTCCTGAGGCTGACAAGTGAATTTACGGATATGTACGCTACATGTTGAAATAATGTTACCACTCCAAAGCTGAAAGCTGGGACTAGCACAAAGTTTCTTCAGTCAAAGCTTTTTTCTGACTGCCTTTTTGGAATATTCAGTTCAGTAGAAAATATGCCATTCAGCAAAATAATAGCACAAGTAGGCATTAGTAGAGGTATTATCCATTCATTAGATCAGGTAAAAATTCATCTGCCTGCTGCTTGCCTGTTTTATTCCAAGGTTTATCTTGATTGATATAACAGAAGATTTATTATCTGCTGTCAAAGACACATTCAATACAAAATACTGATCACATGCAAATAGTGGAAAGAAAAAAGATTGTCAATACTGTGTGAAGATACTTATTTAGGCAACAAGGTATGAAAGAGTACAAGGTATGAAAGGGTCTTTAAATAAGAAACTGCTTCATTAGCCTCTTGGTATTTTCCCAATATATCAATGAATCTGCATTAAACTACCATCAGCTGTGTTGTGTTTAATTCAGTCCAATGCCAAATAAAGGGGTATATTTTGCTGTGGAATTCAAAATTATAAGCAAGATCAGAAATAAAATGCCTGGTTCTGTGCTGTGCTTTATCCTTCTAGTACACACAACCTGCAACAGTGGTACTTCAGGTTGCTTTTTTTTAATTTGAAATTTCCAGAAATACTGGTTAATTTACATAGTCTCTAAAATTGCATTTGTTTTATTACTAATGGTATAAAGTAATTATGCAACATACAATCTAAAAAATATAGAGTATGGAGGTTGTAAGTTAGTAATTTAAATTCACATATTGTAGCCATACTGTCCCCAGGAGGCCTGGACCACTTTACCGTGTTTCTATAATGGGAATATACTGACACATTTTCATTATTAGATCAAAGGAGTAGGGCATCACACAAGGCAAGCTGCAAATGAAATATCAAAATTGGCTGGAGTGTACACATTCATTCTAATCAATTATCATTCTATTTTTCAGAAATCAATAGAGGAAATGGAAAAAAGGATACAAAGGACCTGAAATTAATACATTTTATGAAATGTGTCAAAAGGATGTTCATTTATACACAGTTGACTGTAATGAGTGAAACATAGATTTTATAATTAGAATGTCGTCTGAAAATATCTACTTAATACTGAGAACACTTTTCAAAAACAATTTTTAACTCACATTTACTGTATATAGAAACAAACTACATGTTTAAATTGTTACTTTGTGTTGAAATATGTATGATACATAACTAGGAACTTCCACTTATTAAAAACCTCAACAAAATATAGACGGAAAGAAACCCAGATTTACTAAATTCTTAGCCTAGTTTCCATTTCTCGGGGATGTTGAAAAGTCCTTTAAACTGATGGAGTGTGTGGATTACTTTCTTTTGGGTAACATGATATGAAGTCAATCGGGGGCAGATAATTTGATTAATGCTCATTACTATTGTCATAGGCTGTGACACATCACATGAACTCTTTATTAGTAAGCAGCAAGAAACTAATTTGTGAGATCAGCTAGTGTCAATAGAATTTCATCAGTTTTCATATATTCACAAGCTAAACCTTCTCTGCCTTTAGGACATGATCTCAAAGAAATCATTTATGTGGGATCATACTGAGAGACTCCAGGACACAGTAAATGGCTTTCTTGATTCTCTTGATTATAATAGTCTACACCTTAAATGAGATGATTATATTGATCACTAGGAAGAATACTGACTTCACCTATATAAGAGATTTTTTTCACCTCTTCTAGAAAGCAACCTGCAAAATCTGATGTGAGTTGGAAGAAACAAAACAAAACAAACAAAACCACCAAAACATTGAACTTGGCTACTTTTACCGTTTCATGGCTATCAAAGCAATTCCACAGAGAATAGGGTTATACGTGTTATAAAACTGGTGCAATGTTCTTTACCACAGAATGGCATTTTTATTGTTGTGGATTAAATTTTACCATCACACTAAGACAACGCACCCACATAAAGGATACAGCTCCAAATGGTTTTTTTGTTATATATGTGATAGCCAAAGCTGAGCTGGATATTAGCTAAAAATTCTTCACCAAAATTATGGTCAGGTATTGGGACAGACTTCCCAGAAAAATGGTGGAATCACCATCCCTAGAAGTATTCAAAAAACATGTAGATGAGGCCCTCAGTGACAGTTTAGTGGTGGATTTGGCAGTTCTGGGGTAAAGGTTGAACCTGATGATCTTAAATGTCTTTTCCAACCTAATTGATTCTATGATTCTATGATACTTGAACTAAATAACAAGCTGGGACGGCATAAGTAATTTTTATTCAGTAACTGTTAAAAAAAAAAAGAAAAAGAAAGAATTCCTTTCTGAAAATTTAATACAACAATTTAAACATGTTATTTATAGATCTATGCAGCTTTTTCTAAATGAGTACCATCACCAGCACTCCAACCCAGTGTTTTTTTCTGCAGTGCTCCATCCCAATTTGATAAAAATAAAATAATGTGCTCCTGAGCAAAGGGAGGAAGAGGAAGAGCAGGGTGAGAATAGGAAAACATCCATGTGGGCAGGTATGTGGTAATACTCACCTCTATGTAAAGACAAGGAAGTTGTTCATGAATGTAATTCATGTGTAGAAGAAGAGACTTCCCATACACTAATTAACTATGCAAGAGATTTCTGGGTGCAACTTAACAGGTTTCAAAAACAAAGTGTAAGTATACCTAAAGGAGTGAATTATGGTTCCAAGTTTTGTTAAAGGGTAATACTGTCATTGTGCATATGACTAACTATCCAGAACAATCTTGAAAGATTTGTGAACAACATACAAGGTGGAATGAACCTCAAGAAGGAGAAAAATGTTCCCCCTAAGGAACAAACTGGGTGCATTTCAAAAAAAACCTGGATTATACAAAAAAGGCAGAACATAAATTAAAGACCCCCAGGAGCAGCTCCGACTCGCAGCCAAAACCAAGTTTTGCTGCTTTACTGTTGGCTAGTTTCTAATTGCACACTGCTATGAAAATTGTTTATAACTAGAGAGGTCCCATAACAACATGGCAAAGACACAGGGCCTGGAACATAATATTAGAGAGACTTACCCTGTGAGTGATCACTAGTAACTGAGGAAGATAATAACTGCTCAGCTACTATGAAATAATTTACTCATAAAAGAATCTTCATTAAAATAACATTAAGGAGTATTTTCAACGTGGCATGCATGGACTTAGCTGTGTGATTCCTTTTAATATTAATGGGAATTAAGAAGGTAAACCCACACACACACTGAAATAAAAATCTGTATTTATGATTTTAACAAAAATCCATGAAAGAAAAAGAATTCAGGTGAAGGCTTCACTCTGTTGTGCCCTGTTATTGCTAGTAATACAGTATGTAAGATTAGTACGTAACAATGTAATTGTAAAGTGTGTAATAAACATGCTACTGTACCTAAGGTCTTAATGAAAGAATTTAGGCAGAGAAGGGAAGGCTTACCTCTGTGGTAAAGCAGTGTTTAAATAGAAAGGACAAGTGTGAATGGGAATTTATAATTCTGCAATCTGTATCGTTCGTGTAATAGGCTCCAGCACAAATGTGTTAGTGAGCTATAAAATAATTATTGCATGTTCAAAAGAAGAGGAAGTTGAAAATATCAATAGCAAGAGAAACTGTGACATTTGGTAGAAAAACCCCTTCTCGTCAGACAGAAATTAGAAACACTATGCTTTAATGAGAATTTTCATGTAACCCTTGGAGGCCATCTAGAAGCTGACTCAAAAAACATGAGACCCGTGGCAAGGCCAGTTTGCCTTTATTCTTCTCAGTTATGCTACCCTAGACTGGCATAAAGACGACTAATTGAGCCAGTGTGATACAGACTTCTCATCACAAAGCTAGAAAATAATTTAGTTAAAGAAAAAAAAAGGCTGTGCAGTGACAGCAAAGAAAAAGCCATATCTGAACTTCAGCCAGACCAATAATGCACAGATTGGCAAACAGGGAGAGAAAAAAGGAGCAGGTCCCATAAAAACAATTTTTTAATCCATTTTAGCTGGTAACTGGTACTTTGATTCTCATAGTGAATATCAGAGATATTTGTTCTCCACTTTTATTTAATCTTGTACCTTCATATTTTGTTTTGCGAGCAGAGGTATTGTGGATTTTTGAGTGGATGTGAGGAAGATTGTGTTGAGGCTTACAAATTTCAGTAAATGCAATTATGTATAACAAGAATGCCCTAAGACAGTATTTGGGTCCAGTTTTATCAGATGAAAAATACCCTCAATTGGGGTAATTGGAAATTGAAAACAGGAACATGTTAAAGCAAATGAATTTCACATTCACAGCCGTAGAACCCCTCTATTATCAGGAGGCAGTAATGTGAAGAGGAAGCTCTGCATATAAAGCTTTTATTATACCTTTTATTTTTGAAAGAGTGTTACTAGAGTGTAACATTACTTTTACATGATTGACACAATAAGCGTTCCATTTTAATTGGCACTTCTGTGCTTTATCACTATATCATGTTGGGAACACCCCATTAGGCCATTTGTAAGTGAACGGCAGAGTACTGTGCGTCTGACAATACTCGAAAACTTCTGTTGAAGGCTTCCATTAAGAAGAGACACCAACTAAGAGTTCAT
Source organism: Strigops habroptila (assembly GCF_004027225.2). Lineage (NCBI taxonomy): Eukaryota > Metazoa > Chordata > Aves > Psittaciformes > Psittacidae > Strigops > Strigops habroptila. Next base: position 69,984,232 of record NC_044302.2, read on the forward strand.
GTCTCCATTTGATCTAACTACTGAATTGGACTGAATTGTATCCTTCCCTTCCATGCAGAAATATAATCCTTGCCATCCCAGCAGTCCCTGGTGCTATCCCACTGCCATGTTTTCCTGTTTTGACAAGTCCATGAACAATGGTTTCAGTTTCTAAACTGAAAAGACCAGGAAGCCTAATGCTATTGAAAGTAATGGTCTTGACCATCTCAACTTGTTACTTCCGCTGTAACCAGATTACCAGCACCATAATGCCTGAACTAAACAAGAAGCCATATCAAACCTTGGGTTTAGCTTAAGGTGAAGTTTCTTGATACTGTAGTTTAAAACTGTTTTAAGTTGCTGCCACTGACCCTGTCACGCTTTCATACAGAATGCATTTCATTCTAAAAGCTATTCAGTTAGACCCTGAGGAGGCAATAACCAAGCAGAACCTCCAGATAGCCCGTATTGTTTCTAGCCCCTATCCCCTTTCTTCACTTAATGCTCTGTTTATTATCCTTCATTCAGGTGCTAAAGACTGATGATTTTCTGCAGCATCTGAATTACTTCATTTTAAAGAGCTGCGTTGTTGAAAACCTTTTTGATTTGAATCAGATAGTGCTATTTTAGGATTTTGTGGTTCTAGTTTCAGAAAAGCAATTAGTCTTGACACATTGTGATACATGCAGACTTACCTTAGTATTTTGATCCGACCCAAATGATTTATTTTCAACTCCTACATTGCATATTGCATGTTTTACATTGGCAGCTGTTACTCCATGTACCATCTGTCTTTATCAACACTTAGGTACACAGATGTGCTGTTGCTGTGCAAATGTGAGAGATCAGCTTAACCTTTCCTGTTCCTAAAAATCATCGTCATCATAATAACACCTTGAATTGTGTCAACATCTAATATTTACTCTAATTTGTTTCAAGTGGGTATTTGCAGGCTTTTCATGTTCTAAAAGCAGCTTTTTTAGTAAGAAAGAAAAAAAAAATCTAAGGATAAAATTCCCAGCCAAAATATAAAATTATATATTGCATTGTTGGAAAGTACATAAACTGAACACTGATTCAATATCAGAAAGAAAAAAAAACAACAACAAAACTACTTAAAATAGTGATGATGGTAATGCTATGATCTGGGGCATTTCAAGGTTTTTTTTTATATACTTTTTTTTTTTTTGGTTTAGTGCCAGAAAGTCATTCTGTCAAGAATCAGACTTTTAATAAAAAATAAACAATACAAATGGAGTCTTGACAAAAAAGTTAATATAATGGGCTCTTAGAAGGGATGCCAGCTACTGCACTTTTTTCCAAGCTATTTCTCATCTCTGTTTATAGATGTGTACAGATAGTATCTATACACATCTAGATACATGTATATCTAAAGGTAGAATTGAAGGTAGCTTCATCATAAATAACTGGTCAAGAGTTCTCTCATGAAACAGGAAAATGTTTCATATGTTAGATGTATGTGTACAAATTCTAGTGATTTTATACCCATGATACCAACATATGGATACTATATGCAATCTTCTTGTCACACTCAGATTTTGAGCTCAGTTGCAATAAAGTGAAACATGCACGAAATAGCTAAAACAAAAAGCATGAATCAAAATTTATTTTAAACCATTTTAAATAACTAAATCATGTTTAGAGTTCTGGAGAGTCTGACCTCTGCTATTCTTACTGTGTAAGTGAAGAAGATTGAGATGGACACTTACCTAATATAAATTTGTAACTTTCCTTGTTAAAATAAATAAGTCGTATTTCACTGCATTTTAGCTGTATTCAGATTTATGAAAACATAAATGTGTTTTCATGTATTTTCAACTCTGTATTCAAGAGCTTCAAAGAAGTGTTTGTATCAATACACAGGAATACACTTGTAAAAGTGGCTGTATTGTTTATTACCACGGTATTTCAGAAACAGCAGTCTAGGGTTCTTCTGGAAAACAGGAAATTCCTCTAATTTTATGTCCATATGTCTAATGTTATGTCCAAAGGCTCTCTTTTCCCCTCCTAGGGGAAGGTAAAACTGAATCAGCTGTGGATGTGTTGGAAGGAGAAAAAAAAATAACCTTAACATTAATTGGCCTAAATATGCTAAAAAAAAAAAAAAGGGAAAGAATTACTGGCACATCTACTATCACTATCATATAGTATTTGACAATGTATTGTCATAATACAGGCTTTACAAACTACAAGGGTCACTTTCAGTCTTAATTGCTATGCGTTCTGTTACTAACTTCCTCTCTTCCATTTAGAAAATAGAGAAGATGAAACCATGTAGTGCAGAGAGGGAGATAAATAGACACCTAATAGATGAACTTTGAGTTAAGTCATAAAGTTATTATTTTAGCAGATTTAACTCAATAGTGCCTCAATCCATGAAATTCTCACTGTGGCCCCCAGAAAAGCAGGGATTTTTTCATTATCTATTCATCTTCTCACATGTTGCTCACTTTCAGCTCAGCCTGATTACCCTTCCACTATCCCAGTGGAAATCTGATTTTCCAGCCAGGCTGTATTGTTCAACTTCTCAAATTTCCAATTTTCTCTTTTTTCTGTGTCAGTCACAGTCACAGGCATTTCCTTTCATTTGCTCACTCCCCTGTTTCACACACACCTTTTTTGGCCTACTACTGCCACGAAGTGAATAGTGAGACATTGAGGCGCTCACTGCTTCCTTTTCCTTTTTTTTTTTTTTTTTTTTTGCAAGAACTCTTTCACTTCCTTACTCCCATTTTTCTTTACAAAGTTAGTAGCAGCCTGGCATAAGAACATGTTATAAAAAGATACAGGGCAAGTAGCTTTTTATTCCCCAGAAAAAGCTAAGAATCTCCGTAACTCTCCATACTTTTAATATAAACTCATAATACCTAACCTGTTACACTGGCATGTGTATATACTTAAAATATACACTGGCATGTCTTATACTTAAAATGAATTTCAAATAACAATTTGAATATCCTGATCTTAATCTAGCTTATGTCAATACTGTATATATAAAACAGGAATTTGTACAATGTACTTCTTTGTACAGTTTTAAGTCTCTTGTTCATGTCGAAACAAAAAAAGAAAAAGCTATCTAAGTTCTGAGATACATCATTTGAATCTGAGGGACCATATATCTTGTCACAGGAGTTCTGCAGAACAATAAGAGAAGCAGCCACCAATATTCCCGAGGATAGACAGAGGAGAAGAGTAGAAACTGGGCAAAATTTTGTGAATAAATAGTATGAGCATGAACAGAAACCAAACCCAAACCAAATCCTAACAAATATCAGGTACCTTGATGTACCAACATGCCATTTCATATTTATTTCTCCGTCTGCCCTTCTCTCTTTGGATCCTCAAAAGGCACTCACTGCGGCAGACAATCTGTAGCCTCTCAAAAGAGTTAGATTTCTCTTTTCTCCTTATTCAGCTTTAATGATAATGTAGTGGTATACAATCCAAAGTAAATACACCCCATCGTAATAGGCGCAGTCTAGAAAATAATGGCCAGTGCCTACTCCAGTTATGGAATGACTATTTCTCTTTTTCTGAATGCTGAATAAAAAAGCACGTTATGGCATTTAGATCAAATTAAGGAGATCCATTCAAGTGTTTCAGCTGTGATGGCATACCGGCTATTACTGAATTACTGTTCTGAAATTGTGGGAATTAGCAGTATAATGAAACAAGTTGATTTCTGCCAGCTAAAAGCTAGAAAAATAAGTAAATTATATCGTTTGGGGATAAATAAAAACTACTACCCTGATATTACGTTGAAAAAAACTCTCTTTCTCAGAAACACAAACTTGAGTGAAGCTGGGGGATGACAATTGTCTTGGTTGGAAGGGTTTTTTTTCTTGGGTTTTGGGGGTTTTTTTGCCGTGTTTCTCCTGATTTTTTTTTTCTTTTTTTCAATTCAGTGCCACAGGGAGACATTTAAGAGACCAAAATAATGTGAGATCCTTAATCTGCAAAGTAATTCAGTTATTGGGTAATGGAAATACTATAGTAAAACCAGATTACTTTTTAATTTTGCCACCATAATTGGCTCCCTGAGGCAAAAGATACTGACAAGAAACATTAGCATGACCACCATTATATTCAAGTTTTCCCAGAAGTAAATCCCAGTCAAAATAATATTTTATCTTTTCAGATTTAAGCACAAAACCTAAAAGAATGTCTACCCTGGGGGCTTTGCACTGCCAGTGTTAGAAATGCAGTACTGGTGCCATTGCAGAACTAAAGTTTTCCAATTTTTCAATTTAAAACAATCCAAAACAAAACCAACACTGACACCCCCAAATTAAAAAAAAAAAAACAAAAAATAAAACCCTAAAAAAAAAAAAATTGTCTTCCTGCCCCCCCCAAAAGTAATAAGTGAGCACACAGGTATTTACATTTCCTTTCCTAACACAGCAACCAGCGACGAAATCAGAGAAGATCATGTACCGCTTACTAGAAAAGGGAGTTCCAAATCTTCTATAAAGGTAGAATAAATGTAGAAATTTATGAGTTTTTAAGGTTCAGTTTTACATTCTTTTTAACAACTGTAAATAGGAACAATTGTTTAGAAACTGGTTCAGAGGTTATCAGGAATCAGAAAGCATTTTGACTGGGAAATTAATGTGTGCTTCCTTTATCGGTATCGCCATTCTATCACACTTCAGACAGAATAATATTGACAATATCTGCCAATCAGTACTGAAGTATTCCTTTTCAGATCTTCATAACAGGGCAGTAATAAGCCACTGCTGGGGGGGGGTGGGGAGATGAGGGGGGAAGGAAGGAAGTGGTGGCAGACCATGAGAATTGTATCAGGAAGCTTAAACAAGTTTTGTAGTTTGACCCACTCTTCTAAAGCATTAAAAAAAAAAAAAAAAAAAGAGAATGATAGCAATAAACTTTCTTCCATTATACTAAACAAGAAGGGGACTTGGGAGGTGGGGAAATGGGGAATGGGGAAGGGAGAGTAACAGATGAAATCTTACTAGGGGAAAAAGGGTACTTACACAAGAGTGAAGAGGAAAAAATTAAAGGTATAAAAAGGACAGAAATAAATAATAGCTGGGGAAGCAAGACAAAATATCATTTAGCTCTAGAAAAAGCTCTAGAAAAGTGTCTCTATGTACTGTACAATTGACTTCATATGTTATTTTGTTATTTGTTTTAATTATGATTATATTATTTTTCTAACACTGTTGAATTCATTAACTGGAAGAGAAGGCAGAGAACCAATTATTTTTCCCCCCTAAAGCACAAATGCGTATAACAATTCTTCATCCTATAGTCCCCTTTTTCTCTTGTGATACTGCATAACACTTTAATTCTGTTCATATTGCAATCAAAATCTCAAACTGTGATTCTCTCATTTTCCTCAGGATTTTGGTTTGTTTGTTTGTTTGTTTGTTTGTTTGTTTTCCCTTAGGAGAAAACCCAAACCAAACCAGGTGTTAACAGAGAATTTGTCTACTAATCTAAGCTCTGTAAAACGGCCTTTGTTGTCTAGGGCAGCTCTGTCTCCACATCTGTGCAGGAAATTTTGGCGCTGGAGTACAAGGATCAGTTTTCAGCTATCAAACCTTTTGATGTCTTCTGGTGTGCACTGTGCACCAAATCTTGTTATGAAGTGCTTTGGCATTTGTTCAATTACTGTGGGGATGGTTATTGCCACAAAAATAGGTGAATCTTGCCTTCATCCAAATTCTTGTTCAATTACTATTTTATTACGTAAAATCAATAAAACAATAATAAATTTTAGTAAAAAATTGGTCCTTAAACCCTCCTTAAACAGCAGCAACTACTAGCACAGCACACCCACCCTCTCTCCTCACATTTGACCCATCACTCTTATGCACTATCTACAACACACTGCATGGTTGCCCAGCAGAAGTCAGTCTCCAATACAAGTTCCCCAAGGGGTTATGGGCTCAGATTAGCCATAAGAATGTGAGAGTGGTACCAGTGCCTAAATATGTACACTATGTTTTGCAGGCTACAGTGAAGATGAGGAGGTGGCTCTGATGCTTCCTTTCTTGCAGCTCCTCTGCTCCCATGCCACAGCTAGGCCTGTTGCCGGTGGTCCTCTGAGGTCTTTGTGCTTACCCTACACACCACCCTGAAAGATTTATCACCCAGGGTTTATGTTGCCGGTTGTCTAATCACAACTTGCTGTGGCTGTCCAGTCAAGCATTATTTTTTCTGATGTTGTCCAGTCACTAGCCATTTCTTCTACTTTTCCTGTTGTTTCCCTAGGTTACTTTTGTCATGCTCAAAATCCTGTTATGAGCAAACACACTTTATAGATAAAGCCAAGAATTTATTTTTAGTAAAACTAAAACCCTAATTCAAGAATTACTACTGTTCCAGACCTAGTTATTACAGAAAAAGAAAGAAAAAGGAATAAAAAAATCAATAACAACAACAACAATAATAATAATAACAATAATAATAAATTTGTTATACAATTTCATTTGTTATACATACACCTCCTAGGAACTTCTACTTTTCCTGATGTCATGCTCACTTTTCCACTGCTCCTCTAGGGGTCCTAAGGTTCATAGCATCCACTGGTGTTGTGAGAAGGGGAACAGGAGAAGTGTACAGTAAGTTGTCATCAGTCTGAGTGTTTTAACCAGGAACATGATCCGTATGCCTATGGATGGTTTCTTCCTCCATAATCTAGGATGTGCTTGAGGTCACCTTTGTATGTTTGCTAATATACTTTTAGATCTTGTTTTTTCTCCTCTAGTCTGCAAGTTCACATTACACCTGATTTTATTATATATGGTTCCTTTTGCTTTTCCTTTTTTCTCCACCTGAACTTGTCTTTTTCCAGTTCTGGCCTGCAGTTCTTTAATGAAGCACCAGAACACTGATTGTAACCATAAGGCCGCCATTGCCAGGCCTGGCCCTTTGCTTACCAGCCTATGCTTGTAGGTACCTCCTCTACGCCACCTCCTGTGTCTCCACTTCTTGGGTCAACTTACGAAAGTTGATCTAGGCACTGCTAAGGTTCGCCTGTCAGTTGTGTTGTAATTATTGCCTAAAGAAACACAGAGAATCAGATGTGTGTCTGTTTGACAGTTAAACATTTGGGTTTAATGATTATATACTGTTCTACATTAGTATAAGAGATGTGAATAAATTTCAACTCTATCAAATGCCATAGCTCTTTTTAAACTGTCTTGTGATATTAGAAAACTTATGTAATCTATTTCTAGACACTAAAATTAGAGATGCCTATGCGGGGGAAAGTAATTTTATTCTAAAGGATGAAAATGATACTTGTTTAAAATTTCATTAATTCCTTAGGAATTTTTTCTTAATTTTTAATTATTTTCATGGGGTGTAACAAAAGTCTTCAAGGGTTTTGTTAGTCTCTCCAAGGACACAGCAGCATTACTTATGGGCAGGTACTGATACTTTTTCAAAGCCTTCAAAAAAAGCACCAAATATTCTTGATCCATTTCAACAATTTTTATTTTACTTGAGTATATTGACTGTGCTGGCCTGTTAAAAACAAACAAACCAACCCAAAAAAACAAACAAAAAACCCAAACAAACAAAAAAAAATAAAGAATGCACCACAGCTGGCATCTTAATAGTTTACCACTTGATGATGGAGTTGGCATTCTAATTTTTTTCCTTTTATTCATATTAAACTGTTGCCATACACCTCCACACCATGAGATAAAATTCTAAATTTATAGAGAATTTATATTAACTCCAGTTACCTTGTTCTGAAATAAAATTCTAAATATGTACGTTTGCTATGTACAATCAGACACATCCAAGATACCAGGCAATCCAGTTACAACATTAAATTTCTGTTTATTTTCTCAGTAGCATTTGTGGGATGGCTGAAAAGTGAAAGCATGACAGGTGCTGCCTCACGTTTTTCAGACTAAGTAATGAAGATATGACCATTTTGCCATATGATCATATTTCTTGCCAGTATCTCAAATGATTCACAAGTTAAATAATTAATTGGTTTATTATTTTTTGGGTGCAGAATTAGGACGCTAAACAGTTAATAACAAATGCATTTGCAGGCCATTAAATTAAAGAATGTAACATCTTTGTGGTTTACTTAGGCAATAAGGGCACAAGTTTTTGCATACTGGCAGAGGAGAATGTACCATAACCTTCAAAGCCAGCAGAGACGTATAACCTCAAGGAACTATAATGTAAAAATCCTATGCAATCTGATCAAGGATAAGATAAATAGGGCACTAGAGAAATCTATATCCTTTTATAAATCTTGGTCTTTAGATTTTAGTCTAAAGATTTTAGTAGAAAATATTATTCCTTTTTTATGCATTTATGATTAAGCTTTTCTATAAGTTTTGCTATGGCTAACAAAAGAAAAACTCGTATGCGCTGACATAAACTTTGCATGGAAAAAACAGAATCTGTATGCCAGCTATTACAGAAATGTTAGTCATTTATACAGATTTCGAATTTTCAAATATTAGCAACGGTACTGTTGGCATATGAATTTCCATGGTATAAATTAAAACAAAAGCTGAAAATGACAAACTAAAAAATTCAGCAATCAGAGCCAACAAGAAAATAATGTGGGAGAGAACTGAAGTAAGGCACGCAGGCAATATTTGAGGCCAATGAGGAACAGGCCTCATGCAAGATCTTCAGCTGACAGAGCAATTCTGGCAAACTGTCCAAAATGGATCCATGTCTGCAGGATTTACTGAGTACTTAGTATAGGCTTCTCACTCAGTTTAGTCAATTCATTTGAGTCTTCATGTCAATAGAGCAGCAGAAGTACATCGCAACCAACAGAGCAATTCTTCAATGTAGTTCTATCTTAGGTTCACCAGGCATGAAAATACCAGCCTGAAGACCAAACAAGTCTTCTATGATTGTGTTAATTGTAGTTTTAGAACAAAAAGTATGAAACAAAAAATAAAACTGATTACTTCAACATGCATACGTGATCGTATTCAGTTTTTTGAACAGCCCAATAACTATTTAAGCAAGTAACAAATCCAAGGAGATGTATAAATGTCTCTAGCCTGTGCTTGTGAGTCTACTGGTTGTGTATATTGCACACGGTTACTCCCTGAACTGTTATATTATCTACAGTTAGTTTGTGCTGTATAAAAATAAGATCACACTTTCTGGTCCTTCAGGATATACAAGTAACTTGTGGTACAGGTATGCTTTGGAAGGTAAGGCTTAATTTTTTGTTGTTGTTTCTGTTATTGCTGTCCTGTTGGTATTATTTTTACCAATAAAAATTGTCTGTAGACATGAACAACAGAACATTGGTTTCTGGCTTCTTAAGCATCATAGGGAAAGTTTTGTCTAAAATGTTTGTTTGAGATTTATTGACATTGCTGGAAAAATAACCAGAAATTCTCCAATTTTATCCATACATAAAAGGAAATGTGGGAGTAACTGTAGCTTCTACTTGGTTGGTCTTATGCTTTAGCTAAAGGCCAGCTTTAACTTGACATGTACCTAACATTGATGATATCTGTTATTTTTTCAGTGACCCAAGGAATTAACTGGTATGTATCTTTTGCGTTAGTTCTATAAAGCTTAGATAGTTATAGTCCTCTCAGTTCATGTTCCAGTTTTGAACAGGTTTCCAGGTTCAATTTTGGATTTTTTCTCTGATAACGAAGATTGTAAAGTGCACGCACACGCACACACACTAACACACATGCTCCTTTTAATAGTATAAAACACCAATTAATGTTCAAAAAATGCATATTGCTGAATGCAATAATCTCATTTTACAACTATCAGCTGTGAAGAGAATAGAGAGATAAAGGGGTATCCTGCAAAGTCCATTATGATTCAGATAGCTATTTTTACCTAATCACAGACATTATATCATGCTGACTTTCAAGATGCTTCTTAAAACTTTAGTTACTGATACGAAAAGTGTGTTTGGATAATGCAATAATTGGCAGATACATGCCTGCACTTAAAGGTATGTACTCTAATATTGGCAGCTGTTCAACAGTTTGGAATCAGCATTTTTAACAGGTGCATACAGTGTAGTTATGGTTACTGAGTTGATTTCCCGCCCCCCCCCCCCCAACTAGTAGACATATAGGCTGCTTCATTTGTTCCTAAACGAAATAGTCATGTTCTGTCTTTCCTGCACAGTTTTTTGCATGCACAAACTAATAATCTGAAATTATCAGTGAGGTTGCATACGTTGTTTTTACTCTTAGATCTTCTGGAAATCCTGCAGGTTACAGACTCAGGAGAAAAGTGAAGGAGGCGAGCTACTATGGCCAAATAATTATTGATTGTTAAAGAGATATGTTAATATTTCTATGCAAATCAAATAAATAAGTGTCCTCCAACTACCATAATGAGAAGGAACAGTCTCACAGTTAAATAGTGAGAATGGAAATCTGGTAGTCTGTGTCTTGCATCTTTTCTTGCTGTAAAGGCAAAAATACTGGACTAAATGTTCTAGTAGTGGTGGTTGTGTCAAATATCATAGGAGAGAAAATAACCTACAATGCTTCTTCACTAACATCTCTGGCTATCTTTGAAGATGTTACTAGAGTTGTGGAAACAGAACCAACAGATTTTTTGTTGTGCAGTGGTGAACCCAGAATGTCTGTACTACATGTAATAGTTTTGCATTAAATATGTAAATTTCACCATAGTAATCCACATATTTTGGAAGTGTCACAAAAGAAAGCTTCTGGAATATGGATACAACTCCAGAACATTTGATCTAGAATTTATGTAGAAAATACAGTAATGAAAAACATGCAGAACTTGCAGTATATTTTTTTGTTATTAAATATGAGTCTTCTTCTGTCCTGGTGAACTATATTTAATAAACTTTTACAGTATTGTGAAAAACATATAGGGTTCCCTTCCCAGGTTATTCTTGTATCCTTAATGATAATTGAATATCTTTCAATTCTCTCTCTCTATATATTTTTTTTTAATTTTTTTTATTTTAAATGTGGGGGCATAAGCAATTAAGATATTGCCTAAGGATACACAGAATATGATTAACAGATCAAAAAGACCATCTGTGGAGATTGGGTTTAACGCCAGGGGGTAATTCTCCTCCACACAATGTTTATGTAAATCAATTTAATCCAGGAGGCTGAATGAATTTGCCCTGAAAGATGGCTTTCCTTATTTGTAAATATGTATTTTCATAAAGAGTGTTGTTGAATATTATTCAAGGCTGTGATTCAGAATATTTCCTATATAACTAAATCATCTTTCAGATAGAGAATGAGTCACTCTTCCAAACACAAGGGAGAACTACATCAGATCTACTACAAAAGTAAGTTCTTATGTTCTTATTGAAATATCCTGTAATGTGATCTGTACGTAACATTTCTGATATGTACATTTTGCTTTTTACATTTTTTTTCCCCCCCACTTTTTTAGTGGTCTTTTTTCAACTTGAATCTGAGTGCTGCGAATCTTAATGGAGATGCTTCTTTGAAGCTAATAGCTCGTACTCTGCAAGTTGCATATAAACATTGTTCTGTAGACTAAATAATTATATTTCAGCTTGACAAACTAGTACTTCTTTCTTGAGCCATTCCCATATACTTATATTTAAAAAAGTCTTTCTGGATGTATGACTTGTTGATCAGATATTGTATTATGCATTATATGTATTATATGTGTTATATACATGTCATGCACACATTTTCGCAACCTGACCATATTATTTTAGTAGTAGTCCAAATGTATTTCTGATTAACAACCCATTGAGTTTTCTTCAACATTCCTAATAAATGGATAGCTTTCCAAAGAAAAGTAAGGTTTTCAACTCTGGATTGTTGTCCTTACAGAATGTTTTTAGGTCTGCTTAACATCAAGTGTGTGATTAAGTACTTGCAAAGCTGTGAGCTGAAGATACACATATACAGAAATATGAACAGCTAAAAATATGGTGTATGTTATCTGGTGAGCACCAGTAAATTTCTTAATTTATGCTCTTTATACCTGAGTTAGTATAGCCTCTAAGAGAAGCAGATCTTTAGATCTTGCACTGATCGCTACAAATCATCGAATGTGACAAAAGAGAAGTAATTTTGGCATAACCTATAAGACCATAATTGTCTTGAACCACCTGCCTGCCATTTGATACTGTGCCATAATTTATTCATGCTAGTTTAGTCAGATGTTTTTGCCCAGTTAACGACAGTTGTTTTGACATTCTCTTGTTTGTTTAGCCTACAAAAAGATAGAAACATAATTAGACACACTTTCATAAAGAACTCTGTTGTGTTCTGATGAAGCTACTCAAAACTGTAAAGATTATCAGAATTAGAGCTTGAAGCAGAATTTCTTTCAGGACATTATATGTTTGTCTAACAGCTAAGTGGATAAATGAAGTGTAGATAAAACTCTGTGGAGAAGTAGTTCTGCTCCTTGGTGCATGTATTAACAATTTTATTAACAATGGAATTATACTACTGTTTAGCATTTATTGTTTTTATTTCTTTACTTCTGTGGTCTGTTTAGTGAAGAAAATGAAGAAAATATATTAACGGCAAACAATGAAAAAAATGGTGTTTATTTTCAAGGTCATTCTTGCCCCTTGACCTTCCTCCTAATAATGCATCAGGAAGCAAAAAATTGTTCAAAAGACAGCTATGGAAGCTCAGAGAATCTAGCTGTCTGGACTTACCTCTTCTTAGCTTGTAGTGGTGACTTTCCCTCTCTTCCCTTCTCTCTCTGTCTTTCTCTGTAAGTGGTTTCCCTGGACTGTAAGAGAAACATTAAGTCTTGGAGTGGAAATAGTTTAGTTTCATGGGTGTCTAATATTATAAGAATATTAACAATGGTGACCAAAATTCCCATATCTTCCTATAGAAGAAAAACACAGGGTAGTATTTCGAACTAAATTTTCATAAAGAAAGAAACATTAGGAAACCTAATTCATTTAGTGGTTTTGATGGAGTAGCCAACTATTGAAAGGCTTGCACCGGAATGTGTACTGAAATTCAGTGCTGGAGGTATAAATCAAAATCATGTTTCCAGTAGTAATGTTTACTACAGTCACCATAACTTTCTTTCTAAAGTAACAGCAGTGCATCAGCTTCCAAAGATTGATGTAACACTATGACAGAGAGTGAGCAACAATTTGTGCTCCGAAGAGTTTACAGTCAAAATACAGGTCACAAACAGCGATAGCAAGAGAGAGTGAAACAGAAGAGGCAATGTGAGAAAGTTGTGTACGCAATAAGAGAGATGAATACCTGCTGTAGATTTACTACCCACTGCTTTACCCACTCACCCATTTTCTTACTTTATTTTCTTTATTTTCTTTTTAAGTAGCAGGGCTGAAAAAACACTTTAAAACAGACAAGAAAATGTTATATTCGTTTGCTATAGTAAAACACAGTACCATCACAGACATCATCAGAACATATGTCAATGTATTTAGAAAAAGATAGCAAGCCCTACACACACATCCTGCACACACTACATACACACAGAGTTTATGTATAAATGTAAGCTACAACATTATTCAGCAGATGGGAAGGTTCTTATAAATATCTCTAGAATAAGAGATTTTCACCTATTTATAAATCTAAGGTTGCAAAGGTAAAATCCCTTCTTGTACAAAAATTATTATCAGTCTATCTGAGAAGTCTATCAAGTAATGTGCATGTTTAAAATGCTAAGAAATTTTACACTATATCTCCTATTTGGAATTAATTTGATTGATATTTTGTGCGTGTGTGTGTGTTCTACTGCTGAGAAGACTGCTTAGTTTTATATCTGTTAACTTGAAATCAAGTGATTCAGTGTGATTTGATGACTTCAGAAGAAAACATGCAGTAACTTTAACTTGAGGTAGAGAGACACATCTGATTTTTTTTCTCTTATTTAATATCATAGTTGCTCTTGATTATAGTAATTATAATACTGTATCTTAAAAATGCCAAGAAAGAGTACAGAAAATTCCAGTTTGTGAGATTAAATGCTTGTAACCTAGCACTGGAATTTACCTGTGAATCCAGTAGTGCAATAATGGTTCAGTTTGTTCCAGTTATGGAACACTCATTTAATGCAATTTTTCTCACCCATCATATTAAAGAGGGATGTTTCTGTGCTAGGAACCAGTTTATTGTTCATTGTCTACTTCTTTTCCGGGGCCAGAAGGAATGAATTGTAGAACTTAGTCTCCAAAATATAAATGCATGAGACACCAGGAAATAGTTATAATCCAAATATGAAGAAATAGACTGTAAAAAAAATAATAATTGTCTCTTTTTTTTCTTAGGAAACAACAATTTTCTGAGTATTTAGATGTACTATGGAGGCACAGCTCACACAAGACAAAACACTTCATAACCATACTTTATATGCTGGAAAGAGTTCTTGCAATTCAGTTTGGTTTTGTCATATAATACAGCTGTAAATATGTCTTTTTTTTCATAACTGTATTATCCTGTCTTTCTAGAAAGTCTAAATCACTTCAAAAACTGAGACTAGGATATTTACACCATTGAGGCATTTTCGAAATTTTAGTTCTATGCCAGAATTGTTTGCAAGGGTTTTGTTTATAAGTGGATTATTAATTTTTTTGTATCTTAACATCACAAACTTATTTAGGAGTTTGTATGTAAAACTGAAATATCATTCTTCTTTGGTGAGGCACCAACTAATCCTCAGCTTCTGGTACTACTCAGAGTATCTCAAGAAAAGCTATTCGTGTATGATTTTAACAAAAAAAGCTAAGACACTAGGAAAATGTAATTTATTTCAGTCACTATGAAAAAATGTTTTTATATTTGAGATGATTGCCACCCTCAGTTTTAACTATATTGATCATACCACATCAGGAATTCTAAAGTCGTCTTCATGTAAAGGAGTTCCAGCAAACTATATTAATTGAGAGCTACCAATAGATCATTGCTTGAATCTGGTGAATTCATGAGAAAGGGTTAATACTAAGTAAGAATAGATGAGAACTCAAACAAAAACTTATCTCACCTCTTCAGAATGTAATTTAAAACAAGAATTAATCTAGGTTGCTTATCCCACTTCAAAAATAATTGCATAGCTGTTTCCACTAGTTGTGAATATTTAATTTATTATATTCTAATAGTTAAAACTAAGATTCCCATAAGTTATACAGGATTTTGAGAATATTTTCATAATGTCTGTGTTAGCTGTATAATATGGATATGAACTTGTCTTTTCATAGGATTCTTCACTGTTAGGAAGCTATGGACATGAAGACCAAGTACAAGGTATTTCTTTGAAAAATGAAGGTATAGTATAGGAAAAATTACTAGGTGGTGATTACAAAAAAAGGATTTTACATTTTAAAAAATGTTCATATATGCTGTTTCTTTTATGTTTGTCTTCTTCCAGGTAGGTGTTTAAGAAGTCGTGTGGCACAAGCTATTGTACTAGCAAACAACTTATCTAAATAAATATAGGGATTTGTTTATCTTTAAATTTACAGGTGGCACACTCATGTTCTTATGTGTCTGTCTTGCAGAAATAATGGCTTCTAATTATCACTGCCTAGTGCAACATGGAGTGTAGCAGCTGTGAATATAAAGTGCATCATCACTGCATGTCTGAAATGTGTTACGTCTAGATTCTGTAGTTGTATCCATGTCACTGCTAAGGTAGAGGTTTATGGGTTTTGTCATTGAAACTGGCTAGCTTGAGTTCCTACATGCAAGAAGGTTAGGTTTTGGGTTTTTGGGTTTGTTTTTCCCCAAATTTATTCCTCATTTCTGTTCCAAATATGTACATGTATTTGAGGGTGATCATTAGCAATCCTGAAAAGCAGAATGACAACACTGACATTTGCAGATTTTTCTTGGTAGTGGTTTGGTTTTTGGTTTTGTTTTTTGGGTTTTTTTTGTTGTTCTCCATTCCCACCCCTCTGCCCCAGTTTCTCCTACATTACAGTTGCTATGTTTTAAAACCACATGGGAAAATTCTGTCAGATTGAATTTTACTTCTGTTAAACTGCTATACTTGAGCACAATATGTGTCATGAAAATTTATTGTAGTAATAGTCTTTATTAAAAATAGTCATTTACTTTTCTGATCCTTTACTCTGTATCTAGTCTTTATGCAGATACTGAAGTACAGAGTTCCATCCTAGGAAAAACAAACAAAAAAATGAAAAACACTGTCAGTATTGACCACTTCAGTTAAGTTACTGAGAATTCTATTTATGTCATTTTAAATTTCACCTTTACATCCAGAATACCAGGGTTAAACTAAAAGAGAAAACTACAAGAGGTTTTTCCTAATTCTGTTCAGTTTCTTCTAGTCATTAAAATTCAATCTTCTTCTATTCATTAAAATTACATCTTTAACACATGCCCTTGTTATTCACATCTTCTAATATTATTCACAACACCCACCCAATTACCCATACTTAGCAAATCTAAATGAAATCAATATCTATCAAATGGAATCATGCTCTTCCTGCACTTTATTTCTCAGTCTTAATCAAATTATTTTTATTCCTCCTATAAGAGCAACATTGTTATGCACTTTCAGTACCTTTATTAACAGTAGTTCTGAACCTACACAAATTTCTTCCTACATGTGCATTCTAAAAATGTTCTTGGTGAGTTCAGGTTAGTCAAATTGTCACCTAAAGCCACTTCTTCATACTAAAGCAGATACTTGATGTCCCATAGAAGAAAGCTGATGATCTTCTATCTATAGACCCAATCCATCCTGTTTCCAGCCTCTTTGCTAAGAGATCTGCATTGTGTGGCTGGGTATTTTTACTCTCCTTGCCAGAATTGTCATGAAAAAGACCAATCTCTTATCTGTGTAATTTCAAAAAGATTTCAAAAGAAACAGAGTAAAGGAATCAGTGCCCTGATCCTGCATAACACAGCATGATCTCTGCCAGTTTGTGCTGTGTTTTATGCTCAGCAGCATACCTCTTAGTCTAGCCAACCTGCATCAGCAAGATGGCTTTATTGCCAGAGAAGTGTCTGGAACCACTTGCTTTGCTTTCCTTCACCACATCATCAAAGTGGACACATCTGTTAAGAGCAGGATTTCCCCCAGTACGTCTTATCATTACTCTTATGCTTCATTTATCTGGCTAAAATTCTCATTTTTCAGTGTGACCTTTTTGAATGACTAAAACAGAAATATCCAGGAAAAGTACTTGCCTCTATCTCTTATGGTTATCAACCACTCTTAACTGATTTTTTTTTTTTTTTTTTTTTAATTCCTACGAAGTGAGAAATAGGAACAAACTTTTTCAAATGAGATGATGGTTACATGGAAATAACTGTTCCCTGATGGGCTTTCAAAGGATCCTGTTGAAGAAACGGAACAAAACCATTCACGTAAGCTTGAAAAGAGAAGGGAAACACATATATTTACCTCTGATATATTTGCACTGCCATGCAGCAGCCATTTAACTTATCTGAGTGTTTTACTTTTGTAAAAAAATATTTTGTAAATTTTACCTTTGTAAAAAAAAATTTTCTTT
The DNA here is from genome assembly GCF_004027225.2 of Strigops habroptila. Lineage (NCBI taxonomy): Eukaryota > Metazoa > Chordata > Aves > Psittaciformes > Psittacidae > Strigops > Strigops habroptila. Next base: position 70,001,684 of record NC_044302.2, read on the forward strand.
TTAATCCTGGCTCTAAAACATAAAGACAATATGTAAAGGTGAGTTTTTTGCTTGTATTTTTTTTAGCTAATTTTTACTTGTTTCAAGTTGTTGTCTGGGGAGGATTTCGTGGGATATTTTTGCAAATATTCATTCATAAGGTATACAGAATGGGCAGCATGATGGCATAGATAAATTGGACTTGACTGTTAAGGTTTGAGCAATTTAATTAAGAATGTATCTACTTACATGTCAGAAAAAATCCTACGGATGGTAAGAATTACCGTTAAAACATGGTTAACTATGGTTACTAAACCATAGGTTTAGTGGGAGGTGCCCGTGCCCATGGCAGGGGGGTTGGAACTAGATGATCTTAAAGTCTTTTCCAACCCAAATCATTCTATGATTCTATGAATCTATGAATTAAGTTTTCCAAGGCAGAGAAAACCCACAATTTACTAGTGCTCTCATACATGTATAACCAAGCCCTTAGGAACACCACTTGTAACTGGCTGCCAACTGGACTTAAATCCCTTCACCACAACACTGCAGTATCAGGCCTGTCAAGATCATCCGCACAACTGCCTGCCTTATGTGGCTTACCACTAGAAGAAGAAATACTTGTTCCTAAAGAAGTAAAAGATGACTTCCAAAAGCAGGTGCTTCTTTAGGTGTGTAGGAGAAAGAGGTACTCCTATAAGAAAGTTTTCCAGAAGGATTCTCAAAGGAAGCAGAACAACAAGTTATAGTTTATAACAATTAACAATGAATGCAACCTACCACATACCTCTTATGAATTTCTTCATAGAGATGTTTCTTCTTGTCTGTATGGAAGCAAATTGCATGTACAAATAAAGAGCTCATTAACATACAACCTCTTAACTGAACAGGGCTTCAGAATTAAGATAGAGATGTTCCATCTATTTGCTGCTGAAACTGGTTGAAAAATAAAAAGGGCGATCAACGTATTATAGCTAGAGAAATCTTTTACAGAACAGTAGAAATGGAACTAAACTTTCCTACACAAGTTCAAAAAAAGAAATATTCTAACTTAAAAATAGTTATTTGACACACTTTTTAATATATCAGTTTCAGTGCATAATAAAATTGTCCACTTCTTTAGTTTTAATGCCAATGAACTTTTAGTTTGTATCTGTTAAGCTCTGATACAGGAAGAATTACAAAAGATTTACAACAAAGGAGATATGATTTGAAGACTTTGTTGTTAATGTAAACTATTAATGTAAATCTATTTCTGTCACTCAGTTGTGTCTTACTAAAAGAATTCTAAAATTATACCTCTAAATAGAATCCTAAAAATTTACTTGAGCATATAATAGTAGCCTTAATTTTACTTTCAAAAAGAGCTGTTGAAAACTGTTTTGAATTTCAAGTGGGGTTTTCTTTTAGCTCTTATATATTAAACTAGGACTTAATCTTACACAGAAAAGAATTGGTTATACTTGATAAACCATATTCCATTTCATTTCTTTTTCTATATTAGAGCAATGATGCAGGATTTAATACATGCAAGATAAATAATTGTTTGACATAAATTCCAATTGGTCTTGAAGTATTCACATGGAGCATTTGCTCATAGTTGTGATATTATGCTGAGTAAAATACATCACCATCAAAAAAACCCCAAACCCTACCTTCTTATGTAAGAGAACTACTGTAGCAAATGAACTAATAAAACTGGTTAGATACCCTGAGATTTGTAGGAGGGATAACATGGCCCAGTACACACAGTCAAAGTTCCTGCAGATCACTGAACATTACTTCTTGATACAAGTAGTGCAGGAGTCAGGGAGAACAGGTGTGTTGCTGGACCTTGTACTGGAGGGGCTGGTTTTATATGTAAAGGTTGGGGCAGCCTTGGGTGTAGCAATCATGAGATGGTGGAACTCAGGGTCCTGCTTGGGGAAGTAAAACAGTAAGCAAGACTGGAGCCCTGAAGTTCTGGAGAGCTAACTCTGGCCTCTTCAAAGACCTAATTAAAGGAATCCCATGGGATAGGGCTCTAGAAAAGAAGGGGGTCCAAGAGAGCTGGTCAATATTTAAGCACCACTTCCTCCAAGCCCAAGACCAGTGTATCCCTATAATGAAGAAGTCAGGCAGAGAGGGCAGGAGACCTGCATGGATGAGCAGGAAGCTCCTAGTAAATCTCAAATGCAAGAGAGAAATTTATGGGATGTGGGAAAAGGGACAAGCCAAGTGGAAGGACTATAGGAACATCATCAGGGTATGCAGGGATGTGACAAAGAAGGCCAAGGCCCGCTTAGAATTGAGTCTGGCAAAGGACATCAAGGACAACAAGAAAGGCTTCTACAAGTATATCAGCAGCAAAAGGAAGATAAGGGAAAATGTGGCACAGCTGCTGAATCAGATGGGTGTCCAGGTAACAGAAGACACAGAGAAGGTGGGATTACTGAATGCCTTCTTTGCCTCAGCCCTTGCTGCTAAGGACGGCCCTCAGGAGTCCTAGACCTTGGCAGAAAGAGAAGGAGGCTGGAGAAAGGAAGACTTCCTGGTCGTAGAAGCTTGGGTTAGCAATGGGCTAGGCAGACTTCACACCCATAAATCAATGGGCCCTGATGGGATGCACACATGGGTGGTGAGGGAGCTGGCAGATGTTGCTCTGCCACTCTCCATCATCTTTGAAAATTCATGGAGAACAGGAAAGGTGCCCGATGATTGGAGGAACACCAATGTTACTCCCATCTATAAAAAGAACTCCCACCTACAGGAAGGAAAATAGTATCCTGGAGTGAATCAGGAGGAGTGTGTCCAGCACGTCAAGGGAAGTGATCCTCCCCCCTCTACTCAACTCTGGTGAGGCCACATCTGAAGTCCAGTTCTGGAATCCTCAGTACAAGAAAGAAAAACAGCTACTGGAGAGGGCTCAGTGGAGGGCCACAGAGAAGATTAGGGGATTGGAGCATCTCTCTTGTCAGGAGAGATTGCAGGAGGTGGGCCTATTTAGTCTAGAGAAGAGAAAACTGAGAGGGAATGTCGTTAATACATATAAATATCTCAAAGGTGAGTGCCAGGAGGATGGTTCCAGACTCTTTTCAGTGGTGCCCAGCAACAGGACTCGGAGCAATGGCTGTAAACCAAAACACAAGAAGTTTCCCCTCAATATGAGGAATAACTTCTTTATGTTGAGGGTGTCAGAACCCTGGAACAGGCTGCCCAGGAAGGTTGTGGAGTCTCCCTCTCTGCAGACATTCAAAACCCTCCTGGATGCGTTCCTCTGTAACCTGCCCTAGGTAGCCCTGCTTTGGCAGGGGAGTTGGACTGGATGATCTACAGAGGTCCCTTCCAACCCTAACAATTCTGTGATTCTGTGAATATAGCACTTGTTTTCAGAGTTTCTTGTTTCTCCCCCACCCCCATCCTCCAGCAACAGGTCTACAAATGCAGTACTGTGCTCGAATTCAAGGTCTAATTGAAAACCAAAAAAACCCAAACCATACATTTGTTTGAATTAAATGGAGTCTGTCTTCCTCCCTCCCTCTCTCTCTGGGCCAGTTAAAATGCAAATACACAAATAACAAGCACTTCTGCCCACACAACACAGATAAAGAACATTGTCACTTGCATTGTTAAGTTTTGTGGCTACTACAAGGTTGCCAATAATTGCCCTTTATTCTCTCACAAATAAAGCTAAATGACCTGTTATATTTATCGATGTTACTTTAATTATTTTTGTTTGTACTAATACTCCTACTCATCCTTTTACTGTTACATTGTCAACAACATTGAATAATTGTGCATTTAGCAAACAAAGAGAGAGCAGGTTACGCCAAGACTATTTAAACTGTAATGCTCCAAAGAGACAGAAATGGACATGATTCTGACATTGCTTATGTTGAAGTTGGTGGGGCTGTTAGACCTGCCAGTTTTATCTGTCTTGCACGATTTCAGCCCATAAAAGCTATTTCATTCGGTTCACTAACCCACAAAGATTTACAAGTCTCTTACTTAATAAGTGTGCATGACCCACTGACATTTGCTCAATAAAGGCCTTTTCAGCCTCTATAGCCTGTGTGCACTAAACCTTTTTTTGTTTTATGAAGACTGTAAAGTCCTGTATGCAAATTCCAAGTCAAGTGCTGAAGAAATTACACTAATACTTTGTGGCAGTTTCAATAATTAATTTATCTTCCTATAGTGGCTCCAAATCAGATTCAGATCATGCATGCTAGAGTCTTTTTTAAAGGGCTGCTGTATTTTAGCTGCTTTCAAGGAGATGTGACTAAACGGGTTCTTCTGTTATTTTGCAATCTGCTTGTGCACCAAGCTCACCACCTTCACCTATGGCCAAACAGAAGAGGTCATTCTCAACAGCTTCTGAGCAATCCTAGAAGAATGCAACCTAGCTTTAAACTGAAAACATTTACCATGAAAACAATGAGAGAAGAGATCAAAATAAGGAGTTGTTATGGCAACTGGCATACCAAGGATAAGTATGTTGATGAGAAATTACAAAGATACAGAAAAATGAGAGAATAAATTGAATTACTAATTAGGAATTCAGTCATATGGTTACATGTCTTGAAAGGAGCGAAATATTTCCCTGGTGAACATCAGCTATTTGGCGGGTGAGCAGTAATGGAGGTGTTACTGCCCGTTTCCTTGTCCACAAGGCACAGAGGGAATATCATATCTGTGTTCTGGGTTACATTGGGCTAGGGAGTTCTTTCTGACATAAAAAAAAGCAAAGCTTTTTTCTTCCTTTCCTGTTTCTTCATTAGACATGGGGAACTGCTTGGCAGCACACGTAAAGGTCATCCTTTCACATCTGAGGCCCCCAGGAGCATGAACAGAACAGGCTCTGTCACCCAAGAATCTCTTCTGTATTTCTCTTTCTATCACATCTTCTTTTAAGGCATTATTTCCTCTTTAGGTATATTTCATTAATACCAGTGTTGCAGGTGTTTGTGGAGAATTTCCACAGCCTTTTGTTTTACATATAACATGGAAGTACATAGTCTGTGCTTTTGCAAAGCAGCTTGCTAAAGTTGCAGAGTTAATAACTGAAAAGCTAAGCACCAGAATTAATATTGTAATGCCACATCCGCCCTCTATGTAGTGCAAATCTATTCATTTTTTTTCTCAAGTTGTTCTAGGGGAAGTTAAGATTGGGTATTAGGAAAAATTTCTTTACTTAAATGCTTATCAAGCATTGGGGCAGGCTGCCCAGGGGAGTGGTTGAGTCACCATGCCTGGAGGTATTTATAAGCTACATAGACGTGGCACTTAGCGACATGGTTTAATAGTGGATTTATCATTGTCAAGTTTCTGTTTGGACCTGAAGATCTTAAGCATCTTTTCCAAACTAAATGATTGCATGGTTCTAAGAAGCCATAGTTTAACAGTTACCAGATGTGATACTATATGGTCCAGAAGTCCTTATATAAAATAATTCATCTAAACCAGCTGTTTTGCAGACTCACTTCTGTCATGAACCTTGTAAAGGAAGAGAGAAGAGATGAAGTAATGATCTTCCTGACATTTTATGTTTGACAGTGTGAAAGTCTAAACAGAAGGATTTCCCATGAAATAGATTTTAAACATATTCAAGTAAGAGAAACTGCAGAAATATGTATCTATGTATCTATTCTTACTCCATCTCTGGTATATGCAATAATCACTCCTGAGACAATATCTTGGAGAGGTCAGCACCCAACAGGTCGTGTAAGGCTAAAAATTAATGGAAGTAAACATTTACTTGATATAAAAAACAAAATTTATTCAATGTTATTAGAGTGAATTTCTACAGACTTCAGAATGCAAGAACTCATCACCTCTAGTCATTAAGTAACAATATTCATGATGTATAGGAGAATAACACTTTTTGACTGCAAGAGAGGTCTTGTAAGTTCTGGATGTAAAGAAAGGAGTTTCTTGCTCTTGGAAGCTGTTGGAAGAAGAGAATGACTTTCTGTGCCAGGAAGCTTTCTATGCTTTTTGCAGCATGCATAAAAATAGATCTGGTACGTAATGGACATTTACCTTCCCTTGTCAGCAGTTCAGTTAGGAAACTTATTGTTGACCCTTCTCACAATTCAGAACATTGCTTTGCAACAGAAATTGCATATTTCTTGATTAATGTTGTTAATGTAGTTTTTAGGGGTTTTGCTTCTCCTTTTGAAAGCCAGAAAAAACCTTTTCTCCAGAAAAATACTCTCTACTTCACTTAGTGGATATGAGAAAGTAAAACTTTTTGTAATTAATTTGGAAGCCAACGGTACCTTTCCCCTTGAGTTTTACTGAACTGGGAAAAAATTATAGTTGGAGCAGACTAGCAGCGCCATTTCTCTTCTGGGATACTCTATTTACCAAAATCCATTTTATAATATTTCATGGTTATATAAAGAGCAGTCATTCATGACCTGATGAGTGACAAAGTTTTTTATATTCATATCACCTGTGATGTGTGACTTTTTGGACAATTTGTGTGCTTGTCACAGCATATTATGCTAAGATCTTTGTCTGCTATCTTCAGCAGAATCAGCTCAAAGCCATAGACTATCACAGGAAGCAAGAAGCATTTTTTTTGATTGATGTGAGAAAAACAGCAAAGGTATCATGCAATTCAGCAGGCATAATATTAAAAAACTTACTTTACAAGAGCCTAGTTCTGTGAACACTGTCAAACACAATATCAGCTGCTTGTAGGGTTTCATTAACGTCAGTCAAACACAGAGGCTCAAGTCACTAGCTTTTTGTGGCTAAATATCCAGCTATGAAGCTTCTCAAGGAGAAATTACAGGATGTGTGTCTTTTTATAAATATAATAGTCATCATGCAAGGTGTAAGAGAAACATAACCCACTGCTTTTCCAAGCATTCTGTTTGAGCTGAACAGTGTATACTGAACCAGTAGCTTGCAGGGGTGTTGTATAAGGCGGATGCTCTTTTTCTGCTGTGGTCTAGGTCTCCTCAGATCTGTTTATCTGCTGCACAGGAAGGATTTTACTAGCAGTTGCAGACATATTTTATGAGGATTAATGAACGAAATTCAAGTCCAGCTTTGACATCAAATGCATTGATATTCATGACCTTACAAACAGCTAGTGATCCCAGAATTCTATAGGAACTGGTCCTGCTGAGGACTTTGCGAAGGCAATCAGCGATAGGCATGCAAGAACCTACCCCTCCCATTAGCAATAAAAATAAACAAATAGATCATTGTCAAAACTAATGAGGAAATAAATCACTTTTTTGTCAGTTCCTATAAAAGCAAGACAGTTTGTGGTCTTTCTTCCCCCGCTCTCTCTGTTGTTTTCCAGAAAAAAAAGGAAACATATGGTGATCATTGCAGAAAACAAATGTGTAGACAAGAATTTTGATACAATCGCAGGTGGAATTTAATTACCCACTCAGAAGCTATGTTCTTTGGTTAAAATTACCAAAATATATGCTCTTTGGTTCTAGGAGGACAAGGCCTGCATATTACTGCTTTAAATTAATATTTCAGTTTTGTGATATTAATGTCAAGATTTCTCTATCCGTTTTAATTGTGTAAAAATGTCCTCTCTTTATTGGAACACGTGTGAATTTTCCAGCAGCCACAAGGTGTTTTTTAGCCAGCAGTTCCTCATAGAACCCTTGCTTGAGGAAATTCAGTTTCCCAGAGACATATTTATTCCCCAAAGTTGACACTGGGCAGTACATTGGTTCCTAGCAGCTTGTCTAGAAGAAATGTTCAGATCTTGGTTCCGTGGTCAGCTTTCAAACCCATTTGTAAGTGCTTATGTACTGGAGAGGAGGGGGGAGTGATGTGAGGTGGGGTGTGTCTCTGTGTTTGTGTGTGCATTTATATTTATGCATATTGGGTTTGTTGCATCTGGAGAGAAAGTGAAACATTTTCAGCTTCAACTCTATCCACTTTATTATATTGTCTAGGAGTCTCTCAATATTAGGCAGACATCATAGTGAAGAAAAAGTTTTAAGAAAGATTTGAAGTCAGCCAAAACTGGGAAGGATATACAAGGAACACTAAATGATGTATAGCATGAAGGTCTGGTTTATGTATGGCACATAAGCAAAGTTGTTTTCCAGCTGCTTTCAGATTCTTTCCCTATAACCCTGGCAATAGTCAGCAAGGCTGGGTGACCCAGATATTGAGCAACACATTTACTTGATGTCAGCAACTCTGTTAACACTGGGTAAACTTTCTTCTATCTGTATGGGAAAATCAACTATTTCTAGCTTACTCTGTGGGTAGGAATGTAGACTTATTACCATTGTTATTTGAGCAATTCCTTGGCTCTCTCTTTACTCCCTGTCTTCTTGCAGGAAGTTTTTTAATTTTAACTGTAGCAAGCTCAATAGACCTTGAGAAAAAGTATAGTTGATTTGGGTATTTCAGCGCCTCTATGGCAAAATTTTTAAAGTTGATAGTTGGACTGGTAGTTGCTCACAGTTACACTTAATTTTATATTGTTTACAGAACTCACAACAGTTCTGAATCTTCTTGTAACAGTTACAAATTTATATGGCAACTTCTTATGAAGTTTGACCCTTCTGTTTTGATGTGTAATTAACCCACTCATTTCAATTATAACCACACTAAAAATGGAACGATTTTATAGAAAGATAGCAGGTGGATTTCAGACTCCTAAGTCCCTGTGATTACCAAGTAGAAGCTGGGTACCTAATTCATAATGTTGCTTTGAGAAACCTCTCCAGGCATTACCCAGATTAAGCCATATGTTTTCAGCTAGATCAGTAGAGCCAGGCTAAGTGTGCTCAACCCTCTCATAGAAGTGGTATTGAGAAGGCACAACATTTCAAAGATGTACAAACTCAAATCCTCAATCCTTTACATATCATGTATACTACAGCCTTTATATTATTAGCACATACATTACAAGTGCAAATAGTTTATTTTACTAGAACTAGTAAACAAAGTCCTAATTTCACGTAAATTCACACAGAATTATTCTCTTCAGTGAAAAATACAAAAGACCTGTCAGCAACATCTGCTTGACAACCGCCATCTTTAGAGAGCACTGTTTTGCCTGAAGGTTAGGTCTATGCTATTGTTCCTAGGGTTCTGGCTGGGATGCTGGTCTTCAAGGATGAAAGAATCCGGAATTAAAGGTTACATTTATTTTAATTAACTACATAACCTAATAATCTTAGAAGTTTATTGTGGGTTAACCCCAGTAGGCAGTTAAGCCCCACACAGCCTCTCACTCCTTCACTGTGGGTGGAGGAAGAAAGTTGGAAGGGTAAAAGTGTAGAAATTCTTTAGTTGAGGTAAGACAGTTTATCTATAAGAGATAAAGCAAAAGCAGTATGCTTAAGCAAAGTAAGGAATTCATTCATTGCTTCCCATTGGCAGGCAGATATTTAGCCATTCCCAGAAGATTAGGGCTTCATCACTTGCAATGGTTACTTAGGAATTAAAAAGCCATAACTGTGAACATCCCCATTTCTCCCTCTTCCCTCAGCTCTTCTTGCTAAGCACAATATCATATGGCCTGGGATATCCCTTTGGTCAGATGGGTTCGGCTGCCTCAGCTGTGTCCTCCAAGCTTCTTGTGCACCCCCAGCCTACTTGCTGGCAGGGCAACGTGAGAAGCAGAGAAAGCCTTGACATTGTGTAACCAATGTTCATCAATAGCTGAAATATCAGTGTTATCAACAATGTTTTGGTCAAAAATCAAAAAAAAACCCCCATATGAGTAATTATAAAGAAAATTACTCCAGCCAGTAACCAGTAAAGTTCATGGAAGATTTTTAAAAAGTCAAAATCATCCATTGTCTCAGCCACAATTCTATCATTCTTTTGCATATTTGCAACCTATATAAGACCTCATGCAAGAGTATGAGCTGCTTTATTATAGTAGGTTTTCTTAAATTGTTTTAGTAGCAATATTGGAGTACATATGTCATATTGGAGTACATATGTCATACAGTAACTATTATTGCTTTGTTTGGGATTTTTTAGTTCAAAAACTTAATAGTTTTCTATTAAGTAATGAGTCCTATATCTGAAGGTATATCAGCTTAGTCACAAACAGAAATCACTAGCATTTTAACTGCCGTTAGTGCTTGTGATCATTTCTCTGTATCTATTTTCATGCTCCAAAGTAGTAGAGGTCAGGAAAACAAAAAAACAATTTTTGACCATTTTTATAAACAACTGTTTATAAAACATTAATACCATTATTTTTAAAAATATGTGAAGAAATAAACCAATTTTTTTCCACTTGTGTGGGTTTTGTAATTGAAACAGCCATGTGGTTTGCTTACAGCTCCGGCATCTGTTCCCAGAATTGAATTTGGCTTGGGAGAGGGATTGATTCTTCTGTACCCAGACCAAGCTGAAAAATAAGAAATATAGCCGAGCCCTTGCAATATATCTTTGAGAAGTATGTTTTGGCTTATATTAATTGTATGAATCTCTTAAAATGGTATTGAGAGCTGTTCTACCTAAGCATCCTATTAGTGGGAAGATGTGACTTTCTTCACAGTTTCTTGAGTTGGCTGCTGAATCAAAATAAAGTTCTATGTGACCCAAAGGAATTCTGCAAAGGAAAAAAATACGAAAAAAAAAACCCAAACCCAAAAAAACCACCAAAAGGCAGACAAAAAAAACCCAAAAAAAACCCATGAGAAAAACCAAACAAAGGCAAGGGAAGGCAAGGGAAGGCAAGGGAAGGGAAGGGAAGGGAAGGGAAGGGAAGGGAAGGGAAGGGAAGGGAAGGGAAGGGAAGGGAAGGGAAGGGAAGGGAAGGGAAGGGAAGGGAAGGGAAGGGAAGGGAAGGGAAGGGAAGGGAAGGGAAGGGAAGGGAAGGGAAGGGAAGGGAAGGGAAGGGAAGGGAAGGGAAGGGAAGGGAAGGGAAGGGAAGGGAAGGGAAGGGAAGGGAAGGGAAGGGAAGGGAAGGGAAAGGTACCATACCAGCTACTAGGAATTAAAATAAATGTTACAGCTGAAATCAGGACACGAGGGACTTTCAGTCTTCACAAAAATTATTTTGCCGGTATCTAGACTGTCAAGTGATATTCAAGCCTAGCAAATAACTTGACATTCTTCAGTGTAGACTTCCTATAAAAATAAGTACTATGGCAGTATTAAGATAAACAGAAGTTTGTGTAATCATTTGAAAAACTTATCCCAAAAATGAATTTAATGATTGCTGGAGAGAAGGGTAATTTTTCTACATTCTTCACTGTTCTTCAGCCATACTATTTTTCCTTAAAACCTTTGCCACCAACCCCACGAAGAAAACATAGAAAAATATCTTTAATATGTATCCTTATGCACCACTGTCTTCTCCATTTATTAAGTAATTGGGACTAGGTTATTAACTTTCTCTAAATCCGTTCTTATTCTCTCTTATTTTGGTCTGTTTACTACTCAGTCACCCGAAAAAAAAACTAATGCTGGCCTTCTAATTTCCTCCCTATTGATGAGAAATTACACCTTTTTGAGTCTAAACATAATAAAAAATTCAAAAGGTGACATGCATCATGCACAAAAACTTTGATAGATCAATTTCCTACAGAACAAAGGGGAAACAAAGAATAAATGAAGAGTCTGAGGTGAGAAATCTCTGTGCAGAGTACAGAGTGATATTGAGGTCTTATCTCTGAGTAGCGCTAGTATTCTGGTTAGGAAATTAAAGGGTGATACAGGCTTTTCAATAGTGGAAACCTGACATGTAAGGCAACAGAAAATTGGAGCAATTTCTGCAACCTGAAGTATTAGTTTTCAGACTTTGCATATTGTTTTAGCAGATGTTTTAGCATATTGTTTTAGCCTCTGTTCTTCAGAGGCCACTCCAAAAAGACAAAGGGTGTTACTCTCATATAAGTAGCTTTTTCCCTATCCAAGGTGATTTTGCTAATGTTGCTAAACCTGTGCTCAGTTGACCTCAAACAAGAATTAAAACAAAAACTCACAAAAGCACAGGGGAGACAGAATAACAATGCATCTGAAAGAGAGGTCTGAACCATTGACAACAGTTCATCAAACTCATAAGTACGGCTTCCCAGAGGGTGGAGGGTATGTGACAAACAAATGTTTTCAAAAATAAAGAGCAAGAAAAAGAAGAGAGAAGTGAGCGTCAGAATTTGGCTTAGAAAAAATCTTAAGTATTAAACTTTTTGTGTATAACTAAATATGTGCATATGTGTAGTCACACAAAATATATATGTGGATATTCATATATATATATGTATAGGTGTATGTGTACATGAACGAATTCATAAATAGGCACCATCTTTCTAAAGGTGGAAAGGCTCTCTTTAGGTTTCCCAAGTAGCAATTTGATAATGCTGCATTTACGTTTGCCCTATGAATTTTTCAGAATAATGGTGTCTGATTCTAAAGATAGAGCTCAAGAAACATCTTCAATCTTGCTTTTAAAACTTCTTCAGTGCAGTGCTTCATTAACACTGTTGTTGCAACTGTATGCACTACATCTATTTTCTGTTATTTTGTCATGAGGGACTAAATATCATGTGAAAGTTAATTCTACAAATAAAAACTTGACTCAAGAAAAAAAATTATTTATAATGATACTCCTTTCAGCATTTTTTTTTTCTTATTTCATTTCTGTAGTTTCTCTAGGAGTTTTTAAAAATACTTTTGATCTTCACTACTTGTTAGTAATAGCAGTAAACAAGCAAAAGTTTGAAGAGTCAAATGTACTTATCGACTCACTCAAAAAGCAATCTGTCTCCAGCACTGCATTTTGGTTTCCATTCTTTCAGTATCTAATTGTCTAGTCCCTAACCTTCTGCCTTTCTACTGGGCTAATTAATTTATTTTACATGCCATTAAAAACAAACAAACAAACACACAAAAACAAAACAAAGAACAAACGTTTATAAGACATCTTAATTTGTGTTATACTGGTGTAGTCCAGTTTATTGGAGGTAAAACACCTTCTCTCAGGAAAAGAGTGATTGACCTCATCTGTAGTTGCCTTGAAACATGTTAGAAGAGGCTGTGTAGGAATGTGCATGGGAAAGGGCAGTATACCAAAAAAGCAGTTACAGCATTAAAAGTCCTGAGAGAATTCTTTTTTGTAACAGAACATGTTACAGGAAGGTTGTTTGGGGTATGTATTGAAAGCTTTTTTTTCTTTTAAATTGTGGTGGGTTGACCTTGGCTGGATGCCAGATGCCCCCAGAGCTGCCCTGTCATTCCCCCTCCTTAAATGGACAGCGGCAAGAATATCATGAAAGGCGCATGGGTCAAGATAAGGACAGGTAGAGATCATTCACTGATGACCGTCACAAGCAAAACAGACTTGACATGGGAAAATTAGTTAAATTTATTATCAATCAAATTAGAGTAGGATAATGAAAAATAAACCCAAATCTTAGAAACAACTTCCTCCTATCACTCCCTTCTTTCTGGTATCAACTTGATTCCTACCTCCCCCGCCACCAGCAGCACAAGAGGATGGGAATGGGGGTTGCGGTCAGTTCATCAGTTGTCTCTGCTGCTCCTTCCTCCTCAGGGAGAGGATTCTTCACACTGCTCCAGTGTGGGGTCCCTCCCAAAGGGAGGAGACAGTCCTCCACAAAACTCTACAGCATGAGCCCTTCCCACAGGCTGCAATTTTTCACGAACTGCTCCAGCGTGGGTCCCTTCCATGGGTGCAGTCCTTTAGGAACAGACTGCTCCAGTGTGGGTCCCTTCCATGGGTGCGGTCCTTCAGGAACAGACTGCTCCAGCGTGGGTCACTTCCATGGGTGCAGTCCTTCAGGAACAGACTGCTCCAGCGTGGGTCCCTTCCATGGGTGCAGCCCTTCAGGAACAGACTGCTCCAGCGTGGGCCCCTTCCGCAGGCTGCAGTCCTTCAAGAACAGTCTGCTCCAGTGTGGGTCCCCTGCGGGGTCACAAGTCCTGCAGCAAACCTGCTCCAGCGTGGGCTCCTCTCTCCATGGGGCTACAGGTCCTGCCAGAAGCCTGCTCTAGCGCAGGCTTCCCACGACATCACAGCCTCCTTTGGGCACCCACCTGGTCCAGCGTGGGGTCCTCCATGGGCTGCACGTGAGTATCTGCTCCACTGTGGACCTCCAAGAGCTGAAGGGGCTCAGCCTGCCTCACCATCTGTCTGCAGAGCTGTTTCTGTCCCATATTTTCGCTCCTTTTTCTGGCTGCAATTGCTTCTGTGCAGTAACTTTTTCCTCTTCTTGAATATGCTACCCCAGAGGCACCACCACTGTTGCTGATGGACTCAACATTGGCCAACAGTGGATTCATCTTGGAGCTGGTTGGCTGGCTGGTGAAAACTACTAGCAGCTTCTCACAGAAGCTACTCCTGTAGACCTCCCAACTCCCAACTACCTCAACTCCCTCCGCTACCAAAACCTTGACAAACAATCCCAATATGTAAATTCTTCAAATTATGTTCACAAAAATGACTATTTTGTAATCTGAGGCTGTAGTCTTCCAAACACACTGAGTTTAAGTAAACAGCTATGATAGCAAAAGGAATTCTGTCTGGATGCTACTATTGAATATACCTACAGAAAAATAATAATTAAAAAAAATCTGTGATGCACTATGTTTCAAGTATAGGCTTGCTTTTAAATCAGAAGAAGTGTCCTTGTTCCTGAAGGGGAAAATCATTTTTTAATATTTTATTTCTCCCCCCCTCCAAACAGTATATATACATTTTAAAATCAAATTGTTAGGTTAGAAACTAATACAGAACATATACAGAGTATATACATCAAGAAATATCAAGGTACATTATGTGAAGAACTGTATACAAATTCCCATGGAAAATACACAAACATTTTCCCTGAGTAATTCTTTCTTTGTTTTTTGAAAGTTCCAAGGTATTATCTCTTCCTTTTGTGAATTCATGCTTGCTATTTTAAACCATATTATAGTTCTGTATCTGTCCCCCATCTCTTGAGTAACTATCAATTCAAGCTGTTTTACACATTGCTGAATTTAATCTTATGGCTATGTAGATTAAGGGATCACCCATAGATCCTTTCTTAAACATGGTGTAATATCGGCTTCTTGTCTCATGCCTCCTCTGCTTTCAATTAACCACTTTATACAGGCAGAAGATTGAATTAACAATTCATAAAGATGAAGAAAAAAATCCAGTGCCATTGAGATAGCCTATTCTCAGAACGCTTTAGTGATCTAAAGGGACTGTAAACCTACTGGAAGAACCCTAAATTCTCATTTCTGGTAGCCTGTCAGACATGATAAAGTGTTATTTTTGAGTGTAATTCTGTGTCTTTTGCTTTCTTCTACTCTTATCTGTGTCATGACTTTAGGATACTCACACTTGGTAAAGGTTGACTTTTAAAAGTGTACAATGGTTATAGTTCATGTGAAAATACACAGAAATTACAAAGCAAGAATACTAGTGGTGATCTCTTTGTCTATTTTTACTGTCATCTTCACCATCCACGTTTGTGAGAGGCCTATGTTTTGCAGAGACTTTTATTTGTTGTTTACTCTTTGCTAATGTGTTTTATTTTCAATGATAATGGATTTTCTTTTTGCATGTAAAATATGGAATTATATATTTCGTTCACATTTCTACACATTTTTTTATTCCGAAAGTATGGACGTGGGGTTTGTTATTTTCTGAAAGTCTCTGAATGAAGTGAAAATATATCTATCTATCTCTGATATTAAACCTCAAAATCTTTAAAAAAAAAAAAATAAAAAGCAAGCAATGAACAAAGGAAAAGCTTGTAATTGCTGTTGTTCACCATAAAGTGTTTTCAAAATGATCAGAGTGTAGGTGATGATAAGAAATCTACGTGGCTTTGCGATGAGTCTGCAATTTCTCTGAGATATGGTATACTTTATTTCTTTCTGAGAAAGGCTGCCTCAGACACCAGGGATCAGGGACAGTTTCTAAACTTTGATGCTGTTAATTTTCCCATCAACCATTGAAAAAGAAAAGGGAAGAGCCATGTAAACTGTCTTATTAGAAGTGAATTGTCCCTCAAGCTCCTTAACATAATAGTGCTATTTAAAAATATGTGTAACTATTGAGATATTGGTTTACATACACTTGGTCAGGAATTGGAGATCTGTCCTGGTGTCAGGTGCAATAGAGCAGCTGGTGCAGTGCTGTGTTTTGGCGTTAGTCTGAAAACAATGCTGATAACACACCGATGTTTTCAGTTGTTGCTCAGTAGCACTTACCCTGATCAAGGACTTTTCAGTCTCTCATGCTCTGCCGATGAAGAGGGGCACAAGAAGCTGGGAGGAAGCAGAGACAGGACATCTGACCCTAGCTACTCAAAAGGGTATTCCGTACACAGCACGTCATGCCCAGTATATAAACTGGGGGGTGTCACCCGGAAAGGACCAATCACTGCTCGGGTTGAGCTGGGTATCAGCCAGTGGGTGGTGAGCAATTGTATTGTGTATCAATCACTTGTGTTTTCTGAGATTTCATCTCCCTTTTTCTGTTCCCTATTAGTATTATCAATACTGTTACTGTTGATTTTATTTCTTTTATTTCTATTATCACTATATTGTATTTTATTTTAGCTATTAAACTGTTCATATCTTAATCCATGGGTTTTACATTCTTTCAGTTCTCCTTCCCACCCTGCCTGGGGGAGGAGAAAGGAGGGGAAGGGCAAGCTAGCATCTGTGTGGTACTTAGTTGCTGTCTGGGTTTATACCATAGCAAGATCAAATCAAGACTTGTGTGAAATAAAAAGTATTCTGCATCATCTGTTTACTAGTAAATGAAACTAAAATGAGACTATAATCTGGCTATAAAAGGGGGTGGAGTTATTCTACATCATGAAGTCTTGCTCAAAATGTACCAGTGAAACAAAAAACAAATGGAAATAAAAATCACAAAAAAAATCAGTTTTATGAAGTCAGTATCTGCTATAAATGAGATTTTGATAAGACAAATGATGTGAGATGTCAGTGTCCTCATGGGAAAAGATTTCCCTTTAAGTTGAATCTAATTAATATATTAGGAATTTCTCCTCTCCTGACCCAGGATGGAATAATCTGGATAAAGTGTGAAGTCCTCCTTTTCAAGAAAACGTTATTGTTCTTGCTAAGAATGAGTCTAATTTAGTACATGATATCATGTGATATAAATTGGTGATCTCAAACATATTTTGGGTTTCGTTATAACAGTAGCTTCTGGAGCCACAGAATTCCAAGAGAAACTTTGTTTTACTTTTTCTTATGGAAGTTTTTCATATTAGTATTTGTGGAAATTATTTTGGAAATGTAGAATCATCTATACTAAAGTTCTGGACAAAACCTAAAACAGCCATCTATTTCATTCTTCTCCCCACCGGTAGTATGCCTCCACTCTCAGTGAACAGTGTTTTTCTCGCTGAAGAGACCAAAGCACTAAAAATGGATATTAAATAGAATATAGTTGAAATATATCTGAAGGGTATTTTTTTATACATATATATTCTCTAGGACCTTTCTTAGCCTTACTGATGATTCTTTTTCATTTAGAATTTGAAACAAACGAAAGCAAAGCAAAAAAATCTCTCTCAAACTGATTGAACTGTTGATTGCCCTGCTTTCTTTTTCCCTTCTTATATTTTAAGAAATTAGAATAACTACACTGTAAAAAATAGCTGCATATTATACTGTTGTTGATGTTCAAAACAAGAAACATAAGTGTTGGCAAAAAACCTAAATTCAAATATACAAATTCAGTACATCATGAATGTAATGTTTAAATAAGCTTCCTCTACTTTGCCCATTTAGCATTATTGAAAGAGATTAGACTGGTGGTTTGCACGGAAAAATAGTTTTACCCAGCTGTAAGTACACTGCAGGAAATCAACGAGATTTGATAACATTCTTCAGCCAAAAGTTAGCACGGTATTACTGTCTTTTCAACCCAGTGTTGTGCTGCTGGGTAAATGTGTAAGTAGTGTACTTTGGAATTCCTGTGAGATTGCACAGATATTCAATTACAATTCAACATGGATGTGCAATGACATGTTATTTGTGGCAAGGAGCAAACCATTCTACAAGTGTGTACGGTTGTTAGGATTATTAAGCTGTTCAAGTATTAGTTGCTATAAATTAATATATAATTTTTTAAACCAAGGGACACCTTGCTTAAAAAGGAGCAGTTCAGTGAAATATTTCTTTCACACAATAATGTTCTTGTATCTCTCATGAAATCCATTGAAAATCACCATTTTGATATTACTGTTTGAATGTTACCTTCTTCTTGTCTGCAAGAGGTGAGAAAGAGGTCTCTTCACTTGCAGGAAGTTTAATTGGAGTTAGGCTCTAGACCTAATGGTCTGAAAAGAGTAGGTTTGGCAGATGTGGCTGAATTTAAGAAGCTTCCTTAAGGTGGTGGGGTTTTTTTTTTTTTTGTTATATATTCCCCTAGATAGCCCTTTCATTCTTCTTTGTCATGTTTCTCTGGACAGCTGCTACATCACAGATTCTTTCTAGAGAGGCTAGGGCGTCTATAAAAAGCTTACTCCTTCATCCCATCAGAACTGCTTCTGAGCAGCCTAACATGAGTCTATCAAAGCAGTTCAAATTAGTGAGTGTTCTGCCACCACCTTTTCCCAGGGGAGCAAAGGTAGTAGATGAATATGAACTCGAGTTCATTGCAGACTTCTGTGATGGCATTACAAAAGAACAATAGTTCTCTAAACTAAATATAAATGGTCAATTTACTCTAGGATGTGAGAATTACCTCAGGAATGTTATCTGTGGGTCACTGTTTTGAGAAATTTTGTAATATTCATTAGAGTATATGTGATGTACATTCCCTCTTTCCATTTTTCCCCAGAATTTATTGCCTAGAAGTTGAAGTGTCCTCAATTTTTGCAACTGAACCAGCTATAGAAATCCAAAAACTTATTACTGCCCCTAAAGTGTTTTCAAAGGTGGTGTTTGAAAATAATTGACTGGAACATGTAAACCTTACCTGAATTACCTCCTAAACCATTGTCTAAGATTGCTTATTGAGGTGCATTTTTCTGCAGGGGGTAAAAAAAACCAAAAACCAAGAAACAAACAACACCCTAGATCAAAGACTGGTGGTTTTCTTCTTTGTCTTCTGCACTCTTTTGTAGTGCACAGTGCAGAGAAGAGGTGATCAGCCAAACCTCTTGTTACAGGTCTCTGTTGACGTTTATTTTCAACTTCCCATTAAAAGGAAACAACTAGTATGATTTGACCTACGTTACATTTCACTGGAGTTCTTTAGCAGCGGCCCCTGCCCAACCTCTCATTTTAGCACTTATACCTATGTAGAGCATGTAGAGAAGCTCTCCACAACACCTGACCATATAGCCCACTTTTGAAGGCAGTCAGAATTTTGGTACTAACTTCCAACGGATGGGCTCTACATGCATTTTTTTTCTATCTATATGTTTGCAGTTTACCAAGAAATCCCTCTATGTTTCAATGTTAACATGTTAAAGAAATATTTGCCCATATCCTTTGCAAGTCACATAGGATTATGAAATGGATGAAAAGGGAAAATATTAACTTTTTTTTTCTTTTTTAACCTTTTCTCTTTCTGTTTGTAATAGGTAACCTAGATATCTCAGTCATCAGAGGGAAATGAGGGAAACAGAATGATGTAACAGAAATTAATGTATTATCAGGAGGTAGCCATTTAGATTATGTCTGTTGAAAGAGGATTGAAAGAGTTAAGCTTTTAAAGAAGTGCAGTATACTTACCCTGATGTCAGTGCTCAGTCTGAGCACTGAGCCTGAGTCCTGAGCCTGATTTGGGCATATAAACATTGGCTATGTTTAAAGAAAACTTGTTGTTTAAAAACAATTATAGACAATATTTGTTTATAAAGCACTGTAAATATGTAAATATTCTTACTCTGAAAAAACAAATATTAGCTTGTATAAGAAATTATATAACTTCTGCTTTACCATTCCTACTGTTAAAATGTGTCTTTTCCAACATACCATTTCTCCAGGATATCGGAGTTTAAATCCATAACTTAAATTCAAGCGGGAATGTGAAAACAATTCAAGCTAAAATATATATTTGCATGTTAAAAAAAAATAATCAATAATAGCAATATGAAAAGTTATCTCAATCTTTCTATCTAAATATAACTCAGTACATCACCTTAAGAAAGACCTGATGGTGTTCTAAAGCATTCTGGAGCGTAAATTTAATATCTGGCAATAGGTGATTTTCAAGTGTAACTGAATGCCATCTTACCTAAAATGGAATTGGAAATGGAGTAATACTTTAATACCATGACCGTCAGGAAAGAATAAATTATTGGCCCAATGGCCACAGATGATACTAAGTGCCTGAGTTATTCCCTGCTACATGGGTAAGTCACAGTTTAGTTACCTGTTTTGCAGAAAGCATTAAAGAACTGAAAACAAGAAAGAAGAAAAGAACTGAGAAGAAGAGGAAAAGAAGAGTAAAGGAGAAGAAAAGGGAAGGGAAGGAAAAGAAGAGGAAAAGAAAGGAAAAAAAAAGGAAGGGAAGGGAAGGGAAGGGAAGGGAAGGGAAGGGAAGGGAAGGGAAGGGAAGGGAAGGGAAGGGAAGGGAAGGGAAGGGAAGGGAAGGGAAGGGAAGGGAAGGGAAGGGAAGGGAAGGGAAGGGAAGGGAAGGGAAGGGAAGGGAAGGGAAGGGAAGAGGAAGGGAAGCACTGTTTGGTGCTAAACTTGAATTATCTACCTCCAGTCCAAAAGACTGCATTTCAACGGTGAAAGCAACATGTGACACAAGATATAAGGAAAACTGGCAATAGCTGGAATTAGGCACCAACTCTGAAAGTGTTGAAAAGCAGTCAGCAGTGATCTGTACAGAAATAAAATTAAGAAGTTTGGACAAGATGCTGACAGTCACATGTATGGAAATAGGGTGCTGCTTTTTTTTTTTTTTTCTAATGTAAGGTGACAGAAAAGACTGCAAAGCATGTTGCTACCACCAGATACTATTAACCAGTTAGGTTTGTTAATGCCAGAATGAAATGCTAGAGCACAATCAATGTTCTAATTCCTCACAAGTATAGATGTTGCCCTAAATATTCTGAACAAAGCAGAAGAAACAATCACATGATCATCAGCCTTGTAACAAAGTTAGACCACGGAAGGGCATGAGTCCAACAAATGTACTGCCTAGCCTTTGTTTATTTCTTTCTAATTTACCAATAAATCTACATTGGAGATAGAAAAAGCATATTGCACTCAAAGAAAAGATTACAGCAAATTCTGTAAACTCTTCTGCTAAAAGTATTTCTTCAAGAGTGTTCCTTTTGCAATTGCTATGCAAATTATTTGCTCTCTGTTGTAAAAAAAAAAGCGTATTTTTTTGTATTATGTTATGGACCAGAAAAAATCAAGGTGCGTTATACTCTAAGAAATAACATCGTAAGAAGTGAGAATGACAGGCCATCTTCGAACCTCACAATGGCTCTTAGATTCATTTTAATCACTTTTTTTTTACTCCCTAACTGCCTTCAGCCTTTCAAATGCTGTTTTGGAAGTCAAATTCAGTTTCTGGCTCCTGGGGGTCCATTGTGACTAAAGATTTTCAAGTTGAAACTAGGATAGGAAATCTGTTCATTGCAGAAGAGTCCACATTTCTTCTCATGGTTGTATTGACTGTACAATGAGAACAGTAGTTTCCATGGTTAAAAGTTTTACGTTTGTTAAAAATCTAAGTCATAAGGGAATTTGACTTAAGGTAAATTTCAGACTCAGTTTATTTCAGAAAAACACTGAGACAGCGTTTTGTCTGAAGTTATGTAAGTCTTCAGCGCACCGAAAAGCAGTTAAACTCCCAACCTCCTGCTTTGACCATGACATTTTCTCTTAACTGTTCCAAATTCTATTAATAGTAAAAAAAAATTCATAATGTTGTCTCTGAAGAGCTCAGCTCAATATCAGCATTTGAGTGAATGCAGCTTAATTACACCTTAATTGCAAAGTATGAATAAAGGCCAATGAGATTTTACAGATCTTGTCCATGTGCCAGGCATTTTATTCAGTCTCTCAAAATGCCAGGGAGAATATTTTTGGAAAGACAGAGTAAAAGCCAACTTTTACAACCTATACTTCTGAGAAATAAATAGTGTATCTTGATGCTCCTCCTCTGAAACCACTATTGCAAGCTGCAAGACAAGATAATGGATTCGATGAACCACAGATCTGGTTTACTATGGGTATGGCTATGTGATTTATTGTAGCATTTAAGTTTAGAAGAACCTTTTGCCCCACGAACACTGACCTCAGCTGTACTGCAGTTACTTGAAGGTCACAGGAGATGTCATCCAACAAAATCTACCACTCTCTAGCAGTCTGTGAAGTAGAGAAATGTATTAAGTAGTAGCTAATTCATCTTACACACCTTAGATATCATATGCTTCATCCCTGAAAAAAATTACTCTTCTACTTAGTGCAATAAATGCACTAGAAAATTCTCTATCTGTTCACCAAAAAAATCTGAAACTTGTGAAGTAAATGGATAAATTTCCATAATCCTATGTATTAGTATATTTGCCCAGAAGACATGTCCAATGTAGGCAATTACTCCATCCTTTTACATTTACAACCTTTGTCATTTATTCATTGCGTTCTATCTGTCTTACAATGAAAGGCATGTTACTAGTTTCTTTACATACATTAAGTCAATGTCTTGTAAAAAAACTTTGAAGCTGATACAGTAGCTTTTCAGACTTGGAGTAAGGTTAAGATAAAATTTGCTCACTAATAAGAATTAATTCATGCCTGTGGAAAAAAATCATAGAATCATAGAATACTTAAGGTTGGAAAGGACCTTAAGATCATCCAGTTCCAATCCCCGTGCCATAGGCAGGAATGCCTCACACGAGGCCATGTTGCCCAAGGCTCTGTCCAACCTGGCCTTGAACACTGCCAGGGATGGAGCATTTACCACTTCTTTAGGCAACTTGTTCCAGTGCCTCACCACCCTCACGCCAAACCAACTAAGGAAAATAAAAATAAGTAATAAAAAAAATCAAATCTTTTTCTTTCTTCTTTAGTCCCCAAAGGACTAATGATAACCTCTCCAGTTTTACAAATCTACTATCAAATCTACCTATAGCCCAAAATGAAAGAAGGAACCCGAAGAATGTCTCAATTCACACTTTTTTCCATGACTACTAAGACATGGAGAATTGAGGAGTATGAAAAGCAGAACTGTTTGTGTTAAAAGCCTAGTCTCTTTTCACAGATATGGTTCAACATTAGTGAAATGAGTGTCAGAAGTACTTTCATTTTGTACATCTCAAGATAGTAAGTGGTTAAATACTCATAATAAGGAATTCACATAAAAATAATATAGTATAAATAAGATAATATTAATATACACAATTATATTGTATTAACTAGATTATATTAATATTATTAATATGAATACTATATCTTATTTTAATATTTTAAAGTAATCATATTAATAATCCCATGTAATTCTGATCTCTTGCTGAAAGTAAGCATTACCTTCAGTCACTAATAGATCCAATCAATGGCATATTCAGTGTGGGGTTCTTTATGTATATTAAAAAAGTCCTTCTTTATCATGCAACAGTTCTGGTCTTGAACACTAATCAGGTATTTTAGTACCTACTAAATGGCGGACATATTCAAGAATAATGCTATGGATTTTAAACACAGCTTCGTATTGTGAGGTGTATTCAGAATATATATAATTCATCAAAACATACTAAAGGAGACTATAGTTGCATTTTGTAGAAATGTTTCTGACACTTAAGAACCTAGAATTTTTATTAAAGATATAATGTGCCTCTTCAGCAAGTTGTCATTGAGGACTGCAATCTCTGCTTCAAGAAGAGAATTATAATGAACTATCCTATTGTCCTTAGCGTCTACAGGATTTGAAAACTTAACTGAATAGGATTTTTAAAAATAACTGTAAACCTGGCATAAACATATTCTAAACTACAGATTATCTGGTTTATTTAAATAGAATGTGTAGTGGGTTTGTGGTTAGCAGTGATATCTGACAATCTTCTAAGTGAAGTTAAGAGGATATCTCTCTAAATATAAAAGAGTAATTTGTTTTTCACTTGACAGTGGTGTTACTATCCATTATGCTGATTCTATTCACTAGTAGTGAACAGGTCTGCTAAAGAGTAGGTACAAATGGGATGGGAGGTTAAGTTTATATAGAGGTAGGCAAAAAATATTTTGCATGTAATACATTTCATAGATAATTATGTAAGGATAAAGGCTGAAACTGCTGCTATTGTTAGAAGAAGAGTTGACTGTTTATATATATATTTATATATATATAGTTGATATATATAGATTCAGAACAAGTAAGAAAAAAAGCTACTTGTGATTTTTGTGTCCCTGCTTGTGATTTTGAATCAGATCAGTGAATAATTCTACTGAAAAATTGCGGATAGGCCGGTAACGGAGGTGAGCAGAGGCCACAGATCAATGGGCAGAACTATTGCCTGAAGCAGAGCTTAGGCCTTTTGGCAGCTATAGGGCTACTTAGCAAGAGCAGCTAAGGCTATGCATAAGGAAGTGTGAGCAGAAACCGCAAAGACTTAGCAAGAGCAGCTAGAGCTATGTATAAGGAACTAACACTATGTATAAGGAACTAAAACTATGTGTAAAGAAGTAACGGTTGTGTTGAAACTTTCCACTGAAAGAAAGAACAGGACGTGAAATTACAAAAAGCAGAAGGTTTTAAGGATGGCGAAAGATATGCAATATTTAGCAAGTAAACAGCGATATTTAGCAAAGTAAGCATGTTAGACTTTTTGGGAGGACCAATGAAATCGTTGTATCCGGGTGTATGACGCTTAGCTAACAGAACAATGTAACTATATAGTCAGATGTATCGGCAATAAACTTTGGCAATTGCTTGATCACATTGGTCGTCTAAGCGTTGTCCTTGACTCCCGCGTCAACAAATAATTCCAGTAAATGCAAGGCAAATTCTGGTATTAAAAATGTTGCTTGGAAAGAGCTTACCAAAATTTGCATGTCAAAATTTGCAAAGATGTAGTTAACATTGAGTACAAACACTAATGACATACCATGTTTGCAACAAATAGAAAGGTGCTAGAGCATAGGGTGTTGAGGTTCAATTCCTTACAGCCGTACTCTATGTTTCACTTTGCTTGATTTTCTTACACTGAAAGAATTTTATACAGCCCATCAAAAGGGATACATGTATAAAAATATCCTCAAAACACTTGAAAGTCATGTTTTACCTGCTTATGATTGCATACAGTTCATAACTTTTTATTAATCAACTTATTTTCTTTCCTTTCTGAATTTGCACTCTGTTGCTACAATTTATTCAAAAAATCCCAGCCACCTCTTGGATCAATACAATAAATACAATCAGCTTGTAGTGGTGTTTAGATACAAATAATAGTTTCTTGAATGTCTAATTCTTTCCCTAAAATCTTTTCCTTTGAATTCTTTATAGACAGTAATTGTACATTCTGAAGAATAATTAAGCTATAACTAATAAACCTTTAAAATACTACTTGCTATGAGAGTAATTTGATACTGACTTTGTCTACATACCTTTGCTGTGTAAAGAAAAATCTTTCTTCCCCTACTTTGATTAGTACCACTAACGAAAACACATGAAACTGCTGAGAATTTATATATGCAGACTTGGAAGCCATTATTTATATACTCAGATAATGAAATATGATTAGAAATTAGAGCCCTTTCTTAAGGAATATGTGGGGTTTAAGCAAAATTACTATTTATTCACTAATTCAGAAATAGATAAACTCTGACTAAAGAAATTTCTTATAATTTTTTTTTTATTATTTGTAATGCTTGCCAATTTCACTTTTTACTGTAAATCATAGTTATGCGGATTCTCAGGTAACTGTGCTGCATTATAGATAATGATTTCAAAAATATTAAGAGTATAAGACATTTCTTCACATTGTCCTTATCCTAGTGCTGTCTTACACCATTTCCTTATATTTTATACATCAGAGAAGGCCTTCTTAAAATCAATGGGAACTGTTAAAATCTGTGTAGCATTTGAAAATCTAAAGAGTCTTATCTTAGTCACATTAAGGAGAAACTGGAAATATTTGAACAAATGGACAGTGTTAAATTCCTGAGGTTTACAGGAAAGAGTTTTTTCAAATTGCTTTAAAATCTCTATCTGAATTCGAGATTTGGCTTTTATATTTCACTCATAACTGTTTAAATGTGTGCATGTGCCTGTGCATTTAAGCAATGAAGGAGCCATGAACACAAGGAATCAGACTATACATAGGTGTGGCTAATATTTGTCCTGCCTTGTGAGTGAACCTCTTGTCTTATGTAATTATTTTAAGTAACAGTCTGCAGCACTGGGACAGGAAATAAATTCCGGAAAACAAAGTAGGGGAGTGAATACATTGACTCCATCTGACCGTGAAAAATGGAGACTACTGCAATAAGAAAATGCTCTGACAGAACACAGGGAACAAATATTCCATTTTTGTTGATTACCCCACCACAACTGAGCCTAATCCATTGCGGCAGCTGATATCATTTGGGGTTTTCCTCTTAAGTAGTGTTAACTGACATTGAAGTGGGACCCAGATATTTGATATGCATTTCTATTTCGGGAATATTACCTGCTCTTTCAATGTCTCCTTTTTACTATGCTTACTTCTTCTTTATTCACGTTATTTTGGAGCAGGGGTTGGAGGGGAGAAATTGTTTTACTTTTGATACATTTACATCACAATGCAGTGTATTCAATACCTTACTATTTTTGTTTACTCAGGCCAGCAGAACCTTTACTGCTCTGGTGAACTTGAATTTTAAAGACAAACTTTCCGAAATGTTTTTCATTACTGATAAATACAAAAAACATTGCTGTCACCAACCAATGAAGTGGTTGGTGACAGCAGAGATGGCTTCACTAAGGGCAAATCATGCCTGCCCAATTTGGTGGCCTTCTACAAGGGGCTACAGAACTGATGGATAGGGGCATAGCAGTTGACGTCATCTACCTGGATTTGTGCAAAGTGTTTGACACTGTCCCAGACGACATGCTTGTCTCTAGATTGGAGAGACACGAATTTGGTGGATGGACCACCCGGTGGATAAAGAGTTAGCTGGATGGCCACACGCAGAGAGTTGTGGTCAACCATTCAATGTCCATGTGGAGACCAGTAACGAGTGGTATCCCTCAGGGGTCAATGTTGGGACTGATCCTGTTCAACATCTTTGTTAGCGAAACGGACAGTGGGATCGACCACACCTCACCAAGCTGTGTGGTATGGTCAACATGCTGGAGGGAAGGGATGCCATCCAGAGAGACTTCAATACGGGTGAGAGGTGGGCCAATGCCAACATCTTGCATTTCAACCAAACCAAGTGCAGGGTCCTACACCTAAGTCAGGGCAATCCCAGGCACAGCTACAGGTTGGGTGGAGAAGTGATTCAGAGCAGCCCTGCAGAGAAGGACTTGGGAGTGCTGGTCAACGAGAAACAGAACATGAGCCAGCAGTGTGTGCTTGCAGCCCAGGAAGCCAACCATATCCTGGGCTGCATCAAAAGAAGCATGACCAGCAGGTCAAAGGAGGTGATCCTGCCCCGGTACTCTGCTCTTGTGAGACCTCACTTGGAGTACTATGTGCAGTTCTGGTGTCCTCAACATAAAAAAGACATGGAGCTGTTGGAGCAAGTCCAGAGGAGGGCCATGAGGATGATAAGGGGGCTGGAGCACCTCCCATATGAAGACAGGCTGAGAGAGTTGGGGCTGTTCAGCCTGAGGAAGAGAAGGCTGCGTGGAGGCCTCAGAGCAGCCTTCCAGTATCTGAAGGGGACCTACTAGGATTCTGGAGAGGGGCTCTTCATCAGGGACTGTAGCAATAGGACAAGGGACAATAGCTTTAAACTTGAACAAGGGAAATTTAGGTTGGGTATAAGGAAGAAATTCTTTACTGTGAGAGTGGTGAGGCACTCACAAGCTGCCCAAGGAAGCTGTGAATGCTCCATCCCTTAAAGTGTTCAAGGTCTGGCTGGGTAGCAACCTGGTCTAGAATGAAGTGTCCCTGCCCATGGTGGTGGGGCTCGAACTAGATGATCTGAAGGTCCTTTCCAACTCTAACCATTCTATGATTTCATGATTCTATATTTATGTTTTGTCCCTCCCTTTTTCTTGCTATTCTGTGTAAAATGTGATTGTTCCCAGATATATATGTGATTCTATTATTTTTAGTTATTATTAGGCTACCATTTCACTCTTTTTCTGGACCCTTCCCTTTACCTGCTTCCACATAAATCCCCTGAAACTTATTTGGAATAAAGGCTAATACTGGTGACGAAATCTTGTGTTTCTGGCTCTAACACACAAGAAACTTAAGATTTTGGTTCTTTATGCTGGATTCTTACCTTTTGGTTTTTTTGCCTTTCAACAACTGAAAAATATAGTTTGCTTTTTACATGAGCTTCCAATCTATTTTGGAGTAGAAGAACATGATGTTTCTACCAATGAGGTATTTTGCTGACTACCAGATTGAACGTGTAAATTAAATATTTGCTGTTTATACAGCTGCTGTGTAACACCATTCTTATGTATGCACTACAGACACTACTCTGCTTGAGTCAGTGTACCTTGTTCACATGGCTTGCATTTAAAATATCCTGTGAAGGAAAATTGACTTTACAAATCTTTTGTGACTATTGGCATAGCATTAAGATTATCAGAGGAATATTCATTGAAAAGATCTTACAGATAACAAATGAAAAATAAAAACAAAACAAAAGCAAACAAACAGTTCTAGGATTTATCTGAGAAAGCTCTTAGGAAGTAGAAAACAGTTCCTTAATAATGACAGCAAAAGGTAATAAACCTAGAAATCCATTATGGTTCCAGAGCCTGGCGATAGAGGAAGCTTTCCAAGAGGCAGGGTGGCAGGGCAGGACCTGGCCAGCCAGGCCTCATCCCATTGTCCCCAGCCATGGAATAGGGAAGACTGCAGGGCATCCAGGGACAGCCCTAGCCCAGGTCATCAGCACCTCCCTGGGGACTGGGATAGGCCAAGACCAGTGGGGTCCATGACTGGGCAGGGCAGGGCAGTGGTGGAGCTCAAGACTGGCATCCTATGACATCACTGGGAGAGGCACTGATAGCCTCATATGAACTCAGAATGCAGAATCTGTTCCTCAAAAAAAGAAGCAAAGAAAAAAAAAAACCCAAAATAAGTAGTGTTAAGCCTCAGGTGGGAAGGTTCACTTTTTGTATATTATAGTAGAAATCCATAAGGGTTTAAGCTCCAAAATGACCAAATCTAAGGCACAAGGTGCCTGACATGTACCTATATAAGTCTTATAACTGAATGAATCCACTTATTAGTGGCCTCTACAAATGGCCACCTAAAGCAAGCAGGTAGAGAAAAAACTGTGTAAGAAACTCCCTTATAGCTTAGCCACATAAATTCTCTGTCCATTTAACATCATCCTGAAAATAAATACCTATATCTTTTTTTTTAGCCAAAAAACCCCAAAATGTCTGGAAGAAATCTTTACTGCAATAAACACAGATGATGTAACATTTCAGTCTTGTTTAACATTATTGCCCATCTCTAGAAATTATAATTACCCGTGTAAAAATTAATCCGTTCATACGTAGTGAGTCAGTGTCTCTAGAAATGTTGAAGTTGAAAAGGATGAAAAAGATTTCACATATTTCCAGGTGGTGCTATCGAACATAAAGTCAGGATATTCAGTTGTCACACTGGCAAATGTCAGAATGAGTGTAAAATCAGCTAAGTTGATTAGACGCCTGGTGAGGGGGCCTCTCATAGTGACCATGTAGAATATTTTGTTAAATCATTGTAGCCTTACCTGATTTCTTTGAAATTGTGCTACTGATTGTAAAAAATTCTGAGATTCTCTAAGGCAAGCATAGTATATATATATATATATATATATATATACAGAAGTAAAAATTACTTTATCTGGTTTAAGCACTCAGATGGGCACAGAAGCCTACCTCTAATGTACTTTAACTACCAGATGTCTTAGATAAAAGAAAGACACAATGATTTCCTTTTCCAAACATCTAAAAATGTACTCAAGAACTGTAAGATGTTTGAATGACATTTGTTTGTTAAAATGTGTTAGGTGTACTATGACAATGCTATAAGCTTTAGAGCACTGTGAGACTTACAAGTCTCAGGTAGATTTTGGTTCATTTTAGGCATGAGGTTCTCACCTCTCAGATGACTGGGATAGTGTTGAAAAAATGTACCATTCTAATGGCACTTTCAAACACTGCTGAGAAAAGTGGTAAAGCAGATATAGGGAAAGTTTCATGAGTGTTTCAGGAGTACACTGAAATACCTGAATTTCTCATAAGCCAGGCTTCTCTCTACCTGCTTTAAACATCACCAGGGTAAAAATACAGTAAATTTTCCAGAAGCTTTTGGCAGGATCAATTTGTTTTGGATCAACTTCGACTAAGATTTAATATTGGTTAATCACTTCCTTTTTTGGATACTTCTATCTTTGCAGTTCACCTTCTAATGCATGATGCCTCTAAGGTGTTGAGTGTAAGATCTTTAAAAATGCAGTTTTATCATTTCAAAATTAGAAACTTGCTCCTCCATATAAAAGCTTTCCAAACCATTCCACTGAAAGAAGTTATTTGAATCTTTTTAGGTTTAATATTTACACTATCAAACTCTCTTTGGGCTGGGGTTTAATTTTCTCTTAACATGACAAAGCCTAAAACCAGTTCATCCTGTTTTACTAAAACTCTTGAGAAAGATTATTGTGAATTTAAGCAAAGCATAACCTAACTTTCTGCTATAATGATTATAGATCTGATAATCTTGAAATCAGAAGTAGATTTAACAGATTTTTTAAATGTAATATCAAAGTTTTGTCTGTTTAAAAAAAAAAAAGAAAAACAAAAAACAAAACCAAAAACAAAACCTCAAAAACCAAAAAAAGCAAACCGAAACAAAACCAAACCAAACATAAACAAACAAAAAACAAACAAGCAAGCAAAAAAAAAAAAAAAAAGAAAAAAAAAAAAAGAAGGAAAAAACCAAACCTCACAGTTTTACAGAAACTTATATTCCTTTTTTAAAAGTAGCTGAACTGTCCAAATTAAGTTAATCAATTCATCGGTTAATTTGAAACCATAAGACATAAACTTGGAAATAGCTTGGGAACATTTCAAGCTACATAATGTGCTGGAGGTATACACTGAATCCATCAATTCCTCAGTTATTTGATATTTCAATATCTTTGCTTTAATTTAATTCTTATCTATATTTTATTGTGTAATTTTTGGCACACTAAATCTTAAAGATCTGCCAAGTACAAACTTGACTGACCCAAATTCTCATTTCTTGGGTCATTTGCTGTTTCTGCACAACCTTCAAAACTAAAGTGTAAGATGAAATAGAATAATCAAAGCATTATTAAACATACTCTGGAGAATTTCATGTCTTTAATTTACAGACTGCAAGTGTTGCTAGAAGGAAGTGTTTGAAACATTTGATTCTTATTAGTTTGCATAACAGAACACAGGAATGACTGTACAGACAAAGCAAAAGGTACGACTCTACAGTACTTTGTTTTTCATTGAAATTAAAAAGGAGCTAAGTTTCTACAGAAATATAAAGTTCCAAATAAAAATAGAAGAGAGAAAAAAAAAGTAGACCCTTCAGTAATCTGCTTCTTTTATAAAGATGTCCTAGCAATAAGAACATATTACTATTTCAAGACTTTTAGAACTTAATGAAACACCTAAAATGTGTCTAAAACATAATAAAGACCTGTGTACATTGAAAACATCCCAATTTCTAGTTCTAGCCTTGCCTTGAGGTTGCCTCCACTATTAACTGTACAGAGTTTTGGGCTAATCTGGGGATTCAAGATCTGGCAGAAAAGTGATTGAACAGATCTTTTCCTAAGCTGAATCCTTAAAGGTGCTTCTGAATACTGGAGGAGAAAATAGTCAATTTTCAAGGAAAAATACAGAAGTAAAATGAACTATACTTCAAGTAACTACCAAAAGAATGGTGGATTATAAAAATGTCTTTTTATTCATCATGACTAATCTTGCATCACCATTTATTAGTAGGTAAATTAGTACTACCTTTCAGAAGAACACTCTCAGATATCAGACATTATACCATACTTCAGCAATTCACTTTTCCTTCTGTGGAAGTTCCATTGTCACACTATGGTCCTGACTATGGTCCTGACAAGTGGTCTGTGCGGTGAGTGGGAACTGACTGACAGGAAGCACCCAGAGGGCAGTGGTAAATAGATCTTGTTCCAGCTGGTGACCTGTCACTAGTGGCATTCCCCTAGGGATTGATATTGGTCCCAGTGCTGCTCAATGTCTTCACAATTGATCTGGTTGATGGGATCAAAGGCACCCTGATGAATTTTGCCAATGACACCAAACTGAGTCACGAAGTGGACACTTTGGAATGGAGAGCCACCCTGCAGGATGACCTGGATTGGCTGGAAGAGTGGGCTAACAAGAACCTTAAGAAGTTCAACATGGACAAGTGAAAGGTTTTACGCCTGGGTAAGCACACTCCAAGAGTGCAGCAGAGGCTGGTACCTACTTGGCTGTGGAGCAGCTCTGTGAAACGGGGCCCAGGGGTCCGGGTGGACAGCAAGCTCAATATGAGTGAATTGTGTACAGTTACAGCAAAACAAGCCAACAGGATGCTGGGTTATATCAACAAGGGCGTTACCAGCAGAGATAAAGATGTCATTATCCCACTCTACTCAGCACTTTTCAGGCCACATCTGGAATACTGTGTTCAGTTTTGGTCCCCACTGTACAAAAAGATGTGGACAGGTTGGAGAGGGTCCAGAGAAGGGCCACAAAGATGATCATAGTACTGGGAAGCCTGCCAAGTGAGGAAAGGATGAGAGAACCGGGTTTGTTCACCCTTGATAAAAGAAGGCTTGGGGAAGACCTTATCACCATGTTCCAGTATCTCTGTTCAACCCTGGTGAGGCCACATCTGCAGTACTGTCTCCAGTTCTGGGATCCTCAGTACAAGAAAGAAAAACAGCTACTGGAGAGGGCTCAGTGGAGGGCCACAGAGAAGATTAGGGGATTGGAGCATCCCTCTTGTCAGGAGAGATTGCAGCATCTGAACCTGTTTAGTCTAGAGAAGAGAAGACAGAGGGAGTCTTCTTAATGCATGTAAATATCTCAACGGTGGGTGCCAGGAGGATGGTGCCAGACTCTTTTCAGTGGTGCCCAGCAACAGGAAGAGGAGCAATGGCCATAAACTAAAACACAAGAAGTTTCACCTCAACATGAAGAAGAACAACTTTGTGTTGAGGGTGGCAGAGCCCTGGAACAGGCTGCCCAGGAAGATTGTGGAGTCTCCCTCTCTGGAGATATTCTAAATCCACCCGGATGCGTTCCTGCATTACCTGCACTAGGTGGCCCTGCCTCAGTGTGAGGATTGGACTAAATGATCTTCAGAGGTCCCTCCCAACACTAGTGATTCTGTGATTCTGTGATTTACAATGTGGTGTCATTTGAAACAATGCTAAATAACCAGAATACCGATTTTTTCAAGCTTTTTACATAAAGCTGAAGATACAGCTAGCTCTGATGAACTGTCAGTTTCAGGTAAAACTTAACAACAACAAAACCCAGCAAAAAAACCCAGATGGGAAATCTTTCCAAATGAGGTCAAGTACATTGTAGTAGTGAGCCTAAGTGCAAAACCAGTTATTGCCCAGGTGTCATTTCTCACTCATTTTATTTTCAAACTGCACTGTAGATCTCACTACTATGATAACAGCACAGCTGATACTGCAACATCACTGCTGAAATTGCCTTCGTGGTTATTGCTATAGTTTACTTTTGATCCCTAATGAAAGAGGCACATTTAGTGTTCTCTTGCGTTAGAGATGTTAAACTGAAACACTCTGCTTTAATTGCACAGACATGAGTGGTTATTGTTCAAGCTGAAAGTAAAATTACTCTCCTAATCAAGGTCAAATGCTTTGCGGGGAAGCTTTTCATAAATAATTGAAGTACAAACAATTCTAATAGTGACTAATGGGAATTAGGGGACATGGGCTTACAAACACAGCAATATGTTTTGCAGAGCAAGGGAAACCTTGAGTAAGGTTATGAAATGAAATGGAAAAATGTTTTCCTCTTCACCTGTCGGCCTTTTTCAACGTATCTTACTTTTTATGTCACCTCCAAAAGCACATTTTCATAAGCAGAATTTTGAGTTTACTTGAAACCACTTTTCATTGTATTAGTAATTTAAAAAGTCAATTATATTTTTTTAAGTACAGATTCATATTGGTAAATAGTCTAACTTCTTATAGTTAGGTTAGAATAAGGTTAAATAAATAGCCAGCCCTGCTTAGCTGATCTTTTTATATAATTCACTTCCAATGTAGACAAAAGAATTTAAAATAATAGAATTAAAAAGCTTGAATTAAGTGATCAGAGTTCGCTTCAGATATTTTTTAGAACTGTAAAAATAGACCACTTTCATGGGATTAAATAAATGCCAAAGAAGAACCTCTTTATTTTTATAAGATTATTTTAGATGTTCAAGACCTACTTTTTCCAAAACAAAGGGGCTTTCGAAGTGTTACATACATGTTTCTGAGTTCTGTATCTGTTTATTTATGGGGTTTCTTTGAAGCAGTAAGAGTAATAATAATAATAATAATACCAACCAAAAAAACCCGACAGAGCCATTCTGCAAGCTATATTAATTTTATTAAAATATAACTTGTGATACCAAAAATAAGAATGTATTTGATAAATAAATTGAAAAACTTCAATGAAAGAAAGGGGTAGGGGAAAAGAAGTGTTTCCTATTCTGATTAATAGCAACTGAGAACAATTTATCGAGCCATAGAAATGAAGAAGCATCTGCCTCCCTAAAACAAGGAAATTATCATGCTCAGTTACACACTCTGTTTGCACTTATGTACTTCTCTGGCAGCAGATGCACACAAATACCTTTAAAAATGATAAAAGTCTATAGTGCTTTATGTAGTAAAATAAGGTTAAAAATATTTATTTTTTTTCTGGGGGGGGGGATGGTAGTGCTTGTTGTAAGCTCAGACAAGAAGTTAATTTCTATTTTAAATATAGGCTTGAGATTCTTTTAAACTTTGGTAGATTTTTAATTTTTTTCCTGGAGTAGTAAGTTTAGATATGGATTCTCTACTTCATTCATTGTTGTTTCTCAGCCTTTTACCTGGGAAGAGCTTCATTTCTGTGTCAACTTTTGAACCAAATAATTGGCCAAGTGGTTTACAAATACTGGTTGGTCATTCTGAGCCCATCACATACAACTATCAGTTATGGCTGGGAGTATGTTTTGTATGATATTTAGGGACAGGACATTGGAATTTTGTATTACACTCAAAACCTTGTCATGGGCAAAAGGGAACTGTATACACAGAACCAAGATTATGCTGCTAGTCACATTAATATTTAAACAGCACAATACTATCCAAAATTTTTTTCACAAACAAAAAAAAAAAAATCTCATTAATAACACAGTGAACATCGTCATACAGAATCTTCAAACTTTCTACCCCTTGACTGTGGTGTTGGGCTCACCTTTCCAACAATTCTCCAAGCCCTAAGGCTAACAGTTAGCATTTCCTGTGGAAGGACAGGGGGCAAAGGATAGGGTGGCAACAAGTTCCAGCCACTTGAGATCTTCACTGGGACAGTCTGGGGGCTCCTCTCAGTCCCAGATAGGCTGGAATTTGTTTCTTTGCATTTCTGTATCACAGCCTGCTTCCATCTCATTGCTTCTCAGCTGATGCCTGGAAGGTATACAATGATATTGTCCCACATTTGGGGATGTAATGGGAGTTGCTGGTCACACTTGCCCTCCCTGAGAGACTCAGGTCTTGTCCAGATACAGCACTTACAGAGGTGCATCTCTATCATGTTTGGCAATGGCCACCAGATGCTTGTTAATGCAATATAAAACAAGACAGGAGCAAAGGCCAGGTCAGGTAGGTCCTGAGACCCTGCACTGCCAAGCCAGTACAAAAACCTAAGGCTTTTTACTAGTGACATTAAAGATACATGTCTCATGATACGTTGGAAAAGCATGAACTGATTGCTCTTTGACACTATTGCAAACACTGAGGCAATCTCATAGCTATAATGTGGTCCAGGAAGCGCAGGAGTAAGCAGAGACAGAAAGAACTACTAGTTCTGAAAACAGTCTGTCAGAAGTTTTCATTAGGGCTCTCATTTGTCTTTTAACTTGTATACCTGCAATTCTGTTTGTAAATGTAACACAGATACTTCCCCTTCTTTCCTTTTATTGTTATACTCTACATGTTTGGCACTGGAAGCCATATGAATGAAAAGATATAGTTACAAAATCTGTAACGCTTATTTGAGTCACTGCATTAGCATCCCGGTCTGGAGTAAGAAAATATTTTGCTGTATTTTTTCTGATTTGACTGAATTTCTGGTATTCCAGACTCCTCAGGCTGGAATTACCAACATTCAGTCTTCTCAGCCTTCTCAGATTGGAATCATCGAAAGAGAAAACTTACTGCTGATTTCCAGCTAAGTTTATCTATCATTATTCTCTTATGTCTAGATGAGTACTTTGAGAAGAAACATATACATGCATTAAAAGAGAAAAAAAATAATAATCCTTTGTTCTACTGGGAAATGGAAGCTAAGAAGTCATCTATGACTATGACTATTAAATACATATATTTTCATACAAATATGTAGATTATGTATCCAGACTTCCATATCCTATGGTTATGTGTGTGTGTGTGGTTGAGAGAAGGAACATATTTGGTCAAGGCAAGGCCACTTGATTGTTGAGTATCATGTTCTCTTAAAATCAGAGCTTGAAAAAGAACCCTAGCAGAACAATAAAGCTGAATGTTTCATTGACGAAAGTTTGAATAGATTACATGTTGCTACTCCCATTTAAAATCATTGTAAATTCAATTCCTCAAAAGCTGTGTCCTGCTGCCTTCAGTAAAAGGAAAATTAAACTCTACCATATACAAAAATAATGATGTACACACCTGTATGGAGGTGTGGGGGTCCAAAACTGTGCAGTGTCCAAATGTGGTTTAATAACTGCTGATTAAAGAGGGATCCTTTTTCTCCGACTGGTGCTCCCACAGTCACCCCTACTTGACCTTATTTCCTACCTAGGTGCATGTGTGGCCCCTGCACAGGTCGCTACCCACCAGCGTCCATGGCCATGCCCCAGACCTGCTCCCTGGTCCTATAAGCCCTAACCTGCACCCTTTACAGGGCTCTGCCTTCCTGGTATACAGCTTGGCCTCCTCCTTACTGAGTTTCGTGGATTTCTATTGGCTCCTTTCCGCCACCTGGCTTGTGTGCTATTCAGTGCATATTTCAGTCAAGAGATTGTTTTATGTCTCCTTTCTTGGGCTGGAGTCTGCTATTTTTGTTACCCTAAAGTAACTTAGTGGTTTCTTTTTGGTTTAAAATTTAATTGCAAAACTATTCCTGTAGTGCACATTTCAACACAACAAAAGACAAAAAGGCTGATCCAGTGAGCTTCATTATTTGTTTACTACAGGTAACTTATCCATTACAGAAGTCCCATCAGTACTTTTAAGGATATAATAGCATTATCAGATTAGATGGATATTTTCTGATATATTTCTGCAGATTAAAAGGTGTTTTCTTTTTCTCTTGTTCAACCATCTGGAACTAAAAATCACGTGAAGCCATAAACACCTAGAATAGTTCCTCCCTCCTCTAGCATGTTCTTGTATTCTGCTGCCAGGAGAGAAAATCTGAGGCCAGTATAGCTATCAATACTTTCTAACAAAGAATATTCAAGAAACAGACTTTCCAAAGGGCAGATAAAAACTAGACCACAGTAATAATCATAGCACTTAAGGCCTGTTCGATTTTTTATTATTGCTTTTACTTTGTACTCACTATGTTCATACTGTGCTGTTTTGAGAACACATTAGCTCCAAGCACTGGTACAACCCATAGTCAGGTTAACAACACATTTCAGTTATCAGCAATCACCAATGCTCAGCAGACAGTGCTAATAATCTACAGTTACCAAGAACGAGTAGCAGATGAAAACTTGTCTGTAACTGGGAAATCCTCAGACTTCCTTGTTATATATGCTTAATGGAAATTATTGGTCCCCATATTTAAGTGTGCATACATTTTTTTTTCCTCTGGACTACCAAATGAACATAATTTTGAGGATTGTTTCTTATTTGTGTAAGATTAGGCTCTAATTTTTCTACCCAAGCCACCTGCAGGTCATCACCCCTCTCAAGATGTACCGTATATTGTGTAGTTGTTCTTACAAGCTGTTGTGACTCAGACACATCACCTAATTACTCACTACAAATTAGCTAGTTCTACTGTCAAGAGTGAAGGTGCAGCAGCAGCAGCTTTGTAGAAGACAAACTGCTCCCCTGAGAGTCAAATGGGGTTTCTTTTTCTACCCCTGTGATTGTAGACCAAAAACCTGGAGGACAACAGATAAGTTACTGATTTTTTTCTGTAATTTTACTGTTGAGTACACTATTCAAATAAGAGAAGAAAACACCAATGACACTTTTCAACATTTGGATTATATAGTCTCACCATCTAATGGGATTCTGAAAAAGGAAACAGGAATGTTGCAAAGTCTAAGTAATGATAGCGCTCTGGTAGAAGATTTTAAATTATCCCAAAGCTGATGCATGAGCTGATGAGTTAGACACAGGAGGCAGTAATTTCCTGAGTGTTATTAAACCAAGGGTAAGTGTGATTTGCTAATACAAATGATTAGTTTTTCCTATGATAAGGGAGTTCAATTCTTACACTGAATACCTTGTTTTCACTAAAGGGAACAAACCATATACATGGAACTGAGAGAATGCTGTTAGTCACATCAATGTTTCAGCAGCAAAATAACATCCCAAATTATCTGTTAAACAGAAAA
Source organism: Strigops habroptila (assembly GCF_004027225.2). Classification (NCBI taxonomy): domain Eukaryota; kingdom Metazoa; phylum Chordata; class Aves; order Psittaciformes; family Psittacidae; genus Strigops; species Strigops habroptila. The sequence goes on from NC_044302.2 coordinate 70,040,572, forward strand.
ATCTTACTAATAACAGTTAACATTATCAAACAAATTTCATGCTCTTTACCCCTTGACTGTGGTGTTGGGCTCACCCATTTTCTTCTGCATTTTTCACATGTGGAATATTAATATAGCCTTAAAAAAAAAAAAAAAACCAAAACCAAACAAAGAAAAACAAAACAAAATAAAACAACAAAAAAACCCCCACCAGAACCAACATGCCCTTTCTCAGAGTTAGCAGAAAATAAGTTTTCAGTGTATTTGCTAACGTATTTGGATTTATTTTGCTAGAACAAATTCAAATTACTGTTCTTCTAATGCAGCTTTCAGTGAGCTTGCAGTAGAGGTGCTACAAATTGGGCAGATTTATCTCATCTTAAACTTTTGTAAGGTTGTTGAGCCAGTCTGGCATTGGCTGAACATCCTGTGCACCTAGCGAGTATTGGCAATGTTAGAAAATCGTTGCCTAAATTTTTTTAAGTACAGGACAGATATATTTTTTCCATTTCACAGCTCTTTCAATATAAGCTGAAATGATCTCAGATACTTGTTCAGCCTTGCAATACTCCTATTATCACAGGTTATAATCACAATATTACCTTTTCATTTTGTGATAGTTGTCTAGAAGAAAGACACAAATGTACCAAAATACCTCAGACAACTAATGCATGTGTCAGCTAGACATCTTCTTCTGTATTTGCCAGTGTGTCTGCCCAAACATAACACATGGTATTGCATTTAGGTGTAAGTAGTAAAGCATAGGTTAGCTGTATAATGGCAAACAGTACTGACTCTTCCACATTAAGAGCTGTTACTAATAACCGCATTAGCAAAAAAGAATTTTTGATGCTTAAGCCTACATCTCTCTTACAACCTGATCCTAATGTTACCCAAATTAGTACAAATATTTCCCTTGATTATTTGCATGGATTTTAGATCAAACTCCCCCAGAACCACTTTCAATTAAACAATTAAAATAGATTATATTCCTGTGGTTGCTGGTACAAAGATTGCCTAAGGAAAAAAAAACCAAACAAACAACAAAACAGTGCTGCAAGACAAATGATAATAGAAGGTTAAAACTCCAGTGTGAAGCTTTCAGCTAACAATGACTCAAAGTATCAAGAGGGAAAAAAAAATGTTAAAATGATTACCAAAGATATCACTTCTGAAGCAGCTTAAATAGTAACTCACATTTAGCAGTCTTCCAATTTCTGTCTTTTCTAAAGTTTAAAGCTGTTAAATTCTCATAGTGAAAGTTACAGTCACAAGAAAATATAAATTGGCTTGCTTGTATTTCTGGGGGTTTTGTTTGCTTGTTTTTGTTTATGTTGTTGGTTTTGTTTTTCCCTATTTGGTAATAGTACTAAAATAATTAACATAATAAAGCATGATGATCTGCATGATCTGCATTTTAAATGGTCTGTTAATGAATTTTCACATGGTAGGTGTTGGTTTTCTAAAAATGTGCTGAAGACTGCATTACAACCAGTACAGAGGTCACTAGCATGACAATCTTTGAAATAAACTGATTAAGGCTATCCTGCATTTCACACCCACTCTCTCCCTCCATTTCCTATGAACCAACCAAAGAAAGCTCCTTAACACAATTACATGTTTTCTTGGCTTATCCTAGAGTGTATTATCTGTCTTTTCCAGTCTGTGCCTCTCATGTCTATAGTTTATGATCAGTGAGGATGAATCGAATGTGTTGGAAAATGGAAAAAATTCAGCATGAGGGCTGAAAACTGTCATTTAAGTGAGATGTTATCTCTTGGATATCCCTTCTTTCCAGAATAATGAGTTACCGTGCTCTTTCTTGTAAAAGACTGTGCATTATAAAAAGTAAACTGTACTTTAACTGTACTGTTAAAATCCCTTTTTCTAACAATTGCTTGCTTTGCATGCTAAAATGAAAACAACTAGTATTTGAAGAGTGAAAAGTCTGCTGTAGTACCCGCATGTAGCTGCATATATCTGTCAAGACCAAGTTACAAATCATACCCGCTAATCTGCCAGCTGTGTACATTTAGAAAAGGAGTATTTAAAACAGATTGAAAGAGAAAAAATGTTACTACACCTTCCTGTTTGCCTCTGATCATTTCTCTGTGGTTAACTTTTACGAGCCAGATGTGTCCATTGCATTTGACAAAGATGTTTAACTTTTTCCTTGTCTGTGAAAGAGGAGTACGGTGCTCATTGAGAATAAGAGTCTTACCAAAGATCTCTCCATGTTCCAGCAGCAGGCTCTGGGAATAACACAAGGGACCAGAGGCAGAAGGCACTGAATGCCAACATTTCATTTTGCTGACCTGACTTTTGCTAACAACACTGCTTCCAGTTTTCCCTTTTTCTGTATTGCCTCTATTGCTCATTTTAATATTTTTGGGTATAAAAATCACACAGCCCCTTACCCAACAGTAGCTGATTGCATTAAGCCTTGTAAAGGCCTCATGCAAATATTAATAATAATTTTTTAAAATACCTGAATCTCACAGTAAATTAAGATCTCTTAATGAGAGTTGCATAATACCATACATATTCTGGAGCATAAAGTAAGATAGTTCTCTGAGATACCTTGTCACAGATGAGGCTGTCTGGGACAATGCTTTTGTGACACTACTAGTCTTGCCCTGCCCACCCAAACTATTACTTTTTGCCAATCTGATGATGTCATCTTTTCTGAAGTCCTCCTTTAACCTTGCTTGCTGTGTTAGGTTTTATACCTACTTTTGCTTTCTGAGACTCTGATCTTGCTAGCAGCCTTAGAATGGTGTTCTCTCATGACATTTCTCCTCTCATTTTCTGTTAGTTCTGATTGCCTAGTAATCCATCTCAGCCGATTCTTCCTCCTCTGAGTTTACACATATGCCAAGGATGCTTCAGTGGTGTGTAGAAAAGGAGGTGGAAAAACTTCTGAGTTTGGAAACTGCTCACCTATTTCATTCAATTCCATATTTAAAAGGTGTAGCTCCTGTTATAAGCACTAGCTGTGAGACGTTAATAAGTATAGCACATTAATTTGCTTACCTTGAATTGTGAGAATGCTTGCTGTCTGAAACAGTATGTCATATGCATCCTAAAAGGACACTCTATGTCTGAAATAGGAGCACTAGCTAGAATGACTCATTAAGTAAAAATAAAGACCTGCTGCAACCCTAAAAGTAAAAGTTTCATGAAGCAGACTTTACTACTACCTTTTTTTGAATCCAATCTTAGGTGTACAAATGTGGCATAACATTTTTGTACCCAGGGGCATCGTAACAGTTGTGTTGTCACTGCTAGTAGCAAGCAATGAGTAGAAGGCCATGATTATAATGTTAGCTGTGCGCTATGCTAGTTGTGCAGGGACCCAATACCACATTGTCAGATTTATTATCAACTTGTTATGAGAATATGCTAGGGAAAAGAGGGCTTGAAATGATATCACAGGCAATATCATTGATATGATACAGCAATATGATTGATATTACAGGCTATTACCCCTTGTCCTGTCACTACTGGCCCTGGAGAAAAGTTTCTTTCTTGTCTATTTGATAATCCCACTTTAAGTACTGAAAGGCTGCAACAAGGTCTTTCTGCAGCCTTCTCTGCTTTAAGCCAAACTACCCCAGCTCTCTCAGACTGTCCTCATAGGAGAGGTAGTAGAGCCCCCGATCATCTTCGTGGCCCTCCTCTGGACTCCATGCTCAGCCCAAGCTCCAACAAAGTCCATGTCTTTCTCGTACTGGGAACCCGGGAGCTGGATGCAGTACTCCAGGTGGGCTCTCACCAGAGCAGAATAGTGGGGCAGAATTTCTTCCTTTGACCTGCTGGCCATGCATCTTTTTATGCTGCCCAGGATACCATTGGCTTTCTGGGCTGTAAGTGCACATTGCCAGTTCATGTACAGTTTTTCATCCACTAGTATCTCTAGGTCCTTCTCTGCAAGGCTGATTTCAGTATGTACTGATATTGAGTAGTGCCCTAAACTATTTGCAGGACCTTGCACTTGGCCTTGTTGAACGTCATGAGGTTCACATAGGCCCATTTCTGAAGTTTGTTCAGGTCCCTCCGAATAGCATCCTGCCCCTCAGGTGTGTCAACCACACCACTGAGCTTGGTGCCATCTGCAAATTTGCTGAGAGTTTCACTCGATCCATCTGGCTATGTCATTGACAAAGATATTAAACAGTGATGGTCCCAGTATGGACCCCTGAGAGACACTTCTCATCACCAACTGCATGTGAACATTAAGCCATTGACCACTACTCTGGATGTAACTATCCAGCCAATTCCTTATCCACCGAATAGTCAGTTCATCAAATCTATATCTCTCCTATTTAGAGAGGAGTGGGAACTGTATCAAAGGCCTTACAGAAGTCCAGATAGATGACATTTGTACTTCTTCCCCTGTCCACTGACGTAATCACTCCGCCACAGAAGGCCACGAGGCTGGTCAGGCAGGACTTGCCCTTTGTGAAGCCATACGGGTGATCATCAATCACCTCCCTGTCATCCATGTGCCTTAACATAGCTTCTGAGAGGATCTGTTCTATGATCCTGGGCACTGATCTATGTTTTCCTGGGCACAGAGATGAGGCTGACAAGTCAGTAGTTCCCTGGGTCCTCCATTCTAACCTTTTTAAAAATGGAAAAATTGTTGCAGTGTTTTCCTTTTTCCAGTCATCAGGGACTCATCTGACTCCCAGGACTTTTCAAATATCATGGAGAGTGGTTTGGCAACTACATCCGCCAATTCTCTCAGGACTCTGGGAAGCATCTTGGCAAGTCCCATATAGACTTATGTATGTTCAGGTTCCTCAGGTGGTCAGGAATCTGATCTTCACTTATGCTCCTCCAGTCCCTCCCTGGAGATCCATCCACTCAAGAAGTATAGGGAGAGACTGACAGTGAAGATGAGGCAAAAAAATTGTTTAGTACCTCAGCCTTCTCCTTGTCTGTTGTTATCAGTTTGCCAGTCTTCTTCGTCAGTGGGGCTACACTTTTTTTTGACCTTCCTTTCAGGCTAACATACCTATAGAAGCCCGCATTATTATTCTTTGTGTCCCTTGCCAAGGTCAGCTGCACCGTGGCCTTCCTGAACCCATCCCTCTACAACCAGGCAACATCCCTGTAGTCTTCCCAGGATACCTGTCCATGCTTCCACTGCCTGTGTATTTGCTTCTTGCCCTTTAGTTTGACCAGCAGGTCTCAACTCAGCCATTCTGGACTCTTTCCTTCCTTTCCTGATTTCTTACACACAGAGACTGAGAGCTCTTGTGCTCTGTGGAAAGCATCCTTAAATATCTGCCAGCTCTGTTCTGCTCCGTTGTCCCTGAGGGCAGTTTCCCAAGGGGTCCTACTGACTAATTCCTTGAAGAGCTGAAAGTTTGCTTTCTCAAAATTCAGGGTCTTGACTTGACTTTTTGCCTTTCCCATTTACCTTAGGACTGTGAACTCCACCAATGCATGATCACTGCATCCCAGTGATGCATCACATGCCTCCACTCTTGATGATTCTGATTAGCTCACTTGCATTGTTATTAACAGATAACAATTTTTGTTCACAAAAAAAAGAGCTGATTTGAACTTAATGAACTGTGAGAAGGATCCACATACACAGACGTACAATTTGGATTATTATAGAAAAGACCATAGTATATGAAAAGAAGCAGATAAACTATGGCAGAGATGCCATTCTCAGTTTTCTGAATTCTGTTTTACATGGTATCTGTATGTCTTAGATCTGGCAAGTGCCTGATAAAAAAAAAAAAAAAGAGCAGTCTGGTAGATGGCTGTAGGAAAAATGTCCAGTTGCGTAATTATTTCTGGAAACCAAAGCCAAACACACAAAAGCACAGCTGAAAGAAATCAATTTGCTATCAAAATAATGAACCGCCCATCTTTTCCAAATCATTCACACATATCTGTCTGATTTTGAGGATATGACACTTTAAAACAACAAAGATGAAGCAAGGCTTGTCACAGAGTGATTTTCAGTGGTATGGAGAAGTTTCAAACACCTGATCCTGATGTGGTTTAGTTGGATTTTTTGAAAACAATTTTTCATGGATTCTTAAATCCGTATCATTAGCTATCTAAATAACTTTTGCAGGATTTTTGACTTGTAGGCTTGGGGTTTGGGATTTTTTTGCTTCTAGTAAAAATATTTTAAAACATATACCTGATTTGATATTTATTCCTTCCCACCCCCGCCCTTTACTTTGTGTGGAAATAAAAATTATGAAAAAATGGGAGAGGTCAGTAGAAAAGCCATCACCATAATGTAAGAGTTTTCATGGAATCATCATGGGGTCAAGAGTAAAAGTACTAAGGAATGATTTTTATTTGTGTTAATAAAAGTAACTAGTAAAAGTTTTCTTTACAGAATAGAGCACTAGGGTTCACAAAGCCACTGATCCCTCCTTTCCCATACAGCTGGTTATATACTAAATTGATTTTTTTGCAGTAATTGTTGTAGTTATACATTTTAAAAATACGACCACAATCAAAGAGTAGTAAAAATATAATACATACAGGAAGATGACATAATTTGCTTCGTGATCTGTGAAATAATGAGCAACAGAAGTTGTTAAAGTTTCATCACTTACAATATTTAATACTGGTGTAAGTAAAATTGCAGAGTAAGTGTGATTTGGAGTATTCCTTCTCGGACAAACAGATGGACTGGGTAATCAAAATTGTCTCTCTTTTAATTGCAAACTTTTTCTTCTTTTTTTTTTTTTTAATGACTCTTTGATTTGGTTATCCTCACAGCTGTTAACAGCTGACTCAAAGCTGTTACAAATCATTGAAACCTATTTAGCCAAATGGTAGACCTTGATGTGACATTTGTTCTTCAGTTCCAGAACAATACAGTAGACGTTTTTTCCTTCATACCTTCAATGCTTGTACGTCAAGAATAAACAACAGAACTGGCATTTTCAGGTATACATACAAATGTGTTTAAACTTCGACCATTTCTTTTCCAACTTGCATAGTTTTAATGAACATTAAAAGTTTTCAGTTACAGGTTTACATAATTTATCCTCCATGAGTAATCCTTGCCATAGTAATATTTGTAATAGCTTTTAAATTAATAAAGTGTTTCTCTTAAAAATATCTTTATTGTAAGTTTGTAAGTAATACTTATTTTTTACTTCTTTTAAATAGGTTTGTAATTAACGTTTCTAATTTTAAAATGTAAATAAATCCATCAGTATAAATGTAAAATAAGATTAATGATTGCCTGGTGTAATAAAAAAAAATTAAGTAAGTTCCTTGCTTCTATAAGATATTAAGATTTTCTGAATTACAAAAACAAATCAAATTTTTGTTGTTCATACTGTCCCATGAGCACTTAGACTACAAAATTCTTCTGGAAAAAAAAAAAAACTCCAACAAAAAAGCCACAAAAAAACCCTCAAAAAACCAAACATGAAACACACACACACAAAAAAACCAAAAAACCCAAAACAAAAACCAAACCAAACCAAACAAACAAAAAAAAATGCACAACAGCAAAAATTAAAACAAAAACATGGATGTTTTTATTTTGTTCCAAAACCATGGAAGACTTTGTTTGCACAGCATGTGACTTCAATGCTTTATAAGTGGACCAAAATTTAAATATTATTTCAATGCCAATTACTTTATTAGAACTCAAGTAAATTTATAAAAATAATGAAGAGAGTTGGCAGATATTTTATACTGTTTACTGCACATCCAGAAAGTTCAGGGATACGTATATTATAGGTTATGACCTTCAGTTTAACCTTCAAGAGTACTTAGACACATAGATTATTCCACTGGTGTGAATAATAGCTATTAGGCTATTAGACAAAAATGAAAATCACTTTCAGTAAAAACCCATGGTAACTTTGAGTATATTGCAAATAGTAGCTCAAATTATGTCAGCAGCAGTAGGAATTTCCATTGACATCAACAATAGCTTTGCCATCGTAAGGCATGATTCTTCAAAGGCTTCTTGTAGTTAACATTCAAGCTAAAAAAATTTCAAGTATTAACTTTTCACACAAGGATTTATAACTTTGGCTTCTCTGACATAAAATAAAATTTTATGCTTTCTAACACCTTTCATACCTCCAATTCTGTATTAAAAAGAAGCTGTGTGACTATGCACAGAGTAATTGAATGGTCATATTCAAACTCATGTCTTATAACATAGCCAGGGCCATAAGAGTAAAATAAGCTGTGGGTAGGAAATAGAGCTTGGGGAAATTATCTTACACTTAGAAAGTGCAGAAGAATTTTGTCAAATTTCTTCTGTGTGTGAACTTAAGATCATAAATTCATTGTAAAAAGTTATGATTTTAGAAAATCATAGAATCATAGAATCATAAAATAGTTAGGGTTGGAAAGGACCTTAAGATCACCTAGTTCCAACCCCTCTGCCATGGGAAGGGACACCTCACACTAAACCACGTCACCCAAGGCTCTGTCCAACCTGGCCTTGAACATTGCCAGGGATGAAGCATTCACAACTTTCTTAGGCAACCCCTTCCAGTGCCTCACCACCCTCACTGTAAAGAACTTCTTCCTTATATCTAATCTAAACTTCCCCTGTTTAAGTTTGAAGCCATTACCCCTTGTTCTACCACTACAGTCCCTAAGGAAGAGTCCAAAATCATAACAAATGAAAATAAAGGAGTCCAAATGATAACAAATAAAACCTAATAAAGACTCCAGGTAGGCAAATGTCATTTTGCTGTAATGTTTTGCAATTGTAATGCTCAGTGTACAAGATGGAGCTTTTAGCATATTTTTTATGTTTATGTATTGATTCTATAGCCAAATATGATTCTATTCAGCTAAAGAATAGCTTTACAAATTTTGTACAAGGTTTGTACAAGTATGTCTTGAAAAAGTTGAAATATAAATCCTTAACAGAAACAATACTATCTGCTTTCACTTCACTGGGATTTTATATCTGTTACAATCAGAAAGACCCTTATAGTAAAAGTGAAACACAGATCAGTCTAAAGAAGAATTCACTGTTAACAGAGCCATCATTTAAGTGCAGGCTCCTCATGTTTCTTCTTTTAACAAGGTACATTATATTCTAAAAACCAGATCTGTTCACCTGCTTGCAACTTGGCACAGTTCCATTCATCCCTAGGACATGTTTGCCAATGTTCAATACTGTTTATTTTAAATCATGAATGGATGTCTTTCCAAAAGATCCACACTTTTTAAGATCTAGAGGAGTAATACCTAGTTGAAATGTTGGAACTTCATAGCAAAAAAAAAAAAAAAAAAAAAAATCTCTAAAATAGTTCCTTATGAGTAGAAATAATTTTGCAGTATCTGCTCTTTTCAGAAACTGGTTTGGAGCAACTGAAATGGTGCCTACGTACCACTGTTCCCAGAGTTACACTTTTGTTTGTCTGACTAAAATAAGGATTAATATTTCATATAAGGGTCACAAGTAGTCTTAAAAGTAAACTGTTTGGATTGCCTTAAGGGATTACTGGTAAAAATTAATGGTTTAAGTATACTTTATGCTAGCTAATTTTCTAACCCACATATTACCAGCAAATGTTTCTCTCCCCCTCCTCCCCCGCCATCATTGCATTTTTGTACCATGCAACAAGTCATATGATACTAAGAGCTGTAGATGGTTATTAGCATGGGCTGGATCTGAACTGGTAGACCAAAGCTAAAACACTCACATTTCTCAGAGAAATACCAGTATAAACTCAGTAACAATTCCTTCACAACTTCCCTCATACTGCAGCAAGCTGCTGTCAGCAATGCATGAAGCTTCAGGACCCTTGAAAAACTTGATCTCTATTCAGTAATACATTGGGAAATCTTTCAGGAAAACACGATGGCAAAAAAATGAAACCGAGATAAGAGCATGAGGTCAAGTATTCTTCATATCTCAGGAGGCCAAGAGAGTATGAAAGAAAGTAAATGGTTTCTACTAGGTTAGCACAGAATCTTTGAGTGCTGTACAACAATCAGACACAGGAATCCTTTTTCTTACATCTTACTATATTTTACTGCTTACCTAGTAAACTCATATATCTCACAATGATGTTATCTGTGCTGAAGTGACTCCAAAATGAAATATTTGAACTCATGTAGATTCCAATTTTATTGTTTTTAAAGTGCTATGTGTCTAATATTCTATTTTATCCTGAATTTTTGAATTATTTTTCATCAATTTCATAATTCTGTGGAAGCTGACTGATTTGTATTGAACATGTTAATGCAAAAAAATTACCTGAAAGTTTATCTAAATTAAAACCTTAATCTGACAAGTAAATTTCTCAGATCACTTACTAAATGCATAATGAGTATGAAAAATCCACACAATCATGCACATTATTCAGTATGTTGACCAGTGAGCAAAAGCTGTTTCACAGAGGCTGTTCTTTACTCCAGTTTTTGCATAGTGAAAAAGTAAGATAAACAACTCCATGAACTGCAACAGAATAAATTCTATGATTTTCTGTTAAAAACGTTAGGCTATGGAATTCTATTGTCCTCTTTGCAATATCCCAGATAACAAGATGCTCAATATGAAATTTTAATCTAAGGTGAAGTCAGCACCTATGTTTGATTCTGAAATTTCAGATTTCATTTGAAAAGCTTGAGAGAATATCTTGGTCTAAATACCTTTATGGGAAGAAATACTAGGTGACATCATGAATACGTAGTATTGCAAAGCTAAGAGCAAGATTTTAGTCCTTGGTTATAAAAGTGAAAGCTATATAGTGAAAGATGTGAGCAGTTAAGGAATTTGTTATCATCTTGGTTTCTCAGTTAAGCCAATTATTGTTCTTAGTTTCTGGAAGATCATTTTAAGGCACATAAGATGGTAAGGTACATCATATAAGTATTATTTATCAAGTCTAGGCTGCTTGGTTTTCACAGTTTGTTCACTGATCCTTCCATTTCTCTGCTCCCAGATTTTAACCTCAGTCTTTACTAAACTCTAGGTAAAACCTGGGATTAATTTCTTCTGAGGGCTGCATTTGCGATTGTTGCAACATGTTCAACATGTTCAACATGTGTTGAACATGACTAACTGGGAAAAATGGTGATGGAGAGCAGCTGCATGTAGCACAATATCCTTCTTACTCAAAGTGTGTCATGTATTATATTTATTTCACAAATGACTTTCCAGATCTGACACATGAGCTTCACCTTTTCTTCCCTGAACCTAATAACAGAGAAATTGACAGTCTAAATTTATCAAGAGGAGCAGCCTACATTTTTCATTACCTGCTCAGAGTTTCGTGCAATATGCATGAGACAATAACCCTGAAGAATATATGTAAGTGGGAATATTTAGCAGTTTGCTAATGTTATGGAATGGTTTTGCTTCCTTCATTTGTTTCAGCTGTTCAATGGAACAATTATGTTCCCACTATTCATTTACTAAGTCTTGCAAAGATTTTGGTCTCTGAGATTGCCTAGACATAATTGAAAGCTGGATTTGGACCTTAACATCTATTCATATTTCTCCCACACCCATTAAAAAAAAAAAAAAAAAAACAAACGAAAAAACAAACCAAAAACTCAAACCCAACCACCAAAACCAAAACCGACCAAATGAAAAAACAAACGACCCCTAAAAACCTGTATTAGAAAGATGTGTTTCAAACTAAGATTTTATGGTAATAAAAAAGACTGTACCAAGGATATCTTCTAAAGAAAATAAATCATTCCTTGAAAGAAACAAGCACACATCTGTTTCAAGGAATTTGTATACACTCAGTACTCTAATATCTTCAGTCTCTTTCAGTGCTGTTAGTTCTTGAAATTTTTTTAATGAAAGCAGCACACAGAAAGGTGAATGATCCTACAGATTCTTTAGTAAGTGTGCTGTACAGCAAGGCAATATTAAGGCTGATAATTAAAATGCTAAGAAATCTATAATTTGAAATTTGGGATACTTGCACAATCAGCCAGGAATGGTAATAAAATTTGCCAGTTTCTGTGAAATATCTTTGTCACTTTTTGCAGCATATTAGATTTAAGTGAAGGGGTTTGGGAACTTCTGTAGATGCTGCTGTGCTAGCTTGTTTTTTTTTAATGGTAGAAAAGTCTTTGCCTTCCCCCTTCTTTTGGTGGCACTTTTTCACAGCTCATAGAATTAAGATTTCACACTGAAGGCATTTTTTTAAAGTATTTGCCACACGAATTTGATGCAAGGATAGGGTAAAGCCATCTCTGTTTCAGATGATGGCAGTCCCACAGGCGTATGGAAGGCTAGATGTGGGCAGTTAAAAGTTATACTCCAAGGATTTGAACATGTATTTCACAGTCCAGTTCTGTGTTTTCAAATATCATTCCAGAGAGAGAAACTCTGTCTGTTTCATTAATCTGAAAGGCTGAGGCAACTATACCTACTACTGAGCCATATGTAATGGGAAAAGCAAGGTCCATGCAGGCATAATTTCCATCTAGAAATTACATGAGAAATGAGCTAGAGAAAGGGAGCAGAAACAGACAGAGCCTTGGCTTCACTTATGTACAGCATAACAAACTGAATAAAGTGGATGGAGAATAGGTTATCATTTTCGCTTCCATTTTCCCCAGCCAATCTTTTCCAAAGTGAGGCATTTTTGTTTATTGTTTGCATAAAGGTAACACCTGGGCAGAAAGACTTTGCTGTGACTATCACATTAGTACAAAGGTCCTGATAAAATGAAGTTACATCACAATATCCAAAAGATATTTATGATAAGATATCAGGGAAAAGGCATCCTACATCTATATTGCTTTCTTCAAAGTGTTTGGAGCAAAGGCTCAGGTTAGTCCTATGACAAGATATGGCTGTAAAATCTGCACGTTGGAGTGGCCTATCTGGGGGTTTGTGAAACCGTTTATTAGAATTACACCAGAGAATTGAATAGGCTTCAGGAGAATTGCTGCTGCTTTCTGCGATTCAATCTTTCTCTGGTAACAGCTTAATTATCCCAGGCAGAGATGATTTGTCTCTGTAGCACAAACATATAATATTAGTTAAAAAAAAAAACCAAACAACAAACGAACCCTTCCCCCACTTTCTTGTATTGCAGCAAGCTCCATCAAGACTTTTCAGTGTATTTTTCCAATGTCTTTTCTTTTCAGACTTTTGAATGCTGGCTGAAAGCTGGCTGAAACTATTGGTTTACTGTCTTTCTAAAAAAAAAAAAAAAAAAATCAAGTTTTTTAGAAAATTCGCTTTTTGTCTTTAGAATTACCTTTCTGCTTTCTTTGATTAGGAAGAACTGTCTTTTTTTAGCTATGGAAACAAAACTACAGATTGCTCATTCCAGCTCCCTACAAGAACACATTCACTGGCCTTTGACATTTATCATGGACATTGCCTGCCAATGAAAAGGGAAGCATGTGTGGATGTTTCTCTTGTTAATATTCTGGTGATTCATCCACTTGTTTGAAGAAAAGAGGAACTTCTAATAACATTCTAATAAGTATTCTAATAACAGAACACTCTAGAGTAAAATTCTACTTACCGTTACAGCAACATGAAGTGACATTAAGCTGCTTCCAGAAGAGTCAGAAAATTACGTTGGTTCAAAATAAACTGTTGCATTTCTTTTAGATTATAATGTTCTAACTTAACATATTATACATTCTGCATTTTGTGCACAGTTTAAAATTGCCTAGTGTTTTGTCTTTTGACAGAAATAAAGAGACAGGTATATCACATAACTTGTGCATAGTTCTGAATCTGTGGGTTATGTGGTATACATTTTTTTGTATCTGTATCTCAGTAAAGAGCTGTTACAAACACATCTCTGTTCTTTTCAGATGATGCATGTTTCTGCAGAGCTGCTAATATGAATCTTTTTTACTTGAAAAATTGAACCAGAGACATTTGCCCCATTAAGTAATGAAATCAGAGAAGTGCAGTATTACATAAATGTTTTCAATTTCCCTGTTTTAGTGCTTGCAGTTTCTTCCCTTCCTCTCTACAAAATTAGCAAAGTACATACTCCTTGTGGAGATTATATTATATATTAGATTTAAAGTTTCCAGGTTCAACTTAAGGCATCAGGCAACTTACTTACTATGCTCTGTTTAAATGACAGGGGGGAAAAATAAAAATATCAACTCATAACTGAAAATCCTCTGGAGGAATTTTCTTCAAAATCTTTTTATATCTAAGTGGTAATGAGACAAGCAAAATATAACTTCCAGCTGATACCTTTCAGATTTCTTTTTTAATTTTTATTCTTTCTCTGCCTGCCATAAATGAACAAACCTCCAAAAATTCTACGATCTATCAAAATTCTGTTATGTGAAAGTAAATTATTCTAATATAAATCTCTTTTGCAATTTCACCTACTGAAAATGACCTCTCCAACATATTCAAAACCAACGTAATTAGACTTCAAGATTAGAACTATGCATTAAGATTTTTATATGAAATTTTCAGATAACAATGTAAGTCCTGAATATGAATATGTATTAGGGAAGATCTTTTGTTTAATTAAAATGAGAAAGATATTTTGGATTAAAAGGGTACTTTCCCAGGACATGAAGAAAATAGTTCCATGGTTTTAGATGTTCTCTTATGTTCAGATATTTCACAGAAATGTTAAGTTTAAGAAATGAAATAGAGGTAGCAAGGGATTTTATTATTCACTGGGAAAAAAAAATATAAATCTTGTAAGAGTCTTAAGTTACAGAAAAAAGTAAAAGTACTATAGGACGCAAATATGGATGGAGATTTCATGTGATGGAATAATCTATGTCCATCTCTGTATTAAAATTTGTCATTTATTTCCAGTGATGCCAGTGAGGATGAAGCCTTTGTCTTTGCCTTTGATTTTGCCTTTGCCTTTTATTTTGCCTTTGCCTTTGCTTTTGCCTTTGCTTTGCCGTGTCACCTGCCCTTGTCTTGCCTCGCCCTTGCCCTTGCCCTTGCCCTTGCCTTGCCTTGCCTTGCCTTGCCTTGCCTTGTATTGTGTTTGCCTTTGCCTTTGCTTTTGCTTTTGCTTTTGCCTTTGTCTTTGCTTTTGCCTTTGCCTTGCCCTTGCCTTTGCCTTGCCCTTGCCCTTGCCCTTTCCTTTTCCCTTTCCCTTTTTCTTTCCCTTTTGCCTCTCTTTTTTCCTTTCCCTTTCTTTTTCTCTTTCCCTTCCTCTTTCCCTTTCCCTTTTATCGTACCTCACCTTCACTGTCCCTTTCCCCTTCCTCTTCCCTGCCCCTTTCGTTTTTCCTTCCCCTTCCCCTTTCCTTTTCTTTCTCCTTGCCTTTTTACTTCCTCTTCCCTTTTCTCTTTCACCTTCCCTTTTTCCTTCCACATCCCTTCGTCCTTCCTTTTCCTTTTCTCTTCCCCTTCCCATTCCCCTTCCCATTCCTCTTCCTTTCATTTCATTCTCTGATTCACTATACAGAAATTCTGCATAGTAACATGTTTAGCTAAGTTCATGAAAAGCCTCACAGAACACATTTTATTATTCTGACGTAGAACTATCCTTAACTAAAATACACCCTTTTCCCACCTTTACTTGTTTACAGAAAAGCTGTACTAGTATTCTTCTGGTTTTCCTGAGGTTCTGTATCTGTGTGCTCTCTCTTTTCTATATGCACATTGGAAAGATTGAAACCAAAGAAGAGGATGAAGAACAAGCCTCGATATTTCATTAGCTCAGACTGCCCCTCTTCTGGAGACTGTATGTTTCAATCCAGTCCAAATCTTCCCTGCCTAACTGTTTTAAGCACAGGCAACACTCATACCTGACTTTTGTTTAAGGTGGGAAGCAAGCCACTTGTATGTATGTTCTCTGTTTCTTCCTACATAAGCCAGGTTAAGATGTATAAGGAGATGCATCTTTCCTTCTATCTTCTATTTCAAAAGGGAGTAAGATGTCAACAGTAAATGTAGTGACAAAGCTACCATTTTTGTGACACTGTCATACGGCACGTCTGCAACAAGTCACGCCCATCAGTATCAACATTACTTTTTGTGATCTAATAATTTTACACATTGCTGGCATTGGCAGTAATTTCTCTATTTCCAGTGCCTTAATGAGAGACAAAAAACTATTGTCTTGTTTTGTTTTGTTTTGGTTTGGTTTGTTTTGGTTTGGTTTGATTTGATTTGGTTTGGTTTGGTTTGGTTTAAGTTGCGAACATGGGGTTGCTTGGAGCTTTTTTTTAGGGCGTGTCAATAATTTTTTTGTTGCACTATTTTTCCATTTAAATATTTCTGAAAAACTGTCTTTAAAAATACAGCCTATTAAATAATTTCAGACAAACTCCTTTGCAAGTCTTTATGAAGGTGTTACTATGTTTATGCTCAGAACCCTTATTTGAAATAGTCTTTCTAAATTCCGTTTTCTCAAATAAAAATACTACTTGAATACACTACTTGAATTTCCTATTTACCTGTAAAAACAATTAAACAATACTATGTGTGTGTAAATATATTTTACCAATACCTAGATAAGTAGATATGTTTACTGACCTATTATTATAGATTTATATACATAAAAATACATTTTTCATTAATCTATCTCTTTGTCTGTCTATCTAATCTACATACCTACCTACTTGCCCATATGCCTACACACCTATATTTATCTATATATACCTGTATACCTATCTATATTTTAAGGTGCAGATATGCTTGCTGGAGTTAAGAAAAGAAAGACAAGTTTATTGCTTTTGAAAATTGAAAAACATGAGGGGAACAGATAAGGGAGAAGAAGAAGGGTTAGGTTTTAACATGTGACATATTTATTTTGCACAATTAACTTAGAAAATTAGAGAAATTATCTATAGTTTTGATTCCTATAATCATTTACTCAATTTTCACCTAGCCTCAAAGGGAAAAATCACCACAGTTATTACCTGGTGAATTTTTTGGGTTGAAACAGTGTTATTCATTTTATGTAAACTTCTAACTCTGAAATGAGTTTCTGAGGGAACTGGTGGATCAAGTTGCTAAGCCACTATCCACCATATATGAGATGTCGTGACACCATATACTAAACTCACTCACTGGAAAAGAGGTAATATAACCCCTATTTTTAAAAAGGGAAAAAAAGAAGACCAAGGGAATTACGAGCCAGTCAGTCACAACTCTGAGGCTTAGCAAGATTATGGAGCAGATTCTCCTGGAAACTATGTTAAGGTACTATGTAAACTATGTAAAATAAGGAGATGATTGGTGACTGCCCACATGGCTTCACTAATGACAAGTCATGCCTGAAAAATTTGGTGGCCTTCTACAATGGGGTTATGGTGGTGTATAACGGAAGAGCAACTGATGTCATCAACCTGGACTTGTGAAAAATATTTGACACTGTCCTGCGAGACATCCTTGTCTCTAAACTGGATTTGATGGACCATTCACTGGATAAGGAATTGGCTGGAAGGTCATACTCACAGAGTTGCAGTAAACAGATCAATGTCTTGGGTGACATGGTGTAGTGTGTGGTGTCCGTCCCTGCCCATGGCAGGGGGATTGGAACTAGATATTTTAAGGCTCTTTCCAACCCTGACTATTCTATAATTCTATGATTCTATGTTTAAGTGGAGACCAGTGACAAGTGGTGCTCCTCAGTAGTTGGTTTGGACCAGCGATGTTCAACTTCTTTGTCGGCAACATGGACAGTGGGATTGAGTGCACCCTCAGCAAGTTTGCCAATGACACCAAACTGTATGGTGAAGTCAAGACTTGACAGGCTTGAGAGTTGGGCCCATGTGAATCTCATGAAGTTCAACAAGGCCAAGTGCAAGGTCCTGCAGCTGGATTGGGGTAATCCCAAACAAAAACACAGGCTAGGTGGAGACTGGATTGAGAGCAGCCCTGAGGAGAAAAACTTTGGGTTGTTGGTTGATGAGAGCTGGCAGCATGTGCTTGCAGCCCAGAAAGCCAACCATACAGAAGGCTACATCAAAAGGAGCGTGACCAGCAGGTCAAGGGAGGTGATTCTCCTCCTCTACTCCACTCTTCTGAGACCCTACCTGGAGTACTACGTTCAGATCTGAGGCCGACAACTTAATAAGGATGTGAACCTGCTCGAGCAAGTCCAGAGGAGGGACACAAAGATGATCAGAGGATTTGAGCACCTTCTCTATGACGGCAGGCTGAGAGAGTTGGGGTTGTTCAGACTGGAGAAGGCTGCAGGGACACCTTATAGCAGCCTTCAAAGTAGCTAAAGGCGGCCTACGAGAAAGCTGGAGAGGAATTTTTTATAAGGGCGTGTAGGGATAGGACAAGGGGTAATGGCTTTAAACTGAGACAGGGTAAATTTAGATTAGATATTAGGAAGAAATTCTTTACTGTGAGTTTAGTGAGACAGTGGAACAGGTTGCTCAGAGAAGTTGTGGCTGTCCCATGCCTGCCAGTGTTCAAGGTCAGGTTTGATGGGGCTTTGAGCAACCTGGTCTAGCGGAAGGTGTCCCTGCTAACAGTGACAGAGTTGGATCTTTAAGGTCCCTTCCAACTCAAACCATTCTATTATTCCAATTATACAAGCAATTGATATAATGATTTTAAGGAAACAATGGAGAAAATTATATTGTGGTGAGAATTATCAGGACATAAAGGTCCATTCAGGTTGAGTAAATGTTGGCCCTTGTCTGCTCTGAAAAAGAGGACTTTAATACACAACCTGAGGCTAGGAATAGATTGATCTGGCCTTGGTCTAAAGTATATACAGATGAGCTCACTTACAAAAGGTTGATCTAAATTCATGATTTAATATGCAGTTTGAGAACAGGGAATGTAGCCCTCACATCCTTTCCAGATGGCACTGAAAGCTACAGCCTTTAATCAAAGAAGTACATGGAGACTGAAAAGTGAATTTTGCTGTTGCCAAGTTGTGTACTCTTGATCCATGTAATGACTAGCAATGTCAGCTTTGTGCCAATGAAATGAATTTCAGTCAACACAGTCAGTGGAAAGAAGAAAACTTTCTGTCTCTCCAGAAATTTCTTGTGCATGTTGCAGTAAAAATATGCTGTAAATGGTGGGGTTTGTTCCCATTGTCTTTCAGAAACATTTATCCTACTTCTGATGTTGCTGTTAGCGTGCAGTCAGCTTTAATTCACATTTAGTGTGCTTGCAACTGTAGTAGTACTACCAATGTTGATGTGATAGTTGAGCTTTCTATGCAATTGTGATCTCCAAAAAACTTTTAAAGAGATGGCTAGTATATAATTTTAATCTCAGATTTTTATCAAATATACTTGTAGGAGAAATGGAAGACTACTGTGCGATTTCCAACAGCGATTTCCGCATCCTCTTGTTTTTAAAGGATACCCAAGACCATTCCTTTCAAATCCAGAGAAACAGTAAAGCAGTTTTAGCTTTATAAACACCGATAATCTACACTATAGGTCCTATACAGATCTTATTTGTGAGAACTGAACAAAACATGCTATAAGAAAAGAGCCAGAGATGTGCATTTCGCACTAAGTGTATCAGAAGATGGCAGGAGTAGAAAGTTGCCAAGAACAGTTCCCATGAATGCAAGGTATCTCTGGGAGATAGAAGTTCAGTGTAATATTAAAGCACAAGCTTAATTCTTAGGTGGTGATCCATTTTAAAAAAAAATCTACTTTAATCGTTAGGTTAGTTACATAAGATAGTGAAAAAAAAATCACAAGAACGGAAGGGTGGTTTTAATCTCCTTTGAAACCACAGTTGAAAACCTGTTTAAATTAAAGCAACAGCTAATAGGTTTGCTTTAATGCTACTTCTATTTATTTTCATGCTGCTGTTCTTAAAAGGAAAATGCGGATTTGATCCTACCAATACTTATAACAGTGCAAACATATTTTCCAAAATATATTGTAGAAGCCCTATAAATATAGATGTGAAAATCTGGGATGTTCTTGATACTAATAGAAGCCAGAGTATGATTGAGGTGGGATTGACAGGCTTTGCTTGTCTTTTAGTTATTTGACCAAAACACAGAATTAGCACGATATACTGAAAACAAAAATTTTACCAATTCTGTGTTTTCCTACATTCCTGAAGCTGTAAAGTATAAACTTTTCCCCTCCAAAATATTAAAATAACATGTTTAAATGTGCTTACAGAAATAAATTCTTCAGTGCCCTTGAGTACTTTCGAAAATTGCAGCCACATATGGTTATGCATAAATATGTCCTGTACAAAGAATCTCATTCATAATTGCTGTAGATCTCTTTTTCACTTGGTTCATTGAAAATTCTGTTCTTCTAGTATCAGATTTTAGTCCAATTCAAACTCAAAATAATCAAGGTGTTCAGTTTCCTAGGAAATCCTAAAACCACTGTATTTTAGAAGCGAAATACAATCCATAGATTTTGAGTCACCTGAGAAAATTTTCATTCTTTTTATTTGTATCATTGACTACAAATGCGCTTCCTGACACTTCTGAATTTGTTAGTTATTTTCATATTTAAAAAGTTTCGAAAAATTTCTGCAAACTATTTATCTATTGGCTTAGCAGCTAATAAAAGAATGGCTTGTCTCCATCAAGAGTACCAATGAGCTAGGATCAGATCCCAGACAGAAATATGTTGAGTAAATAATTTGAGTATGAGTCAGAAATTCTCAAATGACATCGTAATTATACTATAGGGGACAATAAAGTGAGTCAATGGGGGTTTTTTTGGGCCAGTTCCGCTTATTAAACTGGAAGATTCTGAGTAGCTGAGTAGCACAATTAGTTCTTCAGTAAGGCTAGACCATGGGTGAAGCAACTAAGTATTCTTCCTTGCACCAGTGTAAACAGGAAAAATGAAAACACTCTGGATATTTCAGAAGACATTGTAGTTTGATGACTGGGGCGTTCTCCAAAAGACATTGTCTTTTTAGCAACTTCTTCAACCACAGGATTGTAAATGCACTTGGAGTTGTGATTTCTTGAATGCACATCACCTGATGGGTAGGGTTTGGGCTGAGGTTTAGGACACTTCTACTAAATACTGATTTGTTGTTCATGCAAGTCTCATCTATAACTTCAGATTTGCAGTCATCTTTCCTATTTCCTTTTTTTTTAAATTTTTTTTTTCATTTCTTTTGTGGTTTGGGGTGGTCTTTATTGTGTATGTGTGTAGTGTGGCTTTTCGCTGCACATTCTTCTTGCGTTTTTTCTGCCTTTGGTAAAGGTGCATTGTCATTCCAATTGGCATCTCAGAAACACTAGGCATCATAAAATTATAGCATAGTTAGGGCTGGGAAGGACCTTAAGATCATCTAATTCCAACTCCTCTGCCATGGGAAGGGACACCTCACACTAAACCACATCGCCCAAGACTCTGTCCAACCTGGCCTTGAACACTGCCAGGGATGAAGCATTCACAACTTCCTTAGGCAACCCCTTCCAGTGCCTCACCACCCTCACTGTAAAGAACTTCTTCCTTATATCTAATCTAAACTTCCCCTGTTTAAGTTTGAAGCCGTTACCCCTTGTCCTACCACTACAGTCCCTAAGTAAGAGTCCCTCCGCAGCATCCTTATAGGCTCCCTTCAGATGTTATACATCACGGCGACTACATAGCTGATTGCCTCTTTGTTACCATTTAAAAGTAATGATGTCCATCAATAATTTGTGTTTAAGATAGCTCTTTTTTCTTTGGTCAATTGAGTTTAAACACATTTCACAATATATGTTTCTCAATGGCTGATAAGTACTTTTTCAGAGCGTGTGTTTGCTCACATAAAGATACTTTGAAAACTCTATCCTACAAATATATATCTTGTGAAAACTGCACAAACTTTTTTTTTTTTTTAACACAAAAAAGGGTGTTTGTCATAATTAGGACCTATTTGACACTTGAATACCAGCTTCTTGCTTATCCTATACATGTACAAAGCATCTACTACTTTGATTTAGATGTATCTACCTTCTGAATATCAAGACCATTCAGGACATAGGGTTTAAATGCAGTTCTAGCGCTTATTTAGTAGCTGGATTTGGCATCCTATACTTTACCAACAGTAAATTAAACTCCCATTAAACTTGCTGTTAAAAAAGGAGTTACCATCCTATTGAAATCCAATTAAACATGCATCACATTTGATGGATATAATTAGAACAACTTGAGAGGGTAGTGGGTTCAAAACACTATAGCTACAAAAATGTCACTGAAATGCTAAATGAAAAAAAAAAACATACAATGTGCATAGAATATATCTGTTTATGAAAAGTCTTGCTCTTTACAATCATTTTAATACATTAGCTTCATGCCTTTGGTTGTTGAACAGAACTAATGCACTTACTGTCATAATTTATACTGAGGTTAGACTTTTGACCTTGGTCATTCTGAAAAGCAAAAAATGAAAGGGTTTTTATTTCAGGATAAATTTTGCAAGCATAAAAAGGAAAAAGGAATTGGCTGAATTCATTTGTGCAGTACAAAGACAAGCACATCAGAAAATCATAGAGGTCAAAAAAATTATTTCACAGTAAAGGATGTGAGATCTGGTATGAAATGAGGAACTTCTGCACTAAGCCTTCTAAGGTGTGCTTTTCTATTTCCTAATACTTAAGTACTTTTAAAAAGAAGAGGAGGTTTTACCACCCAGTGAAGCAATGATACCCTTGAGAAAGCATCACGCAAATGTCCAATTGAGTTGAAACCTGCTTTTGCCTAAGCTGCATTTGCAAAAATTTGAAATCGTAAGGTTAGACAGGCTATAACAAGAAGAAATTCTTAACGTGTGAATGGATTTAATATGACTTGATTTCAGCAATAGTTTTGGGCTTTGTTTGTTTGTTTGTTTTCCAGCCAAGAAAGTACAAATGATATTCTAAGCAGTTATTATAATGTTATTGGTAAGACTGGGACAAGTCATGTGCTGCCACATAACTGTAACTCTATTGCATTTGCCGAGGTGAGTAGCTCCGGAGAGGACGCCTTCAGCACGGGAGCATGAGGAAATCGCCGCGCCCAGCAGCCTCAGTTCTGAGCGGCAAGAGCCACCGCGGGAGCCTCAAGCGCTTGACAGGCCTTGCCCAGGAGCCGCAGCTCCGCTGTTGCAAGCAGGGACTCACAGGGGGCGGCGCCAAGAGGGACGGCACCGCCCGGAGCGGGTAAAAACCCGCCCCAGTGAGCGCGGGCGAGCAGAGTATGGTCCAGCAGTCTGCACAGGCAGGTGAGCGGAAAGGGTCCGGTACCCCGGCAGACTGCAGAGGTGAGCTCAGCCGGCGGTCATCGAGACAGTGCTCTAGGATGACATCCTCTCAGCAGAAAATAAAGAAAACCCAGTGCTCTCTGCTGGCCAGGAAGAGAGGTGACGCAGGCAGAGGTCCCTTATAAACATGTAGCTGTCCAGGCGTCTGGCTGTAGTGAGTGCCAGAGCCAGTGGGCAATGTTAGATGGTGGCTGTGTGAGATGTCAGCAGGTTGGTGATTTGCTCTGCGTGGCGGCAGAGCTATGGGAAGTGGTTGAACAGCTAAGGAGCATAAGGGAATCTGAGGAGGAGATTGAGTAGTGGACCCACACCCTAGCACCCCTGAGAAATGCAAGCCAGCCACCCGAAAACAAGAGAACTTCAGGATCCCCTACCTTCTTGGCGTCAGGCAGATGGAAGGAAGGAACCTGGGAGACAAGAGAGGTTGGAAACAGGTTACTCCTAGGAGTAGACGGCGTATTACAGCCCAACTGGTGTCACCTTCCCAATTACTCCTTAACAATAGATACAAAGCCCTGGTACTTGAGAATCAGGACAGTGAGGAAGATGATGACAAGGAATCATCCAGGTTAGAAGAGTTCCTACAGAAAAGTCAAAAAACACCTTGTTTTGTGACCAGCTGCACTGAAAAAAGAAGAGTGGTGGTGATTGGAGACTCCACCCTTGGAGGAAGAGAGGGCCCCATATGCTGGCCTGACCAGACCCACAGAGATGTCTGCTGCCTTCCTGGGGGTAGGGTAAGGGGTGTCACCAGAAAACTCACTCATCTGGTACAGCCCTGTGACTACTACCCTTTATTAGTCTTCCAGGTGGGTAACGAGGAAATCTCTTTGAGAAGCCTGAGGGGACACAAGAAGGACTTCAGGGCCTTGGGCGACTGGTTTAGGGTTCAGGAGCCCAAGTGGTGTTCTCGTCCCTCCTGCCTGTCGCAATCAATCACAATGGTAACACCAGAAAAATCACATTAGTTAATTCCTGGCCTGGTGACTGGTGTCAGCATCAGAATATTGGGGGTTTGACCATGGGTCAGTTCACAGAGCACCAGGCCTGCTGGTGGCAGATGAGGTACGCCTGTCCTAAAGGGGGAAAAGGATTCTAGCCCAGGAGCTAGCAGGGCTCATAGAGCGGGCTTTAAACTAAGTTTGAAGTGGGAAGGGGGTGACACTAGGCTCACTAGACATGAGCCATGGGGTATTGTACCACTGTTGGAGTCCAGATCCACAGGGCAACTTAAATGCATTTATGCCAATGCCCGCAGCATGGGCAGCAAACAGGAAGAGCTGAAAGCAATTGTGCAGCAGGGAAATCATGACAGAATCACCATTACAGAAATGTGGTGGAACGATTCACATGATTGGAGTGCTGCAGTGGGTGGCTACAGGCTCTTCAGGAGGGATAGGCAAGGAAAAAGACGCAGTGAGGTTGCATTGTATGTCAGGGACCGCATCGACTGCCTTGAATTCAATGTTGTGAGTGAGAAGGCTGAATGTCTGGTTGAAGATCAGGGGGAAGACCAACCAAACTGATATCCTGGTAGGAGTCTGTTATAGACCACGCAGCCAGGATGGAGCTACAGATGAAGTGTTTTTCAAACAGCTAGGGCAAGTTTCAGGATCTCTTAAGCTTGTTCTCGTTGGGGACTTCAACCTACCAGATGTCTGCTGGAAGTACAAGACAGCAGGGAGGAAACAATCCAGGAGGTTCTTGGAGGTGTGGAAGGTAGCTTCCTGACTGTCGTGGGTTCAGCTACAGCAGTCATTTTTTCTCCTTAGTAGCTGGTGCAGTGCTGTGATTTTAACTTCAGCCTGGGAACAACGCTGATAACACCAATGTTTTTAGTTGTTCCTAAGTAATGTTTTCTCCTACCAAGGACTTTCTCAGTCTCATGCTCTGCCAGGGAGGAGAGGAAGGCAGGAGGATGCAGAGACAGGACACCTGACCCAAACTGGCCAAAGGGGTATTCCATACCACAGCGTGTCATGCCCAGTATATAAACTGGGGGGAGTTACCTGAGGAACCCAGATCACTGCTCAGGTTGGGCTGGATATCAGTCGGCGGGTGGTGAGCAACTGTATTCTCTCCCTTTGTTATTTCCCTTATCATTATTATTATTAGTGGTAGTAGTAGTGGTTTTGTATTATACCTTAGTTACTGGACTGTTCTTATCTCAACCTGTGGGAGTTACATTCTTCCAATTATCCTCCCCATTCCTCCAGGAGCAGGGGGAGGAAGAAGCAGGGGGAGTGAGCGAGCGGCTGCGTGGTTCCAAGTTACCCGCTGGGCTTAAACTATGACACTGATGCAGCTGGTGAGTGAGCCAATAGGGGAGATGCCTGGCTAGATTTGCTGTTCACAAACAGAGAAGGGCTGGTGGGTGATGTGATGGTTGGAGGCTGTCTTGGGAAAAATGATCATGAGATGATTGAATTTTCAATCTTTGGAGAAGTCAGGAGAAGTCAGGAAGAACCTCCACCTTAGAGTTCCAGAGGGCTGACTTTGGCCTGTTTAGGATGCTGCTTGGCAGAATTCCTTGGGAAATATTACTCAAGGACAAAGGGGGACAGGAAGGTTGAACACTCTTCAAGAACAAAATCCTTAAGGTGCAGGAACAGGCTGTCCACATGTGCTGAAAATCAAAGCTGTGGGGAAGAAACCAGCCTGGCTGAACAAGGAGATATTGATGGAACTCTGGAAAAAAGAGAGAATTTATCACCTATGGAAGAAGGGGCTGTCACTCCATGAGAAGTACAAGGATGTTGTTAAGTTATGTAGAGGGAAAGTTAGAAAGGCGGAGGCACAGCTGGAACTAAATATGGCCACTAAAATAAAAAGTAATAAAAAGTACTTTTGCAAATATATTAGCAATAAAAGTCGGGCCAAGGAGAACCTCCATCCTCTACTGGATACTAGGGGAAACCTAGTGACTGAGGATGAGGAAAGGTTGCCTTTGCCTCAGTCTTTAATAGTTACACCAGCCATTCTCAGGGTACTCAGTCCCCTGAGTTGGATGGCAGAGGTGGGAAGCTGATTGAAGTCCCCAGAATTCAGGAAGAAATGGTTAGAGACCTCCTGCTCCACTTAGACGTACACAAGTCTATGAGGCCAAATCGGTTCCATTTAAAAGTGCTGAAAGAGCTGGCAGAGGAGCTCGCTAAGCCATTCTCCATCATTTATCAGCAGTCCTGGTCTAGTGGGCAGGTCCCAGAGGATCGGAGGTTGGCCAACATGATGCCTCTCTACAAAAGGTCAGGACGGAAGACCCTGGGAACTACAGGCCTGTCAGCCTGACCCTCAGTGCCAGGGAAGGTCATGGAGCAGATGATCCTAAGTGAAATCATGAAGCACGTGCAGGAAAATGGACGGATCAGGCCCAGTCAACATGGGGTCATGAAGGGCAGGTCCTGCTTGACCAACCTGATCTCCTATGATAAGGTGACTTGCCTGGTTCATGAGGGAAAGGCTGTGGACATTGCGTGTTTGGATTTCAGCAAAGCATTTGAATCTGTCTCCCACACTGTTCTAGAGAAATTTGCTGCTTGTGGCCTGGGTAGATGGATTCTTTGCTGGGTTGGAAACTGGCTGGCCGAGCCCAAAGACTGGTAAATGGTATCACGTCTAGTTGACCACCAGTCACTAGTGGTGTCCCTCAGGGCTTGGTATTAGGGCCAGCATTAATATCTTCATTGACGATCTGAATGAGGGGATTGAGTGCACACTCAGTTAGTTTGCAGATAACACCAAGTTGGGTGGGAGTGTTGATCTGCTGAAGGATAGGAAGGCTCTGCAGAGGGATCTGGACAGGCTGGGCTGTGGCCAGTGGTGAGAGGTTCAACAAGGCAAAGTGTCAGGTCCTGCATTTGGGCCACAACAACCCCATGCAATGCTACAGACTTGGGGAAGAGTGGCTGGAAAGCTGATCGGTGGAAAAGAACCTTGGGGTGCTGATTGACAGAGCTGAATATGATCTAGCTTGTGCCCAGGCAGCCAAGAAGGCCAACAGCATCCCGGCCTGTATCAGAAATAGTGTGGCCAGCAGGTCCAGGGAAGTGATCATGCCCCTGTACTCAGCACTGTCGAGGCTGCACCTCGAATCCTGTGTTCAGTTCTGGGCCTCTCACTATGAGAAAGACAAAGGCTGAGGGAACTGGGGTTGTTTAGTCTGGAGAAGAGAAGGCTCAAGCAAGACCTTACAGCTCTCTGCAACTGCCTGAAAGGAGGTTGTAGTGAGGTGGCAGTTGATCTCTTATCCCACATAACAAGTGACAGAACAAGACATAATAGCCTCGAGCTGCACCAGGGGAGGTTTAGACTGCATATTAGGAAAAATTTCTTCACAGAGAGGGTGATTAAGTATTGAAACAGGCTTCCCAGGGAAGTGGTGGAGTCATGGTCCCTGGAACTGTTCAAAAACCGTGTAATTGAGGCTCTCAGTGATATGGTTCAGTGGTGGTCTTGGCAGTCCCCGGGTGATGGTTGGACTTGATGATCTTAAAGGTCTTTTCCAACCTAGCTGATTCTATGATTCTATAATAATTCTGGTCAAATCAATGGGATTCATTAAGATAATAATGGCATAAATGAGGGAAAAATTTGGCTCGTGTACCGTGCAGTCACACGAGTTAAATTAATCATAAACAATTAACAGAACTCTGATCTTAATGTTTTCTTCATTTCCTTCTTTCCAGCAAACCAATTTTTTCATAAATTGCTCTATTAGACAAAAAAAAAAGAAAAAAAAAAAAAGAGTTTCATAAAAACCATCAGAATTCCTTTTCTGCTCTGTATGACAGAATCCTAAGTGTATTCTGGTCTTGAGAAAGACTTCTTATAACAATTCACTTAGAGACATAAAGAATGCCCTCGAAAATAGCATATATACTATAACTATAACTATACTTATATAGTTATAATTATATATAACTATATATAACTATACATATAATTTTATATATATAATTTTATATGTATGTAATATATATAACTATCATTAGCTTATACATGGGCACTTTACCTGTAGATAATGAACTCTTACTGAAATACGAAAAAGAAAAAAATGACACTTAAGAGAACACTGATACATAATTAAATGAATATAGAAAGCAAATGTCTTCTTTAAATTTAGCCCCCTCTCCCCCAAGTCGCTCCCCACTTGCTTTGGGTTTTTTTGTTGTTGTTGCTTGGAAAAGATGCCAGGACTCTAATTCTGTTCTCTTTGGAGTACTTTTAACTGAGATCAGAACATAACCTAGAAACAAATTAAGTAAGTAACTGTGCTTTAAAACAGCTAATGTAGATAGAACGGATCAGGTAAAGTTGATGAACACTATTTTAACTCCTCCATCTCTCTATTTTTCACATGATGGGACAAAAGGTGAACTCCAGAGATGTGGGAAATTATTATCTGGACTCAGAAACAGGTGCATTGAAAGCAGAAAACAGAAATTTTTGCAAGAACAGTTTTTTCATCCTAAAAACTTATGGTTTGTTCTATTATGTAATGTGTTTGTTTCATTTAAAATGATGTAATTTGGAAGATTTTCTCATAAATGTTACAAAGCATTTTGTTGAAATATTTCACTTTTTTAATCCATTAGAAAAGTTTTCTAAAGCAAAATATGCAGTGAAGTGCAATTGATGTGAGAAGTCTGACTGATACTTTTTTTCTAATTCAGACATAACTTTCATGAAATTACACAAACTGACTCAGTGTGAAATCATGTGAAGAACTGTTCTCTGTCATATTACCTTAATCTATAAACTTTTGCTCCAGAAATGTTCTGAAAGAGAGAGCAGCCTCCCAGTTCTGTAAAATACTAGTAAATCTGGTGGCATCCAATACCCACTGGTTTTGGAGGAAAGTAAAGACACCAAGCTTTGTCCAAGGAATTCTTTTAAAATCTCTTCATATGTCTTCACAGAGAATAAATCAAAGGCTACATGTGCGAATATATTGTAAAAATTCAGATATTTAAATATCATTGATTTAGAAGGAAAAGGTTTACTATGTTTGTCTTGGTCCTGAATTCTTTGAGTATGGGTGATTACAATGAGCATGAGTACTTCCATAACTGACTTTCACTTACAATATTAATGTGCAAACAGGGGATCAAGCAAAATGTGACTATGCTATGAGTGATCTCCTTTGATTTTCCATGGTTTTGGTTAATTAGGATATAAGGACCCCTATTCTCTTCTCCTTTTATCTTGGTGCTGTATAGCTGCCTATACAAGAACAGTGTTTTTTAATATGGCTACGATTTACAGCATCATTAATATATTTTATACTATAGTCCTTAAATCTTTTATGATGGACCTGTGCTTTACGATATAAGAAAAGTGAAAGCATGAAAATGTCAAGAATAAATATTTATGATACTCTTCCTGATATGGCAAGTACCCAGTGCTATCTTTGTCGAAACATTTGGGAGTCCTAAAGTAATGCACAACATAAAGGTATTTATTTTGGAAAGAGATAATTGAATGACCATTATGGATTTGTTTAGATAATCATATCTGTGCAATTGGCATAAAGAGATCTTGTTACACAACTTTTCATATTTTCAAAGAACCTGTATTCCAATAGAAACAATAAGCAATAGTGTTACTGTTCACTTAGGAACTATAGGCTTGTTCCAGAAACACACAGAGTTTATACCTAATAGAAGAGTATTACCCATTCAGGTCTACAAATTAGAGACTGAGAAACACAAAGGAATAATTATCTTTAAAAAATAAATAAGTAAGTAAGAGAAAAGAAAGGAAAGTAGTTGTACAAGGAGCAGAATCAATTTTGCTGTTGCTATTTGATATCAAATTGTCTCATGAGCAACTCTCATGAGTGGCTTTGTGGATTCTTTTATGTCTAATGAAAGCTATACTCATACTTTAGCCTTTTCCTCTGGGGAGATGATAATAGGATCAAATTTCTGTACCTGACTTTTTGTGAAGCGTGTAGGAACCTGACATTTTTAAACTTTGCATCCCCTCATCATATATGACTGAAATTGAACTAAACATTAGAAAGCTGTCATAAGACCTGTGTAAACAGACAGACAGACAAATACTATGAATACACATATCTCATTTCCTTGGGAAACCAGGCATGCTATGTAATATAAAATGTGAACTCGAAGGAATAATGCCAACAGGCTGGATATTTGTAAACATCAGCTTAGTAA
Source organism: Strigops habroptila (assembly GCF_004027225.2). Classification (NCBI taxonomy): domain Eukaryota; kingdom Metazoa; phylum Chordata; class Aves; order Psittaciformes; family Psittacidae; genus Strigops; species Strigops habroptila. The sequence continues at coordinate 70,070,839 of NC_044302.2, forward strand.
GTAGCTCTCCTATCATTGCACCACTGTTTTTTGTATAGGTAATTATAGAAATATTATGGATGCTGTTTTGGGGGCCTCTTACAGTAAATGCTTCAATCCAGTCTGAACCTGTGCCCTGATGATCTTACATCATCATGAGCTTGGGTCTGAATACCTGCTAGATGGTCTCTTCTCTGGCTCTTGCACAATATGCCGAGGTTTCCAGTATTTTAGTGAGAGTGCAGAGAGAGAAACCAGATCTCTCTGGTTCAGAGAGAAAGGACTTGGATAATCCATTCCTTGAATAATGATATAGAAAACCTTCTCATAGCTGCTGATTAACCATGGAGGGGTTCTCATTCACACTATTCCCCAGCCTCTACAAAGTTGCTTATTCTGGAAACCTGAATCTAAGAATGATTTCAATAGAAGTTGCTAACCATTTTGCAGTGCAGTTTGTTTGGCACACGAGAAAATTGGTAGCAAATTATTCCAAGTGTGATACCCTCGCAAGATGTAAGATGTAACAGAAGCTTGGCAACCCTGCTGATTCAGACTCAATTTTCTTTTCTGACAGAAAGAAAAGAAAATTTTTGGTTATTTTGAATAATCATCTCTTGAATAACTCCACAAAATCTGGGGTCCAAAAGCTAGGTACAAATGACTACAAAATCTGTAGATAAATTAATGTGGAGTAGAGATATTGCAGTGTTACTGTGACATAGTTAGAAAAAGCTAGCATAAATAGATAAATAACTAATAGAAAATTGAAAAGTATTTGGAAAGTAATCTATGGAGATCAAAGAGGTTCTGAAAATACATGAATTCACAGACAAAGAGCATTGATTATACTGAACATTGCTGTAATTAATTATACTTAGTTGTTTTTGTAACAATTGCGAACAATTGTAATCGTTTCAATGATGGAGAGTTTCATTTCCAAAATTGAGAGAGGAGTTCTCCATGAAGAGGGTTTTCACCTGGAACAGGGGACCATCTTCCTCTTCCTCACTGGTCTGGGCACTCTGAATTCCAAACTTTCCATATGAATGCTCTATCTGATCAATTTTTTCTTGTGCTTTTCCTTTCTCTTGACCTCAGTAATAATGTATGATTTGTATAGTGAGGAACAGCTTTCTTTCAGAGGAGAAATTGAGTGCAGTAGACTCTTTTTAAAAGAATCAGGTAGAATCAGGTAGCAGTCTCCCCGTCAGACTGCTCAGTGGTAGCAAGGCTACCTTCTGAACAAGATTTGTATGATTTTTACTGACAGAGTTCTAGGAGAAGATCAAGGAAGGAGATTGACATAGCACTAAAAGTAGTTGAATAAGACTGAAAAGACACATCTAAGGAATCGGTCAGTGTTTTTGGAGAGGGCGAAAGGTCTGCTTACCTGTCACAAAACAGGAAATAGCTAGCTGTTCTTTCCTTAAGGGATAAAGACAGTAAGGCCAGCAGATTTATACAGAATTTGTAAGAAGTTGGTGTTATACCTTCTGTTTAAAGATTTGCTAAAGTCATTTCTGAGCAATTAAATGTAGACTTCTTTGTAGACAAGATCTCAGGAACAACTGTAACAAAAATTACTCATGTTTGCAAGCTAAGAGTTTTCCCTGTTTGTAACTGAGTTAAAAAGTAATGTCTGGTATCTGCTGTTCAGATAAGTTTGACCCTTTGGTCTTTCTCCACATAGCTCTCACTGAATCAGGCCAAAATAAGCTTTCGAATCCAAGAACTCTCAAGACTCAGCAGCTGCAGGCTCTCATTCTGCAACCCCTGTAAACTCACAGATTCTGTCCATTCTGAAGACAGTAGTAGTCCACTTGGTTGAATCATACACTTTTTCTACTTTTTTGTTTCTGTTATAATGGAAGGATCTCTCCCTGTGATTTATGGGAATATACATACAAGATAAAAAGTCTAATCATATGTCACTAAATGGTTTTAGAATATAGACTTTTGTTGTATTACCCCTGTGGCCATGCCATCCTTGAAAGCTAGGATTAATAAAATTATTTTGGACATTTCACCTAGTAAGTTTATAGAAGAGGAACTTTAAAAAGCATTTGAATTGGAAGCATTAAAGAAAAATAAAACCTGACAAATTAGGTTATAATTTACTAAGAAACTTTACACCTTAGTTTGAATTAAACCATGTGCCTTAAAAAGGGTGTTTGTCTCAAAACTTTGAGTAGCATTTGGGAGGAAAAAAAAAAAAAGTGTTAGCAATCAAAATCCTGTAAAATCACCTGAGGTATTTCAGAAAGAAAGTGTAATGATGTTGGTAGTCAAAGAACAAAGGAGAGTATTTTGCTTCCTTCACTAACCCCTGTGTGGTTGTGCAGCCTGATTTGGATATTTGGCCACATGTAGTTAGAAAGTTATGCTACTACTGTCAGTGATGTTACAGAAAATGTGACTATTGATGTTGATATACCCAGTTCTTTTTTTTTTAAATCATAACAGTGATTATTTTTAAATAGCTTCACTTTGTTTTGTTCTTCTCCTGAATAGTTTACTGACTTGGTAGTTACATTTTCATCAACATAAGTTACATTTCAGAGTATCTTCACTTTCTTCATTTCATAAGAACATAGACATTGCTACATTAGAATAGACCAGTAACATACTTGGCCTATTTTTGTTTCAAACAGCAGTTCTATCTGGTTACAAATGAATTGCCCAGTGTAAAATACAGAAGCTGAAAATTACAGAAAAAATAATATGCAGAGTATCTTTTCCATTCATATTCATTAAAAAGAGGTCATTGCCTCAGAGGATGCTTGTTGCAAATGTTATTTCTTTTTCAAGTCTTAAATTATGTGATCCTTTTTATTCCATTCACTGTGGACTAAGTGCTTTGAAATATACTTCATCTCCACTTGTAGAAAAACTGTTTCACTTTAAATCTACCCAAACAGAATTCTAATAATTGTATTTTTACTGTTACACTATTAATTTACTTCTGATATTATTCTATTAGCTAGAGAAAAAGTATGTACCTCACAGGTATAAATATTTATTTTTTAACAATGCTTAGGCTTACCAGAAATCATAGAATCAAGAATAAAGATCTTGGAAAAGATCTTTAAGATCGTCAAGTCCAACCATTACCCCAGAACTGCCAAGACCACAACTGAACTATGTCACTGAGGGCCTCATCTACACAGTTTCTGAACACTTCCATGGACTTTGATTCCACCACTTCCCTGGGAAGCCTGTTCCAATGCCTGATTGCTCTCTCTGTGGAGAAATTTTTCCTATTACCAATCTAAACCTCCCCTGGCACAGCTTGAAGCCGTTACCTCTCGTCCTATCACTTGTTACGTGGGAGAAGAAACCAACCCCCACCTCACTACAACCTCCTTTCAGGTAGTTGCAGAGAGCGACAAGGTCTTGCTTGAGCCTTCTCTTCTCCAGACCAAACAACTCCAGTTCCCTCCGCAGTTCCTCATAAGACTTGTTGCAATCCTGGGCGCAGCTACAGGTTGGGCGAAGAAGTGATTCAGAGCAGCCCTGAAGAGAAGGACTTGGGGGTGCTGGTTGACAAGAAACTGAACATGAGCCAGCTTCAGTGTGTGCTCGCAGTCCAGAAAGCCAACCGTATGCTGGGCTGCATCAAAAAAAGCGTGACCAGCAGGTCGAAGGAGGTGATCCTGCCCCTCTACTCTGCTCTAGTGAGACCTTACTTGGAGTGCTGTGTGCAGTTCAGGTGTCCTTAACATAAGAAGGACTTGGAGTTGTTTGAGCAAGTTCAGAGGAGGACCATGAGGATGATAAGGGGGCTGGAGCACCTCCCGTGTGAAGACAGGCTGAGAAATCTGGGGCTGTTCAGCCTGGAGATCTCGTAGCAGCCTTCCAGTATCTGAAGGAGGCCTACAAGGATGCCACAGAGGGACTCTTCATCAGGAACTGTAGTGATAGGACAAGGGGTAATGGCTTTAAACTGAAACAGAAAGTTCAGGTTAGATGTAAGGAAGAAGTTCTTTACTGTGAGTGTAGTGAGGCACTGGAATAGGTTGCCCAAAGAAGTGGTAAATGCTCCACCCCTGACAGTGTCTGAGGCCAGACTGGACAGAGCCTTGGGCAACATTGTCTAGTGTGAGGCATCCTTTCCCATGGCAGGAGGTTGGAACTAGATGATCTTAAGGTCCTTTCCAACCCAAACCATTCTATGATTCTATGGTAACTGAAGGAACTGAGGCATATGAAGTCTGTGTAGTCTGGATATTGTAGCTTATCTACCGGAAAACTTTGCATCAGTATTTTATTATCAATATAGACTTTAAATGTTTGTGTGCAAACTTTTCTGGTAAACTGCATACAGACACATATACATGCATAGGTACATGCATACATTTGAAATTAATCTTTTTTGTGTTCAATTTTATTTCTAAATAATGTTTATATTTTAAGCTTAAAAGAAATTTGAAAATACATGTCCTTGTGTCACATCATAACAAAATCCTTGTGGTATTTATGTCAGCACAAATACTGTTGTGTGCATCTTTGCTTGATGAAATTGTGTGGCTGACATAAATCCTCTCCAAGAGTTGTTGGCATTTTACAGAATATATTTCACAGAAATGCAGTGAATATTCTTTAAGGTTCTTTGAAATTAGGTATTAGAGGTAACTGGAGGACTTGTAGAATGAATAAAAGCTTTTTTACGTTACTTAAAACATTTGATATACTAAAAATGTGACAGTATGGAGCTGTTATAGTTGGTTTAACTTGGATCACTTGCTTTTCATAGATCTTAAATAATTACGTGCAATACGCTTGCAAGAATTTTTTGTCAAAGGAAATAGTTTAATGCATCTTTTTAAAAATGGTTTAGTATGGACTGGATGGGGGCTGGGTGGAATGGTTTGCACCATACATATATTTAACCTTTTCTTTCTTCCTTTTTCATTCATATGCATCTTTATTTTATTCTATTTGTTGTAGTTCTCTGACAGGGAGATCAGTTGATCAATCTGCATTTTCTTGATTTCTCAATTATTTTCTGGCATGTGTATAACTAATATATAGACTGTATGTATACATGTATGTATACATACTGAATGTATGTATGTATACATTATTGAATTACAACTGCAAGCACATACAAAATCATGCATGTGCAAGCAGACCATATAAATGATGTATGTATTTACAGACACTCATGAAACTATAACTTGAGGAACATAAAACTATTAATAAATGTGCTAAATGAAACACATGTAGTTTGTTGTATGTACTAAAATTGTATGTACTAAAAACATATGGAAAAGAGAGTAAAATCACCCAACAAACACTTGTATTCATATGGTAAAATTACCATATTATTTTAAAGCTTTAGTACAACCATGTTCTTAAAACTCCTCCTCAGTAATATGACATATTGTTCAGAAAAGCCATAGCTTACTATTTTGATGAAAAAACCCACATTCCTCTGGTACTACATGTTGATGCAAAGTCTATTACAATCAATATCAAGCAATTGCGTCTCATTTTCCATCAGTCAGCATGCTAAATCCTTAGTTTCGATGGATATCTAAGTTAAGTTAGATGGATATCCTTAGTTATATGGATAATTAAGACACTAGTAAATATCTGAGTTTGACTCTGATTGCATACACTTTTCTCCTGTTGCTGATGTCGTCTGGTAACACAAAATATAACAAGTGATTCTGAAAATGTCAGGACTGAGACTATGAAAATATCAGGGAAATGAGAGCACTTTCTCTAAGTTCTTTAAGCAAAAAGTTAGAACAGGATTGACATCTACATTCCCATACTTTGAGATTTCTAAGAATAGTATTGCTGGTAATGAAATTACATTTCAAATGAAAACAAACTGCAGATCAAGGGCATCAATACGTTTCCCTGACCCATCACTGTAGAGTTATCAAACAAGTTAATGCTTTCTAAAGAGTTTATTTAATCAACATATTTAGTATTTTGATTTTCAATCATATTCTGACTCAAGCATCTTTATTGTTCCTCTGTAGTAATAATATTCCAGCCTAGAGATGAAGGCACAACACTGGCCCAGGGTAAGTTAGTAGTAGTTTTGTCACCTCTGTGGAACCTGTCATTTCCCAGACTATCTAAGATGTAAAGGTAGGTGGCCCTCTGTCAGTGGCTATAGCATAGATGTTATGTAGATAATAACAGTCTCTTGGTTTCTAGAGTGTAAGTATCAGATGCAAATAGAAAAATCAAATGTTTCAGATGGTTACAGGTGACTTGAACACAAGGTATTATTCTCCTCTTGTAAGTTGAATCTGTGCAAGATAACTTTGCTCTTTCAGTCTTCTCCTGTGGTCAGTGTATGATGTGTAGTCAAAGTCTAAACAATAGTGCTCTGGGAAAGATCTAAGAGGAAGTGAGGAGTTTTAGAGATGAGTCTGTCTGAACTCTCGCTGTTTTGTGTGAGTTTAGGGAGGAAGTGTACTTGCGCACAAAGTAAATAGCAGGCAAATGCTGCTCAGGTTCTTGTACCAGTCTGAAAACCTTGTGTATGCCTAAATAACGACAACCTTTGTTGTATCCCTACATGTGGTCCCTCTGCCTTGTAGTTGCAAAAATTCCAACAGTCTGTGGATCATTGGCTGCAAAACCTACACTTGTGAGCCTCCTGTTGTTCATGGGAGTACATATGCAAGAGCAGACAACTGGGCTAGCAACAACAGCTGTGTTCTCAAATTTGCATTCAAAAGCTTCCTACCAATAGTTTTCTGGAAATCTTGTCTCGTGACACCTGGAATTGAATTACATCCATGGAAATAGTGGTGCCTGGGCTCAGGAGACTAATACAGTCTCTTCCCTGAGACATTTATCACACATTCATTTAAGGCAGATAGTTTGTTCGTGAATTAAACTGAGATTGAGGGCAGGTTGAGGCCTCACAATAAGGATACATTTTATCATTGGCATGTGGCTTCAACTATTCTCTTAACCCATGAAGACATTTTGTAGCCTGATTTTACAGGATACTCGGTATCTCAGACCCTCACTTGATGTCCCTGGACAAGTGGGGAGGACTTTGGTGCCCCCACATTCTGGAACTAAATTGTGGATGAGAGTGAAATGCAAATACAAAGATCTGTTTCTGCTGCCTGCACCTGTCATCAGCGAGAATCAGCGGCAGTTTGAGATTTAACCAAAATACCTTTCTTCCTTTTTGTGAAGTCTTCAGGATTAATTGGCATTTCAGGGTTTCTTTTGTGGAATTCTTTCTGTTACAGAAAAAATTTGTGTACTGTTCCATCTTCTGCCCATAGAAGCCTGGTTGAATCACAATTAGTGATATTCATAATATGGAAAGTGTTATAAAATTAAATCTACTTATTTTTTCACATCTCCTTGACAGCCAATATTTCATTTTGTTGTTCTTGTCCTTTGATGTGCTATATTTTCACTTTTCCAAAACAGGAGGCTAGGATACTGATTAATAAATAGAAATACAGAGAAAATAAGACATATCTAAGCAGAAGTTATGTTTGTATCTCTATTCTTTCTGCAGATTAAAAAGTTTTTTGTGTAGCTTAATCCAATCTTTCAGTATTAAATGTGCTAGAGATAATTTAAGTCATATAAAGAAATATATAGTTGTAAATGCACAAATGTGCAAAAGAAGAATATAAACATATTTGGAAGTGCAGATGTAAGCATATGTTTTGCTCTTTTATAGCTTATACTGTGGATGAACTAGCTTTCAAAACTTTATATTTGAATTTGCAATATATCGTTTGTATACATCATCCTTTTGTCCCTGCTTACAGTGTTGGCAATGTTTGTAGTGTCATGCTCTTTATCAACACACGTTCTTTCCTTCCAAGACAGTCATGGTAGAAATGGGAACTTCCAAACAGGAAAGTTGCTGAGGTGTCTGTGACATGCAAGGGAATAACAGCATCTTTGAGGTTCGGTTCTGGACACCCTTACAGGAACTACTTTATTCTAGTGTAGAACTGACCAAGCTGCAATGAAAATTTAGTTCTGCTAAGCCTCTTTTAGGGTTCAGGGCTCAAGTCTCCCTCAGACAGCACTTCACCCACTCAGCTTCCTTCAGCTTTTTCCTAGGGTAATTTGAAAGACTATGTGGGAAGGAGAATGGGAGAAATAAGTAGGATGTAGACCATTTTAATTAACAAGCCGTGGCTCAGAGGTGACAAGGAAGTAGCTTGTCAGATCCTGTTCCAGGGCTGCCTTCTTGGAAAGCAGAGTCGAGATGAAAAATGATTTAGCAGTAGAAGAACTGCTACGATTCAGATGGGGTTTGAGGGCAGCTTGGACAGATGTTCCTGTCTTATGCTTATTGATTCCAAATGTGTTTAAAGCTGTTTAGCACTGGCAGATAGAAATGACAGGCAATGTAGTTTTGTTCATCTGGATTCAGGCTGAGAAGTTCTTAAAAAGTATCAGAGGCAATCTTTTTTTTTTTCCTCCCCCTTTTTTGTTTTTGTTTTTGTTTTTTTTTTTTTTTAATCTGTCTAACAATTTGGGTTTTCTTTCCAAAATTATTGTTCATAAAACTTTATTAAAACAAAGTTAAGAACTCTGGTGTCAACCTGTGTTCACAATATTGCAGATGTTATCTCAAAAGTTTCAGAGAGTTCTTAGAGATACACTGTTCTAAGAATGGCACATCTGATAATGGCATCTAACAAAGCCAGAGAGCTCACCATCTAAGAGGTGAAAAGATGTATAATACTGCTAAGTGACACAAAGTTCACAAGGACTAAGTCCTACTTGTCTGTGATGTTTTTTGTTGGACTGTGCTCTCAACAGAGTTTCCCTCCTGCTGTTTTGCTTCTGGCTCTTCTAGGAGAGAGATCTGTAAATGTTAGTTGCTAACAGGTAGCATAAAGCTATTCTGGGAGAAAGGAACTAAAGGAATGAAATAGCTTCTAAATGGAACAATTTCTGAATTTTTTTATTTTTTTTTTTTTACTCATGAGACTGATATGTTGTAGAATTATGCTGTGAAATGTATGTTCTCTTCTCCAATATTTAAGGCCACCTTTCAATGAAAATTGATTTACTCAGCAGTCCTTGTTTTCAGTTGAAATTTTGATGGTCTTTTATTCAACAATCAAATTTCTAAATAGACCTCATACAATCACATATCACTTTGATGACAGTTTCTAAATAAGCTGCTGACTAAAAAGTGTTGGTAGTACAGGGTTGAAAAATGTCTCATGTTGTGGTTATATGCAAACATTATATGTGTTGTGCAAGTATTACAAAGCAATGCTATAAACATATGATGTAAAGTTATTTCGTATCATGCCATTTAGCAGCAGGAAGTTGAAAATTTTATGACCACGTATCAAATAACTTTGACCTTGTTTTCAAGTTATTTTTCACATGACACTTTTTTTTTCTTCACTTTCATCCTACTTATCACTTCTCATACATCTTCCTTGACCAGGTTGTCTTTCACTCTCTTTGTTTAGGTTTCTTGTTTTCTTTTTCGTTTGTTCTGGTTAAGGTCTCTGATTCCTCCTCTTTTATCTATTTTTCTTTGCCTTTTCTTTTTTTCCCTATATAAATTTATTTCTGTATCATTTCCTCAATATTAACTAAACTAATGAGGATTCATTTTTTCTGAAGACTTAAAGATTTTGATATATATTATTCTCTTTCATTAGGTAGTTCCTTATAAAGCTGCTAAAAGTTGTTGTACAGCCCCTGAGCATAACAGATCTCATTTAACTGTTCAGAAGAACATTTAAAAAAGGAAAGTTAACAAACAAGGGATCTTTACAAAACCTGAAAGACTTTTCAGTATATTTTAAGAATCCTTTTTATTAAATATTTATCTTCTGGATTTGGTGCATTATGAATAAAAAATATTTAATTAAATAAAGGGGCTGAAGGAATAGTATCCCAGATTCTTCTGTTTGTCACTAAGATAGCTTGCACTGTCTCATCCATCAAAAGTGTGAGGCAATATGCTGTCGTGGTTATCAGGAGACTTTCTGCTCATGATTCTGTCCCATTTCCTTCTACAGCATCTGTTGAATTACTCAGTCCTGTTTGAATGTGTCTGTTTCCACATGCTTTTTCTTTCCTCTTTTTTTTTTTTCCCCCTAAGAGTTCTGCCTAGAATAAATTGTTGTGAGTGGCTCTATTGTGAATGCAACAGCATATACAGCCACAACAGAGTCAATTTTCAGTGCAATTACAGTGAGCTATGGGCATAGCTTATATTATTTATGAGGGCTGTGCATCACATGGATCATGAGTCAACCAATGTTGACAAAAATGCTTGACAAATAAATCCATTATGGAAATTGTTTTTAAAATGGTTTCATCTACAAAACAGTTAACATAAGAAGAATACCATAGTGTGTAAAGGAGAATGAACTGTTAACTTTCTTTTTCTTCACAACAATTTTAATAGGAAGCTTCGTTGTCTGGTACAAAGGCCTTGATTATAAGCAGACAGAGCTTCAAAGATCTTCTCTAGGACACAGTTTCTTGATGGCATATTTAGGTTGCATTCTGTAACATTTATCTTTAGAGAATCCTCTTCTTATTTGGTAGTAACTGTGCAGAGCACAAGGGTTATAGATAATAATACTTAATTTCACATTTCATGATAGTGTAAAAAAAAAAAAAAAAGAAAACTCTATGCTGAAGAGTTCCAGAAGATAGTCCTCTGCACTGATAAGTCATATTATCATTTAGATCAATACCCCACAACTCTTGCAACAAAAGTAAGAAGTACCAGTGTGCTTTCTTAGAATTTGACACCACTTTTTATTCTCCCTCAATACACTTATTTCACCTACTTTTTGTAAATGGAACATTTTACTGAGATTTATTTTCCCCTTCTTCTCCCTGTATAATCACAAGGAAAAAAAAAAAAAAAAAAAGGAAATGCAACTTAAATTAAACCACAAATGAATTTATAATTTCTTAGAGGGAAAAAAGATGTGCATCTGAATGTGGTATAACCAAGGGTTTGAAATTCAAAAGTTTACTGCTAAGTCTTTAATTATAGTATCAAAAACCAGGATTATGTTTCAATAAAATCCTTCCCAGCATGATGATAAAATAAACTTTTTTTATTTTTTCGAAACCGGTTAAAACTGTCTCCAGTCATTATAGGTTGGGGGTTTTTACTGCATTCTACTAATTTTCAATAGACTTCTACACTGTGCGGTAGTCATGTATAAGGGAATTTCAATGTTAGCAATTAAATTATGTTCAATTATATATCAGCATCAGTTTGGTTTCTTTTTGATAAAAAAATCTAACCTCATATCCCTTGAAATAAGGGTCACTACAGACAAGAGGAGCATAACTATAGCATGGTACTCATATAAGGGAAGAAAAAACCCAGAAAAGATATCTGTGTTTTTCATGTAAGGAATAAGGCATGATCATCTCATGGGGTGCTTGAACTAGTCTATGATAAGACACATCTGTAGTAAACAGCATTCAGATCATGACTAGTATCACATCTAGTTGCTTTTGACTTTCCGGCTCATAAACTGAGGCAAGCTTCACTTACAGGTAAAAGAAGAAGAAAGGCCTGGGTTTGAGTTTTTCCTACGTTTAGTGTTTAAATATTTCTTATGGATTACTCATGGAAAAAAATGATAAAAATGTTGGAGTAAAAACTGAAAGACAAGCCTTCTGAAAATCTCAGACATCTAGTTAATTTCATGGCTTTGTTTTTCCTTCTGTGAAATGAAAGTGATGAGCTTTAACCACAAAGTGTCATTAAAATGTTTGAATCCAGTAATCATTGAGAAGATCAAATGCCACAAAAAAGGCCAACAAGAGAATATGGATAAGCCCGTGTACTAATATAAACAATAAATAACTTTTCATTTGTAGGACAACTGTTTTGCAGAATGCGTCTATTACTTTTAATCTTTATTTAACACCTGCTTTTCTAGCTTTTTGACTTTATATAAACACACAAAAAATATGTTCTTCTGGGAAAATAACATAAGTAAACATGTTCCCTTGGAAAGTTTGCACTTCTAATGTATTGTAGATAATTTAGATTAATTAATTTCCTTGTGGGTGCTGGACAAAACATTTAGTTTAAATATGATACATGGTCCTAAAAGATAGGACTGTCAAATCAATAATTCTTTAGGTAAGATAAGATCTTTCAATGCTAGTTTTCCTTAAGTAAGTTTCTCATTGACCCAAAAAAAAGCTACACTGTCAGTCTGGATACTTTACCTGATTCATTTTAAAACTTTATTGTTACTTAGAAAGCTTCTATGAAGTGATGTTTATTGCAGAGCATATATATATACATATATGTATATGCATCAAGTGACAAAACATTTATTAAAAAAAAATAAATTCCTCAGTGTACTTTATATTTTAAGGTACCTGTGTGTAGGACTTTAATACAGATGGTATGAATATACTTTCTAGTATTTTCAAGGCACTGACAGGGGAAACCAAGTTAATGTGCTAAAACAATACTCCATCCCAAATAAAAAAGTGGCCCATTTTCATGTCTGTGTGTGCATGTCTTGGCTTTGTGTTGTCAATTGAAGGAAGACACTTAGTGTACACAACCAAGAAACAAGGAGAAAGGACAAGAAAATTCCATTGCTGGTTGAGGTTTCAGCACCATGAAAATATAGCAGTTATGAAACATAGTGCCAGAGGGATTGGTGCTAGTCACGTTGCTGAGGTTCTTATGTATATTAAGCCTTAACAGATAGAAACTATGCAGGCAGTTTTTTAGATTAATCTAGAGAAATAGCCAACTTGTGATTCCCAGTGGAAACATGCAATAGATTTGAGATGTTGATATTCTATAGAAGCTGTAGTTTGCTAATTATTTCTAGGTGAGATTCCTTTCAAATTTTCTTACTGTAGTTGACAGATACATATGATGCTGGTAACCTAAGACAATTTAATCGATTTTGTCGTGGTTTGAGCCCAGCTGGTAACTCAGAACCACACAGCCGCTCGCTCACTCCCTGCCTTCGTACCCCCGCTCCCAGAGGGATGGGGAGGAGAATCGGAAGAACGTAACTCCCACGGGTTGAGATAAGAGCAGTCCCGCAACTAAGGTATAATACAAAACCACTACTGCTACCACCAAAGGTAATAAGGATTAGTGAAATAACAAGGGGAGAGGATACAATTGCTCACCACCCGCCGACCGATACCCAGCCCGACCCGAGCAGTGATCTGGGCCTTCCGGGTAACTCCCCCCGGTTTATATACTGGGCATGACGTGCTGTGATATGGAATACCCCTTTGGCTAGTTTGGGTCAGGTGTCCTGTCTCTGCTTCCTTCCGGCTTCCCCTCCTCCCTGGCAAAGCATGAGACTGAGAAAGTCCTTGGTTGGAATAAACATTACTTAGCAACAACTAAAACCATCAGTGTTATCATTGTTGTTCCCAGGCTGAAAGTTAAAAAACACAGCACTGCACCAGCTACTAAGAAGGAGAAAAATGACTGCTATAGCTGAACCCAGGACAGATTTTTATTCCTTTATACCCTCAAAAGTTGTATCAGATGATCACAAAGTGCTGCTGAAGTCCATGCATGATGTATAGTACTTCAGCTTTGGGAAAATGTGCAGTTGGGAAAACTAGATTCTTATACTGACTCAGGTTATCTGTGTGACTGAATTTAAGGGCATGACATAGCAAAGCTTTTTGTTCAGAGAACTATGCAACTTGAGAGAAATAATTGAAAAGTTCTATGTTATAATTTTAATCATTACTGATGTAAATTCAAGCTTTTCACAAATTTGACTTCAGGCAGATCACTGAAGTAGTGCAGTAAATATCTGAGCATGTGTGAGCATGTACACTTATTCACACAGGCATGTGCTTTTACTACCATATTATCACTCAGAAGAAGAGATATTTCCAAAAATGAAGTTTTTAAGGATGTTGACAACGTAGAAATAGTTTACGCTATTTACTTCACAAAATAATAAGCAAGCAAACAAAAAAAAAGAAAGAAATAAATACTTTTAGCATAGTGAAAATAAAATATTTGCTGATATTCAGAAAAGATGGACTTTTAAACTGAACAGGAGAAAAAAATCCTGACAGCACTCATAAGACTGAAATGGACCAAACCACCTTCTTCTTCTTTCTAGCACTCTTTTCTCCATGTCTTACGTTTATGCAAGTGAAATAACCAAATGGTCCAGGAAAGGAAACTTTAAATTACACCATATCTTTGTAGCAGTGGAATATTATGTCTGTATTTTGGCCATAGTCAAATGAGATTTAAAACTACTGTAGACAAAGTGTTAAATGTTGAATTTACACAGATGCACACACACACATTTTCAGCATACTCAGCATTGAATGCATTGTGCTAAAGAGACCACCTTAGAGCACAACAGGAGATTTACATTCTACATTATGACCAGATAGTGTAGCTGTAAACAAGTAAAGATCACCTTTTGTGCCTTGCTTTTCTTTGATAGTTTGCTTCTCTTGGACTTAGTTACAGGTACTTCTCAAAGTAGGCTGAAAATATCTGAAAACAAGAATCTAGGAAGAAAACCATTCTGCAAATAGACCCTGTTATCAAAGAGATATATTTTGTGCCCCTTCCCTCTATGCCTTGTCTTAAAGGAAAGAAAAAAAACATTACAAAAGGTCTGTCCTTATATTTAAAAAAACCCAAAACTGCTCTAATCTGCAGGATTAATATTAATTTTATTACATACATTATTAAAGCTTATGGGACTGTTCAAGAAAGTAGCAAGCATTTGCCTTTCATTATACTGTTAATATCTGTCAATTAAAACCTGAAGACTCTGTGTAGCTTATATTAGTATTTGAAGGAACTGGCATATTTATCCACAAACATGTAGGAATAATAAATATATTTAAAGGACATTTCAGAATAGTAACTATTCCCGTTTGTGTGGTTTGGGTCTTGCCAGTTAAATTATAGCATTGTTCTCCCTATCCTTTTCTTTTTGATCCAATATTTTTATTGATTTTATTACGAAGCTGTATATCCTTATGTTACTATTTATTTGTATAAGCAAAACAATATTCCACAGGAGCTAAATAAAACTATGAAAAAAATCTGTATTTAAAATATTAAGTGTAACAAAGAAGCAATGGCAGTGGGGAAGGCAATCTGTAATTACATTAAGTCAGTAGTGCACAATCTGTAAGAACTGCTTTGCTTTAAAATGCAATTAAAGATTTTTTAATAGATCTTTCCAGACTATTCTAGTTTACAACTATTGCCGGTTTCTGACAAAATCAGTGGAAGTCTAAGAAATGAGAACCAAGCTCAGTATTTCACATGAGTTTTATTGAATGAAAGGGATAATTTGATTAGTTGGTCTCATTGCTGTGATTCTCTCTATCTTGTAAGTGCCATGTTGACAATCTTAACAGTAAGTAGACAGTAAGAAATAACATTTATAAATACTGAGTGACAGAATATACTAATGCAGAAATATTTCCTCCCTTTATTGTCTGTTGCTGTTACAAAGTGCAGAGGAAAGGAGAAAACATACCTTCAAGTTGCAAGTTAAGCTGCAAATTACGCTAGCTCTTTACCAGTTACTACTACCAAAGTACTACTCTTTATAAAGCTTAACATTAATGCTTAAACCAGAAAGTTCTAAAATTTGAGTCATAGCCTCTCCTGAGCCATTATTTATTTCTTATATGACCTATCAGATATTTATGGAGTGATATTAACCCATCTCTGCTGTCCAAAATCTGCTTCTGTCAGCATAGTGATACCTCCAGTGCAGTTACAGCAATCAGAAGCATTAGCATGTAAGTGTAAAATCAGAAATGCCAACATATAAAATGAAATATCTGTGATTGATTAATAAGAAATTATTCTATAAATAATGTGTCGTATGTTTTGTAGGCAAGAAAGAAAAATATAGCCTTCATGAAACACCTGTAAAACACATTGAAAAAGATAATACAGGAGAATCATAATCAATGATTTGATGTCAAAAAGGAACTTTGATCTTTTGTGTATAATAATACTTGTTATTTTCATTTGCAACCTGAATGGTAAAGAATACAATTCCTAAATGTGCAGGTAACACTAAGCAGGAAAGGGTTTCAAATAAGCTGAAATTTGGAAGGATAAGGAAAAATGAGTAGGTTGGAAAAAAATGAATTCCAGTAAATGAGAAGGTGGATAGATACACACTCAGGCATAGTAAACTCCATAAACGCAAGGGCAGAAACAATCCTTGTAGAAATATTCTATTCTAGTCCAGCATATTCTAATTTTTCAAGAAGAAAGAAAGAATTTATTATCTGTAGTCTAACTGTGGTTCATTGAGTACCTGGACAGTTTGTTTTTTAATTGTATTTGACCTGTTAGCGGTTTGTATCAAACTCTTCAAGATGTGGTTTGAAATGGTTAAGATAGGCGGTGCCAGTAATTTTTTATGGAAAATAACACAGAAAAGAGGATAAATGGCCATGGCATTTTTTAATGACATATTTCAGCTTCTGCTATTTATTGTTCTTCTATTCAATTCTTTACTATAAGTCGCATCCTCTCAAGAGTGAATCCTAAGTGTGATAGACTGCAGGAGTGTATAAGGACAGACAGACCATTGGTTCTGCAAGACAGGTAGGCAAAAGACACAGTGAAAAGGCTTTTCTAGAAGTGTGCTGTAGATTAATATCAGATGTGTATTATCTGTAGATAATTTCATAAACATCTGTTTGGTTTAAAAACTTCTGAATTTTTGTAGTATCATGATATTGAATTTCCTGCCACAGAGTGATCGCTGAAATTTACAGGTACTTCCATCAAAATTCTGATGCAGAATTCCCCTTGTAACAATTTCTGAGTCTGTGTGAGTCCATGGTATCCAAACTTAAGGTTTCACAAATAAGCCTGAGGAGCAGAGTTGGGTTTTGGGGTGGAAATATCCATATACCTCCTTCCCTGGAAAAAGCTAAGTTTATCTCTGTCTTAATAAGCTTCTCAACTAGTGTAATCAGCAACTAGCAATTATTAACAATTTCGTCATCTGAGAGAGTCATGTAATCAGATTAATTTATTAGGTTCTTTTTACACATGTCTCTCTGGACTCTGCTTCTGAGTTCCCTCTTTGGAATTTAAATGTTTCTCCACATGCAACATTAATTTTGCTTGATGGTGTCATGCTACTACTGTTCTTGGTCTTCCTTAATATATCAGAAGCAGTCTGTGTGTGATAATCTGCCAGACTCAAGATCTGAAACCTGAATTTTCCAGCTTGAATAGTAAGAAGTTCCTACAATTGGTGTTTGGATCCCTTTCTACAGGGACATGGTTGTCATAAACAAATAATACAAATAGTACAAATATGTACCTAAAAAACCTTATAGAACAGAATGAAATTATTTGGGTTGGAAGGATCTTTAAAAATAATCTAGTTCCAACATCCTTGTCATAGGAAGAGACACCTTCCACTAGACCGAGTTGCAAAGTCCCATCCAACCTGGCCTGGAACACTGCCAGGGATGAGGCATCCACAGCTTCTCTGGGCAACCTGTTCCAGTGCCTCACCAGTTCATAATAAATTTCTTCCTAATATCTAACCTAAATCTACTCTCTTCTAGTTTAAAGCCATTCCCCTTGTCCTATTGGTATACACCCTTGCAAAAAAGTCCCTTCCTAGCTTTTTTCTAGGCACCCTTTAGGTACTGGAAGGCTGCTATAAGGTCTCCCCACAGCCTTCTCTTCTTTAGGCTGACCAACCCCAGCTCTCTCAGCCTGCCGTCATAAGGTGATCCAGCACTCTGTTCATCTTTGTGGCCCTCCTCTGGACTCACTCCAACAGGTCCACATCCGTCTTGTGTCAGGGGCCCCAGAGCTCTATGCAATATTGAGGTGGGGTCTCACAAGAGCAGAGAAGAGAGGGAGAATCACATCCTTCTACCTGCTGGTCACGCTTCTTTTGGTGCTGCCCAGGACATGGTTGGCTTTCTGGGCTGCAAGCACACATTGCCAGGCCACGCTGAACTTCTCATCAACCAACAGCCCCAAGTCCTTCTCCTCAGGGCTGCTCTCAATCCAGTCTCTGCCCATCCTGTACTTCTGCTTGGTGACTTTAATAAGAACAGAAATACTTTGGACAGGAAAACACAGTGAAACCTGAATCCTGTCAGTACTGCTAGTCTCTTTTTTTTGAACATCAAATTTATCCACAGATATTCTTAAAGAAAATTTTGAACAGAATGACAAGCAGAAAGATCTTTGATTCTAAAGACCAGGAGTTTAGCTTACAAAAAGCCTGAATGAAATAATCTGTTTTTATGACTTTGTGTATTATGGACAAATCCTTACTTAATTTTGTAATTATGACAATGGTTTCATAAGTCAAATGACTTGTGTATAACATACATTCTACTAGCAAATCTGTCCTCCAGTTGTTGCAGATAGGCTAAAATGTAACTACAATACTTAACGTTCTTTCACTCTTCCTCGAAGCACTTGCTGCTTTAACAGAAAAAAAAAAACCCAAACCCAGACAAAGTAAATTAAAATGACCTCGCTTCTTTGAACTAGTGAGTTGTGTGCAAACATTAAATCAATGGCTGACATCAGCCTTGCTTAGCTGTAGAAAGGTCTGTAGAAGTATGCTCATAATTCGAGTTTTAAAGTATTTGTCTTTTACAACATCCAACACTCCCTCCATTCTCCTCAGTACCCACTGTGCTAACACCTGACTCAGCTAAGACTTCTGTTTGAAGATAGCTTAATGATTTGGAAGTTGTGCTGCACAGACCTACACTGTAAACATAGATACCTGCAAGACCTCAGAGCTCTTGCTCTTCCCATCTGCGCAGACTGGTAACAAATGCAGGAAATATATTGTGCTTTACTTTTTAAATTACTTCTGGGTAAAGCTTTATGCACACATTTTAATGACACTGACTGTGGAGGTTTTGTTTGCTAGTTTTAAAGACAGTTTTCAGCTACCACCTACCAGATTTTTTAAAAAGTGTAGGTAAGTCCATATTCAATAAACAAAGAATCTTTCCTATATAACTCTGGCTTAGCACTCTTTTAAAGCAAGCATGTTTAAAAAATGTCCCAAAAAATGTAAATATCATATTTACATCTCATAGTTTGGATCTCCATCACTGAACTCGAAAGATTCTAAGAACAGCATTGTTACAAGTTTCTCCTGTGTTCTGGCACAGGATCATACCAAAACCCAAGGGTTTTGCTTTCTTTGGATTTTTTGGTGGGTTGTGGCCTTTTTCCCAGTATTTGTTTATATAAATAAATATATATAATTCCATATATATATATACAGAATATACCAGGAAAATATATTCATTTATATAAAGAAAATGTATTAAAAGAACAGTGATGAGAGAAAAGAACACTGATGGAAAAAATTTGCCTACTGAGAATGCAAATGGACATAAATAATTGATGTGATCACCATATGTGTCACACATTTCCTTTGTAGGTAGTTTTTACTGGGAGCTGAACCCACAAAAAGATACAAAGATGAATGTGTGTGTTTGCGTACTAAGTGTTGTATACTGAGAAGTTTGAAACTATTTCCTGATAAAACTGAGAACTCTTTTTTTTTTTAGTTTTCTTATGACTCTTTTCATCTTTTGTCCTTCCAACATTTCTAATCAGGTGAGTAGACGAATTTCATCATTTGAGTACATAGACACATGTGTATCAACTTAAACTTCGATTTTATCCTCAAGGTCTTAGGACACATTTTCTTCTTTATCTTGGTTTCAGCTTTTTTGTCTCAATTCTGGCCCTGTATTGCTCTCTATGCCTCTCTCTGTTCTGTTTCTTCTATTAAACTGCTTCCCACATTTGGAACTAGTTTTTACTCCGTAAACCAAGAACAATCAATGGTTTGCTTCAACAGTCCCTGTAATTCTCTTTTTTGAAAAGTTTTTCTATTAATATGTCAGTTTAGTCTCCATAGTAATTACCTTGAAGATGCAGATGTACACACATGTGCACATGTGATTCTTTGTGATTTAAGAATCTGACTGCAGATGTAGGACTGTTTGAGGGTGACACTCTCCAAAGGCATTATACGCTGGAAAGTAGAAAAGTAGTGCAGTTTTCTGTCAAAGGGTATCAAAAAAACAATCATGTTGTATGCTGTTTTTCTGTAGTGGCACTTATATAGCTCAGTAAACGCAAAGAAAATAAAGGGATTCAGAACAAACAGAGTGAGTTATTTAGTATTTCCTGTACCTATTCACTTATTCTTCCAAACACTTTTCAATTCTTTTCGCTAAAAGCTGATTTCCTCTCCCCCCCAAAATGACAATATTAAAAGTGGTTTCTCTTCCTCCACCTTTTCCTTAAATAGTAAAATAGCAAGGAAGTTTCTGTAGAAATGGATAGAATATAAATGATTTATTAAAAATCATAAACAGACACCACATAATTCAAGAGGTGCTGTGCAAAAATCTATATAATTTAGCATAATGTGATCACCTGTTTATAAATTATTCCTCAGAGATTAAGAGCAGACACAAGGAAGGAAGATAACTACTTTGAATTTCATTTAGTAAGATAAATTAATTAGAAAAACACAAAAAAGGCTTTTTGGTCTTTGGTCCATGAAACCATGGTTATAGATCTTTTTAATAGAATTTAAAAGAAAATCTATTATATAATTTCTGTTAACAGGTATGTAATTGCTTTTCCTTCACATTTCTAGGTTGCTAAATACTGTGTTCATTACGCTTAGCAAAGTGTCTCAGTGAGTCCCTTTCTGACTGAAAATGTCAGAAATTAATAATAGTGGTTGAAGTTTGGTTTGCTTAACCTAATATCTCCAATATCATAAAATCATAGAGTTATGCAATGGTCAGGGTTGGAAAGGACCTTAAGATCATCTAGTTCCAACGCCGCCGTCACAGGTATGGATGCTTCACGCTAGACCATGTCTCCCAAGGCTCTGTCCAGTCTGGCCTTGAACACTGTCAGGGATGGAGCATTTACCACTTCTTTGGGCAACCTGTTCCAGTGCCACACCACACTCACAGTAAAGAACTTCTTCTTTATATCTAACCTGAACTTCCCCTCTTTAAGTATAAAGCCATTACCCCTTGTCCTATCACTACAGTCCCTGATGAAGAGTCCCTCTCCAGTATCCTTGTAGGGCCCCTTCAGATACTGGAAGGCTGCTCTGAGGCCTCCACGCAGCCTGCTCTTCCCCAGGCTGAACAGCCCCAACTTTCTCAGGCTGTCTTCATATGGGAGGTGCTCCAGCCCTCTTATCATCCTCATGATCCTCCTCTGGACTTGCTCCAACAGCTCCATGTCCTTTTTATGTTGAGGACACCAGAACTGCACACAGTACTCCAAGGGGGGTCTCACGGGAACAGAGTAGAGGGGCAGGATCACCTTCTTTGTCCTGCTGGTCTCTCTCCTTTTGATGCAGCCCAGGATACGGTTGGATTCCTGGGATGCAAGCACACACTTCTGGCTCATGTTAAGTTTCTTGTCGACCAACATTCCCAAGTTCTTCTCCACAGAGCTGCTCTGAATCTCTTCTCCACCCAGCCTGTAGCTGTGCCTGGGATTGCCCCAACCCAGAGGTAGGACCCTGAACGTGGTTTGGTTGAAATTCAAGATGTTGGCATTGGCCCACCTCTCAAGCGTGTCAAGGTCCCTCTATATGACATCCCTTCCCTCCAGTGTATCAATTGAATCACACAGGTTGGTGTCATCAGCAAACTTGTTGAGGGTGCATTCAATCCCACTGTCCATGTCGCCGACAAAGATGTTGAACAAGACAGGTCCCAACACCGACCCCTGAGAGACACCATTCGTTACTGGTCTCCAGCTGCACATTGAGCCGTTGATCACAACCCTTTGCGTGCGGACATCCAGCCAATTCTTTATCCAGCGAGTGGTCCATCCATCATATTCATGTCTCTCCAGTTTAGAGACAAGGCTGTCATGTGGGACAGTGTCGAACGCTTTGCACAGATCCAGGTAGATGGTGTCAACTGCTCTGCCCCTATCGATCAGTTCTGCAGCCCCTTCATGGAAGGTCATCAGATTGGTCAGGCATGATTTCCCCTTAGCGAAGCCCTGTTGGCTGTCACCAACCACCTTGTTTTTCATGTGCTTTAGCATGGTTTCCAGGAGAATCTGCTCCATGATCCTGCCAGGCACAGAGGTGAGACTGATTGGTCTGTAGTTTCCTGGGTCTTCAGTTTTCCCCTGCTTGAAAACAGGGGTTATATATCTCTTTTTCCAGTTGTTGGGAACTTCACCTGACTGCCATGATTTTTCAGATATGATGGACAGTGGCTTAGCAACTTCATCTACCAATTTCTTCAGGACCCGTGGATGGATTTCATCAGGTCCCATGGACTTGTGCACGTTCAGGTTCTTAAGATGATCTCAGACCTGATCCTCTTCTACAGTGGGCCTAAGGTCATCATTCTCACAGTCCCTGCATTTGCCTCCCAATACCTGAGCAGCAAATATATGTTACACCACAATTAGGTATTCTTATGAAAGAAGTTATTTGGAGACATATGATCTCTTATTTCCCGGCTTCTGCCTACACTACTTGTGAAAATATTTTTCAAATAAGAAAATTTTGTGATTTTTAGCATCTGTTTGACTGAATCTCTTTAGTTTCTGAATCAGTAAGGTCATTTAAGTCCCTGTGTGTCTTTGAGGGAGAAAATAACACTCATCTTGAAGTTGCTGAGAATACTTTCATACTTAAAGATATACTGAAGTGTCTTCCTGTCCAAGAATCTTGAATTGTATTTCTGTGGAAGAGAACAAAGCTTTAAATTGCTGTCAGGAAAAGTTTGACTTTCTGTCAGACCTGTTACTCATATTGCAATTAAATGAAATTCTAACTGATTTGGTTTTAGATCAAACTAAATATTCCATTTGATCCAAAATAATTTTGACCACTGAAGCCGTTTTCTTTACAGCTCTGAGTAGAATGAATTCTTGTGAAGTCTTGCTTTGAGGACCTTGTGCTTTTCTTCTGCATCTTACAGAAATTTAGTTTAGACTTCAATATAATTTTAAACAGCACAATCAGAGCACAATGAACCACCTAAAGCAGGGCTTAAGTAAATCTTTGTAGGTGTAGTTATTGCTCATCTCATACAGCGTGTTATCTGTGCTGGGCACTTTCTCGATCATAGTTCAACAGGCTTAAAAAGTAAGATGCAGCTGGGCTCTGCACAGCAGTGTGTGGTGGGACGGTGAGAGGCAGCAAAAAAGTTGAAGCATGGGAGGTTCAGGATGGAAATAAAAAGAAGCTTTTTCCCCATGCAGGCAGCCCAGTGGTGGAGCTGGGTCACAGGGAGTTTGCACTATCTCTGACCTTGGGATTTTCATGCCTTGATTAGGTTAATCCTGAGCAGCCCCATCTGAGCCCACGCTGAGCTTGGTCTCTCCTCTGGCTGGGCTGGAGAACTCACCACCTCCCTGCCAGCTCTCAATCCAATTTCCACCCAGCCTCTATTTGTGTTTAGGATTACCCCAATCCAGGTACAGGACCTCAGCCTTGGCCTTTCTGGACTTCATGAGGTTTGCATGGGCCCACTCCTCAAGTATGTCAGGGTTCCTCCGGATGGCATCCCTTCCCTCGAGCATATCAGCTGCACCACTTGGTTCATCTGCATACTTGCTGAGGGTGCGTTTGATCTCACTGTCTGTGCGAATAATAAAGGTATTGAATCATTCTCATCCCAGCATGGTGTCGCTCTGAGGTACACCCCTTTAACTGATTCCTACCTGGAGCTCTTAACAACAATGCTATGGATGTAGCTATTCAGACAATTCCTTATTCACCTAACAATCCATCCATCAAACCTGTATCTCTCCAACTTAAAGAAAAGGATGTTGTGAGGGACCATGTCAAAGGCCTTGTGGAAGTCAAGATAGACGACTTCAGTTGCTCTTTCTTTATTCATTAACACAGCCACTCCATTGTAGAGAGCCATCAGATTACTCAGGCCCAATTTGTCCTTTGTAAAGCCTAGTGGTTGTCTCCACCACTCTGTCATACATATGCCTTGACACACCTTCCAGAAGTATATGTTCCATGATGTTACCAGGCCCAGAAGTTAGACTGACTTCCTCTGACTGTAGTAAAATGTTGGTGTCTGATCGTGTCTTCTTCTTTTAATACAGCATTCTTCTGATTGTGACCATAAAGAAATCTTTCCTTTCTTTACAGTATCTACTGTCCTTTCACAATTACTACTTATCTCTAATGGCCTTTCCGTTGTAGTGTGTGTATTATTTTGCCACTTCTTCATTTGTTTTCAGCTTAACTTTAAGATCAATGAACTTGTCAATCTGACAGACCATCAGTTCTTTGCGTAATTAATAAAGCCTTTTCTTTTAAACTCAAGCCCAAAAGAGCATTCAGCAAATTCTTCCTGAAATGAAAATCCTGTTCTGCAAAAAGAGACAAATCTTTAGCTGTTTCTTTAGGTTGCTTTTGTGTATATCTGTGCCACTCATGTTTACAAGAAAACTAGATTTTCATCTTTGCATATCCTGACTTTTTCTGAAGTTAATCACCTTTTAAATTGAAACACTCCTGTCTAGCACTAACAGATTAAATAGTATATAACAGAAAAAACTTTTCTGTGCTATATATAAAAACATATTAAAAAAATCTATAATAAAAATATATACATAGAGAGAGGTTGCTGCTATATTTCTGAACCATTCTGTAGGAGTAAATCAAGTGAGAGAAGTACTAGTATAATGTGGGGAAGGAAAAGGGTACAAATCTTTACACTTGCTTTGCGTTCTGTTTATAGTCATCAATATTAAAATCAAGAATATACAAAATTTACATTACTTTGAACAATACTCATGAAATGTCACTCCTTTATCATGAGAGTTACAAGCGAAATTAACAATTTACTCACCTATAAAACTTTCTAGATTCTTCCAAGCTGTCAGCCGTTCTCCCTTTATTCTTATTTTGCTTTGTGCTGTGGTGCTCGTCCCTCCTGAACATGCCATTGCAGAAACATTATTGTGGAAAGGAGTCAGTCATTTTGAAATCTGAAGAAGGTGGGTGGTTAGTGGGATAGGTGGGGAAAATCTAACTGTAGCTCCATGGTTCATGCCAAAACAAGGTTTCATTGATTTCAGTGGTCACTTCACTCCTCTAACTCATTGACTTCAGTCAGTTTTGCTTCACTAAGGATTTTGTGATCACAATCTTCATTTGGACAAAATGGATCCATTTTTCAAATTGTTACTGTATGCTTGGGAAGGTCAAAGCTGTATTTTTTGTAAGCTAAAATGAAAAAGACTTGAGCTGTGAGGAAGAAAGTGAAGATGAGAACAAGAAAGACAGAAGATGAGAAGTGAAGCAGAAAGGGTACAACAATACTTCATTTTCCCTTTGAGTTCCTGGGAAGATTGTATCAGCAATATACTTACTTCATTTCCATGTGTTACTACCCCCAGATATTTACTGTTTTGGAGACAGTAGAAGAAGATAACGGTTTTATTTTGCTGCTTCACCAATTCTACTAATTTTTTTTTTTTTCATGATTAAACTTTGTCATTACCCATCTTAGACCTGAAAGTGTGACCCACAAAGCTCCAAAATTTTTATTCTTATCTCAGAACTTTTGAAGAGTTGTTTGACAGGTACATTTCTGTTAGCGGTTGCTGAGTATGGCAGCCAGACAGTGACAAGGCTGCCACAGCATTATACCACCAGGTTGAGAGGGAAAGCTGGTGAGGTGGAGCATGTAATTCCAGTAACTCATACACGAATACACATATACAGTATGTATATATGCACATAAATGCAGCAGGCCACGTAGATCCACATAGGCAGAAACCACAGCATTCTCAAGAGACCTGTGTAAGCCTAAGACATTCTAAAAAGTCTCCTCCTAAAAGCAAGGATTTACAACCTCATCCTTGCCGCTGGTACAGAGCCCCTCAGATACATGTGCACACACGCATGAATGTGAAGCCCCTGTGTCGTGGTTTGAGCCCAGCCGGTAACTCAGAACCACACAGCCGCTCGCTCACTACCCCCTTCTTCCTCCCCCCGCTCCCGGGGGGATGGGGAGGAGAATCGAAAGAATGTAACTCCCACGGGTTGAGATAAGAGTAGTCCCGCAATTAAGGTATAATACAAAACCACTACTGCTACCACCAAAGGTAATAAGGATTAGTGAAATAACAAGGGGAGAGGATACAATTGCTCACCACCCGCTGACCGATACCCAGCCCGACCTGAGCAGTGATCTGGGCCTTCCGGGTAACTCCCTCCGGTTTATATACTGGGCATGACGTGCTGTGATATGGAATACCCCTTTGGCCAGTTTGAGTCAGGTGTCCTGTCTCTGCTTCCTCCTGGCTTTCCCTCCTCCCTGGCAAAGCATGGGACTGAGAAAGTCCTTGGTTGGAATAAACATTACTTAGCAACAACTAAAAACATCAGTGTTATCAGCGTTGTTCCCAGGCTGAAAGTTAAAAAAACCACAGCACTGCACCAGCTACTAAGAAGGAGAAAAATGACTGCTATAGCTGAACCCAGGACAGTATCCACCCCTTATTCCATACCATTCACGTCATGCTCAGATCTCACATCTCTCAACACACCATCGTCCCTGTCCCATATATGCACATATATATACACCCACACCCACACACAGAGAAAGATATCATTCCCTAGTCCATGGACCAATCCCTGTAAAATTGCTGAACTCATCCAGTCCATGATGTCAGGCTCCATCTCTTGTAATAGTCTTTCAGGGCAGGAGGGACGGTATGTAGTGTTGGATTGTTGCCTGCTGATAATACCGCCAAACTCGTCTGGTCACTGCTGAGCTCATCTGGTTTCCTCAAAATTCATTCTTTGTTGAGGTGATGATCGGAGAGAAGTCAGGGTCAATTGCTGGCGACCTGAAGATATCTAGCTGGTGGGCTATAAAAGTGTTATAGAGCAGGCAACAGCATACAATTGAGTTCATTGGCTGTTTTCCCCCAAAATCAAATCCCCTTGAGGTACACATCGGACTTCCCCATCTTCCCGCATTACCCACCAAGTATATCCAGGTCCCTGAGCAAAAGCAACCCCACGAGTGGGTTTGCCTTTACCTGAAGCAGGAATAACCCAGACTGTCTTCCCCAACAAATTCTTTATGTGCACCACAGGAACTTTATCCCCCTCTACAGTACGTAAAAGTTCTGATTGGGCAGGGCCAGCCCTGTTGGCAGATCCCCTACTGTTGACCAACCAGGTGGCTTTTGGTAAATGTGTATCCCAGTGTTTGAAAGTCCCACCACCCATTGCTCTCAGTGTAGTTTTTAACAGCCCATTGTACCATTCGATTTTCCCAGAGGCTGGTGCATGGTAGGGGATGTGATATACCCACTCAATGCCATGCTCTTTGGCCCAAGTGTCTATGAGGTTGTTCCAGAAATGAGTCCCATTGTCTGACTCAATTCTCTCTGGGGTGCCGTGTTGCCACAAGACTTGTTTCTCAAGGCCCAGGATAGTGTTCTGGGTAGCGGTGTGGGACACAGCATATGTTTCCAGCCAGCCGGTGGTTGCTTCCACCATGGTAAGCACATGGCGCTTGCCTTGGCGGGTTGGTGGGAGTGTGATATAGTCAATCTGCCAGGCCTCCCCATACTTGTACTTCAGCCATCGTCCTCCATACCAGAGAGGCTTTAACCGCTTGGCTTGCTTAATTGCAGCACATGTTTCACATTCGTGAATAACCTGGGCAATAGTGTCCATCGTTAAGTCCACCCCTCGATCACGAGCCCATCTATATGTTGCATCTCTGCCTTGATGGCCTGAGGTGTCATGGGCCCACCAGGCTAAAAATAATTCACCCTTATGTTGCCAATCCAAGTCCATCTGAGCCACTTTAATCTTAGCAGCTTTATCCACTTGCTGGTTGTTCTGGTGTTCCTCAGTGGCCCGACTCTTGGGTACATGAGCATCTACGTGGCGTACCTTCACCACCAGGTTCTGCACCCGAGCAGCGATATCTTGCCACAATGCAGCAGCCCAGATGGGTTTACTTCTGCGTTGTCAGTTGCTCTGCTTCCATTGCTGCAACCACCCCCACAGGGTATTTGCCACCATCCATGAGTCAGTATAGAGATAAAGTACTGGCCATTTTTCTCGTTCAGCAATGTCCAAGGCCAGCTGGATGGCTTTCACCTCTGCAAACTGACTCAATTCACCCTCTCCTTCAGCAGTTTCTGCAACTTGTTGCAGGGGACTCCACACAGCTGCCTTCCATCTCCGATGCTTTCCCACAATACGGCAGGACCCATCAGTAAACAAGGCATATTGCTTTTCACTCTCTGACAGTTCATTATATGGTGGGGCCTCTTCAGCACGCGTCACCTCCTCTTCTGGTGACATCCCAAAATCTTTGCCCTCTGGCCAGTCCATGATGACTTCTAGAATTCCTGGACGACTGGGATTTCCTATTCGAGCTCGTTGTGTAATTACTGCGGCCCACTTACTCCGTGTAGCATCAGTTGCATGATGTGTAGAGGAGACCCTGCCTTTGAACATCCAGCCCAGCATGGGCAACCGGGGTGCCAGGAGGAGCTGTGCTTCAGTTCCGATCACTTCTGAGGCAGTTCGAACCCCTTCGTAGGCTGCCAGTATCTCTTTTTCAGTGGGAGTATAGCTGGCCTCGGATCCTTTATATCCCCGACTCCAAAAGCCAAGGGGTCGACCTCGAGTCTCCCCTGGAGCTTTCTGCCAGAGGCTCCAGGTAGGACCATTCTCCCCAGCTGCGGTATAGAGCACATTTTTCACATCTGGCCCGGCCCGGACTGGTCCAAGGGCTACTGCATGAACTATTTCTCGTTTAATTTGTTCAAAGGCTTGTTGTTGCTCAGGGCCCCATTTGAAATCATTCTTCTTCCGGGTCGCGTGGTAGAGAGGGCTTACAATCAGACTGTAATTTGGGATGTGCATTCTCCAGAACCCCACAACACCTAAGAAAGCTTGTGTTTCTTTCTTGTTAGTTGGTGGAGACACTGCTGTTATCTTGTTGATCACGTCTGTGGGGATCTGGCGACGTCCATCTTGCCATTTTATTCCCAAAAATTGAATCTCCTGTGCAGGTCCCTTGACCTTACTCCGTTTTATGGCAAAACCCGCCTTCAGCAGGATTTGGATTAATTTCCTCCCTTTCTCAAAAACTTCTTCTGCTGTATCACCCCACACGATGATGTCATCAATGTATTGGAGGTGTTCTGGAGCTTGCCCCTGTTCCAGTGTAGTCTGGATCAATCCATGGCAGATGGTAAGGCTGTGTTTCCACCCCTGGGGCAGTAGGTTCCAAGTGTACTGGACGCCCCTCCAAGTGAAAGCAAACTGTGGCCTGCATTCTGCTGCCAAAGGGATTGAGAAAAATGCATTGGCAATGTCAATTGTGGCATACCACTTGGCTGCTTTTGACTCCAGTTCATATTGAAGTTCTAGCATGTCCGGTACGGCAGCACTCAATGGTGGTGTGACTTCGTTCAGGCCATGATAGTCTACTGTTAGTCTCCACTCTCCATTAGACTTTTGCACTGGCCATATGGGGCTATTAAAGGGTGAGCGGGTCCTGCTGATCACTCCTTGGCTCTCCAGTCTACGGATCAGCTTATGGATGGGAATCAAAGAGTCTCGGTTGGTGCAATATTGCCGCCGGTGCACCGTTGTGGTCGCAATTGGCACTTGTTGTTCTTCGACATTCAGCAACTCCACAACAGAAGGATCCTCTGAGAGAGCGGGTAAGGTGGACAGCTGCTTAATTTCCTCTGTCTCCAAGGCAGCGATACCGAAAGCCCACCTATACCCTTTTGGGTCTTTGAAGTACCCTCTCCTGAGATAGTCTATGCCAAGGATGCATGGAGCCCCTGGACCAGTCACAATGGGGTGCTTTTGCCACTTCCTCCCGGTCAGGCTGATTTCAGCTTCCAGCATGGTTAACACTTGGAATCCTCCTGTCACTCCAGAAATAGAAATGGGTTTCACCCCTTGATACCTTGATGGCATCAGAGTACACTGTGCACCGGTATCTACTAGAGCCTTATACTTCTGTGGGACTGATGTGCCAGGCCATCTGATCCACACAGTCCAGTAAACCCGATTATCCCTCTCCTCCACCTGGCTGGAGGCAGGGCCCCTCTAATAGTGATCATAAAATTCTCCACTTCTGTCTTGTAGAAAGGGATTAGTATTCCTTAGCACAGGAGCTGGAGTAAAATCAGCTCTTTCGCTCCATCTGGGAAACTGCTCACCAGAGACTGGAGCAGCAGCTTTCCTGGGAGGATCATCCTTGACCATTGTTCTCCTCTTCAGTTCACGCACCCGTTGCTCCAGAGCTGAAGTAGGTTTTCCATCCCACTTTCTCATGTCTTCTCCGTGATCCCGCAGGTAAAACCATAGGGTGGCCCGTGGCGTGTACCTCCTATATTTTCTTTCTCGAGCAGTAGGGCGCCTTCTGTTAATAGCTGAGACATGGGTTGGTACGCGTGGGGAGCTGGATAGATCAGATAAATCGTCTCTCAATTGTTTGAATTCCTAGGACAGTTTTTCCACAGCTGAAATGATGGGAGGGGTGAGATTGTCTTCGAACTCTCGGAGTTGACGTATCAGGTAATCCACTGTTGGTGATATTCCATCATTCCAGGTCATTGATGCCAATGTGTGGGCATATGATGATGGCGCACTCCGTGTAAGTTTCCGCCACATGGGTCGTGTACATTCAACTTCATCTGGATCTACGAATGTGTTCCTGGCATCCAGCCTATGATAGACCATCTCTATAATGGCTGATTCCCTCAGGGACTGGATGCCTTTCTCTATCGTGGTCCAGTTGTCTGAGCGACTTGTAATATCGTCTTTGTAGGGAAACCTTTCCTTTACAGCTGCCAGGAGCCGCCTCCAAAGACTGAGGGCTCGCTTCTCTCTTGCAATCGCTTTGTCAATTCCTCCTTCCTTAGCAAGTGATCCCAGCTGCTTGGCTTCCCTACCTTCTAGTTTGTGACCGTCGGCCCCATTGTCCCAGCATCGGAGCAACCAGGTGACAGTGTGCTCCCCTGGAAGACGGGTGAAATCTTTTCGCATATTCCGCAGCTCGGTTGAGGTCTGGGGTCGAGAAGTGACCTCTTCTTCTTCTTCCTCTTCCTCTGACCCACGTAGTAGTAACTCTTGTTCAGATGCTGTTCTATGTAGTAATGGCATTGGGTCTTCATCTTTCTTCGCTTCGCGGGTTGCTCTTTGAGCCTCTCGTTTACTTTTGCTTACAGAGGCAACAGACATTGTCACAAACTGGCCATCTGGTTTAGCTGCAGTGTTTGTCACTGTGGTTGGAGTGGCTGCAGTGTCTGCCACTAGGATTGGAGTGGTTGCAATGTCTATTGCTGGGGTTGGTGCAGCTGTTGTGCTTGGGAGTTGAGTAACACCAACAGCTGTATTGTTTATTGCTGTCGAGGTTTGAGTAGCTACTCTACTTGTCACTGGGGCTGGTGTAGCTGTGGTGCTTGGAGTAGCTATATTGTCTGTTGCTGTCGGGGTTTGAGTAGCTACTGTGCTTGTAGTTGGCATAGCTGCATTGTCTGTTGCTTTGCCATCAGATCCAGAGACATTTTTTTCCCTTTGAAGGTGCTGGATAGTTGTGAGCAGGGCTCTGTAGGCGTAGGCCAAGCCCCAGCACGTTGCCATGATTTGTCCCTCTCTGGTATAATCAGGACGACAGCTCACCTTGTTTAAGTGTTTTACTAGTTTTTCTGGATGTTGCACTTGTTCAGTGGTGAAGTTCCAAAGCACTGAAGGGGCCCACTGGCCTAGATGCTCGCCCATACTATCCCACACACCCTGCCACTCATGACTTTCCAGCCTCAGGGAAAATCTCTTGGTCCTCCTATATCGTCGTCTAACCCTAGACCATATTCGAACCCGATACTGCTTAACTTTCAAGATTAAATGAATTAGGATGTTCCCAGGACAGGATGGCCGTGTGTAAAACACACTCTGTATGTTTGCCAACATGCTAATCCCCAGCACAATCAGCAGGCAGGTTTCAAGGGTATTCAAAGGCCATCTAAAACCTTCAGAACTCTCAACTGCTGTTGCAAATAGGCTGGTGGGGGAACGGGGGGTGAAAGAGAATGCTTCCTTCGTAAGTTTACCCCCCGAGGAGAAAAAAAAAGATATGCAGTTGCTAAAATATTTCATTATATACCTCCCAATGTATAGAGGTGATGGCCACGCTGGAAGCACAAAGTTTCATGATCAATGAGTCTATTGTATGACAAGTCATTACCATGAAGTACAGTGAAACAAGAACCTTAGCCCAGGCCCCCCAGCCGGTAAACACTAAAACAGCAAATAGTGGCTGTAAGTAAGGTACAACATGCTGAAACTCTGAGATCAAGCGCAACAAGTCTGAGAGCCAAATAATCACCATTGTGACGAGTAGTAACAATGAATGCTTATCACAAATATGATTAAACACACTCTGGTCAGATCTGTCATTTTCTCAAACCTTCGTGCCCCACGTTGGGCGCCAAAAAGAACTGTCGTGGTTTGAGCCCAGCCGGTAACTCAGAACCACACAGCCGCTCGCTCACTACCCCCCTTCTTCCTCCCCCCGCTCCCGGAGAGATGGGGAGGAGAATCGGAAGAATGTAACTCCCACGGGTTGAGATAAGAACAGTCCCGCAACTAAGGTATAATACAAACCACTACTGCTACCACCAATGATAATAATGATTAGTGAAATAACAAGGGGAGAGGATACAATTGCTCACCACCCGCCGACCGATACCCAGCCCGATCCGAGCAGTGATCTGGGCCTTCCGGGTAACTCCCCCCGGTTTATATACTGGGCATGACGTGCTGTGATATGGAATACCCCTTTGGCCAGTTTGAGTCAGGTGTCCTGTCTCTGCTTCCTCCTGGCTTCCCCTCCTCCCTGGCAAAGCATGAGACTGAGAAAGTCCTTGGTTGGAATAAACATTACTTAGCAACAACTAAAAACATCGGTGTTATCAGCGTTGTTCCCAGGCTGAAAGTTAAAAAATCCACAGCACTGCACCAGCTACTAAGAAGGAGAAAAATGACTGCTATAGCTGAACCCAGGACACCCTGGCAGCAGTGCTTAGACACACAGTCTGTTCAGTAACTTCCCCCAGATCCTCCTATCTCTCTCTCTCACATACACATGCACGCACACCCACCACATCCCCACACCAACAGGTCTTTCAGTTGACCTCTGTTCCCATGGTCCTTCCAGTGTTAGGCTTGGACCCCTGGGAGCCAACCCCTCCAGATGCCTCATCCTCAGAGGCACCCACACCCCAGTCCTGGGCCTCTCGCCCCGCTCCCCATCTGGTCAGGCTGCACATTCACTGGTTATCACACACTGCCTCAAACCACCCTACAACCACCCGTCCTGCCTCTGGTTCCTCCCCTGCACATCCCAAAATAATCCCACAGTAATCCTTGTGCCACCCCTTCCACCCCATGAAGTGTCCTGCACACCCAGGCGATGACCCTTCACTTTGTGATGAGACCCAGAGAGCCCCCACAGACACATAGTGCTGGGTGTTCCCAAGCCCCTGGGGCAGAGGCTCCCTGGGACACCCTGGGGAGGGTCCAGGTGGGCTCTGGGGGTTCTGGTTGGGGTATTGACACACACCACCCCCACCATGGTACCTCTGAAGTCCTTCATGGGAGTGGTGGCATTATGTTCCTCTCTGGCCCCTGTGCTTCTTGTGTGGAATAAGGTTTGGGTTTTTTATCACATAACCTAAAAATCTCTAGTTAATATCTTATGTGTAGAGTTAGAGATGTTAAGGATAAAAAGAACCTGGTTTAAATTCCTAGGAAGGAAATATCTCTGCTGAACAATGCTTTGCAGTACTTGAATTTAATCAGGTACACTGGGATCATATATGGCACGGCTTTCATCACATCCTTTAAGAAATCATTTTGCTTTCTATTATTTTTAATTTCTCCATGATTCTATGAATATAATTTAACTTTTTTTTTGTGTGTGTGTGTGTTTCATTTCTTGGGCAATGTCCTTTTATTCCATCATCCTCCTAAAAATCCAACTCTCATAATATCTTTTATTTTTCAGTTCCTCCACTTACATGAACTCTATTAGTTTATTCTAAGAGCAATTTTGCATGGAATTTAATCTCTGCTATTATATGTTTTAGTAATGACAAATAATATATTCTCTTCTGTGGAATTTTGGATAATTTTACCTGAAATAAAGTTATTGAATGGATACAATTAATCCACTTTTGCTTCCTTGGAAAAAATCTGTTCTGACAACATATGCACCTTGATGTAAATATGTAAAAATATTTTTATTTTATTTAAATGTAAAAATATTGTCCTTGAAAAACAGTGACTTCTTCACGTTCTCCTTTTTCTTCAGCAGCAGAAAATCTCTAGCTGGACTTCATTTACCAGGTTGTGTGAATCTGTGTACAGTGTCCTCTTAATAATAATCACCAAGGCTCTGAACTTTAAGGTACTTTATGCCTCTTTCCTGTACACTAAGTATATATTTTTGATTTGCTAAATAGCAGTAATTACACCTTTCAAATCATCTACCAGATCATGATAACTCCCTTAGCAGTGGAGTTATAAAGACACATAGGCACAAAAATAACAAATAAAGTCCACTGCAGAGTTCCTCTCTGTAAGTGATATATATACGCACCTCAGAATCAACAAGTTACAACTTAACTCCTTTTTAGATTTGTTGTTGTTGTTATAATGTACATTTTTTACAGCTGCAGTTTAACAACACTAATAAATGAAGCTGGAGGACCTTTTTCTGTTTACCTCCCTGGGATTTCAGTAGCATTCTGAAAAAAACCCTAACTGAGGTTCCTCCTGATTGAGGACACTAAACCAGTCAGTCCTAATCCCATGTTACCAATACAGAAGATGAAACTACTACAGAAGATGAAGCCACTTGTGGCCAATGAAGGTTCTGGCTAAGGTTCAGAAATACCTACCCCCAGCATTTCCCACCTCCACATCCCAGCTGAATAACTCTATGAGGAGATTTCATCCTTTATTTGACTTGATGAATCTAAGTAGGCCTTCTTTGAGTCTATGATTACACCTTGGGTTTTTTTCTGGTGCTTTTCAAACAACCAGCAAGGTCTCTCTAAATGCTGAGATCTCAGTCTACTGCAAAGAAAATCTGCTAGGCTCAAGACACTCTCCAAGGAGATTATGCAGATGTTTGCAAACAGAGTTATCTTGAATCTGCTTCCTAGTGGCACAGCTCATTTTAGTGATGTTGCTAACCGTAAAATGTATTATGTTGACTGCCTGATAACAACTCTCATGATAGTAACTGTGTATTATCTACCCATAACCAGGGCACAATATTCAATTGCCAAGACAAAACTTTTTCAAGATTTACTAAAGCTTACTGTTTGCCTTCAGATCATCTAGATAATCTCTGAAATATCTTGTTCTTAATTTTATTTTTAGCAGCAGCTTTTGAAAATATTGGACAGTACATCAATGAGCTATTTTAGGAAGTTGTGCCTGAATTTATTGCCAAGAAGGTGACTTTGGTACATGTGCATGACAGCTGCTCAAGAAAAACATAGTCATTTTTAATTTTTGTAGGATTCCATTGGAAGATCTGAGTTGTCAAAATATCAGATAGTCCTTTAATTTTCCTTTTCAAGTTTATGAACCTTTTGTGTAAATGCAGTCTCTTCAGTCAACTCAAACCTTTTATGATATTTAATGACAACTCATTTTTTCTGTTCAGTGCAATTAAAGCTACCTGAGACAGACAGATGGGAATTCCTATTCACATAACAGTATCTAGCCACAGTACTTTCACACCACATTTTAACTGTTATCCATATTGAGTCCAAAGCTTGAAGTATCCCAAACAGCAAGATCATCATCCTGGGACTGCCTTAGCTGAATGAAGTTGTGACATTTTTGTGGCTCTGGGACATCACTCTTCCTGTTTTGTTGTTATTGTTTCAAATTCAGAGAAAATAACAATTTTGCCTGGCATACACCTTCTCTGTTGTTGTTTTGGGTAGGTTTGGGTCTTTTATAATTTTTTATTATTTTACATCCTCTCATCAGTTTGGACTGAAGACTTCACACTTGTACAGAATTTTTATCAGTTAAAACTAAGATAATGTGAAGCTTCTACGTTTTTGTGTGGGTGATTGAACTTTTAGTCCATAGTGGATAAATTCAGGTTTCACTGCTATGCAATGGCCTCAGTTATGTAAAATATAATTTCTCTAATTGTTTATTATGAAATGTGTTTATAGGTGAGATTTATGTCTATACGTAGACAGATACTTAGATAGTTATCTATAAGTAATCCTTCCTATTCGGTAATCTAGGACACTCAACCATAAATCGACAGTTAGAACATTATACTTCATTGAAGAAATTACTGCACTCAAAAATT
The DNA here is from genome assembly GCF_004027225.2 of Strigops habroptila. Taxonomy (NCBI): domain Eukaryota; kingdom Metazoa; phylum Chordata; class Aves; order Psittaciformes; family Psittacidae; genus Strigops; species Strigops habroptila. The sequence goes on from NC_044302.2 coordinate 70,107,250, forward strand.
TGGTTGGCCTTTCCTTGCATATTCTGCCTACACATTGCACAGCAACACAAGGGAAAGGGGAATTAGTCATTTAATATTTTTGAGGGAAGCTTTAAATTGAAAGTTCATAATTAAACATCTAGACATATTTTGCATTCCTACCCAAAACATTCAAGGATATCAATAGAGGATTAGCAGAACTTGTGTAGATAAACTTCAGCACAGTTTCCCAAATAGCTGTTTTTTGCACAGGTGTTAAGTTTTGTCAACACTGTCCAGAAAATGTGTTTGGATTTCAGTCCTGCAGTGTGTGAACACACTGGCTCTGTTACAGTAAAAGAGGAAAACACATGCTTCAAATTAGGGTGCAGATAAATACTTTTCAAAGCTGCAGAATGAGAGATGGGTATTTTTTGATCTATATGCATGGAGCAAAGAATTATTATCTAATATATTGCATATAGCAGCATCTGAGGAAAGGAAGGGAGGAGAAGAGGAAGGGGAAGAGGAAGGAGAAGAGGAAGGGAAGGGCAAGGAAAAGGGGAAGGGGAGGGATACGGGAAGGGAAAGAGTAAGGGAAGGGAAACAAGAAAAGGAAGGGAAGGGAAAGGGAGGGAAGGGGAGGAGAGGAGAAGAGAGGAAAGGAGAGGAGAGGACAGGATGGGAGGGGCAAGGGGGAAGAGGGCAGGGGAGGGCAGGGCCGGTAAGCCGGGGGGGGGGGGAAAGGAGGGATGGGGAGGAGAGAAAAATGTCTGATTATTTCCAGTATAAGTAGTGTTTATGTTTCTGCAAATTTAAAAGAGTGAAAATCTACTGCAAGATTTTATATGACAAAGCCCAAAACCCTGTGATTCTTTGGATAATAATCTTACCATTTTTGTACCTGACATTCATAAAAATTACACAAATGTGAAGAAGAATAATAGCCTAATTCAAGCATCTGGCAATGGTTAGCATGGATAGAAAATTTTAAAATATAGCTCAGGGTTTTTTAATCCAAAGGCACTGGCTGCCACATCTTTCCCCTCCCCAAAGGATAACAATTAGTTTGAAGAATAAAGTTTACCTTTATAAACGTCACTTGTAAGAACCATAAAAATAGTGAGGTACAATCTGAAGTTTATAAATTATTATATTAGAATTTTGTATTATTATAAAGATCATATAAAGATTATATTTTCCCTGAATGATCTCTAGAGGTGCCTTCCAGCTTCTGCAATTTCATGATTCTGTGAATTTGCATAGTTAGCTAGAGTCTTGTTTCCATGTTCACCAGCTTTTCTTTATAAAGTACGCCCTTTATTCCCTCACTCACAGTGTCCCTGCTCCTTTTGCCACTACCATGTCAAGGCCAACCTCCATCATCCTTCTGTATTCCAGCCAGGTGGCTTTCTCTTTATCCTCATGTGGCCAGAAGCCAAGAAAAAGACTTTAGGAATTTCTTAGGAGAGTGATTTGAATACCTGCATTCCTGCACCTGGTGTGTAGCTCCTCCTGTCTGGCAAAATTAGAACTCGGGATAGAAGTTCACTTAATTATTTACAGTGAGGAATGCTTAGTCATGTGGCAGAAATGGTGCTCATACATTGGATCTGGAAGCCGGTAAGATGTGTTCGTGGTAGATTTTTTTTTTTAATTTATTTTTTAAGAATTGAACTGTGCAGCCATGACAGATTTCTAATGGGTATTTGCAAACAGAACATTCAGAGTCTTATAATTTACAAATGTCAACAGATTTTTCATAGAGGGGAGCTCTATGGCAACCTCCTCTCCATATGTCAAATTTCAAGTCTTAATCCTAATGCTGTTTAAGTTTATTAACTAAATGTTAGGAATAATGTAGAGAAAGCAAGACTGCTCTAAAATCCTTCTCTAAAAAGAGATTTTATTGACTACATAGACTTTTCTGTAAGGCTGGTACCTGGCAATTAATAGTTTAATATAACTAATTAAAGCATGGCACAATTCTAACCTAGTGAAAACAGCTTCCAAACAAAGAAAGATTGGAAATTCTTCAGCTGTGCTAGCAGGGTACACATATGAGACAAATAGAATATAAAGGAAATAGAGAAAACAGAATATAAAGGAAATATAGAAGATAATTAGGAGATACATCCCAAAAACTTTTTTAGAAAGATCTTCGAACACACACTTATTTTGAACAGATGGTTATGTCAGAAGAGATTTTAGCAAGTTAAAAGCATTAAAAAATTAAGATTATGACAAAATGCTTACTTCAAGTAGATTTCAACTGGACAACACAGAAGTCTAAAAGTAACATCTTTCTGAACATTTCAAACCAAACCTTTAATACATGACTAAAACCAACTTGCCAACTTGCCAAGCACACAGATTTACTGTTTGTTCTGTTTTAGCAAGTCTGAGAAAAAAAGCATTGAATATCATAATTTAATATGTGAACATGTCATAATTCAGATTTTTACATTGCAATAGATATACCTCAGCACTCCAGTATTCCTCAGTCTTCCATGAAAGAAAGTTTTTGTACAAAAGAAAATTATAAAAAATTACAACAGGAACTCCACATTTAGCACATTTGCACATTTAAAGAGCCTAATTTAAATTACATTAAAAATACTTTGATGAGTAAGAATACTGTTGGGTAGCCCAACTGAAATGTTCTATTTGGCTGGTTCATTTGGATGACCTTTCCATTATTAAGACACCCTTGATAGAAACATCTGTAAAATGACCTAAAATGCTTTTGCAAGTCATATCATTTTGCTGCTTATTCGTGTGCAACAGGCTGACATGTCCATGAATTTAAATAAGCACAAAAATGTACCATACGGGATATTGTTTTGTTTCATACACTTATTATATGGTGTGTTATCTCATCTGCCTGTTGTGTTATGTTTGTTTTATAGAACACAAAGTAGGTCCTGGTTGGAGTGTGGGGAGAACATACTTTATGTAAACATCACTCATTTAATAACAGTCTTCTTTCATTTCATGACATGAGTATGATTCTACTACACTGCTGTTTTCAACACTGTACAGTAACTTGTTTTATGATAAATCTACAAAAATACAAACTTAAAAAGGCCTTCCTTAATTTCGATAATGCCTTAAAGTAGCACGGAAATTACAAGAAAGCATTATACATGCAATTCAGAAAAAGAAAATAAAGCTAAAAGATATTCCAAACCCCAAAACTGTATGTTTCAGAATCACACTTTGCCCATTAAATAAAATAAATCTTACTGTTTCTAGTCTCTGCTTAATCACTGTAATTACAATTCTGTTTTCACTAACTGTGATTTACTTAGTATGCTTTGATTTATGGCACTACAAATTTGTTTAGTTAATGGAATACTTTAATTTACCATGCATGATAGAATGCAGCATAAAATTACTTTGAATATCTGTATTATATTATATTATATTATATTATATTATATTATATTATATTATAATTATATCACCGTTGAGCACTAGACAAACTACGAAATAAGAAGAAAATTAGTTGTGTAAGCAGTTTACTTTCAGGTACCCCTACCCTAGTACATTGAAGATCTTACAGCATATATGCCAAAAGGAAGAATATGTTTTATGATGTATCTTAACATATTCTTCTGCTTAGAGTCTTTTACAAGGACTATACATCACTGGGAAAAATGCTGCACTGCAGAACTTAAGCTGCTCATAAACTTGCAATCCATAGTCCCAGTTCTGTAGATTTCCATGATTAGCCAATGGAGCTATTCTTAATAATTCATAGTAACTAAATTTATTAAATACATGTAACAGGACTAGAGATCTTAGTATATCAGCTTTGAAAGTCTCATTCAGACAAACCAGGTGATGCAGAGGTGTTTAGGCAAAGAGTGATGTAAAAAAAAATTCCATTTTGTTGCCTGAAAAGCAGCAGATATACAACAGGACAAACATGTTTACATGTTTCCTGCCTCCCTACTCTGCTCTCATGAGGCCCCACTTGGAGTACTGTGTGCAGTTCTGGTGTCCTCAACATAAAAAGGACATGGAGCTGTTGGAGCAAGTCCAGAGGAGGGCCACGAGGATGACAAGGGGGCTGGAGCACCTCCCATATGAAGACAGGCTAAGAAAGTTGGGGCTGTTCAGCCTGGGGAAGAAAAGGCTGCGTGGAGACCTCAGAGCAGCCTTCCAGTGTCTGAAGGGGGCCTACAAGGATGCTGGAGAGGGACTCTTCATCAGGGACTGTAGTGATAGGACAAGAGGTAATGGCTTTAAACTTAAAGAGGGGAAGTTCAGGTTAGATATAAAGAGGAAGTTCTTTACTGTGAGTGTGGTGTGGCACTGGAACAGGTTGCCCAAAGAACTGGTAAATGCTCCATCCCTGGCAGTGTCCAAGGCCAGGTTGAATGGAGTCTTGGGTGACACGGGTTAGTGCGAGTTGCCCCTGCCCATGGCGGGGAGGTTGGAACTAAGTGACCTTAAGGTCCTTTCCAACCCTAAGTATTCTATGATTCTATAACTCCAAAGGAGAAGGACTATGATCACTTCTTCTGTTGGGTATTTTTAAACTGTGTTTGTATAGCATTACCCTATTGAAATCAGAGAGCAGATGCCACCACAATAATAATAACAACTTTTAAAAGATATTAAAAGAGGAAGTCTTCTGAATTAAGCTGTTGTGTAATGTCTGGGCTTCAAGGTCACTGTTGTTCCAGTTACATCAACTGTGAAGAAAAGACATATTTCAAAACACTCAGTGTTCGTATTTCTAAATTTCACATTGACAGATTCCTTTCTAGATTTCAAAGTATTTTATAAAATATTTTATATATGTGTGTATGTGCATGCAACTAAAGTATATATATTATATGTATGTGTATGTATATTAAATGCAAATATATAACACATATACAATATATATTTGAATGTTTTATTTCCTTGAAATCAATAGTACATAATATCTATAATTTTAGGATTTGTTCTGCACATTTTAATAATTTCTTCAAGCAAAACTCAATTTACCAAAATAAATTCACATTTTATACCAGAGGCAGTAACTAAAGCATTCTCAACTAATGGTCCTGCAACATATTTCTCAGTGATTTTCAAAGGAGTTTTCATTCCTAACTTAGATTCTTGAGATTATCTTTAACACACTTACCTAAAATAACTGTTGTGACGAAACTTTCTTAAGGTTTGATGTTGTTTTATCATCATCTTGAGGCTATGACTCCATGGATTTGGACAAATGCAGCATAATGTGCCTATCTCTCCTGCAACGAAATTCATGTTTTGCCTTCTCTTTATGCATATTTTTTAGTCTTGTATTGTGGCCAGTAGTATGTGATAAACAGAATTGCTGTCCTAAGACTTTACAATAAAACACCAGCTGATATCTTTTTCTTCCTACTGGGTGGCCTGCTTAAAATATTGGCCCTGCCAATTTGTGCATGTGGACTAGCTAGCAGAAACAGGCCTACACAAGCTGCACTGAAAACTTCCTTAGGTTATTTGCTGTCATTATTTAGAAAAGGATTAGCAATTTTTAAAGTCAAAAATTGCAGAAATGAGAATATCTCCACAAAGAAACAACTGAATTATTGTGAAATCATGTAACTTGTCACCAAAAAAAAAAAAAAAAAAAAAGAGAAAAAATTCTTACTGATGGTAGACCATTCATCTATTATTTCTAGTGGTTAATATGGGAGTTGTGCTTGTAAAAAAGGCATGCAAACCAGCCTTTAAAGTCATTAAAGTAATCTATATCTGATGAGAAATGTGAAATATGTTTTCTGCTTTTTTGTTTGTATATATGAATATTAATTTCTCTAATTTTCTTCTACCTCTTTTGTGCTCATCATAGTTTGACACCTCTTCAGAAAGCCAGAGCATCAATCAGTCTTCTTGCTTCATTGAGATCTACTGTACCTCTCTATTTTTTTTTACATTTTTATACAGCCGATGTAGAATATTCCCACCTTTAGCATTTTCCAAGTTCCTTGTCTAAAGCAGCACAGCAGTCCCAGTGCTTCTTCCCTTTGCAATACCTAACCTCATCTCAAAAGCACCATTTCTAGTAAATGGTAGTAAATTTAGCCACAAATTTTGTATCTATCTACTTCTGTGTAGAAGAAATTGACAGTCATAGTTATGCTCTACTTGCCTCACCTAAACAACTTTACTCAGATTCTTGCCAGAGCATAGTCACAGTCAAATTTCATTTCAGCTTTCATATTCTTTCCATTTTCTTAATTATAAGATTCTTTTTTATTGATGGGGTAGTCTGCTAAATTTTTTCAATCACCCTATCTGGAGGGTTCCAGTTGAGATTATAATTATTTCCCTACCAGCAGCAGTCTTTACAGATTAATAGCTACTTATGACTACACAGTTTGAACAGTTTGTAATGGTTTGAAATCTTGAAGATTAACAGTAACTATATGTAGCATATTAGGATATCATAGATTAATGTTGCTAGTAACTAGCAGCAGTTTTATTACAGACTAAAAGGCAACTTCACTGTTGCCATTCTTTTCAATGTCTTACAAATGATTTACATAGAAGTTGAGAACTAATCCGTTAAAACTTCCAAAGAAATAATAATTACAGAGCAGTGAATAGCTCTTCAGTTTCAGGTGGCTATTCTGCACTCGTAATTGTAAGAACCCATATGCAGCAGTAGAAACTAGGGATATGAATGGATATGAATAACAGATTTTGGAAAGCACCTTGATACATGAGCTCAAAACGTCACTTGAATAACAATTATTTATTACTCTAGCAGCACAGAACTGAACATACCTGAATAGCAGTGAGATTAAAGCATCAGCTACTGTTAAGCAATGGACACGTTAGTGAGCGGTTTATGACCACTGAAGCCACTAAGACATTCCTGTCTTACTTTCCCGCTGGTACTTACTAGTATTCCTCTGTTTTTCACCATGTAAAACAACAGTGACCTGTTGCGACTGCAATGTAAAATAGAAATAATGAAAATTACTACAGCATCAATAGAAAGATTATGACACAGATCTATACACAGTGTGTTACAAAAGTGATTTTGCACAGACAATAGTATAGATCTGATATACATCTTGAGTTTTACAGAAAAGATCAGGTTCCAATTATGACAATAAAATTGGCTAAATAATAACTTTCTTATAAAGACTCAGTAGCCCAGTCCAGTTAGAGGTACTTCACATACAACTAATGAAAATAAGATTGCCATACTAAAATTACATATAAAAGCAGAAAGTAAACTGGTTAAATGTGTGCCAAGTCCAAATATCTTGAAGCTGAAACTATAAAAAAAAATTGCTATCACTTTTTTTTTTGTTTGGTTTTTTTTTGTTTCATCATTGTTAGACAAAGAAAGGAGTATTTAAGAAAGGAAAGAAAAGCAAGCAAAGTATGGTTTGCTGACATTAAAAGGAATCTCTTTCTATGCACAAGCAAAGATAAAGTATTAGCAGCCTATCATGGTCACCTACTTGTCGTTTATGTCTCCTGACTCAGAAGTCTTCCTTTGGTAGGGAAAGGGCAACTGACATAACTTTTACAATGATGCAAGCTGACAACTAGTGCCTGAATCAATCCCACTATTGATTTCTATGGAATTAGGATCAGGACTTTTATTACTATGAGTGTCAGTGAAATTCAGTATCAGCTCATGTTTCACAGATGCTGATAGAAGAAAGCCCATTTTTGTATAAATTTCCATGTTCCTTAGAAACAAATTGTAATTACTTGTCTCTGGATTTGGAGACTTAACTCAGTCTCATTTTTGTGGCACACAGAGAAAACTGACTTACTATTCCCAAGGTTAGCCTAACACTAATTAAAGTGTCTCACTGTACTTTTATCTCTCGTCCTTGTTCTTTTGTGGATATTATGCTATTTTTAATATCCTGAGAATGAATAAATTCAAATGTCAAACCCCAGAAAATGAGTACGTGTCAGGACCCTTGAACATGTACAGCAGATTCTAAAATGTATGAACAAAGATCTTCCAATTATTTACATTTTACAGCACTGTCACTGCACAACATTGTATTAGAGAATTAGTGATGTCTGCTCTTAACAACTTCAGTGGTTACAAATCAGCTATATAAATTACACACTACCACTTTGGTATATCGCTTTTGGTGATATGTACAATTTAGTTGCTGTAATCAGATACATAATTTCTTCGTAACATGTTGAATGAGAGGGAGAGAGAGAAGTAGTAAGGGGGAGAATCAGGAGAGAAAACTGTGAGAACTCATTAACGCCACCTTCACAATGAAGGGAACATAGGAAAAAAAGGGATAAATCTATGCATTCATGTTGTTCTTCACAGCTGAAAATTGTGGCTATGAGACAGTGTGGGTCAACGTGATACTTAAAGTCAGCATGTCTTCCTACATCCATTACTTCCAACTAGAAAGGCAGAAAGCAGAAATGTGAAACGTGCAACCATTAGCATAACCAGTTTTGGAAGTGTGTTTTGCAAGTGTATGAATTCATTGTGATACTGGTTAATTTGCTCAGACTTCCAAAAAGGCTCAAACATTATTATGGGCTATGGTTATGCCAAGCGTACAAATGCTGTTAAGCTTTCTCCCCTCTGCTCCTACCAAAGCCTTCTTGCTTAGATTTTCTGTAGAGTGGAGCATAAAACATTACATTTTTAAAATATTTTAACTAGTTCAAGACACGAACATATCTTGATACTTTATTTAAAGTGGCAGAAAAATAGGGAAAGGCTTCTACATATGTGACTGACAAGCAATAAATTTCATAGGAAATTCAGTACCTGATTTTCAGACTAAATGGCAATTTATAGCTGCAACTGTTTTCTCTTAATAACCTGGTTAAAACTGATATTACTTTTGTATTTTTTCTCAAGTCAAACCCATATATTAGGACTGTAACAGTAAACAGGCTGAAACCTCTTCCTTTTTTTTCCTCTGTTTACACCATCATGCCCTATTTAAAATATTTTTCTTTTCCTTTCTCTTTATCACTTGCTTCTGAAGACTCTTTTCAATTTGTCAGTGATCAGAGCACCTGATCGAAGTATTCTTTTATAATGAACATCCTGTCCCATCACTAAGATATATCTAAACGAAATGTATAGCCAGCACTTAACAGTGAAATCATGCCACAAGGAAGTGATTGGTACAGTTTATAAGTTACAAACTACATAAGCAGAACCCTGGATTCAAGACAGAAAAACTATCGCAAAATTAAAAAGTATATTTTTGTGCTTTGATATCTATGTAAGAGACAATGTCAATGCAGTAGAATGTTGTCATTGGTTAATGATTTCCCAGTGTTAGATAAATATAGGAGCAATGCAAAAAGTTTCTTTGACGAAGATGAAGCAACTTAAATCTTTCAGCAAATATTTAAGATTTAAGATTTTAAAACTGTTTAACTGCAAGAATTTGGTTTGGATTCCAAAATATTATATTAAACAAAACCACCATTTGTGTTCAAATAAAATAATCTAAAGTTAAAACTGGCACATAGTTATTTGCTTTTCATTATCTGTCATGATTAAAACATCTCTCTACTTAAACTTACTATAACATACCCATGGACTAGTAAATGACACTTTTCATGAGGTACATGGAAATTTTATTGATTTAACTGCATACAGATGTAAGTATATAGAAAAAGACAAATGTATTGACTAGTTTTGCTAGTTATATATGAATTGAGCATAAAATGAAATCTATATTGCTTATAAATTTATGCTTTTCATGTTTTCAGGGATGGTGTTTTAACTCATTTCTTTGTTTATTTATTTATTTATGATCTTAGCTTTTAAGCAAATTTACTACAAGCTGTGTGAAAATAACTGGTTCGTTCTACTTCTTGTGAATACATCTTATTTAATCTTAAAGTTTAGATTTAGTTGACTGCATGTCCGTATTTAGAACAGAACTCTGCACCAAAAAAGACAAGGTAGCTTATTATGATGCTTTAATGATGATTCTCTAAAATTCACTGAAACAGAAGAGAAATCCTCTGCTGTGAAATGAAAAGTCATTTTGATTATAAATCATATCTCAAAAATAAAATGAAAATAAAATAAACTAATGTTTTTCCATTACTAAATAGCAACAGAAAAAAAAAAAAAAAAAGAAAAGGTTGGGTTTTCTCTTTTTTTCCTTCTTAGGATCTGAAAACACTAAGGTAACTATGGCTTCCAAAGTCACATAGTATTCATGATAAAACTGTACTTCAGAGTCTTGAATTGTAAAACAAAACACTGAACACTGTAAGCTTAATGTATGTTATTCCTGTACATGTACATGATTCATGCACATTAATTTTGTAGAGGCTGTGTTGGGTATATGCATTAATTTTGAATATGTAAATTCCAAATAGTTCTAAGGGTGTTTTACTATTTTAGTTATAGTAGGAGAAGAATTCAGGGAATATCAATAAGAATCCAAATTTATTTCAGTAAATTGTTAGTGTACAAGTAAGAACAATTGCAGCATTTATGCTTTCATCTCTAAATATGATTTTTTCCTCACCACGTAGAATTTTTTACTACTGCTGATAAATGTTATCCTGGACTTTAATTTGGCTACTTAAATGTTAACATTTATAAAATATCTTTCCTGGAATTGCTAAAACTTCAAATAATGACAAATGGTACAGTCTTCCTTTCCCCTTTCCCCTTCCCCTTTTGCCTTCTCCTTTTTCTTCCCCTGTTTCCTTTCTCTTTCCCTTTTCTCTCTCCTCTTCTCCCCTCTCCTCTCCTCCCCTCTCCTCCCCTCCCCTCCCCTCCCCTCTCCTCTCCTCTCCTCTCCTCTCCTCTCCTCTCCTCTCCTCTCCTCTCCTCTCCTCTCCTCTCCTCTCCTCTCCTCTCCTCTCCTCTCCTCTCCTCTCCTCTCCTCTCCTCTCCTCTCCTCTCCTCTCCTCTCCTCTCCTCTCCTCTCCTCTCCTCTCCTCTCCTCTCCTCTCCTCTCCTCTCCTCTCCTCTCCTCTCCTCTCCTCTCCTCTCCTCTCCTCTCCTCTCCTCTCCTCTCCTCTCCTCTCCTCTCCTCTCCTCTCCTCTTGTCCTGGGTTCAGCTATAGCAGTCATTTTTCTCCTGCTTAGTAGCTGGTGCAGTGCTGTGTTTTTTAACTTTCAGCCTGGGAACAACGCTGATAACACCGATGTTTTTAGTTGTTGCTAAGTAATGTTTATTCCAACCAAGGACTTTCTCAGTCTCATGCTTTGCCAGGGAGGAGGGGAAGCCGGGAGGAAGCAGAGACAGGACACCTGACCCAAACTAGCCAAAGGGGTATTCCATACCACAGCACGTCATGCCCAGTATATAAACCGGGGGGAGTTACCCGGAAGGCCCAGATCACTGCTCGGATCGGGCTGGGTATTGGTCGGCGGGTGGTGAGCAATTGTATCCTCTCCCCTTGTTATTTCACTAATCGTTATTATCATTGGTGGTAGCAGTAGTGGTTTTGTGTTATACCTTAGTTGCGGGACTGTTCTTATCTCAACCCATGGGAGTTACATTCTTCCGATTCTCCTCCCCATCCCTCCGGGAGCGGGGGGAGGAAGAAGGGTGTGGGGGGGGAGTGAGCGAGCGGCTGTGTGGTTCTGAGTTACCGGCTGGGCTCAAACCACGACACCTCTCCTCTCCTCTCCTCTCCTCTCCTCTCCTCTCCTCTCCTCTCCTCTCCTCTCCTCTCCTCTCCTCTCCTCTCCTCTCCTCCCCTCTCCTCTCCTCTCCTCTCCTCTCCTCTCCTCTCCTCTCCTCTCCTCTCCTCTCCTCTCCTCTCCTCTCCTCTCCTCTCCTCTCCTCTATCCTTCTCTTCCTTTCTTTTCATATATTGTCATAAATTATTATTATATCTCTTCACACACAGTATAGCAGGGCTCCAAACTCTGATGCTTAATGCTGCAAGGTGCATGAAAGATTGTAACAGAAAGGATGTCAAGCCCTCAAGGTGTTACCTGTCTAATCAAAAAGTACTTGCTTCAAGTGTCTGGCCTTCTGAGAAGACCAAAAGTTAACTTTTGGTCAAAATCACCCTGCAAAAATGCGAAGCCTTGAAGTCAGGTAGTCTCTTCTGGGAAAAAGAAATCTATTACCTACACAATGATAGAAAATAGCCCAAATCGCATAACAGCTAATTTTAAGGAAACTAATCTACTGGCAGACACAGACTCAACTTGTCCCTCTTTTAATTTTTTTTCCTGTGCTTCTGAGGTCAGTACAGTGGCTAATGTTTCTCAACTTGACTATGTATGTGTTCCTAAAATTTTAAGAATATCTAGCTCAGGGGCCTACTCTGTCTAGTGCAGAACATTTTTGTGAGAATTCTGAATTATGTAGACCAGAAGTAATATTGCAAGAATTTGTTAATTTTTAGTTAAGAAGAATGTTAGTAGAAAATAAAATGTAACATAATTGCAGCATCTTGTATTTCACAACTTTGTAGTTTAATTGATAAATTATACTTCAGAGGAGACAGAAAACATAGATAAGAACAAATCTGTCAGCAAACAGGCTTTTTCTCTGAAGAAAAACTGATTAATTTTTTTTTTCTTGATGGATGTGTGTTTTTACTTTTTTCCTCTGTTTGCTAGCTATCAGCTTCTGTCTGGGGACCATGTCATGCAGTGAGAAAGGAGACCCACCAAGTGAAAGTGTTAGAGACTCTTTGCCTTTGATCATATTTGGCACACAGATTCCCAGTCAGCCCTCTGTTTGGTGCCAGATTTCATTTAAGCGAAAAGTACATCAGTCAATCTCAAGGTATCAGAGAGGGCCAACAATTAGGAGTGACAGAGATGACACTTTAAGTGTAACATCTGTACACTTTTGTCCTTTCTTCTTAAAAGCTATGGTAAAAGCCAATGATTTTTTTTGAGGAAACAATGTGGGGTTGAAAGCAAAAGAGGCATCTCTGGACATTGATGATGTGACTGAAATAATAGCCTTGACTGTGTACCTCTGGCAAGTTATGAAGGAGACACCAGGGATGGAGATTTAAAGAGCTAGTGAAAGAACATAGTTTCTTTAACTGAATGCAGGGTCCCTAAGACCTAGCAGAAGATTGAATTAAGTTCTTGGAAACTGGTATGTACAGGGAAGCAGCAGTATGGTACCCGACCAGTGGAAAGAAGCTAGCAACAAAATGGAAAACTTACAACTTTTGAGGATAGAGAATAGACTTAAGTAGAATATAAACCACTATATGATTAATAAGGGAACAATAAATAACCTAGTTCTAGCAAAAGAGGAGGAAATTATCAGTATGGCCAAAACGTAAGGTCTAATGTAGAAATGAAATGGAAGATAGAAGTCACAGCAATGGAAGAAAGAACACAAAGGTGGAAAACCTCTTAAAAGTCATGTGTGTCACAAGCAAATCTATGCAATCAGGGAACTGGATCTGCATAACAAAAGCATATGCAGTTTACTAGTGGATACTGTACAAAATATGAGTAGAAAGCAGAAAATGTCTCTGATAAATATGATTTTCTTCTTTTTTTTTTTGTCATTGTAACAACACAGATAATACCACCATACTTCCATTTGAATGTATAAAGATAGAATACCTCAGAATGGAGAAATTACTCAGTGTTAAGGTGATCTTCAGAATAATTCAAGGAGTATTCAGGATTCAAGCGTTAAAATGGATAATAATCAGCATGTCATTTTATACATCCATGTTTTGTCCATATCTTGCGTATCATGTACCATTCCAATACTTCTTGTCTCAAAAATGGTGTACTAGAACAGAAAAAGTTGTTTCGAGAGAGGTAATGTATATTATTATGTCAAGGATGTCCAAGTAAGGTAGATTTTTTTATTCTGGGAAAGAAGTAATTAGGCAGTTTTGGTATGACAGTAGTGTATGAAGTGCTGCTTTGAGGAGATGGAGCTGGAAAGACAGTTTGTTCTCCTTGTTGATATCCCATTAGATAGTTCACTGAAGACAGATAAATGTCTGAAATATCTATACAAATGTGAGTAGTATAGGCAACAAGAAAAGTGAAAAGAGAACAATCAATGAAAATGGAATCAAATGAAATAACATTAGGACACAGAGGCACAAGAGGTGACATGGCTTTTTATGAAAACAGGAGGTAACTGAACAAGAGGACTGGATATTTTTTTCCTTTATGTTTAAACCCTTGACTAATGGAAGATTTTGCTGTAACCTTCTTGGGATCAGAAGGATCAAGGAAAGCATCTTTTACTACTCGTAGCTCTGGACTGTTACCGTGGATGTTTAAATCACATTCATTCTGATATTATGACTGAAACTGGTATGTATTGCTCTGTGTATCAGCACAAATTATCATTTTGGTTAGTGCAGTTTGGTACCGTCACCTGGAAGATTATCTGAATATTTAATATATGCTTGGCCAAGAAAAGCAAACCACAGTTCTCTAATAACTACCTTCTGCTCTTTCTGGGACTTTCAAGTCACGGATAAGACCTGTTTTGAGGCACAGTTGCAGTTTCTAAAGTTTATTTTTTGGTTCCTCTGATACAAGTGAAACTAGTCAGTCTTCAGAAACTGAGTACAAATCTTGTATGCCCTTCCATGTCTTTATCTTCTATGTCAGTATTGTCAATGTATATACGAGCAAGCGTTCACATTCAGTATTAAATCAGAGTCTTTCACAGGTGAAGTAATGGGTAAAGAGAAAATTCTAAGTGTAGATTTCTGAAAATCTTTGCAGAAGTAGTTTTTGCTTGAAGACTTATTTTCAAGCCACAAAAACTGGCTGTCATATATGTTGAATACACTGAAACATACAAATCTTGTAAGATGGTACAGTCTAGTGCAAAGAACTTCAATTTCTTGAGGTTTTTTTAGAAGATGTCTCTTATTATGTTATATTATCTGACCAGCCGTGTGTGATTTCTGATTCTAGAATATAATAATAATATAATAATAATAAATTTACGATAGAGAGTGGAATTTAGAAGCATTAGCTACCAAATGCTGTGCTTTTGCTAGAAGTTTAGGGAAAAGATAGCTGTCTTACTAACTCTTCTGCTTTTCCTTTGAAATTTCTCCCATGAATTCCAAATTAACCTGATCGTTCTTCCTGGTATACTTATATCCACAGAGCTTCAGAAGTGACAGAGAACTTTAAGGACATGCTTAAAGTTTTTAAAAATTGTTATGCTTAGCAAGATGAATCTCCTTTTCATGTAAATCTGGGTATGGAAGTTTGAGTGCTGCTCTTGTGTTTAGCATGTGTGTAAAGATGGAGTTAGAGAAGACAGTATTAAGATAATGTGGTTTATTGAGTTCTGATGTCTTCTTTCCCCTTCTGTTTGGTTACACAGCTTTCTGGATTCTGCTCTATGTCCTCTGAAATCTTTTCACAAGTTATGCTTCTTCTGAACAAAATACATAGCTAGATATATTTACGCAGGCAAATCTGTTCAGTGATGAAAATGCACATAGTAATGAAAACCCACAATGATATTTTTGCTGCAACCAATGTCCTTCCTACTCTGTCCTCTTGTTCTTGACACCCATTTTAACATTATACATATCAGTTTTTCCTTTTTCAAAAATCAAAGTGTAAGATAAGAACTTTGATTTGTATAGCTCAGCATGATTCTGAACTCCATAAGTTCACAGCCATCTCCTGATTTATCTTTTATTGTTTTGTGCATTGTCACAAACAATCTGATTTGAACAGTTCAAACTGTCTTGGACAGAAACACTGTTTTATTGAGTCTGATGAAATGATGACACAGATACCTAAATAATTGGATTGAATGTTCATTTCAGCTTGTATTTACAAGCATGGACATTCATTGCACAGCAGCTAGGGTTATGCTGGTTGTTTTGTTTAGCACATCACTCCCACTATGTAAATATACATTTAAAGATTTTCTCAGCCTAATTACAAGGCATGAAAGGTAAAGAAAATTACTTCCTCACTGAACTCCACACATTCTTACCCTTATTGTTTTGTAGTTCAGATTTCACCAGCTTGTCCAGGATATTTTTCTCATGAAGATAGTCATATGACTAAGCTTAGAGTTCAGCAGCCCGCATGCAGGTGTGCTCACCTTTCATCTTGCTCCCTCAGTACTTCGAAAATGTTCAAAGAATGATATAGGTGCTTTTTGTTAGTTTGGATCAGTGGCCATGCAGATGTAAAGTATGTTAGAATGCAGGAATAAGATCTGACAGCATCTTTTACAACTGTTTAGGCAGGAGAGAAAGTGTCAAAATCATCAACTGTAGGCTAATTAGCAGGACTAACAGGTCTATTATAAGAGCTCTTTATCTTAGCTTAAGGAAAAGGTGCATGATGCAGCTTGGCACGGCTCTCTGAGAGTTTAGAAATACTATACAAAAGGCTTAGATACCATTTGATAATTAAAAGACTAACACTGACATATAGGAGAGAAATAAAAGAGGAGATTTAGGAGAGTTAATTAGTGAGAGGGTGGTCAATACGTTAGGAGCAACATAGTTTCTCAGGGGGGTTATTCTTGGGATTTTCTCTCTTTTTCCTTTTTTTTTTTTTTTTTGTGTGTTTCTTCAAAGAAGGCATTAAAAATGAACGACTTATGGCCTTTCTCATCTTCCATGAGGCTTGGTAAGTAACAGTAATCTGCACTTTTATAATGTGTTACATTTGTCAGCTGATTCAGCAGAGGCTATAATGAAGAATTATTCTCATTATCAGTGATGATAGGATTCTGAAAATGAAACATGGTACTAGGTTTGTCATTACCTTTACTGATGGTTCTGCCCAGTAATTTTAGTCTAATAACATTCTACCTTTAACATCAATGCTCTGGGGGTTTTGTAGATTGAATGAACATTTCTTGAGTGGTCCATTCTGTATTTTAGTGCAGTTGCATACATCCAGAAGAATAGAGTTTGTGACAGCTTTTGAAGATGATCAGTGGACAAGAGCACTACTTTAGGTATTGCAACTGGTGTACACTTTTTTGGATTTTTTTTTTGAAATCTTCTTGGCAGAAGAACTTAAAAACAATCAAGAAGCTAGCAAAACTTTATTTGATTCTGGAGCTTGAAAGTGATGCTACAATCTACTTTTATCTAGTATCCTTTTGAGTAGCTTTAATATACTTTTGCTACAAAATATTTTTTATATAGTAGCATTCATATCATGGACTGAAAAACCACAAGAAAAATTTGGCCTTGATTTCAATATTCAAGATCTTCTTATATTCATGTACTTCCCCTGAGTTGGTGTAGAGCTTGATCAGCTGTGACAAGTGGTGTCTCTCAGGGGTCCATACTGGGACTGTTTAATACCTTCATCAATGACATAGACAGTGGGATTGAGTGTACAGTCAGCAAGTTTGCAGATGACACCAAGCTGAGTGGTGCTGTTAACACTGCAGCTGACAGGGAAGGGATGCATCCAGAAGGACTTGAACAATCTCCAGAAGTGGGCCCATGTGAACCTCATAAGGTTCAACAAGGCCAAGTGCAAGGTCCTGCAGCTAGGTTGGAGCAACCCCCAGTACCAATACAGGCTGAGGGATGAAGCGATGGAGAGTACCCCTGAGGAGAAGGACTTGGGGTGCTGGTGGATGAAGGGTTGGACATGAGCCAGTAGTGTGCGCTTGCAGCCCAGAAGGCCAATTGTATCCTGGGCTGCACCGAAAGGAGCATGGCCAGCAGGACAAGGGAGGTGGTTCTGCCCCTCCACTCTGCTCTGGTGAGACATCTCCTGGAGTGCTGTGTCCAGCTCTGGAGTCCCAGCACAGGAAGGAGATGGACCTGTTGGAAACAGTTCAGAGAGCGCCACGAAAATGATCAGAGGATGGAGCAACTCTCTTATGAGTTGAGGTTGTTCAGCCTGGAGAAGAGAAGACTCCAGGGAGATCTTATTGTGGCCTTTCACTGCTTAAAAGGGGCCTATAAGAAAGATGGGCCTGTTGCGATACGACAGGGGTGATGCTTTTAATCTAAAAGCAGGGAGATTCAGGCTGGATGTGAGGAAGAAATTCTTTACAATGAGGGTGGTAAATACACTTGCACATGTTGCCCAGAGAGGTGGTGAATGCACCATTCCTGGAGACATTCAAGGCCAGGCTGGATGTAGTTCTGGGCAACCTGATCTAGTTGGAGACGTCCCTGTCCATTGCAGGGAGGGTTGGAATAGATGGCCTTTGAAGGTCCCTTCCAACGCAAACTATTCTATGATTCTATGATTCTATGAACTGTAGAACCCGAATGCAGCAGAGACAGTGTTTGCTCCATGGGGTTTTGGATACATTTTTATGGCATTTTGTAACTTCTCTGTAGGGTCTGGA
Organism: Strigops habroptila; assembly: GCF_004027225.2. NCBI lineage: Eukaryota > Metazoa > Chordata > Aves > Psittaciformes > Psittacidae > Strigops > Strigops habroptila. Next base: position 70,125,474 of record NC_044302.2, read on the forward strand.
AAATGCAGAGCATCTGTTCCCCTCAGGACTGGATTGTCACATGCAGTATGGAACTATTTTTTCATGAGAGGTTTAGCTACATGTAGAGAGCTAACATTTCTCACTTCTTTGATGTGGGCTTCTGGGTTTTACAGTGTCGTATTTGAGACACTGTTGAAGATATTATTAAAGAATTGATGTAGTAGTAGCAGTCATAGTCCTTATTACAAGCAGCCTATCACTCTGCATACTGTAAAATACATATAAGACCAGTCCCTATTATTGGCAAGTAAAACATAACATTGGTCTCATTTCATGCAACGTGTTTCAGTATTTTTTAAGAGCTTAAGGTAAATAAGTACTATTTCTTTCTCAGTACACATTAGGTAAAACCATCTGGTAAGTAGTAGGCATGTAAAGGTAAAAAGAAAAAAAAATCTCAATACAACACTGTATGCATACATATATGCATAATCTCTTTTAAATGAAACAAGAAAGCAAAATTACTTCAGGTAGTCTCCTATATCATCTGTGTATCATCTGAAACAGTTGCTGACCTATGCAAATACATCTTGTGAAATGCCACAGTTTTTACATAACTATATGCAATTCACCTTTGTTAGAAAATACATTCTTTGCAGTATGCATTTAGATCTGTGTCAATTAATAGGACTTCTGTGGATATTGAAGAGAAAGAGGCTCCAGCTGTTTCTGTCATTTTTTTTCACTACCTCCTCCATTATTACAGAAAGAAATTCTCCTAGTGATATCAAAGTAACCAGATCTAACCTTCCAGGAAGAACTGATTCTTCATGAATTTTTACACAGAGTATGAGAGAAACTTTGCCAGGATAGAACAGCTGAAAAAGTAAATTGTCACTGACATTAAAGGTGAATTGAGAGGCAGAAGGATATACCCAGAACATTGGTTAGACTTACGCTATTCGTTTATCTAACAGAAATACAGATATACTGTTTCTTTGAATTTAAAATCTGCTGACTACCTATCACATCATTTATTGTTGACCAATTAATGTCAACATTTTTTTTTCTGTATTATGAATAGGAAAGGTTTCCTATAAAATTGAACCCATTTGTTGGAAACTGGATTTAGTACATTTTGAACTGCTGTTCACATTTTTTATCACTAAACAGCCTAAAATCATGAGTCTTATTGATTGGACCTATTTACGCACTACTACTGTCTTTTTGCTCTTAACATTATGTTCTTGAGGGGAAGAGGTCAGATTAAATTACTAACAAACAACTTCAATCTTGTGGTACTGCTAATTCACTGAGAATCTGTACAGCTACACCAGCCTTTCTGCTGGTAATCCACTAGGATCTTTAAAAATAAGGTATAGTTTTTGCTCTTAACTTACTTAAATGAATAATTTAACAAGTTCTGAGTATGATGTAATCCTACTTATTGACCTGTTTGGGAACTTTTACTTTAGTCAGTTAAGGGGATTCATTTAACAAAAAAAAAACACTGAAGTATCTTAAGCTTTATGTAATTCATTTTAGAATTTCATTTAGAAATAGGAATATTGTTCTCATATAGGAAAATTTCCTAAAGCAAAATTTTGTAAAATTGTTTTTCTAATCAGACTTGCCCATGCAATTTGTTGGTATAGAAAGTGTTTTTTCCATCAGCTGATTAATCAGAAATGTCCAACCCCTGTCCAGTATGTTGTAGCTGAAGGGAAAAAAAAAATAAAAATTTGATGTTTACAAAAGTTTTGCTATAGCAAATACGTGTAGGGAAAAGAGCTTGCTCTTGTATGAAAAAAGGAAAAATTCAATCAAATAATGAAAATGTTTAAAGAAATGAAATCCATCTGGTCATTATAACTGGCTTATGCTCTCTTCAAAATACCAGGTTTTCTGTTTTAAAACTTGATTTAAAAAATAGGGCATTGTATGTTTTCTACATGCAAGTGGGAGAAAGAACCAAACAATATGGGACATCATTTGGGGCTTAAAGGGACTAAGTCCCTGTCAAAACAAAAACCAAATCAAACCAAAACACAACGAAAAAAAACCAACCAAGCAGAAAACAAACAAAACCAAAACATGCTAATGTTAGTTAAATGGTTTAAATAGTTTAAAATAAGCTTCCATGATTTCCTGTATAACAGGGCAAACAAATTCGCTGGTAAAAGAAGATCCCACAATGAATGGCATCAGAACACTGAAACAAATATTGATTTTAAAGTGGTTTTAATTCCTGAGCAGAACTTCTCTCACTAGAAAACATATAAGCAGGAAGAAATGTGTGTTTCAAAATATTACACTAGTGCTGATACAGGATTTTGGTGCAATTCTTACCTTTCTCTCTAGGTCATGACAGAAAAGTCACACTTCTCAGACAAGCAGACAGACTAACTCTAAAAAAAGAAAACCCAGGAAAAAACCAAACAAATAAAAAAAATCCCAATCTAATTATTTTAACAAGGTGACTGATTTTCTACCTTGAAATAAATTGTAACAATGAAAAGAAAATTCAGCAGAAAGTGTTATCATGGCGTTGTCAGTAAAAGTATATTTCTAAGCTTACGTGATTATGTAATGCTGTTAGCACTTCTGTTATAGAAATGTTCAGGTTATATCTGCTTCATGCAGTGCAGAATTTTCTGAAGTTCTTGGCCACTGAATAGTGAGGTAGCTGGTTTCTGCCCACTATTCAAAGTGGAAATGTGGCTTTCTTAATTCAGGTACCAGCTCAAACTAATAGGCTCTGCTTTTATTTAGGTCTTGTTAATTTGGTAGTGGGCCCAGAAAGCAGTGTTCTGACTTTCACTCATAAACAGGACCAAGCATCTGTGGCTATGAGAAGCCAGATTTTTCTGGATAGTTTGTGTATTTCTGTGCCACTCCACTGCACTATGTCTCTGTATCCCCACTGAAACCAAATCTTGTTGTATGAAACACTGTACAACCATGTCAAAATACACATGGATAAGTAGACATGACAGATAAAGGAAGAAAGTACTACTGTTCAGTTTAAAAATGCACACATTTAAAACTAAAAAAGATTAAAGGCCTTAAGTAAATACGGCTGACTCTGTACTAGTGTTAGTCCTTAGCTTCTCTGGGAATCACCAGGGCTGGGACTGATGTGGGACAGCCCTTAAAACTTGTAAAAGGTTCCCCAGGCTAAAGCCCAGATCTGGAGTTTGTCAGTCTTTGGCATCAGGAGAGATGCATGGCTGTGAGAATTAGGAAACTTTAAAGTTTCATCAAAGAACTCCAGTTAATTTTATTGGTAGCATCATTAAAAATAATAACTAAAAAATTTTAAAACTTCCTCCTGTCTTATAAACTTTGGAAGTGGAAAACTTATTAATTTCAGTACTATGCTTTAAGCTTGCTTCCCAGTGACATCTCCTTTGCCAGCTTCCCTGACAATGGAGAACTGCCCACACAGAGCACACCCCTAGGTCCCAAACATTTGCTCTATGCCAGGCAGACAGGACACCTGGCCCAAACTAGACAAAGGGGTATTCCATACCGCAGCACGTCATGCCTAGCATATAAACTGATTATTTGGCTCTCAGACTTGTTGCGCTTGATCTCAGAGTTTCAGCATGTTGTACCTTACTTACAGCCACTATTTGCTGTTTTAGTGTTTACCGGCTGGGGGGCCTGGGCTAAGGTTCTTGTTTCACTGTACTTCATGGTAATGACTTGTCATACAATAGACTCATTGATCATGAAACTGGTCTGGTTTGTGCTTCCAGCGTGGCCATCACCTCTATACATTGGGAGGTATATAATGAAATATTTTAGCAATTGCATATCTTTTTTTTTCTCCTCGGGGGGTCGAATTACGAAGGAAGCATTCTCTTTCATCCCCCGTTCCCCCACCAGCCTATTTGCAACAGCAGTTGAGAGTTCTGAAGGTTTTAGACGGCCTTTGAATACCTTTGAAACCTGCCTGCTGATTGTGCTGGGGATCAGCATGTTGGCAAACATACGGAGTGTGTTTTACCCACGGCCATCCCGTAGTAGGAACATCCTATTTCGTTTAATGTCAAAAATTCAGCAGTATCAGGTTCGAATCTGGTCTGGGATTAGACGACAATATAGGAGGACCACCTAGAGATTTTCCCTGAGGCTGGACAGTCATGAGTGGCAGGGTGTGTGGGATAGTATGGGCAAGTATTTAGGCCAGTGGGCCCCTCCAGTGCTTTGGAACTTCACCACTGAACAAGTGCAACATCCGGAAAAACTAGTAAAACACTTAAACGAGGTGTGCTGTCGTCCCGGTTATACCAGAGAGGGACAAATCATGGCAACGTGCTGGGGCTTGGCCTACGCCTACAGAGCCCTGCTCACAACTATCCAGCACCTTCAAAGGGAAAAAAATGTCTCTGGATCTGATGGCAAAGCAACAGACAATGCAGCTATGCCAACTACAAGCACAGCAGCTGCTCAGACCCTGACCACAACAGACAACACAGCTACTCCAAGTACAGCAGCTACATCAACCCCAGTGACAAGCACAACAGCTACTCAAACCCTGACCACAACAGACAACGCAACTACTCCAAATACAGCAGCTACACCAACCCCAGTGACAAGCACAACAGCTACTCAAACCCCGACAGCAACAGACAATATGGCTACTTCAAGCACCGCAGCTACACCAACCCCAGTGACAAGTAGAGTAGCTACTCAAACCTCGACAGCAATAAACAATACAGCTGTTGGTGTTACTCAACTCCCAAGCACAACAGCTGCACCAACCCCAGCAATAGACATTGCAACCACTCCAATCCTAGTGGCAGATACTGCAGCCTCTCCAACCACAGTGACAAACACTGCAGCTAAACCAAATGGCCAGTTTGTGACAATGTCTGTTGCCCCTGTAAGCAAAAGCAGACAAGAGGCTCAAAGAGCAACCCGCGAAGCGAAGAAAGATGAAGACCCAATGCCATTACTACATAGAACAGCATCTGAACAAGAGTTACTACTACGTGGGTCAGAGGAAGAGGAAGAAGAAGAAGAGGTCACTTCTCGACCCCAGACCTCAACCGAGCTGCGGAATATGCGAAAAGATTTCACCCGTCTTCCAGGGGAGCACACTGTCACCTGGTTGCTCCGATGCTGGGACAATGGGGCCGACGGTCACAAACTAGAAGGTAGGGAAGCCAAGCAGCTGGGATCACTTGCTAAGGAAGGAGGAATTGACAAAGCGATTGCAAGAGAGAAGCGAGCCCTCAGTCTTTGGAGGCGGCTCCTGGCAGCTGTGAAGGAAAGGTTTCCCTACAAAGACGATATTACAAGTCGCTCAGACAACTGGACCACGATAGAGAAAGGCATCCAGTCCCTGAGGGAATCAGCCATTATAGAGATGGTCTATCGTAGGCTGGATGCCAGGAACACATTCGTAGATTCAGATGAAGTTGAATGTACACGACCCATGTGGCGGAAACTTACACGGAGTGCGCCATCATCATATGCCCACACATTGGCATCAATGACCTGGAATGACGGAATATCACCAACAGTGGATTGCCTGATTTGTCAACTCCGAGAGTTCGAAGACAATCTCACCCCTCCCATCATTTCAGCTGTGGAAAAACTGTCCCAGGAATTCAAACAATTGAGAGACGATTTATCCGATCTATCCAGCTCCCCACGCGTACCAACCCATGTCTCAGCTATTAACAGAAGGCGCCCTACTGCTCGAGAAAGAAAATATAGGAGGTACACGCCACGGGCCACCCTATGGTTTTACCTGCGGGATCACGGAGAAGACATGAGAAAGTGGGATGGAAAACCTACTTCAGCTCTGGAGCAACGGGTGCGTGAACTGAAGAGGAGAACAATGGTCAAGGATGATCCTCCCAGGAAAGCTGCTGCTCCAGTCTCTGGTGAGCAGTTTCCCAGATGGAGCGAAAGAGCTGATTTTACTCCAGCTCCTGTGCTAAGGAATACTAATCCCTTTCTACAAGACAGAAGTGGAGAATTTTATGATCACTATTAGAGGGGCCCTGCCTCCAGCCAGGTGGAGGAGAGGGATAATCGGGTTTACTGGACTGTGTGGATCAGATGGCCTGGCACATCAGTCCCACAGAAGTATAAGGCTCTAGTAGATACCGGTGCACAGTGTACTCTGATGCCATCAAGGTATCAAGGGGTGAAACCCATTTCTATTTCTGGAGTGACAGGAGGATCCCAAGTGTTAACCATGCTGGAAGCTGAAATCAGCCTGACTGGGAGGAAGTGGCAAAAGCACCCCATTGTGACTGGTCCAGGGGCTCCATGCATCCTTGGCATAGACTATCTCAGGAGAGGGTACTTCAAAGACCCAAAAGGGTATAGGTGGGCTTTCGGTATCGCTGCCTTGGAGACAGAGGAAATTAAGCAGCTGTCCACCTTACCCGCTCTCTCAGAGGATCCTTCTGTTGTGGAGTTGCTGAATGTCGAAGAACAACAAGTGCCAATTGCGACCACAACGGTGCACCGGCGGCAATATTGCACCAACCGAGACTCTTTGATTCCCATCCATAAGCTGATCCGTAGACTGGAGAGCCAAGGAGTGATCAGCAGGACCCGCTCACCCTTTAATAGCCCCATATGGCCAGTGCAAAAGTCTAATGGAGAGTGGAGACTAACAGTAGACTATCATGGCCTGAACGAAGTCACACCACCATTGAGTGCTGCCGTACCGGACATGCTAGAACTTCAATATGAACTGGAGTCAAAAGCAGCCAAGTGGTATGCCACAATTGACATTGCCAATGCATTTTTCTCAATCCCTTTGGCAGCAGAATGCAGGCCACAGTTTGCTTTCACTTGGAGGGGCGTCCAGTACACTTGGAACCTACTGCCCCAGGGGTGGAAACACAGCCCTACCATCTGCCATGGATTGATCCAGACTACACTGGAACAGGGGCAAGCTCCAGAACACCTCCAATACATTGATGACATCATCGTGTGGGGTGATACAGCAGAAGAAGTTTTTGAGAAAGGGAGGAAATTAATCCAAATCCTGCTGAAGGCGGGTTTTGCCATAAAACGGAATAAGGTCAAGGGACCTGCACAGGAGATTCAATTTTTGGGAATAAAATGGCAAGATGGACGCCGCCAGATCCCCACAGACGTGATCAACAAGATAACAGCAATGTCTCCACCAACTAATAAGAAAGAAACACAAGCTTTCTTAAGTGTTGTGGGGTTCTGGAGAATGCACATCCCAAATTACAGTCTGATTGTAAGCCCTCTCTACCACGTGACCCGGAAGAAGAATGATTTCAAATGGGGCCCTGAGCAACAACAAGCCTTTGAACAAATTAAACGAGAAATAGTTCATGCAGTAGCCCTTGGACCAGTCCGGGCCGGGCCAGATGTGAAAAATGTGCTCTATACCGCAGCTGGGGAGAATGGTCCTACCTGGAGCCTCTGGCAGAAAGCTCCAGGGGAGACTCGAGGTCGACCCCTTGGCTTTTGGAGTCGGGGATATAAAGGATCCGAGGCCAGCTATACTCCCACTGAAAAAGAGATACTGGCAGCCTACGAAGGGGTTCGAACTGCCTCAGAAGTGATCGGAACTGAAGCACAGCTCCTCCTGGCACCCCGGTTGCCCATGCTGGGCTGGATGTTCAAAGGCAGGGTCTCCTCTACACATCATGCAACTGATGCTACACGGAGTAAGCGGGCCGCAGTAATTACACAACGAGCTCGAATAGGAAATCCCAGTCGTCCAGGAATTCTAGAAGTCATCATGGACTGGCCAGAGGGCAAAGATTTTGGGATGTCACCAGAAGAGGAGGTGACGCGTGCTGAAGAGGCCCCACCATATAATGAACTGTCAGAGAGTGAAAAGCAATATGCCTTGTTTACTGATGGGTCCTGCCGTATTGTGGGAAAGCATCGGAGATGGAAGGCAGCTGTGTGGAGTCCCCTGCGACAAGTTGCAGAAACTGCTGAAGGAGAGGGTGAATTGAGTCAGTTTGCAGAGGTGAAAGCCATCCAGCTGGCCTTGGACATTGCTGAACGAGAAAAATGGCCAGTACTTTATCTCTATACTGACTCATGGATGGTGGCAAATGCCCTGTGAGGGTGGTTGCAGCAATGGAAGCAGAGCAACTGGCAACGCAGAAATAAACCCATCTGGGCTGCTGCATTGTGGCAAGATATCGCTGCTCGGGTGCAGAACCTGGTGGTGAAGGTACGCCACGTAGATGCTCATGTGCCCAAGAGTCGGGCCACTGAGGAGCACCAGAACAACCAGCAAGTGGATAAAGCTGCTAAGATTAAAGTGGCTCAGATGGACTTGGATTGGCAACATAAGGGTGAATTATTTTTAGCCTGGTGGGCCCATGACACCTCAGGCCATCAAGGCAGAGATGCAACATATAGATGGGCTCGTGATCGAGGGGTGGACTTAACAATGGACACTATTGCCCAGGTTATTCACGAATGTGAAACATGTGCTGCAATTAAGCAAGGCAAGTGGTTAAAGCCTTTCTGGTATGGAGGACAATGGCTGAAGTACAAGTATGGGGAGGCCTGGCAGATTGACTATATCACACTCCCACCAACCCGCCAAGGCAAGCGCCATGTGCTTACCATGGTGGAAGCAACCACCGGCTGGCTGGAAACATATGCTGTGTCCCACGCCGCTGCCCGGGACACTATCCTGGGCCTTGAGAAAGAAGTCTTGTGGCAACACGGCACCCCAGAGAGAATTGAGTCAGACAATGGGACTCATTTCCGGCACAACCTCATAGACACTTGGGCCAAAGAGCATGGCATTGAGTGGGTATATCACATCCCCTACCATGCACCAGCCTCTGGGAAAATCGAATGGTACAATGGGCTGTTAAAAACTACACTGAGAGCAATGGGTGGTGGGACTTTCAAACACTGGGATACACATTTACCAAAAGCCACCTGGTTGGTCAACAGTAGGGGATCTGCCAACAGGGCTGGCCCTGCCCAATCAGAACTTTTACGTACTGTAGAGGGGGATAAAGTTCCTGTGGTGCACATAAAGAATTTGTTGGGGAAGACAGTCTGAGTTATTCCTGCTTCAGGTAAAGGCAAACCCACTCGTGGGGTTGCTTTTGCTCAGGGACCTGCATATACTTGGTGGGTAATGCGGGAAGATGGGGAAGTCCGATGTGTACCTCAAGGGGATTTGATTTTGGGGGAAAACAGCCAATGAACTCAACTGTATGCTGTTGCTTGCTCTATAACACTTTTATAGCCCACCAGCTAGATATCTTCAGGTCGCCAGCAATTGACCCTGACTTCCCTCTGATCATCACCTCAACAAAGAATGAATTTTGAGGAAACCAGACGAGCTCAGCAGTGACCAGACGAGTTTGGCGGTATCATCAGCAGGCAACAATCCAACACTACATACCGTCCCTCCCGCCCTGAAAGACTATTACAAGAGATGGAGCCTGACATCATGGACTGGATGAGTTCAGCAATTTTACAGGGATTGGTCCATGGACTAGGGAATGATATCTTTCTCTGTGTGTGGGTGTGGGTGTATATATATGTGTATATATGGGACAGGGGTGATGGTGTTTTGAGAGATGTGAGATCTGAGCATGACGTGAATGGTATGGAATAAGGGGTGGATACTGTCCTGGGTTCAGCTATAGCAGTCATTTTTCTCCTTCTTAGTAGCTGGTGCAGTGCTGTGTTTTTTAACTTTCAGCCTGGGAACAACGCTGATAACTCCGATGTTTTTAGTTGTTGCTAAGTAATGTTTATTCCAACCAAGGACTTTCTCAGTCTCATGCTTTGCCAGGGAGGAGGGGAAGCCAGGAGGAAGCAGAGACAGGACACCTGACCCAAACTAGCCAAAGGGGTATTCCATACCACAGCACGTCATGCCCAGTATATAAACCGGGGGGAGTTACCCGGAAGGCCCAGATCACTGCTCGGGTCAGGCTGGGTATCGGTCGGTGGGTGGTGAGCAATTGTATCCTCTCCCCTTGTTATTTCACTAATCGTTATTATCATTGGTGGTAGCAGTAGTGGTTTTGGATTATACCTTAATTGCGGGACTGCTCTTATCTCAACCCGTGGGAGTTACATTCTTCCGATCCTCCTCCTCATCCCTCTGGGAGCGGGGGGACGAAGGGGGGGAGTGAGCAAGCGGCTGTGTGGTTCTGAGTTACCGGCTGGGCTCAAACCACGACACCCCATTTGAAATCATTCTTCTTCTGGGTCGCATGATGTAGAGAGGGCTTATAATCAGACTGTAATTTGGGATGTGCATTCTCCAGAACTCCACAACACCTAAGAAAGCTTGTGTTTCTTTCTTATTAGTTGGTGGAGACATTGCTGTTATCTTGTTGATCACATCTGTGGGGATCTGGTGACGTCCATCTTGCTACGTTATTCCTAAAAATTGAAAATCCTGTGCAGGTCCCTTGACCTTATTCCGTTTTATGGCAAAACCGGCCTTCAGCAGGATTTGGATTATCTTCCTCCCTTTCTCAAAATCTTCTTTCGTTGTATCACCCCACATGATAATGTCATCGATGTATTGGAGGTGTTCTGGAGCTTGCCCCTGTCTGCATCAGTCCATGGCAGATGGTAGGGCTGTGTTTCCACCCCTGGGGCAGTAGGTTCCAAGTGTACTGGACATCCCTCCAAGTAAAAGTGACATGTGGCCTGCATTCTGCTGCCAAAGGGATTGAGAAAAATGCATTGGCAATATCAACTGTGGCATACCACTTGGTTGCCTTTGACTCCAGTTCATATTGAAGTTCTAGAGTGTCTGGTACGGCAGCGCTCAATGGTGGTGTGACTTCACTCAGGCCATGATAGTCTACTGTTAGTCTCCACTCTCCATTAGACTTTTGCACTGGCCATATGGGGCTATTAAAGGGTGAGTGGGTCCTGCTGATCACTCCCTGGCTCTCCAATTGACAGATCAGCTCATGGATGGGAATCAGGGAATCTCGGAGTTGTTGCACTTGGTCTCAGAGTTTCACTATGTCACACCTTCTTAGCAGCCAGTATTTGTCGTTTTAGTGTTTATCGGCTTTGGGGCCTGGACTAAAATTCTCGTTTCAGTGTACTTTATGATAATGGCTAGTAATACAATAGAATTATTGATTTTAGAACTGATCTGGTATGCATTCTCAGCGAGGCCTGCACCTCTATGCTTTGGGAGGCGTGTAATAGGAATTTTTCACGATTACATCTGGTTTTTTTTTTACTTCCATCAGAGGGCCAGCCTATGAAGGAGACATCCTCCCAAACCTTTCCCTCCCTGACCAGGCTATTTACAATAGCATTTGAGAATTTTAGAGCTGAACCCAGGATACTGCATGATTCTGTGATCTTTTTAACAATACAATAGATTAATATTAAGTATATGGTCTTAGTTTATCTGCATCATTTTATCATTTTTGCAGCATTTGATAGAAGTTATGACAAACCTTATTGTAAAATGACAAAGTAATTCACAAAAATTACATATCATTAGAAAATCAAAAATTCTTACAAGGCCTAGTAAACTAAAAATGGATTTGAAAATCTGTGCTAAATTTTGAAATACAGGTTTGGATTTGGACACTCATTTCTAACTAACTAATTTCCACTAACTTTCTCCTGACTCTACCTCAAAAAAAATGGGAGTGTATGGAGTCCCGTCCCAGCAGCAATTGGTCCCTTTGAGGTAACTCCCCCAGTTTATATACTGGGCATGACGTGCTGTGGTATGGAACATCCCTTTGGCTAGTTTGGGCCAGGTGTCCTGTTTCTGCTCCCTCCTGGCTTCTTGTGCCCCTCCTCACTGGCAGAGCACGAGAGACTCAAAAGTCCTTGCTCGGGGTAAGCACTACTTAGTAATGGCTAAAACATTGGTGTGTTATCAGAATTGTTCTCAGACTAAATCCAAAACACAGCACTGTGCCAGCTGCTAGGCAGAAAAATAACTCTATCCCAGCCAGGATCAGCCCCTTTTAGGTACTGGAAGGCTGTTACAAGATCTTCCTGAAACCTTCTCTTCTCCTGGTTAAACAACCCCAAGTCTCCCAGCCTGTCTCCAGCTGGTCTGTGCTTCAGCCCTCTGAGCATCTCCATGGCCCTGCTCTGGATTTACTTGAATAGGTCAACGTCCTTCTTATGCTGGGGGCCCCAGAGCTGAATGCAGTTCTCCAGGTGGAGTCTCACAAGAGCAGAGTAGAGGGGCAGGATCACCTCACTCAACCTGCTGGTCATGCTCTTTTTGATACAGCCCAGTATACAGCTGGCTTTCCGGGCTGCGAGTGCACACTGAAGGCTCTCATCAAACAACATCCCCAAGTCTTTCTCCTCAGGGCTGCTCTCAATCCAGCCTGCGATTTTGCTTGGGATTACCCCAATCCAGCTGCAGGACCTTGCACTTTGCCTTGTTGAAATTCATGAGGTTGGCACAGGCACAACTCTGAAGCCTATCTCTCTGGATGGCATCCCTTCCCTCCAGTGTGTTGACTTCACCATACAGTTTGGTGTCATCAGCAAACCTGCTGAGGGTGCACTCAATCATTCTGATCATGTCACTGACAAAGGTGTTAAGCATCACCAGTCTGAAAACCAACTCCTTAGGAACAGCACTCACCATTGGTCTTCACTTAAACATCGAGCTGTCAATGGCAGCTCTTCAAGTGTAAACATCCAGCCAATTCCTTATTCACTGAATTGTGCATCCATCAAATCCATGTATCTCCAATTTAGAGACAAGGATGTTATGTGGGACAGTGTCATATTCTTTGCACAAGTCCAGATATGCAATGTAAATTGTTCTTCCCTTATCCAACAACACTGTAACCACTTTGTAGAAGGTCACCAAATCTGTCAGGATTTGCCTTTAGTGAAGTCATGTTCTCTGTCATTTTCCTTCCTTCCTAAGGTTTATTGCTGAGCATGTTGTAATAACGCGTTGATCAGTTGGGGTCAGCCGTGCCTGCTGTGTCCCCTTCCAACTCCTGCAACCACAGTCCACTCACAGGTGTGGTGGGGTGAGAAGCAAAAAAGGCCTTAATGCTGTATAAATCTCTGCTCAGCAATAACTGGTATTAAACACAGTCCTTTCACTATATCACATTTTTGTCTATTGTTTCATTCAGAATTAGTATTTTACTAATTACTAGTTACTAATTTACCTTCTTTGTTAGTATCTCTAAACAACATACATACCAAACTATGCAAGTAAGTCCAGTTCATGAAAAATGTAATATTTGCATTAGTTTGGCATACTCTTGACCTCTATCTCTAAGAGAAAAAAAACCTCCATTTTTTATTACAAACAACCCTTCCACTCCTAAATTGTTCTAACTTGAAGAATAACATATTAGTTTCTATATTTCTTTCTTCCACCAAATCCTTTTTCATTTCCAGACCACCTCCTTTACATTTGTTATAGCAGCAGTACAGAAATTAGTATTAGAATCTCAGCCACCATGCTGATCCTCTGTAATATAGAATCAAGCCATGTAAATCTGTTCATTCTAAAACTGAGTGAGAATCTTAGCTTCCATTTTTTTATTCTGCTATTTGCAAATTATTATTCTGAAACTCACTCTGAGAATCTGATTTAATTCTGCACCTTGGTATTTGGGATCTAGAGAACCCCTAGAAACACAGCTTGGTAACCAAATGCATTTAAGGGTGGAGGAAAAGCCAATTTTTGTAATTTTTTATAAGTAAGAAAGCTTTGCAAATTCAGTGTAAATCAGGTATAAGTGAAATAAGAATGGAGGTGTTGGCAGCATTAGTATTTCTTAGAAGAAATTAACCTGATTAATTTAAATTAGTTATTTCTACAGTGAAAGTTAGTAGTTGTTATCATTTTAGTCTGAAGGTAATTTCTTGCACTGCAGGATGTAATATTAGGTCATATGTATAATATGACCTATTAAAAAGAGGTCATAAAACCTCAGGTTTAACCTCAGGACGTTAACCTCAGGTTAAAAAGAGTTTAACCTGAGAGTCACATTACACCTGTGTTGTATGTCCTTACGCTGAAGGTAAATTTTCCTTGAAAAAACAGTTCTACTTAACTTCTCTGATATGTTTCTATAAAGGCTGTGTGAGAGATGTTTCTAGCCCACTAGAACAGCTTTTTTAATACAGGGTTGTGATGAACAAATCTTATACTCAGAATTTCTTAGGTTTATGCAGTCATACGAATAATATATGCTATTGGTTAGATTTCATAAAGAAAAATAATCAAATCGCATCTTTGATGGAAAAAAGTATGATTATTTTAAACATTTATCTATTTATTGATAATGTTTTGACTTCCAGTAGTTCAGGTAAAAATGGACACAGAGTGTAGATAAAATATAAGGCATGGGGGGGCTTGCTGGTTTTTTTAATATTTCACCCTTTCTATCACTGCTTATTATATCCTGATATAAAATGTATAGTCTTTCTTTATGCATAACTCCATACAAATAAGGGGAAAACTTCTAAATTTTGAATTATGATTTTTATGTAGTTTATGTAAAAATATGCTTAGTTCAGAAAGGCTGGTGTCCTAAAATGCAAACTCTTAATAAATATTTTCTAAGCTCTTTTAACTTTCTCCATGTACTTAAGAAGTCTTTTTCTCTTCATATGCACAACTTAGTCGTATTTCATCAATTCTTTTCCTTTTTTTATGTGATATTTGACAGTTGTTTTCTAATTAAATATTATTCATGTATTTTAATGCACTGTAAGGAAAACTCAAATGTTTTCAGCTATAATGATACCTTTATGGAAAAGAAAGGCTACCTGCTTGATGGAAAAGGTAGGCAATCCCTTCAGATCAGTAAAATAGTTATTAACTTGACTGCCTTTTTTCACATCCTCTTTATAAATACAAACCTATGAAAAGCCACTCTCATTACTTGGTTAAGAGCTGTTTTAGGTAGGAAAAAAAAAAAGAGAATAGAACAGTTTCAATTTTTAGAGGAGGTGTCAACACAGAGTCCTTTTTACTCCTCCACAACTTCAATGGGTTGAGTTAAGCAGCTCAGTAGGACTACTTAAGGGGCTCAGTGGGATGAGTTGGATGCAACCTTCACTGCTCATGGGAAGCCTGAAGCTTGGGCTGCCCTCCTTCCCTGGGGAGCTGTCTTTCAGCAAAGGCCATCCCTGCTGCCCTCCCTGAGCTGTGTTGCAGCTGCTCAGCAGCCTTCTCCATGCCTAGATTCATATAGCCTCAATCCCGATACAGTATGGACTCATGCACGTTGCTTGCCAGCTTGGCCTTGGATGAGCCTTGCCTCAGTGGACATGCCAGGCTAACAAAGCACCAAGGTTGGCCCTGGCCACTGTCTGGATTTGCCTGATGCCAACCCTGAGTTGCTGCTTCAGTATCCTGGCTTTTTGTCAGACAAGGTCTTCACCCTGCCTGCCTTGTATTCACCCTCAGCTCCTGGCTCCCTCTCCATGGGAAGCAGCCAGACTTTGATCTTCACTAACAGCAGGTTAAGAAAAGAAAACTAGCACTGTAATACAGAGCAGATCAGCATATTCTCACAAATGCAATCAGAGAGCAGGTATCAAAGGAAAGAGCTAATCTTTCCATGGTATAGTTTATAGCAATGAACAGTTTAAAGACTTTTTAAGCTGGAGGTTTCATGATAACAGCAATGCTTGCATATCGCAGTTGGATGAACGTGACTATACAAGCACTTTCAGCTTCCACACAATTCTTTGGCACTGTATTCCACTTTCTATTTTCACTATTTGTGGAAAAGCAAATCTCCTTACCCCTTTATGACAGTCAGGGAGGATTTGGCTTTTCCATTGTGATACTCACGTTAAAATACCTCTCACCGTTCCAGCAAAAATAGGCACATTCTAGCTGTTTGGTGCTAGTTTAACTTTCTTTTAAGAATAAGTAGTATTTGCAATCTTGATGCAAGCGTTAAGACAATTTCAATTTTCCCACTAAGTTAAATGAATTTTTACATTAGAATTTTTTTCCAAAGTCTCTTATCTTGCATAATGAAAGATCCATCTACCAGGTCTGTAGTGGAGAATTTGTATTCCAGCCTACTACTAAAGTTAACTGGTGTCAGTTTTATATCCACAAATATGGTAGTGGGTAAATAAAAATGAGATTCAACTAGTTACTAAACTACTCTACAGAGAGCCATATTTATGGTTTTGAATAGAAATAGGATAGACCTTAAATAAAGTGATGCTAAGGCAGCTGCTATAAAACTTCCCTTCATTAATGAATTAAGCAATACAACACAGATGAGCACAGAGCTTTTTGTGTTGCTTCTATACTATTTTTGATAAAAGAACATAACATACACATGCAAGAAATAGATTCACTAGCTACAGATTCAGTAGAAGCAGCAGCAGTCTGACATGAGTATCGCTGGTTTAACTTGATAGGCATTTGAGTAGATGCTTTCTTGTACAGTGCCTTCCTAGATTCTCTCCTGTGTATAAAGTTCAAAGCTATCTTTTAAAAAGTTGAGGATGGTAAAGCTTGTTTGTTTGTAGGAAAAAGAAATTGAATCATAATACATTTCTTTTCACCACTTTTATTACAGGTGGGTTTTTTAACTTTTTTCTTGTTAATACGAGATTAAAAAAATATTCTATTATGTTTGAGAAAGATCTCTGTGGTTTGAAATAGAGATTCTCCAATGCTACATTATTCATTTTTAAATAAGATCCAGTATTATCCTTGCTTCGAAGTTTTACATAGTTGCTGAACAAAAAGTACTTGAAACTCTGTAAACACAGCCTTTGCTGTTCCTAAGCCCTTGGAGTTTAATGGGGATGATGAAACATTTTCTTCTTTCTTGGCAGGGACAGCTCTATGATTTTGCAAGCAGAATCAACAAGCCAGCATGGCACATTTTCATCTTCAAGTCACAACACTTACCAGAAACAAGCAAGAGACCCTCAAGTTATGTTTACACTGAAGTAGCAGGACAAGTGTAACTTGACTAACTAAGGAATGGTACACTCAAGTGCTCTAAATACTGTAAACTCAGCCCAGGCATAATTTGTGTTCACTAGATTTAAACAGAAGAACAAAGATAAAGCCAGAAATAACCATTGCGTGCTACTTTAAATAACACCTAACTTTAGAAAACTTTCTACAAGCTGTAACGTAGATTTTGCTACAATAATGGGAAATGACTAAAATGTGTATATGTGATCATGTTTTTTCATATAGCTAAAAGTGTTTTATATTTGTACAGCAAAATGCATCTATATACCATGTGCATGTGTAGCACATATAGATAAGAAATAATGTATAACTTATGCAGATGTATCCCAGGAAATAGTAGAACCCTTTCAAACTTTTTATTTCAGGGCATCATGTTTCCTTTCTTTAGCTCTCTGATACTGAGAAAATAGCTGCATAAATGTTTCAGGCACCTTAATTTTCAAATATTATAATGTTTCTCTTTAAAACTTTAATTTTGTCTTTAATTTTATACAACGAACATTTTGATTATCCTTTCATAAGAGTTACTATGCTACCTGCTTTCCCCTTTCCTGGAGCACCTGGACAATTACACGAAATTTTGAGTCCCTTATTTCCCCACTATCTCTGCTACTTATATAGCTCAGCCACCACTTTTGTTACTGTTTTTAAGAATTTGCTATCAGCGCTAAGCAGAAGCCCTATGGCACCAAGGATAATGAAGGGATTGCAAATTGAGTCCATGCCCTGATGTAAGGAGCGGCCATGTAGTCGGAAAGAATGTCTGCTTTCTGCTAAAGTGAGCACTCTTACAGGTAATTCTTAAAAAGCTGCCCCAAAAAATGGTTTTGTAAAAATTATTGTCATTATTGGAAGCCAACTTTTTATAAAAGTAACACAATTTTCTAAATTTTAAATTAATTCTTGTGGAGTACTTAATTAGCAACATCCAGTAAAACATCCAGTGGAGAAGATAATTACTTGATTGTCAAATGAAATAACAACAGTTTTCCCTGCAGTGAAATCTCTACCGCTGTAATTAGATTATGTCATAGCTTACTCTGAAGGGAATATTAAAAACACAAGACCAGCCAGTTGCATCCACTGTATCTTTCTATTTATAGGTTAGTGCTAAATTGCTGTCTTCATAATGCAGCAAAGACATCATTAATGAATTAACAATTCTTCTGTTGCTCAATTAAGTTTGCTACATGGACATTACTGTAAATATGGATCTTGTAAGAGAATTCTGTGGACTAATCATTGTAGCATAATAATAAAAATTATGCAAATGAAGAGTTCTAAGAGAAAAAAGAAGAAATACCTACAAGCAGGACAAAGGAAAGTATCAGTGAAAATATCTGACACATTAAGTGAATTGCACATTTATTTCTTTTTTTTCTTTCTTTTGCATTTCTTATTAGTTCACTGTACAGCATTTAAAAAAAAAAAAAAAAGCAAACTTAAGAAAAACACTGTTGGATTACAGTGAAGAATTGCCTAGCACCTAATAGTCCATTTTGCAAAAAGAGATAAAAAATTGTTTCAATTTTAGCACCTGTTTGTTTGTGTTCATTTTTATAGATAAAAGACTGTTATTCACTGGTGTGAATACTGTTTGGTTTTCCATGTGTATTTGATAGATAAGGAAACTAAATGCTTTTATAGCTAATGTAAAATCATGCTGCATTTCTTTTGCCTAGAAAACCAGATTGTATTGCTAAGTGAATCACTTAATGGAGAAAAAAAAAATACTAGAAGAAAATGGCTTTGCAAAGTCTTTAGTGAGTTAGGGGAATCTTAAAATACTTGACATTTATAAAATGGGAAACAGCAGTAGTTTCATGTTCTCCCTGAAATAAAGGTAACAGGAGGCTTGTGGTTCAAGATTTGAGCTTTCGCTTCTTATAAAAAAGTAAGATTACTTTCTAAAATAAATTACAGAAAAGCATAGGCACAAGAGGTAGTTAGGAGAAGAAAATGTGAAAAGGGTCTTTGGTTACATTTCTATTCCTTTTTTTTTTTTTTAATGTTTTGTGGAGCTTTTTTAAGTGATACATGAGCAAGCCCTCTCCCTCTTCTCAGATGGCTCCAATACCAAGCTAAGAATGGTTTAATAGGGATATGGATTTTTTATCTGACCATGTATTGAGGCCCTTTGACTTGACAGAGAACTGCTTCTAAAGGATTTATTTGTTTAAGGCTTTATTTGTTTACGGTATTAAATGAAGTATCACGATCTTTGGAAAAAGAGGAAAACTGAGTGTGGGTGTGACCAGCCTAGAACCTGCTTCATTGACAGGCGAGGTCATATATGAGTAATGCCAATGACAGCTAGAAATAAGTATAAAGTCTTTGAAAATCACACAAAGCATTCTGCTTTTCTATATATTTATACTGAATAATCGGAAAGGGCTAAGAACGAAGGCATCATCCCCATCCCCACTGCTTTCTGAAACAGACACCAACTTTGCAGTGTAATAGTGCAAAAAGGAAATAGAATTTCTGATTAAAGAACTGACATCACGCAACCTTTTGTGCTGAAATTGAGTATCACACTATTATTACTACTTATCTTTCTTTCAGCATTGCCTTGCTTCTCAATTCTTCTCCTGTTGAAAAGCCTGTCCTTGCAGGAGTGTCAAGTCCATTGAGCAAGGAGTGTTTGGTAGCATTATGTTCCACTTTAATAGATACTTTATTTCACATATGTGCCACCTTTCTAAATACCTAAAATCTATTTAGCAACTAATGGGGTTTTTCTCTGGGTTGCTTTTTTCGTTTGTTAGTTTGTTTGTTTGTTTTTATGTTTGAGGTTATTTTGGTTTTGGCTTTGGATTTTTTTTTTAGTTAAGCAAAGAGGACACAGGTAGTTATCTATAAAAGAGGAATTTATTACCAGATACCTCTAGACTGAAACGAAGCAACTTTAATTGTGATCAAAGCAGAGTACTATGCAATTCAAAGTAGAAACTATTGTCTTGGGTAGTTCAGCTACATCTCAGGAAAGCAGAGGGAAAACTCCTGTTCTATATTTGGATGGGGCATGATTTATGTAAACTTTTTGGTTAAAAGCTCCAAGGAATTCTTTGCCATGGACAAGCAAAAAGCCAGGTTTATGTGCTGTCCAAAAAGACAGCCCCTTTGCTACCATAATGCACTGTAAAACCTCAGTTCACTTCTGATTCAGAGGAATGTCAAAAACAATGCTCTTAGATTTTCTGTTGGAAGCTTTGCTTTTGAAAACCTAGCACAGTGCAAGCCTACTTCATGTATGAATTTCAGAGAGTTACTGACTTCAGGTGACACAACTCTATGCCACAATTTATTATGTGGCATGCAGGTTTTAACACTTCAGGCAATAGTGCTTTGCAGAAGCTTGAAGGGAATAATTTTTGCAAATCTACAGTGAGAAGACACTAAAAGGAAACAATGTTTCATGATAGCCTCGTTCTCAAATGACAAATCAGATAAAGCTATGAGGTTATGAAGTAAGATGGACTGTGTTAACAAGAAGACTACAGCTACCACTTCCACCCTGAAGGTATGTAGACATGGAATAGTAATTCTAAGACAGAATGGTTCCCTGAGGCAGAAGGCCAAGACACATCACTGTATTGAACATAAGTAACAGCCTAATATCAAAGACATTCTGACAGTTTACCAAATGCTGTTGCTATTGAAAAGTATTAGTACATACATACTTATTTTCACACCTCAGGGGCTAGTAACAAAAATTCTTATGCATCTCAAATGCTATTTAGTATGAAATTCTAGCACCTCAGATTGTCTTTAGGAAGCCATAATCTGGCATACATTTAATTACTACCACCTCTGTACTGAGTACAGTTGCTTATTGATGGCTTCTGCAATGAAAAGTCCTAAAGTTTTCTCAAATCTATTTCCATGTGTCATGGTTATACATAACTTTAATAGTTGAATGAATGAAAATTTACACATGAAAATATGCTTGTAAATTAGTGATATTTTCCCTTCTTCCTTTTCACAAAAAAACATTAGTGTTTTGCATTAGATAGTATTTTGACAATGAGATGGATTAAGCTCAAAGTTACCACCACAGGCCTCCTTCACCAACATGTGCCAATCAGCATCCGAAGGTACTAGTTCTGAAATAGTTCAGTTGTTTTGTCCAAATATGCCTCTTTTACTGCTGCTACTGCTAACAAGGATGACAGCTAAGACTAATTGTGAAAGTGGCTTTGCTTTAATACAGATTTCTGTCTTCAAGAAGCAGGACTTACAGTATCATCTTTTTTTACATGTTACTGTGCAGCATCCTTATTAAAACATTTTCAGTCATTACCAGCCAAACCAAGGTGAGAGCCATTGACCTAGTAGCAATGGAAGACACCATACTGAGTTATTCAATTTACCACTTTTCACCTATAACCAGATCTCTGCACACACAGCTGAATCTGATCAACCACTCAAAGATACCCTTACAATAAAAATAATCCTTCAAGTTTGCCATCCTGTGAGTAAAGCTGTGGGGGCACCCATTGCTCAGCTATTATGGCCAAAATGTAGGCTGAGTTTGATATTTTCTTCACTTGATGAACAGAATCTTCTTGCATATTTGTATTTTAGAGGAAAATCTGGCCATAGGATGTAAAATACTCCTTTTTCCATAGGTGTTTGCATTTGAGATTAGTGTTCTGACAAGTAATGTTATCTGCTAAATTACCGAACCTATCTGGAAAAATACTGTGCGGCTATGGATATGAGGAAATATATTCTTAGCCCCTTTGGATTAATTCTGAATAAAACAAGAACCTTATAAATACAACACTGTGAGTAATACTAGTAGGCTTCTCATAACCATGTTTTCTTGCAGTTCACTTTTTTTGTGTGTGTGTGTGCCTAAGTTTTCAAGACCATATTTATATTGAGTGAACTTTGTGATATGAATGTTTTATTTTCCCAGGTTTTGGAGTAACACTGCCTTTTTCTTTTCCACTCTGGTGCTGTAATAGGCATTTGTATATTTGCTTTATTGTCTATAGCTCCTGATTAGAATAATGCGTATGTGTTATTTATGTTGTGGCACATGGCCTGCCATACAAACTATATTGGGAGGCTTAAAGGATGGTAATTTTTTGTATTTTTGCATTACAACATTTTTTCCTTTATTGTTTGATCACCTGCAGATATGATCAAGGTTTAATTTGAAATATTTTCTGAGGAAATATTTGAAGTTATCAAGTTAACTGAAGATATTTCATACGTTAAAATAAACCAAAAATAATTGAATGTGTTAACATACAAATATGGTAAAAAGAGCTAAGGTTGATTTAGCTACAGAAGTTAAATATGAAACAAAGATCAATGAGACAAAGGACAAAAGGTTTTGCAGCATTCAGGAATGAGAGGAATTAATTATAAGTTTCAAATCTTAGCAAGATACTTCTAGCTCCATGGCAGCAGAAAACCACTGTTGAAATGTGATTTCATGTCTTCTTTTTGCTTCCCTCTCCTGACAAGAGCAGTCTGCTGTTAGCTGAGCTCCTCTGTGGATGCTCAGAAGAAGCTTCAAAGTCATCTCTGAGGATCTGATCTTCTTTGACCAGTTTTCTCAGCCTGCAGAAATCTGGTGCGATTCCAGGAATGATGCCAACAACCACCACAGATGATCAGTTTTTCTCTTTCTTGCTTTCATTTCTAAAACTCTAACTTGTTATGTGAGCAGAGCAACACAAATAGTAGTTTCCCAGCTTCACCATATGTTGGAAGAAAAAGTTTTGCACCTTCTACAGTTTCTGTGTGCTTACCCACATACTTGCTTCAGTGCAGTGAAGGTGAAAGTGAACAAAGTAATTGTCAAGAACAATAAAAATATTTTTGCTTTCAGAAGAAACGAGTCAATGCCACAAGTCACCTTAGTATTTTAATGCATAGCCTGCCATGCTATGCCATAAAAATCCCCTTAGTGTTCGTCTGTACTATTTGTGCCTTGTTTCACCTTTGACCTTCAAAAAACACACATGCAAAAACACCTGTATGCCAGAAGAGAGTGTCAATAGAGCCAGTAGGGGTTCAGGCAGGCAGAGCAGCACATTTCATGCACTACGCTGCTGGATCTGTGTATTGGAAATCCCCACAGGAAAGGAATTTATAAAGGTATGCTTCCTGAGGAAATAAAAAGTCTTTTATCTCAGCAAAGCCTGCTTGTGCAATACATCTCCTATAACAACGCTGTGCTTTAATGGTGGCTGTGCACTGAAAAAACTTTTAAGTGTCCTAAATTACCATTCAATAGACTATGGGCTGCCACTATGATATTCATTTGCGGCACAGTTCATTTATTCATATAGACTACAGGATTTGTCCTAAATTTATGCAAGAATGGCAACAGTGGACTTTTGTTTGTACAGTTTAGAGAGTAAAGTGTCATGTAAAGAGGAAAATCCAGGAGGACTACAAGAGGAATTTAATATATAGAAAGATATAAGAAACATCCATTCAGACAATGAGGAGAACTTCTTAATGAGAGCTGAGATTTTTTGAGGAAAAAATCTATAGCCTGCAACTGCTGCTGCACATATACATGGTAGTTTTCTGAAAGAAGGTGGCACCTATGTCCTTATGAAAACAGTCTGAGAAGGCTGTACACAGATTGTCCCATCACATGTAAAATTTGGACTCTTTTTTTTAGGGCTCACATCATTAAGATGTTACGGCATTTTCTCATACCATTTTGATTCGTTCCTACCATTATTCCCTTTGTTCACTGCTCAGTGTGTCATTGCTCACTTTTAACTATAGAAGCTCTGTATTACTACGACTACTATTCACTTTTAAGTACTTGCCAGTTAGCATTTCTCACCCATAGACTTTTGCCTTAAGCTTCTTGCCTTGTAAAGGGTATTCTTTTCTTGTACTTAGGTCTATCAGTCTGCATCCAGACCTGGGCCCATGTGTACTTTCTCAGTGCTGTACAGAACCTTAAGTACTTTGACCTTGTAGCAGTAAGGACATTTCCACTTGCAAATATCCAGCCTGCCTTTCTCTGCAGCTCTGTGACATTTTACCCAAGCTGCTGCGACAGTGTTTTCCAGAGCTCCTGTGAAATTCTTCTCCTGTGTTGTTCTTGTGCTGTTTTTCTTGAACCTGTTAACACCAGTTCTCTCACTGTTGAGTTCTCATGCAAAGTAAATGCCACTGATGTGAGAATCAGTGGTGTGGGGAATTTTGTTGGGTTTTTTTAAACTCCAGAAGCAAATTTCACACGTAGGATTGATGTGTATTAACAATGATCCAAGTAAAGCTCTGTGCATGTAAGCGTGTCTCAGCATCTTTTGTGCAACAGATATTCTATTGGTTTCATGCACCACTATGGAAAAGAGATAAGAAAAGATTCTGGACTGACCTCACTAACAGGGAACCCCTCTGATAGCTACCCTGCACTTGACCAAGGCTTGGTCTGCAATGGGCAAGCACAGAAAAAGCTGTGAGAAGTAAAATTATGTGGTTTATTCTTGTTTTCCATATGCAGATTACAGCAAATTATGGAAGCTGATATCAAAAGTTTCTGTAAAGTATATTGCCAGAGCACTTCTCATGGTTTGGCACTCTCAGCTCTTGCAGGCATCTGAGCAAACTCCAGCTGATGGTGCTGCAGCTGGTATAGTTTGAGTCACACTGCCATCCTAATTCCATCTGCTCCTGCAAACATTGCAGATGATGCAGCAAGCAAGCAGTTTTAACAAGGAAATATCTTAACAATAGGCCACCAGCCTTAGATGAGGGACCTCCACTCTTCAGCTCTCCAGAGATACATTCCAAAGTTATGCTGCTAATTCAATAAATGAAGAAGATCTGACAAATAAAATGATGCTTCATTATAGGTAGAAGACGCATGGATGAAGATTATGAATTGTGATCATGATTTCATTGATCCTAATGATTAAGATACTTATGATACTTAATGAAGTTAAGCCTAGGAAGAAGGTGGGAATGGGGAGTAATGTTTTTAAGTTTGTCTTTGCTTCTTAACATCCCTCTCTATTTCTAATTGGCAATAAATTAAATTAATCTTCCCCAAGCTGTGTCTGGTTTGCCTGTGACAGTAATTGGTGACTGATCCCCCTGTCAACCCAGGAGCTTTTCCACCTTACTTTCTCCTGTGTCCTGTTGAAGATTGGGAGTAAGAGAGGGGCTGGGTAGGGTCTGGCAGACAGCCAAAGTCAAATCCACCACAGCAACGCATCAGAAAAATACATTTACCCCTTAATGTTACTCACTATAAATCATAAGTCAGACTACCCACTATTCTGTTTATCTGTGTTTCAGAAATCTTTAGAATAAGGAATAATATAAGGAGAAATTAAATACCTATAGCCAGTAACAACTAGACATAACATGTTCTTTACCAGTTATATGCCTAGAAAAGTACTTAGTGGGACTTCTATGGGGTGGTCAAATATTATAGAAAGACGAGTGTGTGTGTGTGTGTGTGTGTGCAATAAAGGTGTAAGGAAAGAAAGCTACAAGTATCCATTACCAGTACATTAAATAACTAAATGCATAAAATTAAAAAAAAATGGACTGACAAGGAAAAGTGGCATTTATATGCAAAATTATGGCTGCATAGAAATGTATAGAGCAAGTATGTAGAAAAATTGACAGTTTTCAGAAAAAGAAACTATGAAGTGGATTTTTAACAAAAGGAAAAGAACAAAGTGAAACACTTGTTCAATATAACAGTTATTTTATCAAAAGACGTTGAGAATTTCTTTAAAAGCATTCTATTCTGGCAAATTTGAATTAAAAAGAAGGCCCTCTATGTGAAAATTTAGACATTCATTCTTTAAATCATAGGACATAGTAATTTTATTCTTAAATGCAAAACCTCTTTACATTCCACTTCTTTCATAAACTGTTTTTTATTATTCAGATCCATTTAGAGTTTTAATCATCTCTGCACTTCTATAGTATCCTAGTCATGGCAACCTTTGAGGTTGTAGTACACCAAACACCACTTCCTTCCATCTTCATCCTTTGGCTATTTTGATTTCTTCATAAAGTTTGCTTACCTTTGCTGTTTCAGTATATTCTGTCAAAAGTTCCCATTTTTTAAATTTGATTAGACTTCAGGTGAAATTTTTTTGCTGCCATTTGTTTGCAAACTAAGTGACTATTCACATGAAAATTAATTTGGGTTGGGAGGACTATTGGTTGTTAGTGGTTGGGGGTTGTTTTTTTATTTAACTATGCTATTCTATGAATTTTACATTCTTAGTTTTTCCTTGGTGGGAAATGGCCTGAGTACATAATTTTGTATCCTTTGTGTAATATCCCAATTTCAGGTTCAAAAGAACTCAGAATTGCTAAGCATAACCTATCAGTGGCACAAGTAATCCTACAAAGTCCATAACAGTGCCTGACCAGTGATCTCTTGACAACTTTTTTGGGTTATCATAATCTAAAGCACCAAAACACGCGTCCCAAAAATCTATCTCTACTTTCCATTATTTGAATCCCCAAAATAGAGAGTAATGAGAGGTCATTCCAAAGATCAAGTAGCTGAGGATGAAATTTCTTCAACGTGAAATTGAAACGAGTTTGTGCTTCTGGTGATTCTGGTGACCTGAGTACAGGATCGGTGTTCTGGTGGGATCAATGAAAGAGAACTGCAATCCTTTGAATAGTGTTCTTCACACTGCAGTTGTTATATGCAGATGCAATCTGAAACTCAGCATCACAAAAGCAAAGTGAAGAACGTCTGTCCATGAATAATCAAGCTCTATACTTCAATTTGACTTTCAGGATTTATTTTGTATAGAGAGTACCATACAGACTCCTTTAATTGTACTGAAAGTTAATACATGCCAGAATTACCAACAACATGCTGTAGTCATGGGGTTATACCTGTATTTAGTGAAAGCAAATAAACTTAGGCTCTCTTTTTTTGTGATCACATAACAGCATGAAACCTCACTCCTACCAAATTAGTTATCTGTTAGTGAAATCCACCTGCCACAAATACCTTGAGTAAATTTAATGGTCAGTAGCTCATTTTATATCCTGCATACCCTCCATACTTATCTCTCTCTGTCTCCTCTGTTTTTGTGTTAACTGATGTACACAGATGTAGTATCTTGTTACAGCAGGGTGAGTTTATACCACAAGCACAAGTGCAGCATTAAGAAAATTAGCAAACCCAGCTTCAGGAAAGTGAAGTTAATTGCATGCTTTCCTTGTTTACTCAGGAAGCCCTTCTTGTGCCATGCCATTCAGGAGAATTTTCATTTCTCTAATGATGCTACCTGTTGCCATTCTCCTCAACAAACTTGCCAATTTTTCTGTTAACAGTTTTTGGGATGTTATGGCCTGTTTTTGTTTTCTTGTCTTCTACCTAATTTCTAGTTCTTTTTTTTTGTTATCCTGCCTCCAGAGGATTTGGAACTTGAATTTAAATTGCAAGTTCCTTCCTGTAAGTTATTATGAATTTAACAAAATTGAATTTTGCAAAGTAGCATTTTCACACTGTGCAAAACCTACACTTACTTTGAAGGTACAGGTAAAAAAAAAAAAAAGGTAGAGAAATCACATTTTGGCTGCAGGATTGCCGTATTTTATAACCTTCTCAGTTAGGTACCTGGAATTTAACCATCAGTTCAGAGTGGAACTCTTTAGCTGTTTTCCTGAATCAGGACAATTCCTTTGAGAATCTTGAGCTGTATTTTTTTAAAACATTTTTGATCAGAGTAAAATTAATCTCTTGGCTATGTTCAAAAGCATTTAAAAAAAGTAATGCAGAAGTATTAAATAGAGAATGTAGAGGTGTCTACAACATTTTGCTATAACATTGAAACTTTTCGTGTTCATACATATGTATAAATACTTACCTATGTGTTTACATATTTGATGAAGGAGGCCCCTTACCTAACATATGATGCTGCCTATGGAACAGGAATCCTGAAATGTGATTCATTTATCGGTTTTGAATTCTAACATGAAATAAAAAAATGACCCTATCTTTAGGTAGAAAGAAGTTTATTAATTGGTTTTATCATGTTAGATTTCAGATGTTCTTGCAAGATAACCTAGAATAATAGTTCAAAAAGACTGTTTCCAGGGAGGTAGAAAAAGAAGAAAGAATTTCTAGGCAATTATTAGGGGCACCAGCTTGCAAAAACAAATACCATAGCAGATTATCAGTTTTGTTTACTAGTATTTTAGCAATTAAATTTACATAAGGAAGATTATTAGGTCTAGAGATTAAAATTATCAGTGTTAGGTTCTGCATGAAGACATGTTTGGCTATGAACTGAAAATAATACATCAGTGGCAAGGTTTCAAAATAAGTCAATACTACCCTTAGCTCATTCATACATTCAGTAAGGCATTTGTGTGGGTTCCAAAGAGCTAAAGAAATACAATCCCTGAGAAATCATATAACTTGTCTGCCAATTTTGTGTTACAGTAAGATAGGATGAAATTGCCTCATTCTTTTTTTCTACACATCCAAAATTACAGTATTAAACCAAATTCTTCAAGGGAGTGTTCTTTTAAATATCACTTTCTCTCTTCGTTTTGCTGTCCAGGTGCTATATAAAAAATTAGAGTTCACCTACAGCAATGGTCCTCTGACAGCTGTACTTGCTATAAGAGCACATTGTTATCAGCTAGTACAAAACTGAGTAACAGAGATAAAAAGAGAAGTTTATCCTCTCAGTCTTATCTACATGTGTTAAGTCAGGATCTCTGAATTTCAGCCAGTGGAGTTAAAAAACAAAGCAATAGAGTCTGAGCTTGTCAAAACCCTGTCAGATTGTCTCTCTGTGTTCTTTATTTGGGAACAGTAGTTTGGAGATGGAGCATCTGCATTCCAAGCATACTCACCTGTAAAGGTGCAATTGGCTATATAGACAATTTTAACTGCTTTTCTGAACAAAGCAGAGGAGCAAGGAGCTGTGTTACTGACAGTGATAGAAAAGCAGAGTGAAAATGAAATTGCTGTTAATGTTCTACTCATCTGGGACATCACCTTATTTCTCACCATGATTTCCCCAGGACATTTCCCTCCCAGAGGAGAAGTTAACTATAAGCAGGCAAATGTCATAGATTTCTCTGCACCTTCTCTCCATCTCCATTTGGTGGGAAAGTATCTTGTCTCTGCAAGCTGTAACAGTCATGAACACACCGCAGCAGCCACTATACCCAAAGTATCTATGAAAACACAGTTGGAGGGGAGGGCAAAATTTGTGGAAATTAATGATGTTGGTAACAGAATTTGAGAAACAGTATCTCTTGTTCTACTTTGGATGTTACTTGATCAGTGATGGTAAAACCTGTATTGTCTTTGTGTAACAATACATATCTATCTTAATTAAGTTCACTAATAATAAGGAGTAAAAATTCACCAGTGTCCAAAATCAAAGAGAAAGTATCCTACTTAGGGTTCTTGCATATTCCTTTTGTTTGCATCCAATATGCTTTAGACTTGAAGGATCAGTTAATGAAAAAAAAACAACATGTCTGTAAGTTAAAAAGTTTGGTGGTTTGGGGGCTTTTTTGTTTGTTTTTGGTTTGGGTTTTTTTTCCTCAGTTCAACATGATATGCTTCTGCTGAGAATAGTGATGTAAGGCTCAATGTCAAACTCATTTCTGTGTTGTTTACGTGACTTCTTGTTTGTGGGTTCACAAACATATTGGTCTTCTGGAATAAAAGACGCCTTGATGTGGAGTAAGTAGTTAACAGCCAATTGTAACACCTCTGTACCAGAGAAAGGCAAACTAACAAACAAAAACATCTGTAGCAAGCTCTATGCTACCAGGCACATCCTAAGTTATAGGAAATTTTAGAAAAGGAAAAAAAAACCCAAAAAAGTAAAAAGGAAGGCTATTGCAAAGGAGATGGATTAGCTGGAGGCCACTGTCTGAAAATGAACTTGGCAGCTTTTGTTCCTGGTCATGTTCTGATCTGGGGTCTTTCAAAAACCTGCAGCCAGGAGTTTCTTAAACCATGGGAAGCATGTAGGCAGCTAGGAATAATTTGCTATTTATAGAAAAGAAAATCTTTTCTCTCAAAAGTTTTTCATAAAGGTTTTCTTCCATTATTATAAAGTTGCTTTAAAAACCATTTTATGCTTCATTTTTAACTGCTATCCTATTTTTTTGTCTTTCAAAGACAATAAAAAAAAAGAAAAAAGGGCATACTGCTTTGTGTTTAAATTTTTTTTTTCTTTTTGTTACTTTCAACATTTCTGATGGATATGAACCTTGAAAAGCTGGACATTAGGAGCTGTAAAGTTGAAAAATGCAGTTGAAAAAGAAAGAAAAATTTTGAAACTAGACATACTTTTTTATTAGTAGAAAAAGTGGGAATATTGAAATGAAAATTTATTTTTAGGCATTAGTATTTTTACTTAAAAAAAATAAAACTTAAAAGACTATAAATTCTTCAAAAAAAAAAAATTAGCTTAATCTATCTTTGTATTTACGCTTTATTGTCATTGTTATTCTTCCAATTTAATTTTCAAGTGGTTTTAATAATGTAATATAAAACTTCTTGTTCTTCTCTCTTAAAAACAGTGCTATTGCTATAATATCAGCTATAATAGCTGATATTGCTAAATTCTCCCAAAGGAGCAGAACACAGAATTGTGGATTTTATCTTTGGTATATTCTTTTCTCCTTTTTGATTTTTATAATTCTGTTGATAAAAACTTCTAGGAGCTTACTACCTGTTAATTAGGAATTGAATTATCTGTCTGGTTGTGATTTTTTTTTTTTTTTTTAATCTCTGTAGAAGTGCTATATGATGCTTGGGCTGCACTCTGAAGCATCACTGAAAAGGCGTGTTAAATAGTCTTTGGTTGTGATGGAAGAGGACAGAAAGATGATCAAAGCACACATAAGTATTTTCCTCCATCCCCTCTTGATATATAGGATATTATAATACATCATTTCATCTGTTAATGCTGCATTTAATGAATCCCTTCTACGAAAAAAATAAAATAAAAAAAGAGAAAAAAGTTGTTTTGGTGTTTCTGCATTCATTTATCTTCATGTATAGAAGCATAAAATAAAATGGAAGGTAAAGGAATAGAAACAGCTATGGTCTGGCTAAAGTAATTTTGTGTGCAGTGAACATATACATGAATTGCTTCAAAATGCTGATCAGGACTTCTCAACTCTTTCTGGAAACACTGATTTCCCTAGTTTCTGAGAAATGTTGATCAGGACAAATTGTACCTAAGAACTTCAGGACATTTCCTAAATTAAAACTGGAAAACATCTCCAGAAAATTCTATTAGTCTGGATTAGGAGAAAGTGAGGATCTACAAAGAAATGTGTTAGTATTAATCAGACTACAATCATTACACAATTAATCTATTTACATTTATTTATGTTTTATTCTTTTATGTATGTATATCATACACTGATTATTAGAGAATGCAAAGTGAATGCTCACAAACTAGTCTACTATACTAGTAAGATAGATAACGCCACAGAAGCCCATTTCAGGAGAATAAGGGGGAAAAAATGGCAATATGAGACAGCTGATAACAATCAGCTTTTGATGCTTATTAGGCTATTGAAGTTTAAATACATTCTGCTGTGCTAATGTCTCTCATCTTGTTAACAGTGTCTATGTGCAGAAATAAAAAGATGAAAGCCAATGACCTGATTTTTTAACAAAATGGAAAACCCTGTTTCCCTAAGTTGCCCTTTCAGAAATGAAGCCATGTGTGTATTTTTAGTTAGCTAAGGAGTTATGTCAAAAATATTTACTCTTTTTTATTTCCTTGATGTTGCTTTATTAAATGAAACTACTTGTTACAGTAGATATCCGTTAAACATGGTGCATCTGGTTTGGGGATTTGGGGTTAGTTTGTTTTTAATTTCATATTTGTTTCAGTTTACAAACTGTGTGCAGTAAGCAGTAACTTCTGGAAGATCTTTACATAAATGTTCTGTAAATCTGCCATGTGTAGTAAATTCAGTATTGCATCCTCCAATCTATAGAACCCCTAAGTTGGGTGTATTGATAAACGATAATCTTACGCTGGAATGACTAATTTTAAAATCATTATGACAAAAAAAAAATACTTATTCAAGCATACGTTGTGTTAAAGTATACTATTAAATCTCTCAATTTTCTCCTTTAGTTTACTAAAGGTCTTACTGTGTGAAGACCTCTTAATGAACACTACTTCATCTTTTCTCCCATTTTCCAAGCTGTGACACTTAAGGTTTTCTTGAATATTTTCCTAACACTGAAGTCCACTGTTACTATGGAAGAAAGTATTTCAGTTGCTATTAGCTCTGAATAAATGATACTGTAGTAAGTGCCTTCCCTTCTCCCTGCCACTGTGTAATTTTTTAAAAAGTTGTTCATAAAGACTGCTAAACAGAAGCACCTATGTATACTGACAAAACTACCACAGTAGGGGATTGTTTTACCAGAATGCTCTCATACTGACAAAACGGTGCTGCCCATGTACATAGAAGTGTGCACTAAACCATGATTACAGCATTACAAAGGGGTTGTTAGTGGTTTGGTTTGATTTAAATTGGTTGGGATTTTTTGTTTGGTTTGTCTTTCCAGAAGAGATTCTTATGAATCAGTTATACTGCATTAAATATTCTGGAAATTTTAGAAGAACATAGTTTTTATTAGTCAGTAATATTTTTTTGTGGTTGCATCCAGATTCTTTTACCATCAAGCTTCCAGCAGAGTAACTCAGCTGCAGGACCTTGCACTTGGCCTTCTTGAACTTCATGAGGTTCCCATGGGCCCACTCCTCAAACCTTTCAAAGTTCGTCTGCCCAGCATCCCCTCCCTCATGTGTATCAACTACACTGCTCAGGCTGGTGTCAACTGCAATGCTGCTGAGAGTGCTCTCAATCCCACTGTCTACAGTCCCAATACGGTCCCCTGAGGGACACCACTTGTCACTGATTTCCATTTGGACATTGAGCCATTGACTAAAAGTTTCTGGATGAGGTCATCCAGACTATTCCATATCCATTAAATAGTCCATCCATTAAAGAAATATCTCACCAATTTAGAGAAAAGGATGTTGTGTGGTACCATGTCAAAGACATGATCTTACTGGGCACAGAGGAGAGGCTGAGAAAGGATACCTTGCTAGGTATAGTAATAATGGTTTTGGAAGCCTCTAGTAGTTCCTAGCATTTTCCTTTTTACCCTTTTCAAAAATAAGGAGGATGTTTCCCTGATTTTCTCATACATTGGCTAAGGTAGGCAAGACTTCTTCCTATTTCGTTCTCCAGTGACATTTCTTTGTTTCTTATCTGGTTGGGACTGCAGTGTCTCCAGGATCAAAATTGCTGCATTTTTTAATTTACCAAGGAAAATGCATTTTTTAATTTACCAGAGAAACAAATGAAATATGAAATTTTCAGATTTAAAATAGAAAAGTAAACAATCAAAAATATAGTACCTGGCAGCAAATAATAGAAGAAAGCATCTGGGCTGGAAAGGTTGGAATGCTATATTGCATTATATTTTCAAATAGCTTACATATTTCTAAGATAAACTTTTTTATTTAGCTGAACTCTGCAAACAGTCTAGAAGCTTGGTTATGCAGGACACTGACAGATATCAATGCATTGCCAATATTCTTCTTTAATATCCCTCACAACTTTAATTGTTCATGTGCTTTCTTCACAAAGAGAAAAAATTTCTTCACAAAATTAATTCTGTAACTAAGACGTGGACAGCGAAACAATTTCTGTTCTTCCTATTGTATACATATGCAGAAAGCTCTACAGTTGTTTTTCTAGTTTCTTCTTCAGAAGAATGGGTTTTCTTTTATTTAATGACAGTAGAACCTTGAAATAGCAGCTGAAAGAGACTTTGAAAGAGTACAAAGGAAAGGATTCTTCGTGGAAAACTGCACACAGTTCACTAAATTCTGATAGCTCATCCACGTCACATGCAATGCTTTTTGTCTTTCGAGAGAACAATAAAACAAGTAGGTTGTGTGCTATCTATCAAGATCTCAGAGCTTTTGTTCACCTTCTTAGGATTTAAGACACAAAAAGTAGAGCAGTTATGATACCTTCAGGTTCAGTCCTTAACACTGCTTGTCATCAGGTGAGCTCTTTTGGGGCAAAAAGGGTAGGTGGCCAAGCTTTTCTGTAGTTAGATATCTTGCATCTTCTGTGGCAGATGGTGCTGACTATTCTTGGAAACAAGATGCTAAACTAAACAGAACTTGGGTCAGTTCCAGCAAAAACAATGTACTTTCATATTGATGGGTCAGTTCCAGCAAAAACAATGTACTTTCATATTGATGATGATAGGCCCAGGTTCATATGAAAGTTTTACGCAGTTATTTGTTTTAAGGTAACAGTTATAATGTCCTTTCTTATGGTATATTTTTGATCAAAACTAAATGAAAAACAATATCTGTACACATAAAATGTCTCTCTTCAAAATCTGAGTATTAAGGCTATTCTTTTTTATTGTCTTTCAACACTGCTTGAAGAGGAATTCTGAACTTGTAGTAGTACAGAATACTATCGGAAAATGCAATGTCATCAGTTAGTGAAATATTTTTTAAGTACTTCCAAAATCACAATTACTATGGCTAGAAAGGTATCCTTTCTCAAGTAAGATGGCACTTGATTGATGAAGTTAATATTCAAGTCTACAGCTATTGAAAAGGCAGGGTGGTGACATGTGAAAACAATGGTCAAGGAGGATCTGTTCTTTGTCAGTCAGTAGTTTTATTGGCTCGAGTTTTCCATGGCTGCTTCCTCCAATCAATCACCAGTGATTTACTACAGCAGAAGAAAGCACAAAACAAAATACACCTACCTGCTTTATAAAGATGACAAGGGCATTCAAAAATGCCCTGATGATTGAGAACATCCCTTACCATAGGACCATGAGGTCATCTTTGTTACACCTAAAACTGTGATGTCATCAAGATAATCTGTATCCTTACGCTAGCAGAACACAAATCTAGCAGAAATATAAGCAAAAGCCATGACTTTATTCATTCCTGTGTTATAATCCAGTCATGCTGAGGGTCGCTGGTAGGGATGCTAATTTTGAATGCAAAATTTACCCAATTCTGTGTCTGTCTTGTTTCTTATATTCCCTCTAAATCACCCTATTGTGATAAATACGGCTGTTTAGGGTGTCTCTTTGGCAGGCTGTCCTTTGATTAGGCAATTTATCTTTAACATGCCCCAAATAGATGTTCTCCATGAACAATAGCTGGCAGTTAGGTACTTGTCCTGTGAATGCTATATGGTACTGGCTAAGTAACAGACAAATAGGGTGAGATCACCCAACCTTCATGCTCCTTAATAAATAGCCATACTCAGTGCCAACAATATATAGCGATCAGTATACAGGGGCAAGGATGCTGTGGGATCTGGAAAGCATGGACACATTTTATTTTGAGGTCTTCAGAAAACATGGTTTGTGTAAGCCACTGTGTCCTGTGGAGACCTAGATAGTAGAGAAAACAATATAGATGCTGATTATTTTATAAACTGTGTTAGAAAAGTAAGCTTACCGTGATCAAGGACTTTTCAGTCTCTCATGCTTTGCCAGTGAGGGGGGCCACAAGAAGCCGTGAGGGAGCAGAGACAGGACACCTGACCCAAACTAGCCAAAGAGGTATTTCATACCACAGCACGTCATGCTTTGTAGGTAACCTCAGGGGGAATCAGCCAGAAGAGGCTGATCGCTGCTCGAGCATGGGCTGGATATCCGTCAGCAGGTTGTGAGCAATTGTATTGTGCATCACTATTTTTTGGGATTTGTTTTTTTTTCCTTTCTTCTTTTAGTTTTATATTCTCCCTCCTTGTTACTTCCCTTTTAATTAGTAGTAGTATATTGTACTTAATTTTAATTATTAAACTGTTCTTATCTTAACCTGCAGATTTTACTTTTTCTTCTGATTCTTCTCTCCATCCCACTGGGGAAGGGGGAGTGAGCAAGCAGCTACATGGTACTTAGCTGTCAGCTGAGGTTAAATCACGACAGTCCTTCTTGGTGCCCAACATGGGGTTCAAAGGCTTGAGATAATGACAGATCTGACCAGAGTGTGTCAAAACAAATTTGTTATAAGCATTCATTGTATTTGTTTAATAGTCACTGGTCAAAATATTAATTTATTTGCTCTCACAGTTGTTCCACTTGATCTCAGAGTTTCGTTATGTCACACTTTACTTGCAGTCAGCATTCGTTGTTTTGGTGTTTATTAGCTTCAGCTTAGCTTCGGCCAACGTTCTCATTTTGTACTTTGTAATAGCAGCTTATGATATGATGCAATTGCCAGTTAGGAAACTGACCTGGTATGTGCACTCAGCATTGCCATTACCTCTATACTTTGGGAGCCATCTAACGGGAACTATTAATAATTATAGCTTTTGCCTTTTCTCTTCAGAGGAGGGCCAACCTATGGAGGAGACATCCTCCCACATCTTCCCCTTTCCCACCAGGCTTATTTTTTGAATATTATTGGGATGTTGAAAGCAGCCTGGCCCTACTGCTAGGAACCAGCATGTTGCTGAGTGTGGTTCTGGTCTTGTTTATCGTTAAACAGCTATTTAAAAATACCACCAAAAGATCTTCTCTGAGGCTGGATAGTTATGAGTGACAGGGTGTATGGGATAGTATGGGCAAGTACCTAGGCCAGTGGGCATCCCCAGTGTTTTGGAACTTCACCTCTGAACAAGTGTGGAATCCAGAAAAACTAGTAAACTATTTAGAAAAAGTACGCTGTTGTCCTGGCAATACTAGAGAGACACAAATCACTGCAATGTACTGGGGG
Source organism: Strigops habroptila (assembly GCF_004027225.2). NCBI lineage: Eukaryota > Metazoa > Chordata > Aves > Psittaciformes > Psittacidae > Strigops > Strigops habroptila. The sequence continues at coordinate 70,162,158 of NC_044302.2, forward strand.
CTGGCACATGCCTTCCAAGCCTTGTTCAACACTATTCAGTACCCTCTAGGAGAAAAGAAGATCTCTAGATCTGATGGCAAAGCAACAGACACTGCACCTACTTCAAGCCTGGTGACAGACATTGCAACTACTCCAGCCCTGGTAAGCACTGCGGTTACTCCAACCCCAGCAAAAGACATTGCAGCCACTCCAATCCTGGCAACAGACACTACAGTCACTCCAACCCCAGCAGCAGGCACTGCAGCTGAACCAAAGAACGAATCTATGCAGCTATCAGTTGCCGCTGTAGACAAGACATGGACACAAAAGACAGCTTGTATAGCGAAACAGGATGAAGCAGGGCCCTCACAAGAAACAGAACAAGAGACAGAACGAGGCGTAACCTCTCCATCCCTGTCTCTGAGTATATCTCTGAGTGACCTGAAGGATATACAGAAAGATTTCAGCTGTCATCCAGGTGAGCACATTATCGTCTGGCTGCTCCAATGCTGGGATAATGGAGCTAGTCTGGACTTAGAGTGAAGCCAAGCAGCTGGGATCATTTTCTTAGAGAAGGCGGCATTGACAAGGCAATTGGAAAAGGGAGACAAGGCCTCAGCCTCTGGAGGTGACTCTTACCATCCATGAAGGAAAGGTATCACTTCAAGGAAGATGCATGTAACCCAGCAAAGTGGACAGCAATGGAAAGAGGTATCCAGTACCTAAGGGAATTAGCTGCACAAAAGATCATTTATTTTGAGCCAAACAACACACGGTTACCGACACACCCAGACCAAGTCTGGAGAGGAGAGGATCAGGTTCAAGACCATCTTAAGAACCTGAACGTGCACAAGTCCATGGGACCTGATGAAATCCATCCATGGGTCCTGAAGGAGCTGGCGAATGAAGTTGCTAAACCACTGTCCATCATATTCGAAAAATCCTGGCAGTCAGGTGAAGTTCCCGATGACTGGAAGAAGGGTAATATAACCCCATTTTCAAGAGGGGAAGGTGGAAGACCCAGGAAACTACAGACCAGTCAGCCTCACCTCTGTGCCTGGCAAAATTTTGGAACAGTTTCTCCTGGAAAACTTGCTAAGGCACATGAAAAACAACGAGGTGTTTGGTGACAGCCAACATGGCTTCACTAAGGGGAAATCCTGCCTGACCAATTTGGTGGCCTTCTATGATGGAGCCACGGAACTGATGGACAGGGGCAGAGCAGTTGACGTCATCTACCTGGACTTGGGCAAAGCGTTCGACACTGTCCCGCATGACATCCTTGTCTCTAAATTGGAGAGACATCAATTTGATAGATGGACCACTCAGTGGATAAAAAACTGGCTCGATGGCTGCACGCAAAGAGTTGTGGTAAATGGCTCGATGTCCAGTTGGAAACCTGTAACGAGTGGTGTCCCTCAGGGATCGGTGTTGGGACCGGTCCTGTTCAACATCTTTGTCGGCGACATGGACAGTAGGATGGAGTGCGCCCTCCGCAAGTTTGCCGACGACACCAAGCTGTGTGGTTCGGTTGATATGCTGGAGGGAAGGGGTGCAATCCAGAGGGACCTTGACACGCTTGTGAGGTGAGCCGATGCCAACCTTATCAAGTTTAACCAAGCCAAGTGTAAGGTCCTACACCTGGATTGGGGCAATCCCAGGCACTGCTACAGGTTGGGTGGAGAAGAGACTCAGAGCAGCCCTGCAGAAAAGGACTTGGGGGTGTTGGTTGACGAGAAGCTTAACATGAGCTGGTAGTGCGTGCTTGCAGCCCAGAAAGCCAACCGTATCCTGGGCTGCATCAAAAAAAGTGTGACCAGCAGGTCAAAGGAGGTGATCCTGCCCCTCTGCTCTTGTGAGACCTCACTTGGAGTACCACGTACAGTTCTGGTGTCCTCAACATAAAAAGGACATGGAGCTGTTGGAGCGAGTCCAGAGGAGGGCCACGAGGATGATAAGAGGGCTGGAGCACCTCCCATATGAAGACAGGCTGAAAGAGTTGGGGCTGTTCAGCCTGGAGAAGAGAAGGCTGCGTGGAGACCTCATAGCAGCCTTCCAGTATCTGAAGGGGGTCTATAAGGATGCTGGGGAGGGACTCTTCCTTAGAGACTGTCGTGGTAAGACAAGGGGTAATGGCTTCAAACTTAAACAGAGGAAGTTTAGATTAGATATAAGGAAGAAGTTCTTTACAGTGAGGGTGGTGAAGCACTGGAATGGGTTGCCCAGGGAGGTTGTGGATGCTCCATCCCTGGCGGTGTTCAAGGCCAGGCTGGATAGAGCCTTGGACCACATGGTTTAGGGCAAGGTTTCCCTGCCCATGGCAGGGGGGTTGGAACTAGATGATCTTAAGGTCCTTTCCAACACTTACTATTCTATGATTCTATGATTCTAAGTCCCTTGCACATGAGTCATGTGGCAGAAATTGGTACAAAGTGCGCCATCGTCACATGCCAACTCATTGACAGTAATGAACTGGAAGGACGAAGAGGCACCAACAGTGAATGAATTAGCTTGCCAAGTCTGGCAATATGAAGACAGCCTCTCTTCCTCCCTATGGTTTTATGTCTTGGCTGTGGAAGAACTGTCCAAACAATGTAAGAAACTGGTCCAGTGACTTGATGAGAATAGATAGAACTCCCCACCTCTACGGACCAGCATCTCAGCTCTAACACTAGGCATCCTTCCACTCAAGAAGCAGGGCATAGAAGGTACACAGAATCACAGAATTGTTAAGGTTGGAAGGGAAGTCTGGAGATCATCTAGTCCAATCCCCCTGCCAAAGCAGGGCCACCTACAGCAGGTTACACAGGAATGTGTCCAAGAGAGTTTTGAATGCCTCCAGAGAGGGAGACTCCACAACCTCCCTGGGCAGCCTGTTCCAGGGCTCTGCCACCCTCAACGTAAAGAAGTTCTTCCTCATGTTGAGGTGAAACTTCTTGTGTTTTAGTTTATGGCCATTGCTCCTTGTGCTGTCACTGGGCACCACTGAAATGAGTCTGGCACCATCCTCTTGGCACCCACCTGTGAGATATTTATATGTATTAATGAGATTCCCTCTCAGTCTTCTCTTCTCTAAACTAAACAAGCCCAGCTCCTGCAATCTCTCCTCATAAGAGAGATGCTCCAGACCCCTCATCATCCTTGTGGCCTCTGCTGAACCCTCCCCAGCAGCTCCTTGTCTTTCTTGTACTGATGAGCTCCGAACTGGACAGAGTACTCCAGATGTGGCCTCACTAGGGTCGGATAGAGGGGGAGGATCACCTCCCTCGACCTGCTGGCCACACTCCTTCCAATGCACCCTCAGACACTACTGGACCTGATGGCCACAAGGGCACACTGCTGGCTCATAGTCAACTTATCATCCACCAATACACTCAGGTCCTTCTCAGCAGAACTGCTCTCTAGTGGGTCAGACCCCAACCTGTACTGGTCCTTGGGGTTCTTCCTCCCCAGGTGCAGTACCCTACACTTGCCCTTGTTGAACCTCATTAGGTTTCCCTCTGGCCAGTTCTCCAGCCTATCAAGGTCCCACTGAATGGCAGCACAGCCTTCAGGTGTATCAGCCACTGCCCCCAGCTTCGTATCACCAGCACACTTGCGGAGGGTACTCTCTAGCCCTTCATCCAGGTAGTTGATAAGTTGAACAAGACAGGACCCAGTATTGATCCCTAGGGAACACCAATGACTACAGTCCTCCAACTGGATTCTGCTCCACTGATCATGACCCTCTGAACTCTGTCGTTCATCCGTTTTTGATCCACCTCACTGCCTATTCATCTAACACATATTTCCTAAGCTTACCTTTGAGGATGTTACAGGAGACAGTGCCAAAAACCTTGCTGAAGTGGAGGTAACACCCACAGCACATCATGCTTCATATATAAACTCGGGGGAGTTACCCACAAGCAATCAACCACTGCTTGGGGATAGGCTGGGTATTTTTCAGTGGGTGGTGAGCAGTTGTATTGTGCGTCACTGTTGTTAGGGTTTTCTTCTTTTTTCTTTTTTTTTCCCCTTCTAGTTTTATAACTCTTTGTTATTTTCCTTTTCATTATTACTATTAGTAGTAATGTATTCTACTTCATTTTAATTATTAAATTGCTCTTACCTCAACCTACTGGTGCTACTTTTTCTTCTGAACCTCCTTCCCATCCCACTGGGGAGGTGGGGGAGTAAATGAGCAGTCTTGTGGTACTTTGTAGTGGTTTAAGCCCAGCCGGTAACTCAGAACCACACAGCCGCTCGCTCACTCCCCCCTTCTTCCTCCCCCCAATCCCAGAGGGATGGGGAAGAGAATCAAAAGAATGTAACTCCCACGGGTTGAGATAAGAATAGTCCAGTAAATAAGATATAATACAAAACTACTACTACTACCACCAATAATAATAATGATAAGGGAAATAACAAGGAGAGAGGATACAATTGCTCAACACCTGCTGACCGATATCCAGCCTGACCTGAGCAGCGATCTGGGCCTTTCAGGTAACTCCCCCCAATTTATATACTGGGCATGATGTGCTGTGGTATGGAATACCCCTTTGGCCAGTTTGGGTCAGGTGTCCTGTCTCTGCTTCCTCCCGCCTTCCCCTCCTTCCTGGCAGAGCATGAGGCTGAGAAAGTCCCTGGTCGGAGTAAACATTACTTAGCAACAACTAAAAACATTGGTGTTACCAGCGTTGTTCCCAGGCTGAAAGTTAAAAACACAGCACTGCACCAGCTCCTAAGAAGGAGAAAAAACGACTGCTGTAGCTGAACCCAGGACATACATAAAACTGGGTGTAGAGGTTAAACAATGACACCCAGCTTTACATTAGAGCTATATGAAGTACTAGTTATGAAATTTAAAACATTTTCAGATTCAATTCTCTTTAAATTTTTTCAACTTCCTCAGAAATGGCAATATACCATATTAACTTCATGTACTAGTGGTGAAGACTTATTTTTAATGGATTTCAGCGAAGATTTCAATACAGCTTTTGGTGGTGAATGTTTGGTTTTTAGCTTACTTTGTTGACTTTCTTTCTGAGGTAGAAGTTATATATATATATATATTTTCCTGCAGGATGCTCCATTGTCTGTGGCCACACTATGTGCTGAAGAGGGGTCAGCACAGAACATCTTGCCAAAATAAGTAACTAAAAAAATGAAGTCTAAAATTGCCACTTTATATAGCTACTTGTCCTTGAAAATTTGCTAAAGCGAAAATGTCATTTTATCAAAGGTAATAAAAGTCAAGAGTGGATTTTATATAATTTGAAATACTGGTGAAAAATATTGGTTGCCATTAAAATGTGTAGACAAACAAAACCAGGAGGAATAACATTTCCCAAAGTGAAGAACAGGGATTCGTTGTATAAATGAATCATAGAATCATAGAAAATGTTTTTCTTTATGCATTAAATCCATATAAATACATAATCAATTATTGAAAGAAGAGATATTTTGCTGCAGTGGTACAAGGTGTGCTGCCATATGTGTTGTGGACTCGGGGAGGAATTTGAAGGTTTACAGCACTATTCAACTTCCTACGACAACTCTGTCTGAAGTATACATTTAGAGCAGTCTCTCAATATAATTGTATAATATTTCCCCTTCATTTTAACTGCTCGAGTCAGAATGAGACTGCATGCACATGCAAAGATGTTAGTACTATTATTAGGGATTCTAACTGCTGACATGAAATAACCTTTAGCTCCTGTGAATTGATTACTATCAGCATACATACATCAGCTGCTCCCAGATCCAATAATCCATAACCTGCTTCTACTTATGTTTCCCAGTCACTTACTTACCCCATTACTGACAGTGAAAAGGAAGATGAGTTGATATTACTAAGCCACTCAGCACCTGGATCTTATTCATGGAATCATAGAATAGTTTTGGTTGGAAAGGACCTTTAAAGATCACCTAGTCCACCCCATCCCCCCGCCATGGGCAGGGATATCTTTCACCAAATCAGGTTGCCCAATGTCCCATCCAACCTGTCGTTTAACACTTCCAGTGGTGGAGCATCCACAGTTTCTCTAGGCAACCTTTCCAGTGTTCAACCACTCTTGTAAAAAAATTCTTCTTAATATCTACCATTTAAATCTACTCTCTTTCAGCTTAAAACCATTGCTCCTTATTTGCCACTACAAGCCCTGTATAAATTCTTTCTCTCTGTTTCTTACAGAATCACAGAATAGTTCGGGTTGGAAGGGACCTTTAAAGGTCATCCAGTCCAACCCCCCTGCAATGAGCAGGGACACCTTCAACTAGATCAGGTTGCCCAGAACCACATTCAGCCTGGCCTTGAATGTTTCTAGGGATGGTGCACCCACCACCTCTCTGGGCAACCTGTGTCAGTATTTTACCACTCTCATTGGTAAAATTTTTTGAAGGTCCATTCCAACGCAAGCTAATCTATCATTCTACAATTCGATGATTAGGAAGGAGTTCTTCACTATGAGGTTGGTGAGACACTGTAAGAGGTTGCCCACGGATGCCCCCTCCCTGGAAGTGTTCAAGGCCACTTTGGGGCTTCGAGCAACATCGTCTAGTGGAAGATGTCCCTTCCCATGAGAGGTGGATTGGAATGAGATGATCTTTCCCTTCCAATACAAAACATTCTACGATTCTCTGATTTTATGACACTATGATTGCATGATTCTATGATTCCATGATTCTATGATTCTATGATGTCAAAGGCCTTACAAAAGTTCAGGTATATGAGATCAGTTGCGTTTTCCTTACCCACTAATGCAGTTACTCCACTGTCTTGTCAGTTTCCACGGACTTGTGTATGTTCAAGTTCCTCAGATGGTCTCAAACCTGATTTTTCTCTACAAAAAAGGACTTGTACCCTAGTACCTACCTTGAGGTTCAGGGGTTTGAGAGATGTGAGAAGAGAGATTACTATTTATTATAACTCTTCAGCGATTTTTGCGGTATCTTAATTGCACCAATCAATCGCAAATGGAACATGCAACATCCACAAAGTACTTATGGCAACAAACTGATTTTCATATGAAAACATATAGTAGTTTTCAGCAGCATCTGCCAGAGGTTTCCAGCTTACATGGAAGTGCAATGCTGACATAATGCTTTGGTTTTGACCCTGGCTTTCCATTTATCTCTAGGACAAAAAGGCTTTTTTAGGAATCTGGCAGATACTTAGTAATAAATTGTGGGACAGTTTTCAGGCTTTAAGCTGGTTTACCAGCAGACCAAGGAGGAGACCTTGAATATGTAGGGCGACTATGATGAACAGACTTTGTTTAATTCTCTGATGCATTATTTGCAAGTTTTAGCAAATTTAGCAAATTATTTGCAAGTTTTAGCAAAGTTTTAGTGTTGAGTTTTTTTCCTAGTTATGCCCACTGTCTGCTACTACTAAATCATGTTCTGAAGGTAGAGACTCTATACTAATTGCCAGTAAAGTGACAAATATGTCCCTCATGCTATGATAATAAGAAGCTGCACTTCCGAAGAAGCGCATGTCATATATGAGCTTCATGTTACTCAGAGAACTAGTTGATTTTTTATCAATAAATTGCTGCTAACAGCTAATAAGAGCTGTTAATAATAACAGCTCAAATATCTAATGTATTGCACTTACATTTTGGCTTGTAATTTAATACATGCTGCTATACAAGCATTAGTGTTTATTTAGTTTAGTATTAGACAGTGTATAACTTAGAATACTAAGATATCTCATGATTCTCATATATTACGATTATGAATATACGGTTAAATATTTTCTGCAATTCTGGAACAATGCAATTCCTAATATTAATGCAATTAATGTTTATTGTGCAGCAATTAGTTTGGAAGAGATAATGAGGTGCTTATTGCTTAACAGCTAAATGGCAGCAGCAAACAACTGAGCACCTGTATTTGGATCTCCTTTGTATCCACCTCCTGCTTTCCTAATGTTTATCTGGCACTGCTGCATCTAGGAAAAACTGTTAAACAAAGTTGACAGGAAATAAACAAAAGAGGATGATATTTCATAGAGAATTACCTCCCTGGAAGAGCTTGCTTCTTTTTAGCATCTTTCTCTGTTTATAATGGGTGCCTCAGACTGCCTGTTGGAGACCTCTCACTGGTATTGTAAATTGGCATAGTTCTAGAGAGAAAAATTTCTCCTTTATCCAAGGCCAGTCAACAGTCTGTGTATTAATGTATTTCTCTTACTTTTCACCAAGATCAGCTCTATGTTTCCAATGTTCATTCTCCATTATTTCAAAATTATCAGGTAAAAAACCCCAAAAGCAGTAACAACAACAAAATATTTTAAAATTTCCAGCTGATTCACAAAGAGAAAGCCAGACACCTGCAAGTACCATTATGACTACACAGTCTTCTTGTTTCTCGGTACTTTTTTTGCCCCACTGAACACTCAAACCTTCTACCCTGAAATTCAGACTGCATCATGACATTGGTTGTTAGGTCCCAGAGTAATCATGCACTTTACTCCCACTTTCGCCTTTGATGCAGGTGTCTTCCAACAGAATCATGCTGTCGTTGATCAATTTAGGGAGACTCGTGAGTGAAGAAGACAGAAATTTCACAGGATCAGGACCTAGCCTGTAGCACTCACTCCCACAGATACCGAGAATTCCCACAGGCTTGGTATTTTTCAGAACTAAATATAAACCATGTTTTTATTTAACTTTCCCCTCATAAGGTATTTTCACTGAAAAATATGCAATGAGCCTTTCTCTCTACCATAGATATATGCACACCAGCACCCCCTTCCTCTTTCCTCTCAAAAAAAAAACCAAAAAAACCAAAACCATCCCGGTTAATTAAGTACAATTGTTACAGGGTAAGAATGGGAGAGAAGGAGAAGAACATGGATGCCTGCTGTTTCTTCTATTTTTAAATACTCCAGAGGCAGTTTGATTCTATGGTGATAAGGCTATATATGTACTTAGATAGTTAATTCCTTAGTCCTCTAAGGGAGTCACTGAAAAATAAATGTTGATATATAATTGACTCATAGACATATTGCCTCTGGCAATATGTTATAGAAAAGGCATCATGAGATCTAGGGAAACAGATCACAGATTTTAGTAACTGACACTTTACATTTTGTAAGTTTATCCCTATATATTTCAAATGTTAATTGGGATTATAAATCTTTCTACATTTGGGTGAGGTTGGGCTTCATCTCCCTGACACTAACCTAGTATTATATTTTAAGCTTACACAATTAAAATTACTAATATCAGCATGAGTTGGAATAGTAAAATTGCATGCTAATTGTAAATTCATTAAAACTGACACTTGCTCTGACATGAAACTGCATGAACACTGTGGTGGCAAAATGCTAGCAGTGCTTTTTTGACGCTGCATATGTAATTAGAAAAAGATTGCTACCTCCTGTCAGGGTTTTCTGTCTAACTGTAGGGTATGTTTTCCATCTCTTTTCTTAATATTACATTTCTGAGGGTGTTTTATTGGTCCAACCAAAATGAAGTAGTATTCTGAAATTAAGGGGAAATAAATTGGTTAATGTGCTTATTGTTGCAAGTAGAGCACAGAAAATACAATAGGAAATACTGTAATTTGAAGGCACAGATTTGGGATAAATTCAGATAACTTATTCAGTGACAACGTTTAGGTAGTTCACATTTTTGACTTCTTGAGGGGTATGGTACTTATCAAGCCATCTTTCTGACAAGTATTCTCCTCAGATATGAATAGACAACTTATTATAAGAGATTTATAGAAAAAAAAAAAGGACGGCGGGAAGAAGAATCACAGAATAATATAATCCAACAGTCAGTAGAAGGCATAACCATTTAAATACAGCTGGGTTGTAATGCATGTCAAGGAGAGTTGTACAATTTTAGAATCTTAAAAGACCATATGTGGGGGCAGGCAGTGGGAGGAATACAAAATTTGTGGGTTTAAAAAATAACAACAGAAAACCTGTGGTGATGTTCTAAAAAAGGATTATGTTAATTTGTGATTCATTGCCAAACGCAACTACAGATTCACAGCACCAATTAAATAGAGTGGTCTAATTAAAATGTGTTTTTGTTTTAGTCCATGGAAATTGTGGGAAATCAGCAACAATGTGTTTCTTTAAACTACCTAATAATTTTAACACTTGGAGAATAAGAAAGTGTTGAAAAAAGAAGGAAAGTTTTGCAGTGAAGTCAAAAAAACAGACATGAGATTAGAGCTGTCACTGTCATGCCTGCAGTTTTGACCTAGGAAACTCATTGAAATTGTATTTATTTGGTTGTTATCAATATTTTTAAGACCAAGGATCCATTATTCATGTATCATATCCCAGAACCATACTTGTGGGAAGACTCCTGTTGCCCAAGTTTTATCTCAAATAAGGTGTACTATAGGTAGCATTGCATGGAAGCTCCAAATTTCAAGAGAGAAATGCCTAGAGAAGCACCTTGAAGGGGACAATCAGGAGCTCTAGATGTATAACATCTGTATGTCAAGAGAAGGAAATACTATCAGAATTTCAAACTGCCTAGTGTTTACAGATTTGTATGGCCCTAAACGTCTCATTTGGACTTTAGCACTCAATTGAAAAAAAAAAAATGAAAAAACAAACCCAGACAAAACTATGAACTATGATAGTGTCCTCTCCTTAGTCAAGAAGGTCCTCTGATGCCCAGAACATATTTTTAAAAATCTTGGTGCCTATAACACACCCGGGCAGTATTAGATATTTATTCACTTTTTACTTACAATGCTTATTTATCAACTGGCATAACCAACAAATTTCTTAAGTCTCAGCAATTGTATTGAGGAGTTTAAATTCTGTAAAAAGTTTTACTTCATTTTACCTGAAGCTAATTTCGACAAACGCTAAGCTGTTAATTCCTTTGGCTTTGCAATTTTTAAAGCTGGATTAGTGAAATGTTTTGCAGCGATGATCATCCCAAACTACAGCTTCAGGATTTTCAGATAGAATCGCTAAGCTGGAAAACATTAATTCTGCACCAAGAATGATCTTAATGTTTTAGAATGGGTCAGTTCAGCAAATGATAATGTCATGATCTATACAAAAAGTCATATGATCTTTGGTTCTCTGGTATACAATAGGATCATGGGGGAGTGACTGAATTTCAATAGGCTTTGAAAGTATGAAATACTATCACATACAAGTAACACAAAATTATAAGTACAAAAAAACCAACTTCCCTGAGAAGGTTGTATTATCTCTGTTGACATTTACTGACTTTGTGTATTGGAAAAATGCAAAAAAAATCTCAGAATTTCCTTGATTACTTAGAACATTTCTTAAACTATATAAGCAATTAAAACATAAGTGTACAAATTATATTCCATATATTACATGGAAATAATAAAGCAAAATCTATAACAGTGAACTGTAAGGCCATCCTAAATGTAGGAAAAAAATTAAAAACATGTTTTCTATAAACTAATAGTGTTACAGAAATTTAAATGGATTAATAGCATTTAAAGCTTTTCATATCAATACTGAAATTTTCTTATTACAACAAGTAATGATGAAAATTAATAGATGATATTTCAATTTCTCTTTGATTTTGTCTGGGGTTTTTTGGACTTCTTTGCTTTTATCTTTCTTTTTCATATTTCAAAAAGGATAAGGTTTATTTAGATTTTTTTCAGTATAAGATAAAGGTTCTGAAACACCTGTTAAGACACTCAAAAGAACAATCAGGCATACAGCCAAAGGGGCTGGGGTGAGAGAGACAAAAGATAAAAGATGAGCAGGGTAGTAATTAATACTGATTTTACTTCTTAGCTTTTATTACACTCTCTACCGAAGTCCCTGTTGGAGGATCCACGGAGCTTGACACAAAAAATAGACAACTAAAGATACAACTGAAAATATTTACCAAGAGCATGAACATTTCACAAATAATGGCATTGCTGAGGCCTAGAGTTTGTGGGCCCTCTAAAGGCCCAGGAGGGTGTCTACCTACACTTTACAACGCAACAAACCAACGAAACCAAGAAACAAGGCACAATGTTAGGCATCTGCTCAGAGTCTTAGTACCCTGAGGACAGAATTACAAAGTTTTGCAACCTAAAAGGAAAAGAGAGTGTTATAAGTGGCAAATGGTTCTGAGGTTGGGAGATCTCAGCAGAGGCAGGCACAGAGGTGGGCAGGTCCCCAAGAAAACAGGACATATTCATCATACAGGACAGAAAATTGTGGTTCCTGATGTAAAGAAGAGTTTTCATTTTTGTCATTAATTGAGTAGAACTGTTATTTTTTTGTTGGGTTAAAGATAAAAGGGTATGTAGGAAGTTTGGGGGCACAATGTTTGTGCCACTCATTTGGGCTGGTAGGAACACTATAAGCCTGCAAGGAATTATGGTGTGTTCAAAAAATATGTAGCAGCTGAATAGAGGTATTTCCTATGGACTATGTATACTCCAGGATTTCAGACAACATCATAAGCAAAATGAAAGTGATCTACCAGTTCTGAAGTAAGTGGAAAATATCATGGGTGTCAACATGTAAACAGATGCTAAAGTATGAACACATTTTTAAGGTAAGCTGTGCATATGACAGCCTCTTGCTCCTTTTGTATGTTCTTAAGGTGTGTTCAGATTAACTCCTTTACTATTGCTTAGACTTTTCTATTCATATTGCTGAGACTTTTCTATTCATGTGCTGGAAGCTTTTAGGCAGCATAGCAACATTCCAGCTGCTCTGGGCTCTGATACGTAAGTGTATAAACAGAAAGTCATTGACTTATGAATATATGGTTTTGTGACAAAACAAATGCCCCTTTTTACTCCTAAGCAGTATTACAGAGCAATGATACCTTAGAGAAAATGGTATGAATAGCACTGGGTTTGTGCATCACCAGTAGAGTACATTGTCAGAGGCTAGGTATGATGTACACATGCACAGTCCTACTGATTTTCAGTAGGATAAATCTCTAAGAATAAAATGTTCAGCAACACTGAGAAAGCACCCTAGTCATCTGTTTCAATGCAGCCGTGATAGCATAAACTGAAGGAGATTGCCACATTCTAGTGAGATTGCAATTTGGACACCTGAGCTTTCATTGCCAGAGGGATGTTTGGGAAAGAAATGAGCTTATCTTTAGTTTAAAGTGTAAATTGGCAGAAGGAACAGAGAGTTCTCCCCTCTCCCAGGCCAATTTGAGATCAAGATTTTGAAACCATTCTACACAGAAGAACTGAATGCTGACAAACAGGAATTCTTTACTGGTGGATAGTCTGAGTGAAGATGCCTGTCTGAATGGGGTTTTATAAGCAATCAGATACTACTTTCTTGAAAGACATTTTTTACCAGGTAGAGACATTAAACAATCAGCCTTAGGCTCTTGAGTTGACTTCTAACTCACTAAATAAACTGCAGATTCTCAAAAGTTCTCAAGTTCTTCCAAGGTTAGAGCACTTTTGGAAGTTTAAAACTGACAGACGTGAAGTGTCATTTTACTGACCTGCTATTTCTGAGTAACGGGGCAGTGTAAAAGACAAGATTCCTGTTAAAGAGAAGAAGTATGTAAGAAAACATCCAAATCCTGTGATTTGGTGTTTGAACACTAAAAGTTAACAAAAACGTAAACAATTCTTTTTTTTTTTTGGCATTTAATAGACAGTTCATGCTAATCCCAACACATTTTATTAAAATAAAAACCTGTCTAGTTTTGTAGTTCTGGATTGCAAGTGTGTCTTTACATTAACTAAAGACAGAATTCCTAGTGATCAAGTTTTTTTTGGTTACTCTAGAACAAAATATTTCTGTGGCATTTTGGAGCAGTAATGCTTTTGTATGTAAACCAGTGGTCTTCCAGTAATTTAGGATTTTTTTTAAAGGTTTCTATACCTCAGCAACAGTATTAATGTTAATACTAAACTTAATCAAGCTAAAATTTGAAAAAAAATACTATCGATCTATTTGTTTATGGGTATTAAATCATGTAGTAGAGAAGAGACATTTCCTTTTTCCTTCTAGTAAATAGTTAAGTATAATTCTACAGGTCTGTTTGTATTTGTGGTTCCTCTGGCTTGTAGTGTATGTTATTATCAGAATTCAGTAAAAAAGTAAATGTATTTCCATGTTCCCAAATTCTTGCTTTCCTCCTTTTCTCCTATTTGACATAAAATTTTTGGTTAAAATGAAGTTCATAGAGATTACAAGGCAATGCAGACTGGCAGGGATTTCAGGAGGCCCCTGCCCTAAGCAGGGTCAGTCATCGGGTAAGACCAGGCTGCTCCAGGCTTCTCCCAGACAGATCCCTCTGTCACTTCCTCCAGGTCCTTAACAGAGATTTTGTACACTCCAGATCCAAGGACATACCCCTAACATACCCATTTGTTAACTAGCCTGCAGACTGACCTGTTATCCATTATCCTCTAAGCCAACTGGACTTGTGCCATCATTTTCCCAGTGACCAAAGTGAGATGCTTCCTGTATCCTCCTGTTCTGCACTGGAGCTCTGGCATGAGTTTCCTGTTTAGCCAAGCTTATCTGCTGATATATCTATCTGTTTTCCTGAGATGGACCAGTCTTGCATCAGGCTAGCCAGCTTTCCTGACCTCCTTTGCCTTTCATAGCTGCCTTCCCTGGTATCTTCTATGCCAATTCCCAGAATAAGTTGAAATTTGTTCTATAAGTAGATTTGACACTAAAGCACTCCCCTCCTGATCTGGATCCTTAGTACATCCAAGAAAATCATTGACTGCCACATATCCAGCAGGTTCTTCAGTATTAGTACAGCTAACGGTGAGCAGATCCAGCTGCATGCCACCTTGGTTGCACCATCCAGTACCTGTGTCACTCTCCAGAAATCTTTTTGATGGGTTGTGTTTCTAGTAGATGGTTACACTTGTACTCTCCTAACAAGTAAGCTTAACGATCAGGTCAATGGGCATCCAAAAGAGGAGACAGAGTTAAGCACTCATACGATTTTTCATTTGTGATTTGCGGACATATTAAAAACCAACCAACCAATCAACCAACCAACCAAAAAAACCCCAACAAAATGAAACAATAACCCCTTACTATATTATGATAAAAACCACTAGTAGTTTAATTTAACGTGTAAGTGTCATTTAATACATCTAATACATAAAGCACCAAGCAGCTAATTATGATGTGTTTTAAGGACCAACTGGACTACTTTTAAACCCAATACTAATCTTTCTGGAGTTTAAGTGCTTCACAGAATCAAAGCTAGATCTTTAGATTCAGTTTTGAAATTAAGGTCACTGAATACTAGTCACTGTTCCCATGTTGTTGTTCTTGTCCACCTATATGCTTTCCACTGTAAAAACAGAGATCATGGGACTGAAACAAAAGCTGATGGCAAAGAGAGATGTTCTTAATAAAGGTTAGCCAGTTTTCAAGAAGCAGTTTCAAGCATAAATAAGAGGATTGAAGTTGTATGTAACAGGATTTTCCAAATTGATTTGAGAGCCAAAAAGTTGGAAAATATATTATCAGCCTAAGATGTCATGGGGACTATATTGATATATGAAGCTAAATCTTTTCAATGCCAAATGAACAGAAAGGTGAATATGATGAAGTTGAATGATGTTATTGGCATTCCAGAAGGCATGGAATCCAATACTATCGAACTTCTTGAAATAATTATAAAACCAACTCATGGCAAATGTTTTGTTTTGTATGTTTCGTATTTTCAGTCAGTGGCTGACTCACCTAAAAGTACCAGTGAGAAGTCACTGTAGGAATATACACTTACTTTCCTTGCTTCCCTCTACAAGAATTCAAAATTAAGCTAACTAGTTAATTGACAGCTGAGAGATATCGGCAGGTGAAATATGGGATACCCTGAAAGAACAGAACACACAAATTCCAAATATATGGACTTGATTCCTGAATTAGGCTGGCATAGTTCTGTAAAAATGCAGGAAGTGCCTGGATTTATAAGGTTTGTATTATCCTCAAAACAACTACCTGCAAGATATAGCCATGGTAATTATTTTACTTCCCTTCACCATTATTCTGAGGGACTAACAGCTTCTCTGTTAGTCAGCTGTAGCTGAAATTCACCTTTTCTGAAAGTTAAATCTACAGATTTTCTATATACTATTGCAAGGTGCAAAGCACTTCTGTTTTGTAATGATCATAATTTCTTTACTTTGAGTTGCTGTGATCAATTATTTTGTTTCCATACTCTGCAATTGAATGTGGACAATGTCAGAGGTTATATTTTTCTTTTCAATTTAGTTGAGCTGGAAGGCACAGATGCCATGGGCCTAGTAGTCCCAGTGCCAGCCTAAGAAGGCCAGAGAGTGTTGTCTTGGCCACACTGGATAGAGATAACTTCCCTGGGCCTGCGACAAGAGTTCTCTTACTTACCTGAGGCAGGAAGAAGATCCTGAGCTGAAGTTTTTAATGGTGATCTAAATAGTGGATCATAGTGGAAGAAGGTACTCATTATTACATAAGCTACTAAAACAACAGCTCTTTTGTCACCATATGTTTAGTGTTATACTAGGAGTATTTCAGACTCAGCTCCCAGTAATCTATACTAGTAGATTAAACTTCTTTCATGTAAACTTTTCAAAATTTAATTTATTTTAATAATGTTAGTTAGCTGGAATTGGAAGAGGATTATTTGCTATTGATTCTCTGTAATTGAAGAAGCTAGTCATAAAGTAGTCTAGTGATTCTGGTTTCTTTTAAGCAGCCATTCTTATGATATGATTTAAAGAAAAAGTTTCTTCTGTAAGTTTCTTCACTTGTTGACCAACCAGGTGGCTTTTGGTAAATGTGTATCCCAGTGTTTGAAAGTCCCACCACCCATTGCTCTCAGTGTAGTTTTTAACAGCCCATTGTACTGTTCGATTTTCCCAGAGGATGATGCATGGTAGAGGATGTGATATACCCACTCAATACCATGCTCTCTGGCCTAAGCGTCTATCAGGTTATTCCAGAAATGAGTCCCATTGTCTGACTCAATTCTTTCTGGGGTGCTGTGTCGCCACAAGACTTGTTTCTCTAGGCCCAGGATAGTGTTTCAGGCAGTGGTGTGGGGCAGAGCATGTGTTTCCGGCCGTCCAGTCGTTGCTTCCACCATGGTAAGTACCTAGCACTTGCCTCGGCAGGTCGGTGGGAGTATGATATAGCCAATCTGCCAGGCCTCCCCATATTTGTACTTCGGCCATCGTCCTCCGTACCAGAGAGGCTTTAGCTGCTTGGACTGCTGAAGGTCAGACTGATATTGGTGGAGCTCATCTGGAATACTCATGGGCCTGATTCTGACTTCATAAAATTGTAGCACATCTGGTCTAGTACTGATGAAGCTACTGTAGAGGAAACCACAATTGGGACTTAAAAGACAAAACCAACATATGTCTTTATTATACCTTAAATTTTAAGACTTAAAATGAATGGCTTAAAAACTGCTGGTTTAGCTGCAGCCTACCGGTCTCACTGTGTGTGTGAATTTTGGCATGTAACACTGTGGAGCCTATTACCCTCTATCATATGTAGAACAGTACTGGAACATACACTCATTAGGTTCTTTCTTGAGCAATTTACTAAGATATGTTTAAACGTTGCAACGTGGCAGAACATCGAAAGCATTTTATATTTCTGCAATTTATGGCTTTCATCACATTTCCTAGGATAAGGGTTGTTTGCATCCTTCACTGTCTCCTTACAGTCACTGTGTTGGGCACTGTACGAACATCTGCAGGAGATACTCTAAATAGGTAAGATAGTCCAAGATAGTGTGGACAGGGAAGATTTTTCTAGTGTCAAATGCAAGTAGAACTTTACTAAAAATGAGGGGAGAAATGCTGAATGTTCTCATTAATCCATTCCTGTTCTTCTCAGATTCAGTTTGCTTTTTGCACTCAGAACACACAAAAGAATCAAATTTATCTGTAACTCATCTGGAAGCTGACAAATTACACTGGAATTTCTGGTTAGTACGCTATTCTAAATCCAACAGTGGGAAGATAAAACCAAAGTACTATATCTTGGTTTATCAAAGTTACTTGAAATTGTAAGCAATCTTAATAACAACAAGTTTATTTATTATCTTATGATACATCATATCACAAGTGGGTGGTGTCAGATCATATGGACAATAATTAATGTGCCCTGTCAACTATATGTAAAGAATAAGATCTGTGAATGCTAACATGGCCTATGCACCAGTTTCCCCATGGTGTATCCAGCATTGCACACTGAAAGCAGGAAGAGATCTCTGTTTACAGTAGTTTAAATTCAAGCTTTTTTATTTTTGCACTTAGCATTTATGAATCTATAGTTTTAGAAATGTTTCACTCTAAGTAGACAAGAAAAATATTGCAATGGGTGGATGAGTTATTTCCTGATTGTGAGTTTTACCTTTTGGAAAAGTATCGGTGTTGGGGATTAGACTTACCGAGAGAATTGTTGATAGGAAATTTTAGTGTTAAACTTTGTTCAGAAAAGTAGGCATTTTTATCTTCTGAAATACTTAATGAATTTTAACTTCAAAATGTTTTTAAAATATTTCTTTTCTTTGGCACATCATTATAGTATTCTTCCTATAAAACTTCGAAGCCATTCTATTGAGTATGCAAAGTCTGCATCACATCTTAAAATATTGCTTTCTCGGGCAATATTTTCCCAACAGCAGTGTCACTTTAGATTTAATTTTGTTCATCCATAGGCTTTAATGTTGCTTCACCGTCATTATGCTTGCCAACACCAGTACTGGCACTATATAGCTGTGTGAAACTGTATCACTTACCTAATGTCATAGCAAATTGCTCAAAATACTGATCATTCAGACCCAGGCTGTGCAATTCCTCTCATCTATCCTCTCCACAATAAAGTTTCACTGTGACCTGAATTTCCCTTCTAGTATTAGATCTAGTATTGCAAATCATAGACTTTCAGACTGCTGAATCATGAAAAGAGGTTTGTAGGAAGGTGATTTCCATAAACAAGAAATGGCTGTTACATTAATCTGTGGGTACATTCACTATTTCCACACACCACCCCCACCCCCACCCCTTTTTCTTTCTTCATCTTTCTTTTTCTTTCTTCATCTGATCTTTTCCTGTCTTTTGCACCTTACAGTTCTTGGTCATGATCAAAAATTGTATGTGTCAAATTTTTGTAGTAACTTTATTGATGATCTAGATTTAGAATAAATGTGAAATAATTCCTACTCATAGTTAGTCTTCTACAGATCCATGAAATAATTCATAGAGGATTTTGTACAGTTTGCATGCATAAGCTTATGGAAATGCCCTAAGTTTCTTTTGGTCTTTAAATTAGATTGGGGAAATGTAGAGATTGTCGCTGACTAACCCCTGCTCAGCACGTCAGCACACTTTTCCATATCTGAAGGGGTGCCTAGGAGAACATTTTAACTTTTGCATTCCTTTTTGTACTACATATTCTTTTCTATGAATAGTTAGCTGATATTCTACAGAATTAAATGGAGAAGTTGCTGACAATATCAAGTGTTATGAGACTGGATTTTCAGTGGAAACTGAGAACTCCGATTTCAAGTAGCATGTAGAGCTTGCACCTGAAGTATGTTACACTTTAAGAATAGTCTCCTAACTGCGGACATCCACATATTTCTGCAATGAAAGGTATATCAGAGGCTAGAGCATAATAAATAGTCCTGCCTCCAAATATAATTGCAAAAGGTAATAGAAAACACCAAAGTAAGCATAGATCTTGATTTAAATAGGCTATTGAAATATAATTGGACCTTAGTAAAAAAACCTGAGAATAAATTAGTCATTCACGAAAAATTGAATTCTACAGAATAAGCATTCCTATTTTCCAGACACTATGAAAAGCTTCTGACAAACATCCCTTTGATTCTCTAAAACATTTATTTTCTCTGAAGATTTTATTCTTCATTTAATTTGTATTTAAAAAGTATTTTAAAAAAAACATATACTGAACATGATAATTTGCATAGGTTTGGTCTATTGATACCAATGGTATAAAGCTTTTGGTTTTAATTAATTTAAACCCAAAAATGAAAAAGTAAAAGTAATCAGATCGGTAAGCCAAAAAGGAGGAAGAGTTTTTATGGTCCATCAAGACATGACTTGATGTATTAAAAAAAGCAGTATATATTACATTATTCCAAGAACTAAAAATAACATGCTTATCTGACACACATTCCACCAGGGACATAACCAAAGACTTTTCTGCCTTTAAGCCATCAGTGTATTAGAGAAAAAGGTCATAATTAAAAGACCACAAAGAGAGCTACAATGTTTTTTATCACAAGGTACACCATTATCTGCCATAAGGACTTCTGCCATCAGTCATCTTTTTTTTCCCAAAAGTATCACCTTATTCTCTCCTATTCGTGGTTTTACTTTATTTTTAACAGTTCACTTCTCTTTAGTCAAGGATTTAAAATATGCTCAAGACATACCTTGTAGGAATTAGTGAAAAAAGAAGCTTCAAGGTGAGAACAACATTGTTTTTTCCTTTCATTTCAGAAATCTTCAGTTTTCTTCAACCTGTACTCCAAGCGTGTGAGAAACTCAACCAAAATATCAGTGGGTGGATTAATGAAACACTTGTCAAGCTCTTACTAGATTCTCTGCTTGAGAACAGAGATGAGGTTACTCATTTGGAGACCAATCCTTTCCTCACTAAATTAAATGGCAAGATCGTGCTTTACCTGCAGTTGTGCAGACCACAATCTAAACCCATAATGGACTACAGTCTGACAAAACTTCAAGGTGTGTTTCAATGCAAGCTGAAATCCCTGGAATTTTCCAAGGCCTACATGAGTGTTGGTATTGATATACTGGTCAGATACATGGTCCAGTTGGACAGGTTTTCAAATCTAACACCAGCTGTTTCAGTGAAAGTAATATTAATAATTCAAACATATATTGATATTGGATACACAGTCCATATTTATTCTCAGGTTGATCTCTGGCGGTTAGAAATCTACTCTGACCCAAAGACACGAAGCTGGTTTCCCTTTTTTTGTCTCCTCAGCTAGAATCGTGCAGGTGCCCAGCCAAAGCTAAACATGTTCAGTAGCATCACAGTGAAGAGTTTTGTTCCTTAGCTAATACCCGTTGCTGTAGTGAAAAAACAACAGATAGCAGTTCTATAAGTTCAAACAGAGATGCCTAAACAAGAGTTGTAGGAAGAGGGACACAATAGCTTTAGCCTGTCAAATCCAAACACTCTGACCCAGGCTTTACAGTTTGAATGTTCAAGATTTCCACTTCGTGTTATTAAAACCAGATGCAATTCTTATGTGCAGGGTGAGACTGTTAATACATCAAAGGTCAGGAATAAGGAAGAAAAATACTAGCATTCAGTCATACAGGAAAAAAATACTTTCTCAATAATGGGGATTCAAAGACCCATTTAGTGCCTTGATCAAAATAAAAAAGACAATTAAAACCATCTTGTATGACATCCTAGTTT
Source organism: Strigops habroptila (assembly GCF_004027225.2). Taxonomy (NCBI): domain Eukaryota; kingdom Metazoa; phylum Chordata; class Aves; order Psittaciformes; family Psittacidae; genus Strigops; species Strigops habroptila. Next base: position 70,183,522 of record NC_044302.2, read on the forward strand.
GAAATATTTGTTTTTCTTTTTAAACTTTTTTTAACAAAAAATACTACCAGATACAAGAGGTGCTACCAAAATATTTTAAAATACATACACTTGGAGATACGGTTGTTGTGTTCTATAAATGAATGTAGTTAATATATAAATATGAATGTCCTATAATAAAATCACATCTTTTCTCATTAATACATTCTGTCATGGTCCCTGAGCTACAGTCCTTCCCCATGAAAAATTCTCATTACAACCCATGAGATGCTTGGCTCTTGGGGTGTGTACCTAGTCCTTTGTATGCAAAGGAACACCATTTCAAATTATTATTTCACCAAATACATTTTGAGGCACCTTGTGATCCAAATGTAGGAAATACCTCCAAAAAGATAAATTTATCTCATTTTATAAGGAAGCTAATTTGCATATACGCGTGCTATTCTTAATTTCTCTCATCTTATGCAGATTTCTCATATGTGTAGCATACAGACACAGACTTTGAATGATGGGTGATTATGTTTTACACCTGGTGACAAGAAAAATACATATCTTTTCCCTGTCACCTTTTTACATGTCTGCTTTAAGATATAATTATTGGGAAAGTGTATTAATACTAGATGTGTGTAATTTTTCAAGTCAGTGTTTTCCTTCTTCCTTAGAATAAAGTGTTTAGCTCTGACCAGTGTGAATAAGGAAGGTACAGCTATGGGGAGCTTTTGCTGACGAAGCTGCATCACACAAATTAATGATGTGAAGATATCAGGGCTTCAGAGCTGCTCGCAGGCACCTGGTCTTTGCAGGAATGGTCCTTTTTGCCTTCCAGGTGGTTACAGATTGCTGAGTCATCTTCTCAGTTTCTTACAGGAGATGTTAGACTCCAGGAAAAAACACTCAAGAGGAATTTCACAAAGTGTTTCTTGCTGTGTTCTTTCACATGTATTTTCTATTTGTCTGCTCTCGTAACTTTTATTTTGGGATGAGACAATTCAACTTATTTTTGTTCACTGTAGTTATAAATACTCTATATACCAAATTGTCTATTGTTTTTCTTTGGAGATATTAGTCCACGAAAAGCAGAGGTCTGAAGATTGAAGTGGGTTGAAAAAAAGAAACATGTGTGCCCATCAAGACCTTAAGGTAGAAGTAAAATAAGATGGTATTTTGCATCTTAAAATGGTCTGGTTTTCAGTTTTCCCAGGCTTGTCTTTTCCTTTGCACAATCTTCATTATATATATAAATGCCCAACCTCAGCCATATTTTTCATAATGGCTTGCAAAAAAGAAATAGATTATGCCCCAAAAGAAGTGCTGGTGATACATAAGCCAGAATATTTACTACTACACCTAATATGTAAAACAAAAAAAAAAAAGCAGCATATATGCAAATCACCTTTCCTACTGCATCTTACTTGGGTATAGGTGGAGTACTGCCTGTATATTAAGCTTAGTTATTTCAGTTGATAGATATCGTGAGATGTGGCAGACTGTCTTTGGAGATTTTTTTTAAATTCCGATACATTTTTATATCTAAATTAATGTTTGGAAGATTTTATTATTATTTCTTGTTTACCTCTACGAGATTTTGCATCTCCATGGATTTTCTTGCAGTTGCTCTCATGTGATCAACTTTGCAACACTTTCTAATGCTGAATTCACCCCAGCCTTCACAAACTTTAAAAACACTGTGTAATGCTCAAGATACAGAATGGGTGCTTCATTCAGGTTCCACACAAATTATGGCAAAGTGATCTCTTAACATACTATACTGCACAAAACTTTGGTACTCATGAAAGGTAATATATACCAATATATTTTGCTCTTGTGAAGAAATTTGCAATAAAATGTAGGAACAAGACATGGTAGGCTGGAAAAGTCTAAGTCAAAGGAAAAATCAAGGGAAAGTCTGAAGATCAAAAGGAATATAGGAACGAAAGATACATAACTCCAACCTGACAAGGAGCATTAAGATCTTAGAATACTTATCTTTCTACCGCATTTAGCAGTGTTTTAGTGTATATATAAAATCAGTTTTACAAACATTAATGATGCCATTTTTAGTAGTACATTAAAGTAATACTCACAAATGATCTACCAAAGGGGAAGACACCACTGGGAGGAAATTCTTAACTTGCCCTGTTACCCTGTCTTAATAAAGATGCAGCCTACAATAGCACAATTTTTAGCCTCCTTTAAAATAAATAAATGGATATATAAAGAAATAAAAGGGGGGAATATTTTTGCACTTTTTTTTCTCCAAACTCTGAATCTTCGTGTTTCAAACTAGGTCAGATTGAGTTTTGGCCTGAACCTTAAAGAATGCTCTGTGCCAGGTGTACCAGGAGCTCTCCATCGCCTGTACTCTTTTAAGGTGCTTTGGGTTTGCGTCGGGAAACCTCGGAGCTGGAATAACCCCTGCAAGCGGCGGTATATCTTCTGTCACTTTTAGGATGGGAAGCTCCTGCCAAACCCTTTTTCGGGGTGGAGGCCGAGTGCTTGCCCTGCGGTGACCAGGGGGCGATCCCGGCGCGCCGCACCCGCGAAACCCGCGCCCTGCCGGCCGCGGGGCTGGGGTGGTCCCGGTCGGGCAGAGCGCCCCGCTCAACCACACCGTGGGGCGCAGGGAGGGTCCCCGGCCACGCTGTCTCCGCAGCCGGAGAAGATGTTCCACCTTGCAGCCTTCGCCAGGGGCCCCTTTGGCGGCGCTGAGCTTTTGGAGAGCCTTAAAAGCCCGCGAGGTGCCTCTCTGGTTTAACCTGGTGCTTGAGCGTTGATACGAGCAGGTGAAGCAGCAGGGGACCGGCAAGCTAGGACTGCACAGCTACGGGTTGGGAAACGCTTATCATGGAGAGAAATCACCTTGATCACAACATACCGGGGGGGGGGGGGGGGGATCACCTCTTAAAACCCAGAAATCAATAGGAGGTAGCCGGCATGCTGAACAAAGTTTTATTTTAGTGCAGACGAAGTGTAAATTAAAGAAAAAAATAAAAAAACCCCACCAAAACCCAAACCCCAGAACACATACAAAAAGAACAACAAAATCCCTTTTTTAGTATTTCATAAGCGGTTTAAGGTCTGTGAAGAACATTTGCGCATCGTTGTGAGGAGGCAAATCATTGCAAATGTACCTCTTGGAAGACAGTATTGACCACCGTCAGAGGTACCTTTGTAAACTAAATCTCGATGAGGTCTATTTCTGGAAAAATCTTAATTAAAAATAGCGGACACACAAAACTGCATTCTAAACAAAAAGACGGTCCCCACCCATCCCCCTCCGCTCTCAGGCTGTGTAGCGTTATCAGTGGAACTGGAAATCTTGGAGCAACCACCCTAGCAGTTGGCTGCACGGAAGGGGCGGGGGGGGGGGGGGCTCCGGCGGGTCTCATTGCTGGGAGATACTTTGAGGGCAAAGTAAAAGTGCCATCCGGGAGCAGAGCTCTGCTGCTGCCGCCGCCGTCTCTGAGATGCTACAGTATCAGGCGGAGAAGAAAAGAAATGAGTTTGGAGTTGATGTACACGCCGGAGCAGCAGTAAAAAGATATAAGATATCGACATGCTCAGCTGCATCTTGTTAAAAGCTTCCTGCGGGTTGGCAGAATGAAATCTTTATTTAAAACACACAAACTATCGTCAGGGGAGGAACGGAAGGGAAAACACTAAAAGGGCCAAACGCAATGCTTAACCCACCGGTACAAGCGAGAGAGGAGAAACGAAGAGATTGGTTCGGGGCGAACGGAAGGCGGGGGGGTGGGCTTACACCCTCCTCACAGCCCAGCCGCAGCAGCCACCCGGGGACTCAGCGTCTCCGCTCAGCTTTGGAGAGGGACTTTGTCTTTGATGATGATAATGATAATTGCTCTGGTAGGGGAAAGGGACGTACTGGTATCAGCAGCAGAATTTATGGTTACACTTGGGTGTGAATAATAGGGAAACGTGCCTCGCCACCACACCCACAGCAGCGCTCTCTTAAGTGGTGGTAATACTGTTATTTTATTATTGCCAGCCGGTGGCTTTAAAGGTGCATTATTTTAATGCATTATTAATTCTTTTCCCAGGGAGAGGAGGAAGGTGGGGACAGGGATTATTATTATTAATAGCGAGGAGCTCGCTCGCTCGTTCCCTTCGCACACGCCGGGGAGCGCGGTGGGAGGAGGCAGTGTCGGGTGAGGCGAGCGGCGGAGCGCGCCCCGCTACCGGTCTCGCTGCTGCGCGGCTGCGGCGCGCACACGCGGGGCTCAGCGTCGCCTCCACCCCTCGCTTCCCCTCCCTCTCCCCTCCAGGCCCCAAGCCCCCAACAGCCGCCGCCGGACGGCAAGTTCCGCGGGCGGCTGGCGGCGCGGTCCCCGGCCGGAGCGGCACTCCGCGGCCGGCACCTCCCCATCCGCAGCTCCGCGGCTCGGCGGCCGCCAAAGTTGCGGCGGGGGTAGGGGGCCGCCGCGGCTGCTGCTGCTGCTGGCCATCAAGTGGCTCGTTAAGGAAATGCAGGTGAGCGGGCTGAGCGGCGGCGGGGGGCTGCGCGGGGCCCGGCGGGGAGTGCGCCCCCGGCCCAGCCCTCCCCGTTCCCCGGGGCCGCCCGCCTGCAGCTGGCGCGGCTGGGCTCGGAGAATGGGCGGCCGCCGCGCCCGCCATGAGAGCCGCTCCACCGCTCCCCGCACTCGCACAGACACACGCACCCACCCCCTCCCCGCTCCCCCCCGTCCTCCCCACCCCTCGCTCCCTCTCTCCCTCCTCCCTCTCCTCCTCGCTCTTTCCCTCCCTCCTTCCCTATCTCTCTGCCGGCCTCATCGGAGAGAGTTGCAGGTACCTTTTCTCTCCCCTCCCCACCAGCCCCCTGTTCTTCCCCCCTCAAATTTTAGGGTGCAAGAGGCTCGGGAAGGCTTTTTTCCTTTTTCCTTTTTTTTTTTTTTTTTTAATTACTGCGAAAAGAAGAAAAAATCTTGAGAAGGGTGACTTTTTTTCAGGAGTCTGGTCTGAAAGCAGGGGTACCCCCAAGCAGCTAGTGGTAGCGGCGCTGGATCCCACCAAAACAGAACTGCCTGATGTGGCATGTGCTTCTCTCTCTTTGCAGTTCCTTCTGGGCCTGTGTGGACTAGGGGCATAACGGGGCGCCTGACTGGCAGGAGGGGAAAGCGGAGACTCCTTCAGGTTTCCGAAGAGGTCCGAACGGACAGCATTAGTAAGTAAATACTCCATGCTTGGTTTCTGTCCCTATGCTCTCCTGTTTCTCCAAACGTTTTCTTAGCATATACACTCACATCTTTATATATATACATATGTTTGTGGGTATGCGTGTGTATTTCTGCTTGTAAATCACACTATTCTGGTCAGAAAGGAACTTGGCTATGATAAGTTAAACTGCTTTCAGTGGAAAAAGTGCAGGAAAGCGGTTTACTCACCTTTTATGGGAGAAGAAAATTACAGGTGAATACTTGCGTAGAGAACCTGAGGGTGTCAAGTATTGTGTAATGTCTACCTTAGTGCGAGTGTAGGTATGTGCCAAATTACAGGCAAAACCTAAACAAAGAGACGCTCCCTCAGGAGTGGTCTACAGCACTGTGTGACCTGCTAAGTAATGCCAAGTGACAGGGCATTCAGTTTAGTATAAAATGTGCATGGATTATACATACTAAGAATGTTTTGTCTAGATTCAGTTGTAAGCATTTTTAGTCCACATCCTGAAGTTATTAGATTTTTCATGAAGTTTTTTTATCTATAAAATGTTTTTTTTTTTTTTTTTTTCTAATGAGGATGACAGTTCCAGACAACAGCTTTGCTTTCTAAGTGCTTTTAAGGAACATATTCAAAAGTACTGGTGGCACTTCTTTAAATAGGTGAGAAAGATCTAGGGGAAGCAAAAAGATTAACTGATTTAAGAGGGCTTCATGAATAGTGGGACTGAGGTTTGTTGGCTGGGCTGTAGAGTTGACAAAGGTACAAAGACCAAGTAAAGGTATGACATGAAGAGTCTGCTGTTAGGTGTTGTTTAGCACTAAATATGTTTGCATCTGGGGAGGAGAACTTTTGCAGGCATTATTTCTCTTGGGACAGTGGACCCATTATCGACATTTGCTGCATCTCCGGTGGAGGAAACAGCTAGTATTAGTAGTTGAGGATTAACTGTTTCCTAGGTAGAGGAAAGAAATAAGAATGAAAAGTATATCAATGAAAGTAATTGCTCATGTTTGCTAATATCTAAATAAAACCTTTGTGTTATGTCAATAGAAATATAGTTGAGTCAGATGTTTTGAATGTACTGGAAGGAATCAATAGCATTTCAGCATTTTTTCTCTATTCCTGCCAAATGGACTTGGATTTAAGTTCTTCATGTGTTATTTTATCTCATGTAGGGATAATATGGTTTTGAATTCGAATAAGTTAAACTTACTTCTTTACAAATTCTTGACAAATTTGGGTTAGTTTACAGTACAAATTTGAAATAATAAATGAGTACTGTAAATAAACTATGCAATTCAATTCCCTATGATGTTTTTACTGTTCACCTACTCAGAATTAACTTGTGTCCTTAGAAGCCATTAAACATGCATTTACAAGTGTATTTTATTAAGGAACTCAGTGTAAAATTAATGTTGCATTTTCAGGTGCAATTCAAAACCAATCACAACTAATGAATGTTGCCAGGAGTGAAAGTTTATTAGGGCCAAATTAAATGCTTTTCTGTGTGAAGTAAAGAAATTAGTTTATGTCACAACAGTAAAGGTAATTGGACAAAATTTGTTTAGGAAATTAATGGGACAAGAGCAGGAAAGGCTAAATCTGCAGTAGCAGAAGGATAACATTCAGAGTCACTTTCAGGTATTCATAATCTTAAAGCTAAGAATAATTATAAAGCATATGCTGCTGCAAGTTCTGAGGTAGTGAATCAGGGTGACTTTCATATCGTATCATTTATGACAGGAAAAAATACCCGATGAACTTCTGAACTTGAAATAAAAGGGTAACACATCTTCTGGCTTATTAAGGAATCCTGCTGTTACTGTTTTAGTACTATAAATGTATGTCAGTTAAAAACAGAGCCTTCCTCTTTTTTTTTTTTTTTTTTGACTAGGTAACATTTGACATGACTCATTGGTGTGTTGTACTCCCTGTGAGTAGAGCATTAAAAGAATATATCCAGATAATTTCCATGAAGTGTTCTGAGACTGCATATAGAGAAGTTTATTAGGTTAAGATTTCTGTTCTGCTAGGTGGTCCCAAACATGCAGCATGCAGTGTTGAATGCCTAACAAAGTGTCCATTTTTTAAAGCAAAAGATTAAAATATATATGACTAATCAGATAGGAACTATATTGTTTAGTTTCAGTTGAATAACATCATACTTAATGGCTTTATTAGTTTGGAATATAGTCTTCATCATTTGTCTTTCGGATTTTCTTTAAATCTAGGGTATGACCTGGCAATACTTCAGTATCTATATGAAAAATGACTTGACACATACTCTGCTTTTGCTGTAATTACTCCTTGTTACTGTGTGAAATGACCTGAGTCAAATTGTGGCAATTAAGTTTGATACGTACTATATTTGATCATATATGTATGTACAGTCTTGATTGTAATTGTTGATACAGGAAAATGTTGAATCAGGTCAGTCTAAAATTCAGAAGAAACAACAGGACTTTAAAAAGACCTCTTGCTGTGAATATATGAAGTTGATAGAATAAAGTTGCATATGTCAGCAGTGGTGTGTTTTATTATGCAATTGTTCTTGTTATTCAGATCAGATAATAGCCTGATGAAATATATAAGCAGTCTGCGGGGAATGAATGATTAATTCCTCTAACATGTGCTTATTGTATGAATTCTTACTAATAAAATCTTACATAGTTGCATAAGTTTGCAGTAGATAAAGTCAAATAGCGTTGTCTTTATTAATATTAATTACTTAGTATACCAGTGTACTACCAAACTTCGTAGTCATAAACTGTGATGGAAAAAATTATGACAGAGTATTCATTCTTTGTTATATGTAGCTTTTCTGAAGAAACTGACAGTACAGAAATAAACATGATGCTTGATAGCACAAACTGTTTTGAAATGGTGTATATTATAATTATCAAATAATACACAGATGTTTTAATCAGCTTGGTTTGTGTGTCTTATTTTGAAATTTATACAGCATTAATAACTTTTATATGTATGGATTCTAATTGTACAGGTTCCAAGTACTGTAACAAGTTGGATAAACTAAGATATCCTTGGCTAAATTGGAGAACAGGCCAGTTCAGCATTTTGGGAAAGGTTACTGGTACTTTTCATCAGTCCAAAGCTTGCTTAGCGTGAAAACAGATTGGTACCTGAATCCCACATATTTAGAGTAAGCTTAATTGATTTGGTGTCACTTTGAAGACCTTGTAGGCAGCAAATATAAATTTAACAGTGGCATTTATGCAGATGATCTGTAATTTAGGGTTGGATTTTGGTATCTGTAGTCAAGGAAGGTAGGTTTTTTTGTTCATTAGTGGCCACAGGAATTCTAAGGAAACCAGATGGGGAGAAGGAAACATTAGGGCATTCTTAAATACTAAGAAATAAAGGAAAGATGTCCATAGAAATATCTCAGAATGTGGGCTGGAGAATGCCTATTTATATGTTTTTGTTTGTTGTTTGGTTTGTGGCAGGTTTCTTTTTTTGTTGTTTTGCTTGTTTTTTTCCCTGCATACTTGTTATAAGGTCATTAGTGCTGGAAGTTTCTTGAGGAGCTTTTATGCTCTCCCTGCTTCCAGACTTTCCACTTCGCAGTTTTGCATCTATAATCCTAATGGAAACCATGATAAAGTTAAAAAGGGGTTTTATGTCACAGTGATAACAGAGTGATGACACTAGGGTCACATAATATTGACAAGGAGTGTGTTTGGTCTATAATTTTTTGGGCGATGAAAAATGTTTAGTAGCAAACTAAGTTAAATGGATTTAAAATTCCAATCGGAAATAAGCAGTAGGCATGAATGAATTCACAAACAAGAATTAAATCTACTTAATAATAAAGACTAAGAGAAGGAAGTGTGCACGCAAGATCAGGCAAAAGGAATGCATAATGGGAGAATTTTTTAGCATTCTTAATGCCATTAGATGCTGTCTGATTTTCAGTTTATCTGTTCTAGTAGCTTCTTTAATAAGCGTCAGTGTAAAACAATGACAGAAAAGTAGCAATAAATGGAAAATTGCGGAGAAATACCTACTTTTATGGTCAATATGAGGATTGAATTACTCATCTATTTTCATTTGTTGTCAATAGTTGCAGAAACTCCTATTTCTCTTATATTTCTATTCTATTAAGTATGCTTTATTAAGTGAAAATTATTGTGTGAGAAATCTCATTTTTTTTATATTCTGTATTTCTGTACTGTCCACTTTATAGCTGCTTCTAAAAAGTGGATTTTTTTGTCCATGCAAAAACTTAAAATCTAGTTGAATAAGATTTTAGCTGAGTGGAGACTGCAGAATCTGGTTTATAAAATCAATTTTAGAAAATTTATGTCAGAAGTACTGTAAAATTTATCAAAATACTATATATGTTTTAAATTTATGCTGAATATAGGAGTGCTTTTAAATGCCTTTAAAGTTGTTTGAAATATTATGGTGCTTTTCAGATTATGCACTTACATTGTGCTGAAATGTAAAATAAAGGTTTTAGAGAGGTATTTGAAAAAAGGGATTTCTGGATTTGTGTGTTTGCAATATTAAGGCTTTGAATAGTATGATGATTTTTCTTAAGAATGCTGTGTGGGATTTTTCCAGCTTAAGCAGTATGAGTGCATGTACTTACCAGTTAAAAAGATAGATACATATTATAGGTCCAGTAGTCTGCTTTCTGTATACACTGGGTGTAGAAAAACACTGTCTACAGCAGTCAGTCCTATGCTTAAGTCTCATCTCTTTGTGAAAAGCTGGAAGGGTGTTTAAGATAACTTCTTCAGTATGTCTTGCAGTAGCTTTTCAAAAGGTAAGGTAAACATTTTAGCGCATATGGTGCATTCTGCTCTTCTCCTGAATTTAAAGTGAGAACTGTACACAGTGGCAGTCAAGAAATTACTGTTTCTCCAAGCTGCTGCTCTTTATTTGGTTCGAGAATACCTAGCTCATTTGCTAAGTATGTGTAACAGTGCCCAGCAGTGAAAACCTAAATGCTTATGTTTTCTGCTCACAGTGGAAAGATGAGTTGGAAAGGAAACTGTTTCAGCAAGGGTGATTGTCTAGTCTGTAAATGTGAGGACTCATGGTTTAATGGGATGTGGGACTATGTAGCAGTTCTAGTTATTTTTGGAACTATGTGAGTAAGGTAAACTTTTATTTCCAGAGTGCTTAAAAAACCTCACGGCTGGTGAGCTCCTCGCAGGTGACAGAACAATTGTTTTATGATGATTGATTTAAGGTGAACAACCTGAATAAAGGTCCTCTGGTGGCAGCAGGTTGGAAGTGTACACCAACCAGTCTTCTGGGAGCTGTAATTCCTAAGGTTACTGCAGCAGAAGTAACTGCATAGGAACAATTGCATCTGCTCTAGTCTGGAAGTGATTGTTAGACTCTAATGCAGCAGTTTAACAGTCAGTGTGGGAGTATGTCAGGGAAAGTAACATGGCTCTAGCTTTGAGGCATTCTCTCTCCTTTCCCTCCTTCCTCCTCACAAACTCCCCTCTTCTTCCTAGGGGCACGAGACACAGTCTCATCAGGCCCTGTGTTACGTAGGACAGTGTTTATAGTAGTTTATGTTCAGCTCTGTATTTTCCTCACTCTCCTCGCTCTTCAACGCAAAGTGGTTGTCTTCTAACTTCAGCAAAAAAAGTTCTCCACATTGTATCTAGATCTAACATACCATGTTAATTTAAAGTCTAAAGATTTTTTTTTTCTTCCCAAACAGGAGTTAAATAAGAACATTTACAGTACAATTTTTAAATTTGCAGTGAAAGACTTGATTATAACCTTAAAGTCTGGATTTGTAGTCGACTTCTGAAGAAATACAACAAATTTTTACTACCTGCACATATGTAAAAGGGAGAACAGTGATGTAACTCTTACTTGAGTCGCTACAGAACTACTGACAATAACAAAAGATAAGCGAAAATGATGCCTGAATTGCTGTCCATTTGGGTAGAAAGACATGAGGATATTCATCACAACAATTTAAAAATGACAGAAGAAATCCTACAGGATTCAATCATCTTGAAAGATTTTCTTTCAGATTGAAAGGAATGTGCCGTGATATAGAGTTAGGCAAAGCTCAATGGCATCATCGGTTCCCCATGGAAAGGATTCAAGGAGGAGAATTCATATAAGCCGTCCGTGTCTTCACAAGTTGCTTTCCTTTTCTTATTGCAACCATGAGGTTGCCAGATGGTATTCTCAGACTTCTTCAGAGCTGGAAAACCATAGGGAGTGCTGTCTTCATCAGAAATCACAGCAGTATCATGAAATTACAGTTGATGCTTTTCTTCATCTATGTTTTCCTTAAGGAAGTGTGTGGCTTTTTGTTGTTATGGTGGGTCTTGAACATAGCAGAAAAATGGTACTATGCTCATGCATTAGCAGTATGAACTAACTGTCAGTATAGCTAGTATATTAGAGTTCATACTGTAAGAAGTCAGACTTGAAACATGTCTTGAGACCTATAAAATTCCTGTAATGGGAGGAATATGCTGGGAGATGCTTGATCATTAAATCATTATTAGATTAATGATGTTACATTACATTAAGTTATCTACATACACTAGTGGAAATATTTGAGTAATGTACTAAAATTTCTCTTTATGAAGAAATTTAGTTAACTTTTCTATACTTCTCTAATTCTTTGCAAAATTATAGGTATGGATAAGTAGTAATAGTGAATTTCAAATAATGTATTACGTATAGCCTGTAATTTGATTTGTGTCTGCTGTTCATAGAAATATTCCTAATGAGAAGTTGTACTAATCATTGGTATTCCTTTGCAAACAGAACTCTGCCCAGCAAAGCATGACATTAATTTCAAATTTGACATTAGTAGATTTGGGCTGGCATCGTTAACGTACCAACTGGAGTAGTTAGAATATATACAGGAAAAAAAAGAACCAATGCATTAAGACAGTGATAACCTATGTTCTCTTCTGGATAATTTAGCCACTACTTCAGTTTTAAACACAACTATTCTGTGAAATTGTCATCTCTCCATATGAATAAAAGATACACAAATAGCTTTTGTCAAACAATTTAAGTCCTAATTTTTTTTTTTTTTTTTTTTTTTAATGAATGCAGAGCAGCTAGACTTGCAAAGCTGTGCAAATGCATTTGCCTGATTTTGCCGAGCATAGGCTTTGAAATGGGCCATATGTTTGACTTGACTCCTTTTTTTTCCCTGTGAACCCAGTGTCCTCTGACAATTTGGTGAAGCTAAGATCAGTCAGTGAGGTTGGAGATTCTTTTGTCAAATGCCTCAGCTAGCAAGTGTACAATAGATCGCAAAGCTTCAGGAGCAGCCAAAATGTATGTAGGCCACCAAACCTGAGTAATCAAGTACTGTTAACCATATAACCACCCCTATATCCATGATACAGTCTTCTGCAAAATGAATTTATTTAGTGATAATTGGGTCAGCAGCATAGAATAAATATTATTTGGAAAAATCGATAAATAACTTCAAAGCAGGGTCAAAATATTTCCTTCTGCGTTTTTAGGACAAAGTGCAGTGGGCTTCCATTCCTAATCAGAATGCATGATTTCTCTCATTTTAGAATCCCTTTCCTTTGAGAACTCCCTGTAGGTTGTTTTCTGTTCTAGGGTTATTGGAGGAAAGTGATTTTTGTATTTGGCACAGCAGTAGTAAGTTGTGTTGCAGCACCTGTTTTTCTTCATCAACTGTAGGTTTCAGAGGTGTCTATAGGTGTGGAAATGAAATCCCTGGATGTTCCCATTTACATATTCTATATAGAATCATAAATTGGAAAGTATCCAAATATATTTGTGCGCAGAATCAGCTTTTTCTTTTCTCAGCATGGAGACCAGCCTTTCCCTTGCTGGTCTTACCCTTCTTCATACACTACCTCTGCAGAAGACTGGCACATAGTTAAAATGTATGATTATTTTGAAATTAGCTCATAACTCAGATTTCTGTGCCTTCTCACAGATTCTGATAGTGTCCCTTTCTCCTTAGGTGAGAATTAACTTTTAAATAGGGTGATATCCTTAGCTTCCTTACCTTGTTTTTCCAATATCAGATGTTTCCTAATGTATTGTGAGAGGTAAACTGACAGTGTTCTGCTGGAGTTATGGAATTAATCAAGTAGATATTTATGAATGTTGGGGTGAGTTAGATGTATTGCTGTCTTTGGACAGTGCTCAAGTGCAGTTGTATCTGTGTTGGTTGGCTTTGAGAACTTACTGGGGGTTGAGAAGGAAGCCCATGAATATTCTATCTGTTCAGTGTTCTGCTGATGTTATTACTCAGTGCTGAGCAAATTGAAGAAGGCATGAATTGTTACATTTATTTCAATATTTGTTATTTAAATAAGTTTTTGTAAGAAAGTGCAATATATATTCCATTGTATATTTTAAAAAAGAGATTGTTAGAAGGTGCTTTAGGAGGAAGGAAACGGAAGCAAAGTGAGGGTAGAAAATGAGTAAGTAACGGGAATGGAAGAAATCCTCAGCAATGAAAGGACGCCTGTTATTCAGGTCTCTGGTGCAGTGTCAAGTCAGATGACACTTTTTTAATAACTGGGGATGAGATTTAGTTGCCTAACTGTAGGTGGCTCATGCCTTTTTAGGTGCCTTGAGTATCTTATCTGCTCAGCCCAAGGCTACTGTTCTTCTGTACCATACAGGTATTTCAGAAAGGCAAGAACATATAAAATTGCACATTTAACTGTGTTTGGGATTATGAATTGCACATGTCTGTATTCCGATGTTCTATCTAGAACTTTGCCTTTCCTCCTTGCCTTTCCCGAAGGCATGGATTTTTTCTTGTTATGCTAGTTATATCTGAAGCTAACAGAGAGAGCTCCCTTAGTCAACACTTGTGCTTAACTATTGGCATAATTAGATTAATTATATTTTGGAGACATCCTAGAAATCCGGTCATGCAAGTGTGCATCTGTGTGTGTTGTAAGTGACATCACCCTTGTCTTCATATTCTGAAACAAGCTTATCTGTTAGTTTTTGTTTCTTTTGTTTTAATTTTTTTCCACTTCTCATATATGATGCGCAGATTGATGGAGTCCAGGAGTTTATGCTACTAATTATACTCCATCCACAGAATCAACTTTTGTGCTTTCCTGCACTGATGCTATGCTGGTGCCTCTGAGGGAAGGCACAGGGGCACTGCAGAAATGGTGAACTGTGTAAAGTCACACTGCCTTTTTCTTATTTGCTGCTTTGGTAGGTCACCTTTTTCTGTTTCTTGGAAAGGACCTAGGGATCTGTGTAATATAATTATGCTGAGGTGAGGTGTGTTTTTTCTGTTTTTATATTATTAACATCTTGACCATTATACAACCAGTAAAGATTACTGACAGTAATATTTTCTTCTGGGGTCAGGGCTATTGATTTTTGGAGTATAAGCAAAGCTGATATGATAAATCTCATCGTAATAATTCTATTTGGATTTAACTTTTAACATCATTTTTTTCAGATAAAAAGTTTGCAATACATTAATATGCATTTGCTGAAGTTATTTTTATATTATGTTCATTAAATGATGGTTGCAAAAGACATTTCAATTGTTCTGCTTGATAAAGGGGTATCGGGAATAACATGCAAGAGAGACTGCTCCTACAGATGGAGGTCTCCCTCTGTAACGTATCTAACAAGGTTTTAGAAGGGCAATAGAGTAGATCTTGTTTGTGAGCCAGGATCATTTTGCATAAACGGAAGATAAAGTGATCTTCAAAAGTTGTCTTAATAATCACAAAGAATAGAGCAGTTTCATGATCAAAGAAAATTCGAAGAAAACCTTAGTGTATATAATTTAAGCTGATTTTATTAATATATATTGCCTTAAGCAATATTCCATACCTGCAAGATGGTATTCCAGCTGATGCAAACTGTAATATCTGTTAATGGTGTTTCACTGGATGTCTACATTTTACTAACTTGGGGAAACAAAACAGAAACAAATTATGCCAAGTTGAGATTTTCGTAACCTAACCTCACTTCTTTGTCTCAAAAAGTGGTACATTTGTTGTTACTTACGTCTGAATCTTATAAAAGTTGTGATACAGATGGAAATTGGGGAATAATGAAGAGAATGACTAATCATTATGATGATAAAAATTCTGGTGATGCCTTATGATTGAGAGCGAGACCACATTGTAAAATTCAGAAGAAGTAGATTTTCTTTTTTTTTTTTTTTTTTTCCTTGCTCAGTATTCAAGGAGAAAATACTGGAACAGTGAACAATGCTATGTTTTTTATTTTTTTCTGCTTTGCTATAAAGTTGTGATTTTAGCAGTGTTGGGAGGGAACTAGATAGGAATGCTGCCTTGCAAAGAACATTCACAACGACAGTTCTGTATTAGTAACTTTTCTCCTGATTTGTAGCAGCTAAATCTATTAACTAAAAATAAAATCTGTAAAATCAGTTCTCACATAAGCAGATACAGTAATTTCCAAAGGGTTGTTATGTGATAATGGCTAAAATAATGTTAACAGTGATCTGAGGTTCTTTCACCCAAGTTTCTTTGGGGCAGAAGTATTGTGTTACTGGCTTCAGCTTGAGTTCTGCTTTTTTTCTGGTTCAGTGAAGTGTTATTTGGTGGCGTGTTTTTCTTTTTTTTATTTGTTTGCTTGTTTGGTTTTTTTTTTGGTGTTTTTTTTTTGAAGGTGGTATGTATCTTTTGAGGGGAAGGGGAGAGCGTGTGTTACTGTCCCATCATGCCTGTTGTATTAATTTTGAATTGCTAAATAGATATTTTAAGTTACTGCAAAGTACAGTATACTTTTATCTTCTTATTAAACACTTTCTGTCATACATTTTGATTTCTTTGTCTGGGAGAGAGAGCAATGAGTCTTGGTAGTATGTGGCTTGAACACAATCTAGACACTTTCTTGAAGTGGAAAATGGTATAGCTGTGAAACCTGTTTTGTTGTATTGCAAAGTTAGTTCTTAATAATGCTATCTGAAATTTGCTGCTGATTTAAGAAAAGCTAAACATCTGAGTTAGTTAATACCTCGCTTACTTGGACAGAAAGTTTTTTAACCTTTGTTTATAGCAGGAGACGACGAATTGAGGAGAGAAACAAGCACCACTGTCTGCTTGTGTACTGCTTGGCTTATGGTGAGGACAGAGGCATACATTCTCTTTGCACTCAGGAAGAATTTTCTATGGAAAAAATTAGATTGATCACTTGGGTCCATCTCTTTCTCTGCCTGTTGTTACAAGATGAAAGCTACAGAAGCTTCTTTCGCGGTTAGGAACAAGTATTCAGCTAAACCAGAGCTGATTTGAAAACCTGGTTTGGTTTCCCCTTCAAGGGGTCAGTGGCTGCTCATATGCTGGAGGCAGGCCTGTGTCCTGTTCCATGGTGATGGCTGTGGTGGAGTGAAATGCTCCAAAAGCGTGTGCTAAGAACGTAGATGAAAAATGCCTCTTTCCTGTGGAAACTTCGAAATATGATGATCATTTGACTAAAGCTGCTGGTAACTAGTCACGTAAAAAGAAGCATTATCTTGGTGGGAATTTGTGAAGGCTATCTTCTTCAGCTTGTTTATCTTGCCTTCAGTCAAAGTTGGTAATAAGGTGGGAAGTAGCTCAGTGTTCCTCTCTTGAACTTTGAGAAGAACAAACCAGTTGAAGAATTACGCATGTGTGTCCATTATGTTTTCCGTAGTTTTTCTTCTACCGATATCCTTATACAAAAGTTCCTTTCATGTTTTTTTTTCCATTTGTACATGTTCCTATTATGATAGCAAAATATGTAAGTGTAATTTGATTTTTATCCAGTGAAGCCCTGCAGGAATGAGAACTGGTAAAACCTGAACAGGTGTTAAAAAAATTGTATAGGTGTCTATTCCTTGTTATGAAAAAAAAACCCCTAAATTCAAGTGTGACATATGTGTTCAGACATGAGTGGAAAAATAGTTGAAGTGTTAGTTTGATTATACTTCACTGAACATCTCTCCTAATCCCTATAGCCCTTTATTTGCCCGCAGAGGAACTACTGTATATTTTAAGTAAGAAAACAAGAGTAGTAGGGAGTACCAGATTGGGCAGTTTTATGAAGCAAAGATGCCCACTCAGGAAGAGCGTGGCACTGCTAGGCTGTTACACTACTTCTAATAATTATCAGTTTGTGCTTTTCTGTCAGTAAAGATCTCACAAGGAAGGCAGTGGACAGGAACCTGATGGACAGGCTACAATTTTTTTCCCTCCCCCAGGGGTTAGGAGTCAAGTCTATGTCTTGTCTTTTTTACAAGGAGGTTGGGGTTTTTTTTTTTTTTTTTTTGTCCCCCTTTTAGTAACTCCACAATGCATTTTAAACTCTAGGTTGATTATAAATATACAAATTAGTATGGCTAGTATATCTCAGTATCTACAGGCAAATCTTACTCTGAAAATTCCATTGAAAAAGGAAGGTACTATAATACACACTGAGTAAAATAAAACTGAGTATTTTTTCCTAAAACGTTAAATTGGAGTCTTCATTCAATTATGTATCAGCTTTAGAGTAACTCTTATAAAGTTGTTCTTGCTGCTCACTTTCACGATGGTGTTTGAAAATAATGTTTTCATAATTAGAGTGTTAGAATTAGTGAAAATACAGGAGAAATCTCCATAATTCCAGCAGTGTATATTCCAAACTGAGATTATTCAAGCCTTTCTGGTAAATTTATATTAATCTAAGTACTAATTGTTTAATTCTTATATTCTTAACGGTGATCAGTAGTTATTTTTTATTTGGAGAAGGCTATAACACGATTTTTAGATATGCTTCCAAGGAAAGACTGACACATGGTATGCTCCTCTTCCCCCCCTGCTGCTATGTAATCACTGGAAAGATTCCAAAAAGTGGCAATTAAAACGTGTGCATGCGAAACACGTCATTAACATTAAATATAGCAGTGTGAACTAATTAATTTCATTGTGCTATATTAATCAAATAGTTGCAGTGGCAAGCAGAGATGATATATAAGAAGAGCCAGCGGTACTCAGGTCCTAAGCTACTATTGTACATGCAGATATGCATCTTACAGGATAATAACCTCCATGTTAACCATAGGACAGCTGGGACCAGCTGGCATTGTTACTGCATTGTTGGCAAGAGTACTTTTGCATGTACTGCTTTTATGCAAGTTCATCACCAGCTAGAAAAAATAAGTTGTCAGTCAGAGTTCACACATTTTGGGTGAGTGGTTTCCTCTTCTTCACAACGGTATATGGTGCAGGTATTGTCAAGTCTGTAAACAGAAACAGCAAAACCTACCACCTGCTGCTGAAATAACCATTAAAATCTGTTTAAATAAGAAAATGTGATTGTAAAACCATACCAACTTTGCATAAGTATAATGGAAATATGTGTCAGAAATTGCTTATTGGGAAAGGAGCTGGATTTTGGAAGTACTATTAGATATATTAAAATATTCCTTTCAACTTGCAAAATCACCAACAAGGAGTAACAGAAAATGGTAGAAGGGGAGTAAAGTCTTGCTTGGATATACTGTCTCATCAGCTCAATTTTAGGGTGGCCATAAAAAGAGGATAGCCTTAATTATGGAAATTGCTACTAGAAACCTCTTATAATGTTTGAATAGGATTGCAGTTCCTCCTACAAACTTAATTTAAGTGATAAGAAGCTGGATTAATAATGAGTCCTCTACTCTCAATTTCCTGGCTAGAAATCAGACTTGAGAAGTGAAAAATTATTCTGGTAGCCTGGTAGGTGGGAATAAGACTGTTTTTGCAGTTTCTGGATCTATGTTATAAAGCACGCTGGCTGCTCTTTGGCTACAGAGGCTATAAAATCAGAGAAATGAGTACCAAGTCCCAGGTCCTGCTGATGAAAAACCTTCCAATGATTCTGCATAGAATTAGATTCTTGGAAGTCTGTTGGAATGATTATAAGGGAGACTGAGAAGGGACATTGGTTAGTTGGGGGTTTTTTTGTTTGTTTTGTCATTTGTTTGTTTGTGTTGTGGGGTTTTTTTCCTTGGGTGGGTTTTTGTTTTGTTTTTTTTTTTTTTTTTTTTTTTTTTTTTTTAAATCCAAATAGATCACATTTTAGCTAGATGCCACTTATTTGAACTGTTTGTTCAAACTGAAATATTTGTTCTTTGCTTATGAGTGATTCTTGTTAATGGCCATGAGCTGGTGTCATGCAAACCAACAACTATTCGGTTGGTTGGCTGTTTGATTTAAGATGCAGATTCTCTTTTTAGGCACCTAGTCATTCCTGTAGAACACCAAAGCATATTGCAGACATGTAGAAATGAGGCTGTCTGTTCAAGAAACATTTTACTTTTTTATAATAAGAATCTAAAAAGAACTTTTTACTCCTCTATGTCTCAGATTGTTCTAGCTATGAGATCTTCAAATTTCTTGAGATGCCTTTGTAATAAAGCACCAAGGTTCTGGTTTGAAGCAAATTTCATTCTAGAGCAAAAATTCCTTTTGACTTAAATGAAAGTTACATAGAACTCAGAACAACACCATGAAAGACAAAGAGTATACTTGTCCTTTTTCTAAATAAAGTGATGTTTACTTTTTGTTGTTGTTAGTTTGGGCCATTAGCTCTTTTCTTTGGAGGGTATTTATTTGCATGGATGTTACTTGTTTTTAACTTCTAGGCTCAAAATGCCTTGTTTAGAGGAAAGAGTTTTATTTAACTTTGGAAAATCGCTCAACTATTAAAAATTTTAAAGTTTTGCCTGTTAATTTATAATTAGCAGTTACATTGGCTCATAGTTTAGGAACACAGATTCAGCTAATGTATTTATATGAATTAAAGTGTAAATGAAAGTTCTTATGCTGGTTTTCAAAGATAACTTTTGAAAAATATATCATTAGAACTGGAGAACATGATTAAATTGGTATTTTTTTTTTTTCCCTGTTGAGGCATATAGTTTCATGGAATCATGGAATGGTTTGGATGGAATAAATGATGAAATCCAGTATTATTTAAATGATTAAGCCAAGCTGTTCTGAGACATTGAAAGAGATATCTGGAATGTTTTTTTTCCTTTTTCTGGAAATGTAGAAAAAAGAGGTTTGTAGATTGACCATTTTGAAGTGCAAATGCTAAAGGAAATTGTTTGTTTCTTTTAATTTGCTGACATTGAAATTGCTCTTCAAAATAGAGTTTATCTGTCAGTATGGGGCCACCAAACTGTTGTATCTCAGTCATATTGTTACTTTCAAGACTTTTGAGCTGGTGGAGCGTCATACCTTCTTACATGACTAGCTGTGGAATTGGTGTGACCTTGTATTACTAGATGTCTTCCACTCAGTGATTTGATCAGTTAAATGGTCAAGCTCATAAAATTATAAGCCATTTATTCAACTTATGCTGTTAGTTGGTGAACTTCAATCGGATATCAAATAGCTTGAGAAAATCAGCGGTTTTATTATATATGTCTGTCAATTTAAAAATATTCTCTGATTGGAATGATTTTTCCAGTCTCAAGTAAGTAATTTCGTGTAATGTTATCCCCAAAATAATAAATTTTAAATTGCAAGCATCTCTCTTAATAAGGGGGATGGTGTCAGGATTCTGTATGCAAGTCTCATTTGTGGCTTGCTTATTTTTAAAGATGCTTATGCAGCCAAATAAAAAAAACTAAAGATGAAGTCATGAAGCCATACAATACACCCTATTACTGATACAAATCACCTGTTTGTAAAAGAAATGGTAGGGTTTGTAGGGTTGTTCATGTTTTTTTTTTTTTTTTTCATTTGTTTGTTTTAAGAGTGCTGCTAAAATAGAGACTGAAAGATAATTTCTTAATGCAGTTATCTTCACTTGAAAATGACATCTGAGATCGCTTTTGACTTAAAGACCATCAACTACAGTATTGATTCCTGGTCAGAGTGCTGAGAATGAGAGTTATAATTTTGGTGTTCCTGATGATACATTCATATTGCTCCTTTCATCCACGAGAATCTTGTCATATGTAACAAACTATATGCTTTGTTAACTTCAGTTAGAATGTGTTGGTTTACCTAAATGAAGAAATAAATATAAACTTGTTGCATTTCGTGGACATGGGTTTTTCTTTTTTTTCATAGCATGTCTAAATGCATTTCTCTTTGTTCATGCGTATGTAGACATTCAGAAAAATATCAGAAACGTGTTTGCTAGCAAAGTGGGAATGGGTAAAGAAAGTTAAAAAAGAAAGCTAACAAAATACTTGCACTGTCAAGAAACAGCTTTCTGTCTTGCTAGTGTAGAACACAAAATGATCTTCACTGTAGAATTTCAGCAACTTGTTGTGTTGTAGGTAAACATTTCTTATGATGCTATTACCCTGCAAATGTGAGTGGAACCAGAATAGAATGGAAGACTGATGAGGAATAAAGCCAGTGATCTTAAGTGTGCAGTGGCTTTCTGTTAACAGGACATATTTAATAGTCATTAATTATTTATGTTTAGCTTGATTCTAAATTGCCACAAATTAAATGGGAAAGGAAAGTTGAAATGAAGTCCCTGTTGACAGTTCTTTCTGAAGAAGAGTGCCACAGAAGAATGAGGTATGTAAAGAAGAGACATTAATATAACACAGGAAAATTCCTGAAATTGTGTGTGTCTGTGCGTGTGTGTGAAGAGCAGTTGTGCACATGCATGTAAGTGGGTTCCCACTGCCCTCATCTGCATGTAGTGGCAAACCTCTTCAGTTATGTAATCATGTGGGTTTCTTGCTGTTGTCTTACGAAGAAAAACAGTGAAATATATGCTTTATTACATAAATATTTTTCTCATCTGCATTTCCCCTGGTGCAGAAGAGCTGGGGTCCTGCCACAGCCAAAGGATTTCTGTGATCTGAATGACAAGAGACTTGTTACAAGTCTTGCTACAAGAGTACTGAAGCAAAAGATGAAAGATTTAAGAACATTGTATGTCCAGCATGTGTAAAATTTCTTGTTGGCTGTGACTTCTCTTTGTGGATTACTATTACTTTAAATCCCAAAGCAGATGTTTCCAAAACAGTAGATAAGTTAAACAGACTGTCTAAACCAGGTATGTGTGGTTTGGTAAGCAAGCACAGATCTATCTTACGAGGGTGCAGCTAAGTGCCTGAAATTCTGCAGGTTTCTAACAGGCAACAGAAAGATGTTTCTTAAGATTTTGTTTGTTTGTTTTAGTACCACCATTTGTTCCAGTTTTTGTGGTCCTGTCTAACGTGAGTGCGAGAGGTCATTCTGAAAACAAAGCAAGAGATCATGTAATCTCCACATAAACTTTATTTTTGGATAAGAAAGGTAACAAGCAAGAGACCAGTCTACAGATGAGATTCCACCCAGCTCCCTCTTGGGAAAAGGAAGAGAAGAAATAATCTAGGATGATGATTTTTGTTTCCCAGTCCTTCACAAGTTTTGCTCATCGTTTAAAGGAGCACCTCTCCTATGAAAATATGTTGAGATAGGGTTGTTCAGCCTGGAGATGAGAAGGCTCCGGTGAGACCTTATAGCAGCCTCCCAGTACCTCCTTTAGGGGGCCTATAAGAAGTATGGAGAGGAACTTTTTACGGGGGCATGTAGTGATAGGATGAGGGGGAATGGCTTTAAACTGAAAGAGGGTAGATCTAGATTAGATATTACGAAGAAGTTCTTTACTGTGAGGATGGTGAGACCGTGGAACAGGTTGCCCAGGGAAGTTGTGGATGCCTCATCCTTAGTGTTCAAGGCCAGGTAGGATAGGGCTTTGAGCAACCCGATCTAATGGAAAGTGTCCCTGCCTGTGGCAGGGAGGGTTGAACTAGATGATATGTAATGTTCCTTCAAAGACAAACCATTCTATGATTGAAGTCTTATTCAAAGTACTTCTGCCTCTCCTTCCCCCCTGCCCCCACCAACATTTTTGGAGTTCTGAAGTTAGGCTGCCTGATTAATCAATTTGGTGTGCTAAATCACTTCCTTATGCTTACACAAAACTCTAGGGATTTGTTTATTTTTCAGATTTATTTCACCAGTGAAATTAGACTTATTTTACTTTTTCTTCAATGATTGTGAAAAATATAATATTTTTAATGTTATGATAGAAAGTTCACAGAATATTCAAATAAGAGTTTGACAGATGAATTTGCAACTTGACACATTTGCAACTGGCAATTCTAAAGAATTTTAAATGGCTTCCATATCTTGCTTTCACATATTTGAAAGAATATAGGAATATGCACCTTTTTTTTTTTTTTTTGGAGGGAAGGAGGTCGGCTTTCTTGTTTTGGTACAAATCTATTCATAAAATGTTTGTGCTTATTATTTTTCAGCTTCTGTTGGTTTCCATTTGTCAACATTGAATTTCAGTTTCTGCTTGTCAACCTAGTTACAGAGAAAATCAGAATTCATTTAAACTTGACTTACTACTTGCGAAGTATGCAGTTTTCCTTTGAATATTATATTATCAGCAAATTTAACAATCTGGGTCATTTGTAAAAATTAAAAACAAGCAGAAATCTTAGCAGAGATGACCCTAGTAAAACCCCACTAGATATTTCTGTGTTCAGCACTTGCATGTGTGAATGCAGCAATTTTTTGTAGTCTCAAACACATTGCAAAACACCTCAAGAAACTGGACTTGACTTCTGTGCATAAAGATACAGAATTCAGATTCTGATTTTTGAATTATTCTGTACCCAATGCGATCTTGAGTTTCTTCATTTTAAGACGTGAATTATTTAACAAATGAAAGACGTATTTTTAAATAATGTTTTTAAATTACAGTTTGAGAGATCAATTTGCATAGAAACACAGTTCAAGTTTTGTTTCATTTTTCTGACACATTAACTAAATTGGTGGCTTATAGTTTGTTCATCAGTGTCCTTCAGAAAACATTCATGCACCTGAATAACTATAATTGCGTATTTAAGCCAGTCACAAAAGAGGTGGTACGGTATGCAGAAAAGCAGGATGACTTAAATGGGAAGCCCTGTTTGGTGGGTTTTTTTTGTTTTTGTAGCTTTCAGATTATGTTTTTATCTTATAGATGAGCTTTTTTTAAAGTGTACATATTTTTTATTAGGGTTTTTCTCCTATTCTTGTATATTCAACTGCTGTAAAGCTAAAATACATAAAGTATACTATTAGCGTACTATTAACACATATCATACATACGTAATAGTATAGTATTAATACGACAGTATTTTTTTATATATATTCCTCCATGTCTTGACCTACAAATTACACTGGGCTTGTCTTAATGTTTGAAATTCTCTAGCATCAAATTAGATGCCTGTAAAAAAACATTTCTGTGATGTTCAAACTATTGATTACTCAACCACAACAGAGCATTATATAAAAACCAAGTACATGGCAAAATCTTACCCTAACTTTGTTTACAGTTACTGGCATACTTTGCTATATAGGGCAGATTTGTGTTTCATGTTTGGCTCCTTATAGTTTATCCTTTTTTTTTTGTTATGGGTACTTAAGTATAATATCTCAGGAAACTAATTTTTTACTTCTTTTAATTCAGTTTTGTAGTTTCTGATCTTGCTTTTCCGCTGCCCCCTTCTTTGAAGAGTAGTATGTCATCGCCTTGTGCACCCCAGAAACATTACGTACTTGCTAGCAAAGCTTTCTTCCTTAGTCAGATACATTGTGCCTGTCCTTAGCGGTGATAAGACAGTTTAAGGATTATAATTTGCCGCATAATCTCCACTGAGATGACTCATTTTGTTTAAACAGTGCTTTATTTTTTTTTTTCTTTTTTTCTATTTTTTTTTTTTTTTATGAAAATGTTTTGAGACAAGGGCAAATACTGAATATTAAAGCATCTGACTATGACTGTCCCTGTTTGGCCTTTGGTTTCAGGCGGTGTGGATGTTCTGAGCTGTGTGAGATAATGTCTCATTTGAGAAGAACTAATTTTCTGGGTATTGATGGAAGAATTGAGGAGGCAGGAGTATTCCACTGCAGCTGCTGAGTTTTAGTGCTGTTGCTTGTGGTGAGACTGTGTTGACAGGGATTCTTCCCTTGTGTGAGGAGCTAACACACTGATTTGTTTTTGTCCGAGAAGCTAGATTCAAGTGGAAGAGAGAAGTGAAACTCTTCCCACTCTCTCAAGATGTCTATTGTTAGCACAAAGTCTGTTCTGCATTAACAACAGAATGACTCTAAACCCTAGCAGAGGCAGAAGTAGAAAATGATTAAATTTGGGCTAAATTTAAAGTGTTGTGTTTCATTTTTAAAAAATTCAGGGTTTATTTGTACACTTGAAAGGGTGCCAGAGAAGAAGGGGTGAGTGTTTTCCCCCTTTGATGTATTGGCATGCCCATTATGTAGAGAGAGGCTAAAGCTCTGGCAATTTTGGAAAAAAAGAATGTCAGCATCAGCTTCTCCAGTGGAGTAGGTGTATTGATGTACAGTTTTTACTGAACAGCAGAAATAGTGCTGTCTAAAAAAAAAGAAATAATTCCACAGGTCATGGAAGCATGCAAAATTTGTCATCTACATTATTGTACAGATGTATTTCTATAGTGTTTCAGACATAAGGAACCTAAATTTGATGCATCTTTCCTTTAATAACATCATAGTCATATCTAGCTCTCTTTTTGACACAAGACCTGTCAGTCCAATGAAGTATAAAAAAATTTTCTTTGGCCCACTCTTAACGTAGGATAGTGAACAGATTCTGTCTAATTATGATATTACATTCACTGTACGATGTCAGCTGCTTCTGTTTAAAATCCTATAGTTGCAAAGAACAGAATTTAAAATACTATGTGAAACTCTTTTTTTGATATTTATGTTCATTTATTTTTATGAAAGGTAAGAGTGGGTAGTCCCAAACACTACAGAAGTTTAGTTAAGCTTCAGTTAAATGTGTTTTAGTACACTTGACAAAATTGTCATTCTGGATGTAATGTATAATTAGTGCTTGTCAAGTATTTACCATGAAAATTGTATCTTCTCAGAAAATTGTGATTGGGTTATGAAAAATACCTGCTTTCTATAGGAAAACAAATTAGGAAAAAAGAACCAAAAACCCTTTTCCAGGAAAAATAAGCAAACAACAATGATGATGACAAAAATCCCCCGACTGAGGTTATAAAGTTGCTTAGGTGCTTTGTGGGAATTGTAGTGCGAACGTTTCAGATCTGTTTTTCTGTAAGGTCTGTTCTTCAGCTCAGTTTATTTTCCAGGATTGAAAAAAATGAAAACATGCCCCTGAAGAACCCAGATGACTTGACTAGATATGAGAATATGCCTTAATTTGCTTTCAGCATTTGTATTAAAGCCCATCTTGTTACTTTTATGAACACTGTGGAAGAAAGATACAGGAAACAGAAAACTGGCCACTATTCTAGTTTTCTGCAAATTTGTAGAAAAGCTGGAGAAAGATAACAATCAAGCTACTGTTTGCCAAGAAAAACAAAGAACAGGTTTAGCTCTGTTTAACTTAGTAATGTATTGTACATTTGTTCATTTCTTCCATCTCTGTCTATCGATCAAACTTTTGTCAGAGTGAAGTAAATAAGAAAATCTGTTACAGCTGTGGAACACAGGGACTTGCAAACCTGTGCTGTACTTGTTCTGGCACTACTTTTTGTTTCGTAGTCTGTCACACCAGTAGTTTTTAGACATGGTTTCTGCAGCTTTGGTGGCTGTAAAATTGTTTTGAAGGAAAGAGTCTATCTGCAAGTTTTCTTTTTCCAAGGAACATGTCATATTTCTTTGATGTCTTGTTTGTCCAGAATAAGCAAAAAACCTGACAAACTTGAAGTATTTGGGATAATAAGGATGTCAGTCTTCAGTGAGCATAATGTAGTCTGCAAGACAGAGATGGTTATGCTTTTTTAGTTTCCCAGTTGCATTGTTTCCATGTGGCTCATTAATTTTTAAGCACCACTTTTTTCAGCTCCAAAATTAGAAAGCTTTATTTTGATTTTTAGAAGTTAGCAGTGGAGGAAGAGGTTTTGAGGAACCTGGATCACATATTGGCTTTAAACAGGCTAAAGAACTATCTTCAAGCCATCTAATGGATAGAGATATGGCATAGACCTTTTCAGCAGCTGCCCATCAAAAAGACATATGGAAGGTTCTAAAGAAAATAAGAATAAATCCTCTAGCACTTGCAGTTACTATTGCTAAATCATTCACATCTCTTTTTCTCGACAGTAAAAATTCTTATGAGATATCATTAGACTGTTACAACTTATAATGGAAAAATCAATGCAGTAAGAAAATTAAATTTTACTGAGAGCCTTTAGGCAAAATGCAATGTGAAAATGCATTTTAGCTTCCCTTGTGGTTCAGAGGAAAAGGAAGAAATGAAATCTAGGTTAGCTGTCAGCACACAACAGTTTTTAGAACCCAGCAAAGCAGCCTGTGAACTAAACTCTTGCTTAATGTATTTCTTCCCTGATTACTTAATAATGTGAAAATAACCACCTTAATCTCATCATTTGAAAGGTCAGAAGTCTCTTTTACCCTTTTTAAAAACCAGTCTTTGGTCAAAATCAATGAGTAGATTCATCTTCCCAGGAAGAGGATTTAACAGAAGGAAAACTGATTCATCTGCTAAGGTATACAGCAATGACATCTGACCCCCTGGAGAGAGAGTCAGAGTAGCTAAAGTGGAATGAGGTGATTGTGGTGTAATCAAAAAGAAGTCGATCAAAGCTGCCAACAAGCTCTTGTGGAGAAGTGACATATATACTACATTTGGTGTACTTTGTAATCTCTGTAAGTGGTCACTGTCTCTTGCTGGCAGATAGATATGGCAAACACAAACTGACAAACGTGGCAATTAGATTTAAAACTTACAAAAAAAATTAAAATCCCTGAAGTCTATACTTTGAGTTCACTGTTTTAAAGTAAGTAAGTGAAACGTTCTTAACTTTTATATTTCATGTAATTATTTGTTTATGCAGAATTTATACATAAAATTATAGCAATCAGTCAAGGTTAGAAGACAGTAGCAGTCTTCTCTGTCGTTAGAACAAATACATTCAAATTCTTAAGTTAGACAATTATTTTTTGTTTTTTAAAATGGATGAGTCATTCATAAGTTGTACTTTTAGAGAATCATAGAATAGTTTGGATTGGAAAAGACCTTTAAAGATCATCTAGCACACCCCTCCCTGCAATGAGCAGGGACATCTTCAGTTAGATCAGGTAGCCCAGAACCACATCTAGCTTGGCCTTGAATGTCTCTGGGGATGGCACATGAATAAGATTAATCTGTTTTAGGAATATCCTTTAAAGCTAAGAGTAAATATCATTCAGCAGCTAGTTGCTTTACTATTTACAACTTATTTGGCCTTCTAGGTAGTAGCTATACTGTCGAGGAGAGGATTTACACATACATACCCCTTATGTTTACATGAAAGTAACGTGTGCATATGTTTATATAATATGTATGTGAATAATATGTTTGGAAAATACATAATTATGTATGCACGCAGACTCTAAAAACTGTAAAGGAAATATCTTTCTGGAACTTTGATTTCTGATGGTCAAGCTCAAATGCATTGCTTTGCTTTGGCAGAACCTAGTATGACCTTACATAGATGTATTTGGTTTTTTTAATAGAACTATGACAAAAAAAACCAACAACCAAATCCACCCCACAAAAAAACCCAACGAGCCGAAAACTCCACAACCAACCAAAAACCCCCAACAACCCAACAACCAACCAAACAACAAAAAAACCAGCGAGTTATTATTGGTAGCTTAACACATTGTATTTCTTTGGAGGACCAAAAATAGAAAACAGCTCATTGCTACGCCTGTGTAGGTTTAAAAGAATGAATATTCTTGACAATTCTGATAGTTGATAGGATCTCTTGTGCCTAACTTTTGAGGAATTTTTTTTGTACCTTCAATTTATTTCAGTCTGCAAGTAGAGACTCAAATGTAGGGGGCTTTGTGTGTATGTTAATTAACATCTTCCAGACGTTTCGTCATTTAACAACATGTACTAAAGTCTCTCAATATCCTTTGTGTAGTACATGGAAGAAAAACATTAGTTAGCAACCTCAAAAGACTAGGACTGAGTCGTCTTTTATGCTGCACATTAAAGTCCAAAACGATTTAGAACATTAAGGGAAGAGGCCTATTTAGAAACCAGGATCTTATTTGTACAGAATGTTTTGCACTGGTTGTCCAGATTCTGTGCAAGCCCTCGTGTGACAGGCTGAGCAGTTGACCACCTCACCAAAGAAAGGAAAATGGCTAATGGAGATAAGAGAAATCTGCTGAATGGTGGGTTTTGCCAGATGTAATCAAAGTCTTACGTGTGCTTTTTATGACAAAAGAATGTCATGCGCATGTACTGTGAGCAACACACCCAGAAGAGAATTTTTTTCTGGTTTAAATTTACGGGCAAATGTATTACCTTTATTATCAATCAGAAGTAATCTTTGTAAATCAACTTCCTTCATAGGGAAGAACATGCATTTTGGAAACCTTTCATGTATGATTTCTGCTTTCATCTAGAAAAGTAGATCAGTTTCCCTGAAATATTTATGTGTCCCACTGCAGTTATCTTGCCGTGGTGATTCTTTATTAGTTGCTTCAATAGGCAAATAGGTTAAGGTAGGAGATATGAGAAATGTATGTCATCCTTACTCTGCTTCACAGACCTTTACCTGGGTAATGTATAGCTGTATTTTATTAAAAACACGAATAAAACCAAACATGGTGCTTGTTTGTCTGACCTCAGAAGCAGTCTGGTGGAGATAGCTATTTTTGTATTTACAATTTACTGTAGCTTCTCTGCTAAGGGAATGCGAGAAAAGGTACACGTCTGAAGGCCTAGGACCTCCATGTGGCTGGTTCTGCACTCCCAGAGGAGCTGATGTCTTCTACGAGCAAGCCATGCAGAATTTAGCTGAAAAATGTTCTCTGGAACCAATTTTGGCAAGAGAAGAGGCAAACTGGTCTGGTAAGATGTATTTGTAACCAGGCCTAATTTCATTAAATAAGTAATCTCTTTAAGCCACTAGCATGATTTTTGGATGAGTGGTAATAGCTTCCATCATGAACTCATTACTGTAATGCCAATCACTATTAATAGTGCTAGCTATGTCAGTAGACAAAGCTGAATATTACATAATGATATGCCACATCTTATTCCCTCATCCCGTTTCACTGGCAGTATACTCATTTATTAGTTATTCATATATTGCATGATTTAATTGTTGCTTTTGTGGTATAGAATCATAGAATAATTTTTTGGAGGGGACCTTTTAAAAGTCGTCTAGTCCAACATACCTGCAATAAGCAGGGACATCTTCAACTACCTCAGGTTGCTCAGAGCCCTGTCCAGTCTGATGGTGAGTATTTTCAGAGATGGGGCATCTGTATCCTCTCTGGGCAACCTGTTCCAGTGCTTTATCACCCCTGTCATAAAAAATTTCTTCCTTATATCTAGTCTGAATCTCCTTTCTTTTAGTTTAACACCATTACCCCTTTTCCTGTCACTACAGCCCCAATTAAAAAGTCTGTCCCCATCTTTCTTATAGGCCCCTTTAAATATTGAAGGCTGCAGTAAGATCTCCCCTTCTCTTCTCCAGGTTGAACAATGCCAACTTTCTCAGCCTTTCCTCGTAGGTGAGATATTCCATCCCCATGGACAGGTCCATGTTGTTCCTGTAATGAGAATTCCAGAGCTGGATGCAGCACTCCAGGTGGGGTCTCACCAGAGTGGAATAGAAGGGCAGAATCACCTCTCTGGACTCACTGCCCGTGCTTCTTTGGATGCAGCTCAGGCTACAGTTGGCTTTCTGGGCCGTGAGCACACACTGCTGGATCATGTTCCGTTTTTCATCCACCACTACCCCCAAGTACTTCTCTGCAGGGCTGCTCTCAATAGCTTCATCCCTCAGCTTGTATTGATAGTAGGGATTTCCCCGACCCATGTGCAGAAGCTTGCACTTGCCTTGTTGAACCTTGTGAGCCTCACATGGGCCCACTTCTCAGTGGGACCTTGTCCAGGTCCATCTGAATGGCATCCTGTCCTTCAGGCATGTCACAGCATGTCGCGTGTCTTTCAGCTGCACAATTTTACTACTGTTGAAATATGCTTAGTTTAAAAAGTTAAAACACTTGGTATAATATTTGGGTATACTAATTTCAGTAAGGACCTATAGGTACCACCTCAAGATAGTGGTCAAAGAAACAGCAGTTGTGGACCATGTTCTGAGAGGTGATAAACGGCTGAATTTGATAGACAGACTGAGGGGTTAGCCAGAGGTTAGGTAATGACCTTTTTTTAATTTAGTGAGCTTCATGGCACTGTTTTCTGTATGTAAGTTTCTATTTCAAAATGGGAGTAGATGTAATATGATACTGCTTGTATAGTGCCTCAGTTTCTGATGAAGTGAGTAAAAGAGCAGCTCAGTAGCTACTTTGTTGATATAGAGCATTCAAAGATAAATACTCAATAAACATGAAGAAGAGTATCTGTGGGTTCTCTCTGGTAACTGCTGAACAGACAATTTGTGTAGGACGTAATGACTATGCTGGGACAGATTAGTAAACCACAGGTGATTAGTACTTTGTTTAGAAGTTTCTGTATTGGTGAATCCAAAGAACAGATTGTTCTTTGAATAGTCATGCTGTTTCTTAGATATGTAATGTTAGTTGAAATACTTAGTGAGAGGCCCACAATGAAAATCAGCATGAGAACGTGCCAGTGAACAGTCTAGAGCTAATGTATAGTAACATTTATCTAGGATTACTGATTCGTGTTATGCAGTACATTGGTATTATAAAAGTACGGAGCTATGAGAGAGTGACTTTTATCACCAATGCTTATGAGGCTTGCATTTATTTGCAGGAAAACACTGCAAGGTGCATTTTAACACCTGCATTTAATGTCTCAGAATGGCAGTCTTCAGCATACTTCAGTTATGTTCATGATATATGCACTCAGTCTTTCCACCACTATGGCACATTTCACTGTGAATATGACAAAAAGCATGGCAAAACTGTTGGGAAATAATGGTAGAATCGCACATCTTAAAGCTTTTACATTGCTGAGAGAAAAATCAGGTCCTTATTTGTCTCATTCTTCACCTCTTGGAAATATAATGGGAATCGACCTAACAAACGTGATGGATTGAATCTGTTTAAAACCATCAAGAAATTTTGTTTCCAGGGACAAAATGATTAGGTCCTAAACCATTTGTTATACTACTGTCACTGAAAATAGCTATTTAAAAGAAAAGAGCATTAATAAAAATCAAAAAGCATTAGTTCAAAATATGAAAAGCGTTATGTAGGCAATGTAACTGAAATAGTTCAATAATATATACATGAACTAGTTACTTCCTTTTGCAAATACATTTTAATTTGTGGATACAAAGGCTTTTTTGTGTAATATTACAATGTCATTTTTTTACATTTCTAACTTTTTTTCCTTGGTTGCACACAACAGAAGGTGTAACTCATTTATTAAGACCTAAGTGTATTTATGTCCAGCAAAGATTAACTGAACAACTTTTCTTAGGTGCATACGTTTAGCCTATTACAATTTTTATTTTTCAATTTCAGGTAATTCTTACTTATAAAATATCTGCTAAAAAACATAGTTATAATTGAAAAATTAAATACAAGCAGTGAAGATATTTTATTTGTTCCTGAATCTGCAATTCATACCACTCTTCTGTCAATTTTTTATTAGTTCGTTAGATATAACAACTTTATTAAATGTATTTTGTGCAATTATTTTTTTTTTTGTCTCAGTAATGTATAAAACTGTTGCTGCCATGTAAATGTAAAACATGTGACAATGGTTCTCTTCTTTCCTGGAGTACTAACTGGAAAGTAGAAGAGTTTGAACAACAAGCATGTAGCAATTATGACTCCCAAGCTCTGCACACTGAAAAGTTGTAGAAGATGCTATATAAACTGATCATATGGATTTTGACAGAGTTCTTGAGCTGTGGTCTTCCTAGGATTGTTGACATCAGAGGCACAGTAGACAATATATGTAGGGATCCATTTCCTTACATGGATCTACATTTTCAAAAGTTACGTGATCACCTCTTAAGAGGAAAATAAAAAAATTCGGAAGTGTGATCAAAGTGCAGTCAGTATAAGATGACTTCAGTGCATTCAGTGCACTAGGTATATTAACTAGTAATGTCTTCCTATGCCACTTATCACCAGGGTTGATGTGACATAAGGAGATCCCACTTTTGCAGTAAGGGAATATCGAAATTCAGACTTTGAATACCTTTTGGTATCCTGAAGTATTTTCTTGTCCTACTTTAAGCTGAAATGCCTCCTGGGATTTCAGCTTGTCTTTGATCTACAGGTCTGCTTGGGTAAAATTAGATGTTCTGTCCCATCTGCGAACTCCTCATGAGACCCCCAAGAAGAAGTTAGGAAGAAGTTGAGCAGTTCTCTCCCTTTGCACTGTATAAATAGTGTTAATCAGTAGCAGTACATAACTTTCAGCTGTTTCTGATTTTGTGGGGGTTTTTTTGTGGTTGTTTTTTTGTTTGGTTGGTTTTCTTTTTTTTTTTTGGTGAGTGTGTTTTTTTGGTTTTTTTTGGTTTTTTTTTTTTTTTTTTTTGGTCATCTGTTTGCACATGTTCAGAGTTTTCTAGTTGTCTTCAGATTCAGGAAAAAACCATTAAGCTCAAGCTTAAATTCTGAGAAGAAAGTGGCAGCTTAGAAAATTTTGGTTCATTGGCTTGTCATGAAAGCAGACCATTTCACTGTCACTGTTTGTGGTAATGTCCAAATGTTTTCAGTACAGTGGCAGTTTCTACTGTGTGGATCAAAATAAACATACTGTGCCAGTGCAGTGATACTTCTTCACGTATTTCTTTAGATTTGTAATGTAGCTTTCTGTTTCTTAATGTTTAAAAACCCCAACAAAACAAACCCCAAACTTGTTGTTCTAGCTTTTTTGTTTGTTTGTTTTGTTGGTGTTTTTTTTTTTTTTTTTTTTTTTTTTTTGGTTGAATATGTATCTTCTCTATAGCTCCTGGATGCAAAGCAGTCATTTTGTTGTACTAGCAGTAGTACTAATACTTTGCTGTTATTTACTGGCTTTTGTTAGAAACTCTCAAAACCCATAAAAATCTGGGTTTTTTGAACAGCTGTCAAAGATGAACACAAAAGTTTCCTCGTCAAACAGATGAGAAAGAAGGAACATACATGGAACAACTGCTGTTTCGTACAACCGTCGCTTATCTAGGACATAAAAATACCTGTGTGGAATATCAGTTGTCTGTGAAAGGCCAAGAATAGCAACTGGGCACTCTTCTCCTTTCTTTCCCCAGGCCCACAAATATAATTGTTTTGCCAATGAGAATAAGAGCTATTAGAACTGTGAAGTCACCTGAAGACATGTGAAAGGTAGACTTTGAGTGAACTAAATATGTAGGAATTTGGCAGACAGGAGCATTACAAAAGAAAATTTCCAAAATTCAGCTGAGTGCTTGGAGATGATCAGTCTCTGCAGACCCTTGTATTTATTTTTACACCTTTGAAACTAGTTAGCTTTGAAGGTGGATGGCACCAGGCAAATTCTGCCTCCAAGAGATCAGTACCATTACTGAGTAGGGATTAAGGAAGCTTTTATAATGGTTATAATATTTTATGTAGTTGAAATACTTATTTTCTGAAGGTAAATTTCCATTTATTCTTTACTTTTCAAAAAAGGGGCCTAATAACATATATGCAAAAATAATAAACTGCAAACAAAAAAAGAAAAGAAAAAGCAGCCTCAGTTTGCAGAAAATTGATTTTAAGCTGCTTCTTATTTGTACAACAAATAAAGGAATGTCTACTGCATAGCCATGGTAAAACTAATGATTTTAAGAAAACCTATTTATGGATTTAAATCATGGCGAGACTCAGTAAAATGAAGGCTCTTGGCTGTGCAAATCTTACAGATGTGTTTAATATGGTACTCTACTTGTCATGGAGAATGTTTGTATTCCTGTAAAAATCTTGAAGATTATGTGTTTCTGAGGAGACTGTTTCTATACAAGCTTTAATTAATGTCATTGATAAAGTGGTATTAAAGTCAAATACCTCAAATCTTAGTTATGAGCGTGAAGAGCTTTAAAATGTGTAATCATATGTAGTTGGATGATGGATGATACAATGGCTGATTAACAGCCCGTGTTGTTTTCTGTTGATTTATTTTAAGGGTTAATTGGTTTTGCCCAGCAATCAGAAAGCAACTGTACTTTTTGTATTTTGGTGAATCCAGTTGGTTCTTGATGGCTTTTTGTTTGTCACTGTGAAATGGGCTAGAACATCTGGCAAGATCTTGTGCTTTGAAAGTGGAGTCAAAAGGCTGTAAGTTTCTTACTGGAGGTTTCTATACCCTGCTTTTCTGCATCACTTACAATTTGATAGAATAAAAATTAGCTGTGTGTACCCTTTTTGGTTTTCTTTTAAAAGGAGCAAATGATATGTGAGCTGATTTATACTAACTTACTAAACTGGTTAGACAGAACTTTACAGTGATCAAATTAAAGCCAGAATTAGCATTCAGTAAATAAATCAATATCTTTAAATTATCAACCTGCTAAATTAATAGAACAAATTATCTAATGAAACTGTGAGGTTACACTAAAATATTTCTTATTAGTCTTGTCTTTGATAAAAGAGCCAGCCTCTCTTGAGCCAAGCCTGTAGCTTGTGCTGTAACATACAGTGAATAACCTAGCTACTGAAGAACAAAGTGCAGTAGCCTGTGTTGAATGTGACATGTTTCTGCACTGTTGCCCTTACTGTATAGCAGTTCCTTTATAGTGGAGAGAAATACTGTCTTCTATATAGTGATTTGTATCTGATTCATATGAGGAAATGTCTGAAATTGATCAAATAAATTGCACTTTTAAAGAGTGTGTTTGTGTCCAACAAAAGAGAGCCTACAGAGACTAGCAATGTTTATCTTATAGATACCTCTAGTTAGACAACATGAATCCTATTCTTCAGTGTACATTTTGATCTTAAAAGTTTGCCAAATTGAATTGCTCTAATAAGTAATTATTGTGCCATTTTTAACATGAAGGGATTAACTAAAGAGGATGTTATAAGAAATCGAAGAAGAGTGAATCTGTGGAAAGCTAAGATGTCTGGTACAGTGTATTTCAAGAGACTTAATGTACTAATGGCAAGAAACTACCTACAGGTTTGTCCTTTCCAAAAACAGAGCCTTGGAATAATAAAAGTCTTAAAACTGAAGATTCTTGAGGAACGTAGGGGAACAATGCTCTGTTGGCTCACAGACAGGAACATACAGACTTAAAGACCTCTAAAGACCAACTGAAGACTGGTACAAGCAACAGTGAAGATGTAATGTTACAAACAGACATAACACATTTTGTGTTGTCATATCAATTCTGTGATGTTATTGAAGAAATAGTATAAACATCAGTGTGATAGGGTAATATGCTCAGAATTTTAGCACAGGGTTAAGACAACTCAGTTGCTAACAATGGCATGTAAAACTTCCGTGGAACTTGTGAGATGTTCAGTGGAGAGACTTATGCATCTGTATGCCTGACATCTCTGCTGGGCGAAGGACTGAACATTATTGTGAAAGATCCAATTACTGAACATGAGATAAATATAATCTACCTGAAAAGATACAAGCTTGCTTTAAAGAGATGTCTCACTTTCAATTTCTTTTGATTGTTTTGGAGGAGTAAGGGAATATATGCATAAGTTGCTGTAGACTACTTGAATTCCCACAAGGGCTTTTAAAGGAATTTTAGCGTCCATGGAGTAACAGGTAAGGTCTGGTATGGACAAATAATTCACAGCATGAAAGGTAAGTTCTTGCACCACCATGGTAGTTCTTTGGGTATCTGTTCTGATATAT
Organism: Strigops habroptila; assembly: GCF_004027225.2. Taxonomy (NCBI): domain Eukaryota; kingdom Metazoa; phylum Chordata; class Aves; order Psittaciformes; family Psittacidae; genus Strigops; species Strigops habroptila. The sequence goes on from NC_044302.2 coordinate 70,220,443, forward strand.
TTTAACATATTCATTCATAAAATGTCCATAAAAGAAGATTGACCCAGTGATGTGGGAAAGTTTGCTGATAGTACAAAGCTACTTAATATAAAAAGAATGAGGGGTGACTGTCAAGAACAGTGGAACCTAACAAAATTGAGTGACTGGGCAATAATATGGCAGGTGAAATTCAGTGCCGTCACGTATGAACTGAGGCATAACAGTGTTGGTAATAGTTTTGTGTATTAACTGATGGGTTTAGTACATTGTTACTACTTGGGAAAAAGGCCTTGAAGTTGAGATAGATACTCCATGGAAACAACAGATCAATGCTTGACAGCAGTCAAAGCAACAAGTGACATATTAGAAAGAATTGGAAAAGGAACAAAGAACACAGCAGTGAATATGATTTATACTACTGCATAAATCCATGGTTTCCCACAGCTTTAAGTGTATGTGAGGAGTTCTGGTTGCTTGTTTCATAAAAGAATTTGTAAGAATTGGGGAAAAAAAGATCAGAGAAAACAACATGGATACTAAGAAGTATGGACTGCACCTAGTATTTTAGGTACAGCTGCAGGTACTAGAATTCATCAACTTATAAAGTAGATGACTAAAAGAGATAGAAAAAGTTGGTATAATCATGATCAAGAGTAGACTGCTTACTGACTCTTCGCAGGGTTAACTAAGTGCGAAGTGTGTGGAAACTGGTTTAAAACAAAAGGATGGAGTTCCTTGTGCAAAAGGTGATAGACATCTGAAAGTCTTTGTAACTCGTGCGAATTGGATGTGCACACTGATGCAGTGAGTGCAAAATGTTTACATGTATTTGAGCAGAGAAGAACTTGGAGGAGATATTAACTGGAGTTTACTGCGTAGTTCACCTCATGCTCAGGAAATCCCATGAACTGAAAATATTTATGGGCTGGGAAAACATAATGGGATAACATCAGAAATACGCTATTTTGCTCTTTCCAAGGTATGTTCCATGGCTATTTCTAGAGTGCAGATACTGTGCTAGCTGCACTCTTCATCTACCTTAGTCTGATTAAACATTGCTGCTCTTGAAAATTCATAGAACAAAGCATGCTTTATTCTGAACAAGCTTTTCATCCCATCATAGTTTTCAATAAGAAACAAGTATATGTTACAAGTATTAGGGGAATTAACTAGACACAAGAGGGGATTGCAGGCTGCAGCTGGAAGATCCCATTTAAATGAATGGATAGCAGACCTCTTTCCATTTTTTTATGCAAAAAGTCTGACCAATTGCCTGAAGATTTTACAGAAGCAATACAGAAGTTGCCAGTTAAGCTGCAGTTTACATAAAAAGCAAACAGGTAATACTATGACTGGCTGTGATTTTTAGAATTCATACGTCATGTTCACCCTTTTCCTTATTCATCTTTGTGATTTCTATTTTCTTGCTCATATTCTGAAGAGATTCTGTATAATGCAGTTGTCTTTGATTATTTTCCAGAAATAGCTCATTAACCATTTAATTGATATCTTGACCTTCCAATCGACTTCATAATTTGTTTCCTTTCACTGCACCTGTTCAACAATTCATTTTTATGTGCTTATTATATTGTATCAGGTTGTCTTGTCTACAGCTATATATATTTTATTAATACATATGGTGCTTGGCATTTTAGATCAACTGCATGTTCATTTCTGAATCACTTCTTTCTTCTCCTTATTCAGTATACTGTTCTGAACTAGAACTTGTTTATTAAGATAAATAGAACATGATGCACTTCTTATTTTCCTTCTTTTTTTTTTTTTTTTTTTTTCCCCAGCCCAGTGACAGGCATCACTAGGGTACTATGATAATATTGTAGTTGTAAATGCAGTTGTTACAAGCCATATCAATGTCATCGCTATATTTACTATAAATCTTGTGTCATACTGTATGCTGACCAGGCTTGGATGCCTTTGAATTTTTTTCTTTTGTCTTTTCATGCCCTTAAAGCCTATCAGTTATGTTTGCATTGGGCAGAGATTGAAACTGGGAATGAGGGGGCAGCAAGGGCAAATAGTGGTGCATGAGAAGAGTTGGAACATGGGCATGACAGCAGGTTAAGGGAACAGGTCTGTAATGGTGGCTGGGGTCAGCCAGCAGCCCATGGTAATGGGGTAAATCCAAGATCAAGCCAGGAGGTCAAGCCCAGGAGTCAGGGTCAAAATCCTAAGGGTGTGTGACCAGGCACAGGCAGGGCTACAAGGTCAGACAAGGGCAAAGGGATGAGCCTGTGCCTTAAAAGCAGCTCCTAAGTGAATAGGGGACATGCCACCGTTGAGGCTGTCTGATACAGAGCTGGACACCTGTGTTACAGCTGGCCATGAGCACAGGAGCCAAGTCCCAGTTGGACTAGGATGCATGCAGGGTTCTGACACTGCTGACATTCTTTCCTCTTTCTTTTCCTGTTCTTCTGCTCCTACTTCCCCTTCCCCTCTGCTCTCCTTCTCCTTCGCTTGCTCTTTAGCTTTTCTCTTCCCTTGCCCTACGCTACTGCTTTTCCCTGGAACAGTATGTGTAGAGCAGAATGGACACACAGCTGGAGGTAGTGAGAGTCAGTGGGGACACGACTCGGTGTGGAGGGTGCTGTGCTAGGTTTGCAGGAGTGTACCTCCATGCAGCGGCTTTCAGCTCTGGGGTCTACAATCATGTCCCAGGTATCTGAAGAGCAGGATGGTACTGAACGAGGAAAGAGCAAGATCTCTATCCCTGAGTGCCACTGACTCCTTTCCAAAAGATTTAATGACATTCATATGTTTAATGATGTGGTAGTTGTTTCAATGTCAGAATTTAAATGAAATTAATTGAAATGGTATAGATTGCACTATGTAGTTTATTGTGTATTTTTATATCAATCTTTATTTACTTTGTGTGAAGGCTGAATAAAGAAAAGGAACAGAAAGTGTAAATGTAAACAAGAACTGAGGGCAATCATGCAGGTTGAGGAAGAACGTGTATCACAGAAGCATGCTTTTGCCAAAGATGTTTTTTGTAGAACATGCTTACAAATGTGTCCTCTTCATAAGTCCAGCTCTTCCCTCACAGGAACATTAGACTTCACCAAACTCATTTCTCATTTACTTTTGAGTGCCTCAGGGTGCTATAGTGGTTCAGTAAATTTCCAGGCATTGTGATGGAAAAAAGCTATTATGAAAATTTTTCTATTTTGGTATTAGAGTAATATTTTAAGATGCTATGTCTGCTCCATTGAAAAATTCTCCAAAGCATGCAGAAATCAATGAAAAATCTCTGCTTTTTTGTCAATCCTGAAAAATGTTGACAATTTCTTTTAATGATACTACATTCTAGCAGTATCCATGCCAAAAAAAATAAAATTCATCTTTGATTCCAGGTTTAGGCTGGGTTGATGGATGTCTCAGTTACAGTAACACCCAGCTGATTGTATTTATCTCCCATAGAAATAAGGGGACTGTTGTATAAAACTATTCTAGTAAGTTTGAATTTTAGTTGTTGTTTCAACTCCATTCGATATTTATGTTTCAACCTGGATGACAATTTTTTCAAGACTGTGCTGAATTGCTCTGTCTCTTTATACTTTCTGCAAATTTTCACCACAAATTTAGTATTCTTATTTCAAATTACTAATAATTTGCATGCTAATTTGTGACATACACTTAGTACTAGAGGATAAATAGTATGATTGTCCTATTAGATCATGAGTTCAGAAGAACGATCTTGCATTGGCACATCTCAATACTGCCAAGTATCAATGCTATTTGTAAATTTAATCCTACATTGTTGTCATAAAATGGTTAGGTACAAATGGCCAGATGGTATTCTGGCATCTTGTACTGGTTTTGGCTTTAATGGAGTTAAATTTCTTCACAGTAGATTGTGTGGGGCTATGTTTTAGATTTGTGCTGAAAACAGTGTTAGTAAATAACATGGGGATGTTCTGGTTATTGCTGACCAGTGCTTACACAGGGTCAAGGCCTTTTCTGCATCTCAACCTACCCTACCAGCGAGCAGGCTGGGGGCACAAAGCTGGGAGGGGACACAGCTGGGACAGCTGACCCCAACTGACCAAAGGGATATCCCTGACCATATGCTGTTGTACTCAGCAATAAAACTTGGGGGAAGTTAGGAGTTGGTGGAGGCTGCTGATGGTTGGGGACTGGCTGGACATTGGAATCACTTGTTTTTCTTGAGTTTTATTTTCCTCTGTCTTTGTGGTTTGCTTTGTTATTTTCTCCCCTCCCCCCCCCCCCCCCTTTTTTTTTTTAATTGTTAAACTGCCTTTATCTCAACTCATGTGTTTTCTCACTTTTACCCTTCAGATTCTTCCCCCATCCAACTGGGGAAGAGTGTGGCTTTGTGGTGCTTAGTTGCTGGCTGGTGTTAAACCATGGCACAACCCTTAGGAAGAAATAGGGATTGCACCCAAACCACGATACATATACGGTCCTTTAAAGAGTTTTGATAACGTGAACAGAGGTGATGAAGGAAAAATATTTCCTACATCAGCAGTAAGGGAGACTAGTAGCACTTGCATTTTCTTGTTTGATTATATCCTTTGAACTGCAATGTACAAGACTGAAATTTTAGAAAAATCAGAAAAAGTTGGCTGTTGGTAATGCAGAATCTACTGCCTGGAAAGAAAACATAAATCTCAAGCCAAGCTACAAATTTTAAGAATATGTTTATCACTATTGCAGCGCGATTCTAGATTCTTTATTTATATTACAGAAGTTTGATGGTGTTAATGAGATTTTTCAAAATCATTATCTATAGGAGGCATTTTGTCATCATCAGAGAAAGAGAGGATTGTTGTCCTGAATTCTAGCAACAGAATTCACCATTAGAGGGAAAAAGCTCTTAGGGTTAAGTGCAAATACCAAGCATTATTAATAATTTCAAAATATGGGCAGATTTTGTGGTTCAAGTCTGTAACATTGTTATGAAGTATTTATGTAATTCTGTGGTAAAAGCAGTACTGATCAGATATGCTATCTACCTCAAAATGTTTCAGTAGGACAAAAACCAAAAGAATAAGTCTGCAGGAGGATCTATTAAGAGTAACAGGAAGAAAGACTTCATTTGTTTGTTTATCTATCGACCTATTTTTTTGTTTGTTTTTTTTAAGGAGAAATAAAAATGCATTTGGTAGCATGTGAATCTGTAGTGAATAAAAATGAGAGATGGTGGTACACCTAATGGAGGATGCTTAGTTTGTGTTTATCATAAAGAACTCGTACACGAAATGTGTGGTTACAGGTATCTTTTGTATAGCCTGTTTGAATATGTTATTTTCTTACCGCTTTGTAAGAGAGAGACTTGGGAAAAAGAAGGGTGCTCAGGTTCAAAGTCTGAATCATCACACTTTACTGTCAGACTTCGGATATGTTTATAATATAGTCTCATTAGGATGCAAATTTGTATGAACCTGCCAACATGTGGGAAACTAAGTTGCTCTTGAGACAAATCTTACTTTTGAATTTGGAGCTGGAGTATCTGATCTTTTATCAATTTCTTAACTGACTTCTCTGTACAAATTGTCTTTAAATGTGCTCTGGGGAATAGATTTTACTTGGAAAATGAATTTAATTAAAAATTTTTTTCTTGATGTGCTCACACTCATTGAGGGCAAAGTGGACATCTGCAGTCTTTTGCTTGGTGTTAATTTGCTTAGAATTAAACAAAACAATACACCGTTCTTGATCTTTCTTATCAATAGAAATATTGCATTATTTTCATTGCATCTGCTGCCAAATAATTCAAACTGTGTATAATTTTTTACTCAAGGTGTGCAGAGAACTATTAATACCTTTTTTTTATTACCATCTAAAAATCTGGAGGATTGTTACATTACTTTGTGCCAGAAAGGTAGGTTTATTATATTCTGAGAAAACTGCGATGAAAATATATAACGTGATAAATGAAAAATAGATGATAACATGAGTTAAAAAAAAAAAAAGAGTGAAGAATTGCTACACTGTCCTTAAACTCCACTTCCTCAGAAGTGTAGATAGACTGATAAACTGATCAGACTTTTCACACGATAACTATATCTCTGTCCAGGCAAACATCTTGTGAACAGTCTAAGAAAAAAATAATCTACACAGAGTACAGTGCATGTAACTGTAATACCTTAGATAAGAATTTTCATTCAGGTGTCATTTAGGGGTTCAAGAAAAGGGGTTAATATTGAGGTAAGTGTATTCTTATCACTGGCATTGCCATACAAACCCATTTCAGGGACTTGGTCAATGAACACTAGATGCCAACTATGTCTGTTCCTTTTGACAATACCTGCATTCACTATTTGTGGACAGTTCAGTGCTTGTGAAATAGAAATGATAATGCCTATCCACATCTGACTTGTGGCTGCCAGCTCTTGTCTCCAAAAAGGCTGCCAGAACAAAAAATCAACCCGAAGCCCTCAAAAACTAACAAACAAACAAACAAAACCCAGAAGACTTTTGTACATTTTTTTCTCCCGTTACAGCCCTGGATTTGATTCAAAATCCAAGTGATCTTTGTAACTCTTACCTAGGGAATATATCTTGATTATCAGGAGCTCATGGTAAGTTAGAAAATTCAAAAATACATTTTCAGCTGTACGTGGAAATGTCAGTTAACTAGTTCAAGAAGAAAAAAATCTCTTGATCCAGGTAATGGGAAACAGAGTGGCCTTACTATGTAAAAATTAGTCCCAGTGACTGGAGGGAATGAGAGAATTTATTGCATTCTCTTGTCTCTCATGATGTATTAATAATACTCAGTAGCTAAAAGCCAGTTTTCTAAAATATCTTGTGATAGGCACAACTTCCTTTCTTTTCTCTGCAGTGATGTAGTGATGTAAAAGTTATGAATTCACAGTTGGTGCCATCTGACATTTTGATATGCATTGGCGGTGTCCTAAAGATAATTCGCATTATTCCAGTGCTTTCTTACCCCCTGTAGAGATTCTGTAATCATATTGAAATGTATTGTTTCAGACATTGGCAGATGCCCTGTAGTACATAGAAATCACAGACTTTTTTTTGTAAATGTTCCAAAATAAATATGTCAGTGATGATGATTATACTTTTAGTTATACTCTCAGATAAAGTACAGTGAGATAGCAGGATATCAGTAGGGCATTTGTGACAGAGGCAGGTAGGGACAGAACTGGCTTGAAGAACCAAAATACTTGCTTGTTCACTATAGATAACACACCCAGTAATCGAGAACTTACCTATTTATTTACTTTCTAATCTGATAAGTAATTTATTTCATTTTAATTCTGTAATATGTGGAAAGATCTATTAGTTCTTAAAGACCTCCTTTCAGTAATTGTGACACCTGTACTGAATTTAGTGGATAGTGGGTTGTAATAATCTCTTTGTTTCAATCTAGTAGAATCTAATAAGATTCTCCCGACTCATCATTAATACTTGTTGAAATGTATGAGTAGAGGGTGTTTGTTCTTTTCTGGATGGTGGTGATTGTTATTCTGCTCAGTGTTTTGTATATACCATAAGTGAATGAGCTTTTTAGTCTTTCAATATTATGTTATTTGTAGAAAGATACATATTTTTACTTCAGGATTCCTTCCCTCTTTGCATTGTACAACTAGAAGAATGTCTTCTATGAAAGTATAATATCAGATCTGTCTGAAATCAGGAAATTTAGTATCATCATCTTCTATGATGTGTTTATGGGAGTGGGAGGAGATCATACCCTGCTTTTTAATATTTGATTCCCCTGGCGGAGTGGTGGATGATGGTGTTTTGGTTTTTGTTTTGTTTATTTCCCCCCCCCCGCCCCCATCTATATCAGCATCAGTAATGATACAGTAACTTGCCTGGTATATTTTTTTTGTTTGTTTTGTTTTTCTTTTTTGACTGTTAGAAACGTATGCTAAAAATATACAATACAGTTTCTTTTGCAGACCGTACAGAGAGACATTTACAGAGTCTGTTTGTGATTGCTAAATAGCACAAAAACCATATGGCAGGCAGATATACGGTATGAACAATGTGGAATAAATGCTTCCACCAATTATACTATAGTAAAACTGTGGAAACTTGTGTCCCCCTTTGATTTCTTCAGAATTTTTTCTGCAGACAGGTGTATGACATTGATTGGATTTTGTTAATTATATGCTTATATAAAATCAAAAAGGATGCTCATACAAATGTTGCCATATATTATTTAATCTGGTTCCACTGTAGGGAGGTAGAGGGGGCAGAACTGCTGTGACTGCAGTTACTAGGACAGCTTGCATTGACTTCAGTGAGATCATGGTCAAAGATTTTACCCTTCAAGAAAGTCAATGCTTTTATATTGTACTCCTATCTGTTCTACTGAGGGTCACTGTGTAGCAAACAGCATTTTAATATACTGTATACTTCCTTCAACTAAAAAAAACCCCAAACCCCAAACCTCAAGATTTACGTGATTCGCTTTTCTTTAAATCGTTACATAGCAATTAAAGCAAAGCAATGACTGGGGAGTAAGTAGAAAAGTGTATTTCATATCCTTTCAGTGAACTAATAAAAAATTTATGCCATTTTATAACACAGTACAAGCTGATGCAGGGTTACAAGGGATTAGAAGTAGGATGTTATTCTTAGTACAGAGCATCTGTGTTTATAAAGCAAATTTTGTCATTATATCAGCAAGTATAGTTTACACTGGTTTATGTAGATCAAAAGTATTATATGCTAGTCTTTCGGTATTAAAAAAGCATCACAGCAGACTGTTGAATTTTATGGTAATATTAGGATATGATAATTTACAAATTAAGAACTGCTTTTGAAATAAAACTAGAATCTTCTAGAAAGATATTTTTATATATATGATAAGAAAGAAAGAAAGATATTTCCACTTTGTAAAGGTTAATGGGATTTCAGATCCCTTTAGCACAGGCAACAGCAAGTAGCTTTAAAAATATCTAAAAAACTTAACTATTTCTTCACGGTTGCCAGATTGTTTTTTTTCTCTTTGATATGTGTTCTTCCATTGTTCGCTATTATAGAAATACTGTTCCTACAATTCCCCCCCTGCCGCCCCGGGACTAGCTGCCCCTACTTCCACCTCCTGAACCCCCTATAAACGCTGCCATTTTTCGTTGGTTGACTGAATCTGATACTAATCTTTTGCAGGATAGTGATGCTTTGGTTTATATCCTGTATTGCTTTCACTTGTATTCCTATATGAGGTCTTAATTGTGCCTAAAAAACCCCCATGTGTAGTTTGATCTGTAGCATGTTTTAAGATGGTGACACACCAAGTCAACATTCTCTTAAAATATTCCACCATGATCTTTATATATATATATGTATATTTTTTAGCTCACTTTTCAAACAGATTTAGTGAATTTTGAGTATAATGTTAAATGGATTAATTAGAAACAGTACCCCAATTTTCAATATGGTGCTATAAATTGTAATGGTTCAGGCTGCTACCTACAACTCCACCAATTGCTTTGAAATTATTCCATCCAAACTCTTTGTTAGATTGTCTGCATTCTTCACCAACTAGTGGATTACAACTTGTGGAATGTATGTAGGCACAGGAAACCATGAATTTGTTATTAGATTAGTTAAACTTTTAACAGTCTAATGAAAGAACTGACGTTTTATGCTACACTGCATTTTTATTTTTGGGGTAATAGGTAGTTCACCAATGCAGAATTCTGCTTGTTATTACTACCTATTAGTTAGAGATATGTAAATAATAATTAGAATTGCATAATACAGTTGTACAAAGTTCAGCAAAAGCTAAGACAAAGTGTTTATTAGTCATCTAGTGATTAAACAATTGTTTTTACTGCTAAACAAGCTAAAACAGAAGTCAAGGCAGTCCAAAACAAGTTTAGACAGTCTTACAAATCCTGAGGCTTGTGTTCCGAGTTTAACAGAAAGCATATGGACTTCTTACAGCAATAGTGGTGACATATTATTGGGCTCTATGTCTGCACATATCTGATAAACACATGAACCAAAGATGAACACATCCTCAAATCTATGATACAGGGTACTCAAACTGAGCATAAACCTCTTAAAACAGGTGGATATTCTTACCCTTCATTCACATTTATGTTGCAGTCCTGCTTTCTGTCCATGGACATGCTTCAGGGAGAGAAGTATTATTGTTCCATCTATACAGATAGTAAACGCGGACACGTAAACTACCTTCCTATCATACAAATAACAGGTTGGTGTCAGAAATCAAAGATAGCCACAGCATCTCTCAGTTTCGAAATATATTTCAGGTGCGTAAAATATTAATCATCCTTATCCCTGTTGTTTTTTTGTGTTTGGGTTTTTTTTTTTTCCTACGTAACATCACTAATTAGAATTCAGTAATTTTTCATTTTTATTATTGGAATCATAAATCATAAATTGGAGTATTTCCATACTCACTACTAAAGTAACAGTGTAATGCTATCATTGTCTGAGGCTGTACTTACATATCTTCTGATTCATTACTCTGTAATGTTATTTTATGATAAACAGATTAAAAAATTATGCAGCCAACACATTAGCATTTCAGCAAAGGTAATATTTTCCCCATTATGAAGCTTTCAGAACTCGGTTATATTTCTTAAGAAGTAGGGGGAATAGACCAAGAATACTTCTCTTTCATCTCCCATCAAATTTGGTCAACGAGTATATTTTTGGGTTTTGGGTGGTTTGTTTTTTTTTTTTTTTTTTTGATTAGCTTTTTTGATTTGATTGCATTTTATATCTCATGAATATAAGCAACTTAACATCATTTCCAAAGAGCGAAACAAGTTTTCCCATATAGTTCTGCCAAAGCACTGACCTGCAAACCCCTTGGCATTTCTTTCCTTGGCCTCTCCTGAGTAGAAGTTGCCAATCGCTCAGAACAGTGCCAAATTTGTGTAGTGCTTTTGTGATGTGAGAAAGGATCTACTAAATGCTTGTGGGAGACTTACCCAGCTGATTTATTTCATTTCACTTGCAACCAAAGTAAATGAAGCCACTAGGCATAAATCTAGGTGTTTCAAGAATAAAAAGCTAATATCTTGCTTGCAGCTAGTGAATTAATTGTTCTTTCTAACTGGTTGGATACAAATATAAATCGATTTTTTTTTTTTTTTTTTTTTTTTTTTTCTCCCTGTGTTATGCTAAATGCAAACTAAAGCAGAAAGGAAAATAGTGACAGATCTTTTCTGGTATTTGCCAAGAAAGACAAAAAAGAATGATTGGGAAACTCTTGACGGATAGACTTGGGAAAAAAGGGGTGGGTACTTTTGGAGAAACTAAAAGATCTGAGAATGGACACTCAGGGGAATATAAGAGACTCGAGGTGAAGCATGACTTTGGCAAATCTCAGTCTTGATTCTGGATGAAAAGGAAACTGTGAATTAAGTTAAAAGAATACAAGCTGATTTCATTAGAAGAGAAGAAATAGCAAATTAAAGATGGAAAAAATCAAATGAATTAGGATTGAATCTGTCTGTCATGGCCATGAAAGCAAAAGTGGAGAAAACAAAAAGGGATGGACTATATGCTCTAATGTTGTTACTTCAGAAGAGGCTGGCTAACGGGATAATAGCCAACACAGTAGAGCAAACAATATCTAAGTATGCACCAAAGTGTTTTAAAGGCCATGAATTCTTCCTGTGAAAAAGATCTATAAGTAATCTCGAAAGACTTGCCTAAGAGCCTGTCACCTTCAGAAATTCTGGAATTTGTGTTTCATGCTTGTGTTCAACTCAGAATAAAAGATCTTGTTCTCCCAGCCATAATGGACGTATTTGTGATAAGCAGAGGGGTCAGGCAGCAGACGAGGTGGAGGTGTCATGACTCCACTAGTTAAGTACACTGAGATTGTCTTCTGACCTCTTCAAAACCTGTCGAGGACCTTGGTTGTTCCCTCTTAAGTTGGGTAATGTGCTGCAGGGAACATCCAAACTTTCATTCCTCCAAGCCCTGGTTTTTTTGGTGGGTTTGTTTTGTTTTATTTTCTTGCTTTTCACCTGGCTTTCGGTTTCCCATCAGAGTGTTTAGTCATTGCTCTTCAGTTGTTCAGCTGATAAAAACGCTCTTTGTCATGTTCAAGGTGATGCGGTGAAGAGTGGGAGAGTGGGTAGTGGGACTTCAGAAGCCATTAGTGTTGATGTCAAGACTCAGGTGTTACTGGTCTCAGGATTTTTTTTTTTTTTTTTTTTTTTTTTTTGAGAAACAGAACCTGTGGTGAAGAAAATCCTTGTGTAATTCTGCTTTCTCAGTGGACCATGGTATCAAGTTCTCATGATGCTTGGTGGTCTGAAGAAAAAAGTAATTGGGATAAATATGCAGTATTTATCTGTTGAAGTCCTGGATTATATGAGGATGTTTTGAGGGATGGAAAATGCGGGCCCAGTACATGTTTTATGGTTACATGCACATCACTTAAGGAAGACAGGACAATGTATCTGTCAGGGTAGTGCTCTGGGGTATGCAAGTAGCAGAGGGTTGTCAGTTTATTTTTTCTTACTGCTTTATTGGCAGAGAGATTCATGTCTGCTTCTGCAGAATGAGACTCCTATTGTTTTCAACGGAAGTTATTTCCCTATCCAGTAGTCCCATGCTACTGCAGATTAATCACACGCTCCCAAGAAAGCCTTCTTCCAAATTGTTGCTTTTTTCCACACCCTCCCCCCCCCCACCTCCTCCCCTCTCTCCCCCATATGCTTAGAGATATGCAGCTGGTGCCAGGCCAGACTGTCCTCATAGACAGGACATCCTCTCCTTCCATTGAATTGCAAACAGTGAGCAAAAATCTGTCATTACATACTGTGTCTTGTGGCTGGTCAGCAGGAATACATCCGGCCAGGTTGCATCACCATTCACAATTTTTTGTTTTTATGAACATTTTTGCTTTAACACTGAGAAGCTACACAGCGTAAGAAAGTGGCTAGGAGAATATGTCATTACTTGCATGTTCTGAGCTGAACAACCCTTGCCAGGTGGTAACTGTGCCTTTGCCCTTGAAGTCAGAAAAAACATTACCAAGTTTCTTATCCAGCTTTTAGACATTTTGTGTGGTTGACTAGTGAAAGCAGGAACAGATCAGTTCTAGGTTTCCTTCTTGGGATGGCACAGAGCGTAGTAACAGGTTCCAAAATAAATATAAAGTGGCTTCAAGGAATGCAGAAATGCCCTTATTCTCATGCAGTCCCTTGGGTTCTCCAGGTGCTGTCTCAATTGTATGCATTACTTGGCATTAAGTCAAAATGGTGTCTTTTTGGCAGTGATTTCTACCAGTCCATCTGTGTTTCTTTTTCCAGTGGGGTTGATTCTTCTTATTTTAGCCTTCAGCTGAAAAGTTCAAACAAGCTCTTTGAATGTGTCAACTTTGAAGGTTTACTGGTGTTGAGGTATACACTGCTCAGGCAGAAATAAGAGAGAGTTTACTGGTGTTGAATGTCCTATTATTGCTAAAAAAACCTTTTCTAGGCTATCATTCAGATTTTTCCATTAATGTTAATTTACTTAAAATGAAAGAAAAAAATAAAGACCTCAAAAATGTGGCTAACTCATTAAGTGATCATTAATTCAAAACATAGTATAGGAGATACAATATGATCAAGGGAATGTAGTCCTTTTTCTTGAATGCAAGAGAGTCGTAAGTTGATTTACAGTGTGGTTCTCTAAAGATAATGAAATACAGAGTTTGGCACATAGTGTATTTCTCAGGGTTATTGTTAATAAGTGTGTATTTATCTAGTAAGAGATAGACTCATAATTTAAATACCAAATTAACACTGCCCTTGGCTAGATCTCATGTACCCCTAAAGCTATTTTTTCTCAAAATCTATTTTTCATGAAAATGGTATTCCAACTTTATGCTTGGCCAGTATTTTGAATGAAAATTTGCCTCATTTTTGGGGCTTATTTTATTTTTACTTTTCCCATTTTGGAGCTTTACTTTTTGACCATGAATTATACCTTCTAAAGAGAGAAAAGAGTATATGTTAAAATATTTTTATTACTATCTCATACAACTTTTAATTTCAGTGTGTGCTAAAGTCACATGAAAGTGTCAGGGTTTTTTTCACTTTTAAGTGTTTCCATAATCACACACTGTGATGCATTTTATAGACTATTTCATCTCATAATCTGTATTGTCAGAGTTAAATTCAGGGAGACTGACTATCCCATCTGTTTTCTATTCTCCCTGGTCATCCAGAGCAAAACAATTCAATATCTCACTAAAGTTTTCATTCCAAAAGCTCCAGTTAAGCCTCGGTGAGAGTTTAAGTTATACTTTCATTGCAGGAGTAATGTGTCAAACCAGTACACAAGCAGCATGTAAGTGTATCCCTTCACAGGTTTCTCTTTATGCCTAATATAGTGAACAAAGGCTGTGTCATTATCTTGTAAAAGTTAATTCTATATTCCATTTTGGAAACCATATATATACAATTCAGCCAATCAGATATTGTGTAGAACACTTTCAAGCACCTTACTGATTATGAGAACATCATTTTGCCCTATTTGGGAAAGCTAACGTTTCAGGTTCCAAGGGGCAAAGATTAAGATATAGGCAAAAGCTTGCGAAGTGCTGGGCAATCGTGTGGATACAGTGAGCCTACACATGGTTTACCAGCTTAAACCTCAGTGAAAATTCAAATTCCTTTGGAGGTATGCTCAAATACTTCCTCAGCTACAAATTTTGAAGAGTGCAAATAGCTAGGTAATGTTTCCAGCAAAGTGTATAATGTGAAGGAAGTTTTGCTCTTGAAATTGTGCAACTTGTGTAAAATATTCTAACAGATGCCTTCAAAAAAAAAAAAAACAAACCAAAAAACAAACCAAAAACCCCTCCAGAACCAATAACCCAAAAACAAGAGCTGAAATGACTTTCCATATATGAGTCAAGGTTTAGAGTATTGGTACAGTCATGAAAGAAATGTTTTGCAGATTTTGATCTTGCCGTAAGTGCTTTTTAAAACATTACTTTGGAAGGCTTAAGTGACATTATTGTTGCAGCTCTGTTTGTATCTCGTGTTTTCCACATGTATAGATTCCGTGGAGTTATATTAGTGTGAAGTTGGTACTGGTGGAAAGAAACTAGGTTTTAGTCTCAAACTTAAACGTAAAATTTGCATGCAGCACTCAGCGTCTGATTTTACATTGCCAATCTGCATTATGTGTTACATATTGCACAAAGAGGAAGGGTAAAGGAAATATAATGAAAAATGTAATAGTTGCCACCCATCTCATTATTGTCAAGGGGTGGAGGAAAATGGTGACTACTTTTTGGCCACTGACACCAATATTTAATAAGGCAATAAAAAAATCTGTGCAGGAAAATTTTTCTTTCTCTGCTCTTGAAATACTTTTTTTCTCAATATGGGAGTACAGATGCATTTTTGCCAGCTTATTAGTAGCATAAAATGTGGGTTTTGTTATTATTAAATGTCACACATGCAGTTTGAACACCACCATGCAAATAAATAGGAAGGATCGAAATAGGCTGTAGCAGCAACTAGGTTTGACATTTTCTAATAAACTACCCACAAATCACAGGATATTTCCTGTGTACAAATGGGAAAATAGACATTTAAAATAGATTTTTGGTGAAGAAATTAAAAAATTATCATGATAAAGTGAAGAGAAACTAGTATACCCTTTGATTCCCCTCCTTTGCTTGAGCTGATGTGTGGACTGAAATCTGGTATTCAACATTAAAGCAGCAATCTGCAGCAGAGTGGATGAATTTGTGATAAATTGTCCCTTGAGGTTTGTAAAACATATTCTCTATAAAACCAGCCAGAGTATGTTTCTCCACATTAGTCAGTTTCTGACATTCAGGCTGCTGAAGCTTCTAGGCCAGTAGTGGTATCTGCCATCCCAAAGCTGTAAACAACTATTTGTTTATAGCAGCAGCGCTCATACATCCATTTCAAGGTTTTACAGTGATAAAAGGCTGACTGCCTACATAAACTGGAGTGGGCTGCAATGTTGTTATTTTGTTTATTGCTGTTTTACTGCAGTGGTCAAATAGTTCCTCTGAGACTAGGCACTGGTACTCTGCCATCTGTACAATTGGTGTTAGACAACTTGTGTCAACTAAACAAACCACTATGACAAACAATTATAATGAGCATACTAATTAAATAAAATGTTGCCATATTAAATTGTGGGGGAAATGTGAAAGATTAATAGCAAATTAAAAAGAACTTGTCAGTTACCTTTTAATGGGTGATGACAGTAGCCTCTAGAGAGATTTTGATTATATTAGCGCTTCTTCATTTCTTTAATCTGCACTATTGTTATAGTTCATGTTATTTTATTACAGTAAGAAAACAGAGGTTTGCTACTTAAGAGGGATGGGAGATTTTTCCTATGTCTCCCTAATCTTGAGTTGTCAGTTTAGACCAGATATATAAAATTTTGAAGTTTGTGTACCATTCATTCCCACAAAATTCACTATTGCAGTCACAGTGTTTTCTCCTCTCTTCATAAGGCTGTGATGTTTCTTTGATTACTAAGAAAACGCGCAATGACTTTTTTCCTTTTCAGGTTGACCTTTCCTTTGAAAAATCATGTTGATGAATGGAAAGCCAAATAAGTGAGGCGTGACACCTGCAATTTAAAACAAAAGGGATACAGGTGTATCCTAAATCTAAAACCCTCTTGCATTTTCTTATCCATAAGCTCTAATTTATTAGTCATCTCAATATGCCTTACATTCCTGCCATATTATGTCAAAATCTTGAAGGAGTTCCCCGAATGAATACTTCTTATTTTGCTGATCATGTTTCAAGTCATTCAGCAGTTTCATATAAAAAAGTATTCTTAATTTATTTTAAATGGTAGCAGGTTTTCACACCACTGAGGAAGCAACAAATAAACATGTAAATATGCATTTTTTTACTGATTGGTTCAGAATCTAGCTTTAGCTTCAATAGGAAGCCTTTAGCTGCAAACTATTCTTATTGTTAAAGAAGAAGGGGGAAAAATAGAGAATGGAATGATCTTTTCCTGTTACTTGAGTAGCTACATTATATATAAAGCCTGACAGACTATTTCCCCAATTAAGCCTAGGTTTATTGTAGGTGAAGTAATTATGGGTATATCCCATGGCTTAATCCTGACTGGTTTTGATAATATGGTGTTAAACTCAAAGCTCCCTGACCAGCGTTTTCTGGTAATAAGGCAAAAGGCTGGCTGCTTTGAACTCAAACTTAATGAAGAGCTGTTACAAAACCTGAACTTTTGTTGAGCACATGAAAGGTCTTGCTTAATAGAAGTCTTCAGAGAGCATATCCAAGAATTTTAATCTGCCATGAAAACATTGTAGACTGGAGTGTGTACCTCTCTCCAAGCACAGAATTTTGACATGTTCTTTTTAAGTGTAGTTGAAAGTAATGACTACACTTTTTGGTGATTACTGTGAAGTAGATTATCTTTTTTGGTTTAATTAAATTGGAAAAGATGCCTAGAAAGTTAATACGCATTTTTAGTAATAAATAACATTTACTACCTACTACAAAGAAATTATACTTGAATATTTTTATTGTTAAATAAATTGTAGACAAAGGATTTGTCCCTTCTCGGCTATAAAGAATGTAGGAATAAGGGAATTAACTGGCTTCAAGAAATTGAGATGAACAGTTCTACTCTTCTCTCCCAAGGGTGGCTGAGGTAGAATTAAATGAAATAAAAAGCTGTGGTAAAATCTGCCAAGAACACATAAAAACATACATAAAAAACAAGGTACATAAAAAACAAGGAGGGGTCATAATACTTAGAGTGGATGCTGATTATTTAAATGAAGATGGCATAAATGTAAACCCAACCAGTTTGTTTTGTAGTGAAGTTAGGAAGATGTTGGCAATTAGTTAGACAAGGAGAATGGTGGTCGTGTAGCTGAGGTAATGGATGGGAAATCAGGAGCTCTCGCTTCAGCTGCAGTTTTCACAAAAATTTCTGTGTAATGTGATGCCACATACTTAAACTCAGATACGCAAACAGTGACTCACGCTAAAATCAAACCCCCCTTGAATGTGTGATGTGAGATTATGTGTTTGCATTGTAAGATAGTGGCAATTATGGGGAAAGATTCAGTCTCATGAGAAACATGTATCTGGGAAATGAGACAAAATGGAGAGTTTTTGTCCATTTTAAAAACTAACATTTTATCATCCTTTTCTCTTGGCAGTACGTTGTGTGTACTTAGAAGCATGACTGAAGGGTCTTGCTGGAGCCCTTCTATGATGACCTTCTGAAGTCAAGAGTTTTATGTCTCTTTAACAGTGCAGATGTCCCTGACTTAAGCTTAAAAGAGAAGAAAGCTTTATTATGTAGTGTCATCAGATGTTCTCTACAAACAAATTATAGTGGATATACAAGTGTTTGTATGTATGGTGGGGGGGTGCTTGTGCATGCATGCAAATCTGTTTACTTGACAAAAGGTAGGCCTTTTGTAGAATTAAGTGTTTTTCTTAGTAATTCTACTTTTCCTAGATTTAAAGACTCAGTAGTTGATAGTTGTATCAAAGGGTTGAGGTGTGCTTTGTTGTCAGGAGGATGGATGACTTCATTATGACTGCAGTGCATGACTGAGAAAGAGAAGGGTTGAAGTGGGAACAGTCACAGAGTTGCTGAGCTAAGAGGCTAAGTGCTGCTTGGGACAGCTGATTTGTCATTGATACCTAATCTATCATAGCAAGCAGGAAAACATGCATGTTTTCTGGAGAACCCTGGGAGAAGATGCAGGTGTTAAATAAGTAAACCTAGTTGTTAATGTGCAGTGGTAAACTGTAGCACTTAGGGCATGATCAATGAGAAGTGAAACAATTGGGTTGTAATGCCTCATACATTGAGGAATACATGTTTATATATTGTGTTAAATACTAATGATACTAATTCTGTCTATATTAAGTAAAACAACATTTTTTCTCTCTCTTTGCCTTACAGTGAGATTTTTATAAACTGCGTTTGATTTCATTAATCGTTCATGATCCATAGAGAAGGTGTTTCTCACTAGGAGGGGTATTTACTAAAAAAAGAGAAAATCCTAGACTTGTTCGTGATGTGATGAAATTTATGGACACAAATAATAAAAAGTATTTTTAAAGTATAGATTCAATTTCTGTCTGCATAAACTGCTACACTATGTCTGTATGGCATTTCAGTAAGTGGGGGTTTTGTTATGTATCTTTCATTTACAGCCATTAACTCCCATTTTATTTAACTGGACTATCTTGGCCTACAACATAACAGCTTTTTAAATTGTCCCCAAAGCCTCTTTCATACCTCTGCTGTTCTGTGCAATCTTTTCATCCTCATGCAAAGCAGATGTAAAACATTATCATATTGATTTGGCAGAGAATCATTCTTAGTCTATTCAGCATTTGTAAAAGTGCACAGTACAGTGGAAAATTAGATTACAATGTCACCTGTGGTCCTCTTTAGCTTGAACTTGGTTGATGCTACTGGATTTTTTTTTTTCTGAATCCTGACAGGACTCCCTGTTGCTTTTCTGTAGCTGTTAATCTTTATCAGTGCTATGGAGAGTATGAATACTAGTCTGAAATGTGGACTATTTCTTTATCGATTCTAAATAAAGTCTTTTTGTGTTTTCATTACTGTGGTTAAAAATGCAAAAAACGAAGGTTCCGTAGTTAAATTAGACCACCTACTTTGAGAAAATGTGATAACAATTAATTGGATTACTTCATACATTCATGCATAATTAGACTGTCACTTAGTTTGCTTCAATGTATATATGCTGCATTATGCCTGTATATAAATAATTTTATTTCTATTTATGGGTAAATGCACGTGTCTTTAAAATATAATGCAAATAAATAGAATTATGTGTACAGAAGATCAACAGGTGTTCTTGGTCATGACCTGTAATGGCACTCTTCATAGCTTGGTTTGCCCAGAAATACTGGACAACCACAGATGATGTGGGGACAATCTTGATCTCCTGGCTATGTTAATATAGCCATCATAGCATTTATTTTTAAACTGACTGAGCAATAAACCAGTGTTCTACAGCTACACTATTTTTTACTCAAGAAATATAATCTATGATATTGCAAATACAATCAACAATAATAATAATAGTAATAATAAATAATGATAATAGTAATAACATTTTGCGTGCTTTGAAAAATGAACCCCTTTCACAACTAAAACCATAAAAATTGAATCTCATCTATTGAACATTTATCTATATAGGTGCCACAGCTAACTCTTTTCTTTTAGTAAAGAGGAAAGTTATCCACAGGATGGTTCACTAGTATTAAGGGGTACCAAAGGTCCATGCAATGGCCTGTCTGCAACTAGAGTTCTGTTTTTTCATTTGGCAATTTTCAGTGTGTTTTCTTACAATAGGTTGTACAGTAAGGAACATAAGAACTGTACACTTAATGCTGAAAAATACTTGCATAGAAAACACATAGAATCATAGAATAATTTAGGTTAGCAACAACCTCTGGAAGTCATGTAGGCCAAAGTAGCTCAGTCAGGCTGGGTTGCTTATTACTTTGATAAGGTTTTGAGTATCTCTAAGTATGGTGTTCTCACAACCTCTTTGGGAGCCTGTCTCATGCTTCACCACACTCACAGAGAAAAAAATATTTTAATAAGAATAGTTTTATTTCAACTTGTAATTGTTGCCTGTTATCTTGTAACTTTGAGACACTGAGAAGAGTCTGCCTTTGTATTTTGTTTTCTGTCAGGTATCTGTTGGTGCTAATAAGGTCCCCCAAAGTTGTCTCTTCCCAGGCTGAACAGACCAGCTCCCACAGCCTCATCTGAGACAGCTGGTGCTCCAGCTCCCAGTCACCTCAGTGGCCTCCATGGGACTCACATCAGTGTCTGTCCCATAGAGGACAGCCTCAGCCCCAGATGCACACTCAAGTGCATCTCATGGGTCCCAGACAGCAGAGTAGGATCCCTCTCTGGACTTTCTGGTTGCACTCTGCTTGCGTAGACCCAGACCTGGGAGGCTTCATTGCTGCCCAGGGGAAACCGCTGCCCCATGGCCAACCTGGTGTCCCCTGCTGTCTGCAGAGCTGTTGCTATCCTGTCACTGCCCAGACTGAGTTGTTGCTTGGGACTGAACATTGTGTTTTGAACCTTCAAAAAAACCCCAACTTTACCTTCCAGTTGGAGTGGAAGAAAGTTTGAATTTTTTTTAAATTTATTTTGCTTTTTACATACAACACTTGTGCGAAAGAAAACACCATCCAGTTTTGTGCTGATTGTCAATAAAATTTGTCAATGAATTAATGCTTGAGCTCCTAAGGAGCGAAAACTTCATAGAGTATACATGAAATATTAGCTTCAACACTTTCGAAGGTAAAAGAAACAAAAGCAGTGCAGCCCGCTAAAAGGTTTAGCAAGAGATACTTTGGAAGTTTGTATCAAGTAATTGCTCATTGCTAATGGCAGGGTAGGATGTATGCTTTACTTCAAAGCACAGTTTGGAGCATCATGCTTCTATCAGGTGTCTGAAAGGACATTGTTTCGCAGTTTCTGGTTCTTCTTTCCCCCAGAGAAAACAAACAAACAAACAAAAAACCCTACTGTTGTCTAATCTAGAATACTCTGCTAAAGATTTACTTTCTGTTTTAACAGAACAAGTTGGAGAAGCATTGCTTTATTTATGCCACAATTAGTGAGATCTAGTACACAGAGAGAACAAGGAATAAAGGGCTGGCCGTGGTA
Source organism: Strigops habroptila (assembly GCF_004027225.2). Lineage (NCBI taxonomy): Eukaryota > Metazoa > Chordata > Aves > Psittaciformes > Psittacidae > Strigops > Strigops habroptila. The sequence continues at coordinate 70,242,097 of NC_044302.2, forward strand.
TTGGAATCTAAGCAGAAACAGACTCCAAATACATTTGATAAAGATCCAAAATTCTGAGCAGGTTTATATAGCTTAGTGTTTCTTGTGAGTTTTGTATCTAAACTATTTAATTAAAATGCATTTTGAATGTGGAAGAATTAAACCTTTTGTACATACTTCCAGAAGAGCATGTCCTAGTGTAAAAGGGTGATTGAAGAGGTCTTGCATCTGGAAAATGTGACTTTTTAACTCTTCTCAGGCAATTTATATAAGAAACTATTAGTTGACTATAGTTGTTCTGCATACTGCTGGGAAAATAACTTAATTACAGAAGTACTGTAATTACACTTACTGCTTTATCTCCAGAGTACTAGAAAAAAATCTGTGCTAATCCTGTGTGGTTTAGTAAGATATAAATTTATTAACAACCAATTAACAAAGGGACACACACTGGTTTCCTAATTGTACCTTGATTTGGTGTCAGTCCATAGACCAGACGAACATGTAAGGACGTGGTGAGTTATGTCGATTTTAACATGTGAGTCGTGGTCACAAGGCTATTGACCTTGATTTTTTACAGAACTTGAAAATACGGTTTTTACATATTTTTACAAGTGATTAGTTTCTTCCCATTGTAAATAGTTGCTTCAGATATAAGCACTACTTATATTTCAACTCATGTCATTCCCTGCCAAACACCCACAGATGTGATCACAACTGTATGTATGATGTATGACAAACTTTTTTAGTTATTTCTTACTATGTTTTTAACCACTTTAAATGGTTATGACACTGTAGAAGCTGGATAGCATAGCAGGATATATATCAATTGCAGAATGTCTGAATAATACTGTTCTGGCTGAGCTAATTTTCATCTTCCTAGTTTCTACATTTTTTCCGCAAGAAATTTTTGCTCTGTGTTAATGTTTAGTTTTACAAAGTGAAATAACTTTATCTTTGGTCATTGCCTAAATAATAGATTCTGTGAAGTTGAAAACAACAATTGCAAAGCCACTGCATCTAAACGTTATTAAGTGATGCTCTCAGAAGGTACATTTCATGCATATTTTTATTTTTCTCCACATATAAGGCAGCTCTGTATCAGTTTGGATCCTTGTGCAACTCAGGACTTATCTGAGAAGAACATTATGCAGATTTAATGCATGAATGTTCCTGTGTTCTGAAGTAGTCAATCAACCTTACATACCTACACAAGTTGAAAATGATTTTGTGTGTTTCTAAATATTCGATTAGCTCCATATGGATATATTGTCATAGAATCATAGAAAGGTTTGGGTTGGAAGGAATCTTAAAGATCATCTAGTTCCATCCCCCTGCCATTGGCAGGGACACCTTTCACTAGAACAGCTTGCTCAAAGCCCCACTTCCAGAGATGGAACCTTTTCTGCTTTCTCACTACCCTCATTGTAAAGAATTTCTTCCTTATGTCCAATCTGAACTACACTCTTTCAGTATAAAACCCTTGACCACTCTCCTGTCAATACAGGCCCTGGTAAAAAGTCTCCTCTGTTTTCTCATAAGCTCCTATATATATTCATATATTCATAGCTAAAGAAATCCTTCTTTATTACAGCACAAAAATGAAATAAAGATACAAAAATATTCTTGTGGCCTCTTGCAAACACCAGGTGTAGTAATACTATTGTGTAGCCCATCCAAAAATTGTTTTTGATTGCACCCAACCAGGTAACTATTTCTGTAACATCAGAAGCTCTACTTTGGAACCATCTTTTTCTCTTGAAGTCTGAGAGTAATTCAGCCCTTATTTGCTTAAATCTCAGTTCTTTAAGATGCGAATTGTCAGCTGTAGTGAGGGACACTGTGTTGTGAGCACCAGTTTGTGCGTTTGTGCAAACCGTGTGCATGTGCACTGTAGTGCTTGTGTCCATAGATAAATCTTAAGGTTTGTTAGCTAGTTAAGGTTTTAATCCCACGGACAAATTTACTGCAAAGAGTAACACTTTGTGAGAATCAATTTAAAAAAAGAAAAAGGTAAATGATATCAAACCCAAATAAGAGAAAACATGGCATAAATGCTTTTATCCTTCCTTTTTTTTTTGACTCTGGATTACAGTGCTCTTCCCCTGAAAAACAATAAGCCTTCAACAATTCACCGTAACTGCTTTTTTCAGAAGCAAACTCAGGGCTAATCCTTCCTGCAGTTTTTTAAACGCTAAATTGGAGATGAGTAATCTGAATGTATAGAATTTTTTATTGGTGCTTGTATCAGCAAGCCATGCTGCTTTCATTAATGATCTCCAGTGCTTTCGGAGAAAAATTAGGTTCTTGAAAACAGGACAAGGCAAAAATTTCCATGTCTGCAGCTTAGCTTTACATGCATGGATTTCAGTGTGGAGGATTTTCCAGGTCTGCAGCGTAGGCAATAGAAATGTGGAAACTGGCGACATCTGAAAGTGGGCAAACACAGCTTTGACACATATTTATGTAGATCTTCCCCAAACACATTTAGGGGTTTCAAAATCAGAGCTAGCTCTTTCACTGTATTGAGTTTTCAAGAGATTTTTTGACCACACAGCTTTTAATTCTATACAACTGAAACCCAAGCAATTGTCACCAAGAACATGGAAGGAGCCCTGCAGAGTTCCTAGAATAGATAAAATACAAATAAAGAATGTTGCCAGCTAAAGGTTGAGTATCTGAATTGTTAATGTCAGCCAACCCTCACTACTTGCTACCCGAGCAAACCTCTGAATAAGGAACACTGACTTTCCTAACCTTTTTCTTCTGTTCTTCATAATCTCAGCTTGTGGAATCCTAGGCAGTAGAATTGTCTACAGAAGTCTGTATAACACCCCAGAAACAGGGGTACTGTGCTACCCCAAGCGTATTCAACTATACCAAAAATATAAAATTGACTTTTCCTGTTTGTTTGTGGAGGTTTTTTGTTGTTTGTTCTTTCATTTGTTTCTGCTTAATTTAGGTTTATTATCAATTCAGTAATATTTCATTCAAAGTTTGAGATTTATGATGTCTGATGAGAGTAGTTAAAATTCTGCTTCATTGTTAGTTTCTTGGTATCCAGAATTTATTTGAAACTACTTCAATATTCTGTAAATTTCATCTGGCTTTATGCTGTGCTATCTGCTTTAATTGAGAAAACAGGTGATTGTGGAAAACATTTGTCAAAAAAGGTATTTAAAGAATCCTGCAGTCATTTCTCCTTTGCTTTCACTTCACTCACTGGTTTTATGTTCATCATTTATTTCACTCTAATAAAACATTTTTACTACTGGAATAACTTTTTTTTCCTTCTGTTTTATTAGAATAGATCATATAGTAGTCTGAATGCTTAGCTATTTTTTCTGCATCAGAAGAGAAATGAAGCACATATTTCCACGGTTTTATGCACTTTTTTTTTTTTTTTTTAAAAATGTATTTGTGATGGTAAACTTTCCATACTGGAAAAGTCAGATGTTTCACAATGCTATCTTCAGCAGTAACAAGGAAGACGAAATTAGGTTCACACTAATTGCAGCAATGCAGTAAAGCTCAGCTGAGTAGTCTAAATTATGAAGTGTGTATGTAGCAAGGCAACATGCCACATTTCCAATAACTGATGTCAGGGACATGCTTTCAAATAATCCTTTAATAGGCAGCTATTATTAAAAAAGCCTAATTATTAACTAATGGAGATAGGAAAATAGCTGGCTTACTGATTCTTAGTATATTTTTAATCTATGTTGATTGTAAGATAAAATCATACAATCATAGACTAAAATCATAGAATTATTTAAGTTGGAAAAGACTCTAGAGAACATTAAGTCCAACCATAAACCTAACTCTGCCTAGTCCGAAGAAAGTCTAAAAGTCAGAAAACCTACACTGAATCCCAGTGTTACTTTGCCCAATGACTTCACTAGATAGCATTAAATCAAGAAAAACTATGCATGAGCCATCAGACAACATGGATTGTGAGCATTTGAGGACAAACTCGGAAAAGTGTCTGATCAAACTTATGCTAACTTCTCAGACTTCTATTTTACATCAGTCAGAGGGGAAAAAAAAAATCTGTGCAAGTGCTAGTTAATCGTAATGGTCACAGATGGAACGTGTTGGAACTTAAAGATGACAAGCATAAGAGGTTCTGGATTACAGATTGTTTTGTATTCATCTCCTTTTTCCTTTCTGTGTGGTTTATATCTCAAGCTCTGACGTAGCAACCCCTGCCTTGCTCTGAACATCTCATGGAGAGGGAGTTCTGGGGTTGTTTCAGTAGCCTTCCCCTGGCAACACACCTCCTGAAGAGCCCTGCCTCTCTCTCCCTTTGTACATCTTCTGAATTTCAGTTCTCCAAGTCAGTGGTGTACTGTGACTCTGTGACTGATTTTCTTAGTGGCTCTATTCATGGTGGTGAGTATGGGCACCTAAGGTCTGGATCTGCTACAAAAAGATGATTTTACTAAGGAGGTTGTATCAGCATACTGCCTTTGTGTTTTAATGAATAAAAATGTATATTAGTGTCAGTGTAATCAGTCTTTCTTACAGGTACTGTATTTTAGCTGTCTCTAATTTAGTGGTCTCTAATTTTCCTATTAGAAATTACTAGTCTTCACATTAATGTTCTTTTCCTTTATAGTATTAGTCAGAATACTCCCTGTGAATTAAAGTTATCCAGAGATATAAATCTATAAATGTGTAGTTACATTAGGATAGTAATCTGCTATTACAAATTTAAATAAATATTGACCTCTGGTGTTACAAAAAGAAAAACCAGGTACTCAAATACATACACGTTTTTTAATTTATACTTTTATGTATACAGATATGTAAACACGTACTCTATGATTTATTTTCCTGATGAAACTGCTGGATACAAAGTTAATATACAAAGACATTAGAAAAAGATTTATTCTGGGGTTTCTTTTCCCCTTTTCTTAATAATTCACAGTGTAGCTTCTCCAGAAAAAATTAAAAAGAACTTGTAGTTATGGTTTCTTTTAGCTGAATAAATAATGCTCAGAGTAAAGTATTCTGTCAGGCAGCTGGGAAACTAATCAAAATGCGTTTTGTAAAGAAATATTGGAGGGTGATTTTACAGTGGTTTTTGGAATGAAAACCAGTGTTGTTCCTTTGTATTTCTTATGTTATTTATTCAGTTTATTTCTGGTGGGTTTTTTTCTTATTTTTATTTTTTTATTGAATTATTTGTCTTGAAGCAGAACATAAAAGTATTTTCAATATTCTTTTTATTTTTTTTTCTCTTTTTTCTGTGTGTTTTTTGTTTTAAATTAATTATTTTAATTACAGACAACCTGCTTATGTTTGTGAAAGTATTAATTTCCAATAATATTGGATAGCCACGTGTGCACACTTTTCATCGTAATATTTAAAATTTTTCTCTTATGGCCTTTGACAATTTTAATTAATAGTCTGCAATCCCCTTTAAGGCAGTAATGTTCTCCTAATACTTGATTCTTTCCTAAACCATCTAGAGAAAATTTCTAAGACATTGCAGGCAGCGCAGATTTAGGTTATGAAGGTACCTTGTAGTCAGTGGGGTTCAGCCCTTATTGTAAATGTTGACTGGAATGAACCCTGATATCATAATATATACTTTAAAATACTTGCACTCAGAAGTATAGATTCTGAGCAATTCCTGCCCCTCTACTTCCTAAGATCCTTTGGAGTACCAAACAAGCTTTCCTGTCAATATGATCAGTTTCATTTCCTGGATGGCCCTGGCAGGTGTTCTGGGGGAGAGCTATGTGTGGCCTCCAGAGAAAAGACACTGAAACTGCCCATATGTCAGCAACAGTTTTGCAGACTAGAGGGAAGAACTGTGGCAAGTATGAAGTTCGTTCTTCAAGATCTATGCACAGGCATGCTCTGCTTTACGCCTTCTTCAGATGGAGCCTACTTCCTGAATGCTCTGAACTAAAATGAGAAAATCCAAAATAACAAGTAATTTTCAGGTGTTAGAGAAAGGTTATAAATTTCAGTTTCTGATCCTCCTTTTCATGCATTGTATTTCCCAAGCAAATAGTAAGGGTTTTTTCCTCCTTCTCCCTTGGGAGGAAGCAAAATTTTACCCAGGGCTCAGTACTGGGACCATTTCTGTTTAGTATCTTTATTGGTGATCTGTTTGAGGGGAACAAGTGCACCCTCAGAAAATTTGCAGACAGCACCAAGTTGTCCGGGAGTGTTGATCTGGAGGATAGGAAGGCTCTGCAGAGGGATCTGGACAGGCTGGATCAATGGCCTGAGGCCAACTGTAGAGATTCAATAAGGCAAAGTGCTGGGTCCTGCCCTTGGGCCACAACAACCCCATGCAATGCTCCAGGCTTGGGGAAGAGTGGCTGGAAAGCTGCTTTCTGGAAAAGGACGTGGGGGTGCTGATTGACGGCTGCTGAACATGAGCCAGCTTGTGCCGAGACAGCCAAGAAGGCAAACAGCATCCTGGCCTGTATCAGAAATAGTGTGGCCAGCAGGGCCAGGGCAGTGATTGTCACTTTGTACTCGGAAGTGGTAAGCCACACTTTGAATACAAGAAGGACGTTGAAGTACTGGAGCATGTCCAGACAAGAGCAGTGAAGCTGGTGAAGGGTCTAGAGGACGAGTCTTATGAGGGGCAGCTGAGGGAACTAGGTTAGTTTAGTCTGGAGAAAAGGTGGCTGGTGGGACGCCTTATCACTCTCTACAGCTACATAAAAGAAGTTCATAGCAAGGTGTCAATATCCTCTCTCAAGCAGCAAGTGATAGGACGAGAGGAAAAGGCCTCAAGTTGTGCCAGGGCAGGTTTGGATTGGATATTAGGAAAAATTTCTTCACCAAAAGGTTTATCACACATTGGAACAGGCTGGCCAGGGAAGTGGGGAGTCAGCATGCCCGGAGGTGTTTAAAAGACTTGTAGATGGGGCACCTAGGGACATGATTTAGTGGTGGACTTGGCAGTATTAGGTTTCCAGTTGGAGATGATCTTAAGGGTCTTTTCCAACCGAAGTAGTTCTGTGATTCTAAAATGTATTTTTGTTCTGTGAAGGTTTGATTATACATGTTTTAAAATACTTATAACTGTAAAAGAGATTCTTTGATTTGGTTTTAACTGTCTCTGTGGAATCTATTTCTAAATATGTAAGGAGAGTTTATCATCTCTCCTTATATTGAACAGATTATGTAAATGTATTGAAAGCAAGTTGGAAGCATAAATCACAGATGTCGGTTTGATGGAAAGTTTGTAACCAGAAAAATCTACAGCTCCCAAATCCCAATGTGTTAATTATAAGGCGGCATCTGGTATACAAATTTATGCCGAGCTAAGAAATGTTCAGACTAAAATAGAGTATGCCTAAGTGGGCTTAGTGTCTAAAACCTACAGTCATCATAGGGAAACTTAAAATCATGTGACCATGAAGTGTCTGTGATCTAAACTGTAGCTAGAAAAGTGATGTAAGCTGAAAAAGAAGGTGGGTAAAGACAGTCAGGAAAGGCTAAATGAGCTAGTTGTGTGCACCTGGAGCAAGTTTTGTTTCTGATTTAGGTAAGATATTCTCATGTAGGCTGGATAGAAAAAAACCGAGAAATTCGTTAACTTGATAGCATGTAATTTCTATGACCTTTAATCCTAATAAAGTACACTTTTCTTTTTTTTTTTCCGCTTTTTTCTGTGAAAAGGATAAACACTGGAGCCAGTCATTTCTGTTGGATGCTATGTGGTTACAGAAGACTGTGTTATACAGTAACACATTTTATGAACAATGTGCTTGTATTTGAAAATGGGGTAATTCAAACAGAGCTGTCAAAATCATTACTCTGTCAAACTTTAAGAAGGGTTACTATACATTAGAAAAGTAGTTCTGTTAGATCTTGGACATTTACACTTTTAAAACTGAAATACTCTCAATAGCTATTCAGTGTCCGGTTCTGTTTTAGGTTGCCTGTAGAGTCAATGAGGATTCTGATGATAGAATGAACTCCCATTTTTTACCTGTCAGAGGAACTGCGTGAGTTAGTAACTAGGGAGAAAGAGATTGCTGTAATTTCTCTACCTGAAGACAAAAATTATCATTTTGCTACTTCAGACTAACTGTATAATCTATATGACTGAAGTCATTGTAAGAAAATGGCCTAACTTTGAAAGCCTGCCAGATCGCTCATACTGTACCTTTTCAGGCAGGAGGAGTCATTGTGTAATCTTAAAATTTCATGTTGATAAACAATCAAACAAAAATAATACTCCATAATTTTGTGTATGACATCAGATAAGGACCGTGCAGGCTTCTGCAGATTCCTGTTTTGAATATTCTTAATGAGCCTGCCCTGGATTAAAAGTTGAATTTCTTACTGGAAAAGTGCCATTGAAATCATATATAGTTGCAAAAAAATTGTGGAATAGAGTAGATCAAATTAACTTGCAGTTGCTTAACCAAAAAAGTGCATTGTAATATTACAGATTTCTGACTACCAAGGTTGTAATCCAAGACTTGTGCATATCCATGCCTAGAAAACACCAAAAAGCTATGTAATCTGAATATATTTAGTGACACTGAGCTAGCAATCTTTCGAAGAAATACTTGTCCATCTGTTAAGCTCAGCCTGGGAAATGGCGGTAACTCAGTTACAGGGGAGGAGTCCAGTTTCTGTCCTGAGCACTTTTAAATTCAGAGTCTCTCTGCTGTCTGTATTTGTGCCCTTCCTCGGCCTGTTTGGAAACGTGGCTGGTTTGCAGGGGATTATGGAAAAACTATCAGTTGAGTCTCAGTCTAGAAGTATTCAACATTCCTGAGTGACTAAGAATAGGTAAATGAAGGAGAGAGTGGGGAGCAGTGCATGCTATAGCAGTAAAACCAAACCCAGATATTGCAGATGACATCCTGGAGGCTCTAGAGGAAGAGGATTATATCGTTGCAGGGGATCAAGACTTCCTGCTGTGCTGATTCAAAGAATACAGGCACTGAACTAACAATGTGAAAGACCTCATCCAAGTGGCAGAAAACACTAAAAAACTTGAATGACAGCAAAATTTCTTAAGGCTGCGTAGTGAAGTTCGTCTGGATGTTTTCAGAAGAGACTGTCGTCTTCTCCAGGAGATTACATTGCAAAAGTTTCAGAATACTTTCATGGCCCAGATGTGAGTCAAGCTTCCTGAAAGAATATGAACCAAGAATTGTGGCTTTGTTCCACCTTTATAAACTCAGTTTATAATGAGTTTTGAGTAGACTGTATATCTGTAGTGTCTCTAGAAAATAGAAAATCAGTCATTATTTAGAAAAGTATAAAAATAGATTGTCTTGAATATTAATAACATTTTGAATTGGTATTAATGACAACTTTGATTCATATGTATCAAAGTAAATGTTAGATGTTTCATTGTTCTTATGGTTTGGTTTCATTTTGTTGATTTTTTTCTCCTTAGAGACAGCAGTTTATAGATTATTTAATTTTGCTTAGGAATTTTAAGGTAGCGGTACATCCAAATGTAAAACCAGATGGATATACTGCCAGTCCTTTTCTTAGATGCTTGGTTTTACTTACAGATGTTGAGCTGTTAGCTATTAATTCAAGAGAAAAGTAACCAGAGAGAGCATTTCCGGTCACTGTGTATATGTTTTGTAGAAAATAAACTGCAGGCAAGATCTTCAGCTGAAAATTAAATTTTCAAACTCAAAAATAAATGCAGTTTATTTCCACTTGACAGCTGGTTTGCTTTTCTTTGCCTGTGGTGATTTTATCAGATTTTATGAGAATGATACGCTATTCAGCAAACAGTAAATGTTGTCCCTTTCCAGAAGAGTGCTTGCTACATATGCACCTTCGAGAGGCCAAACTGCAATGTGAAGTAGACAGAAGTACTAAGGAGGAACTAATGATTGTGAGTTTGCCATAAAGAAGGACTGCACATCAACAAACTTAAATAGCAGTTGCTTACGTTGTATGCTGACTGACCAAGTGTGTGTATTCTGATAGTACGTTCCTCATAGTTAATTCAAGCAGGAAGATGGATACATGGGTTTAGCTTTGTACAGGCAGAGTTGGATTTTATTGTTTAAACGTAAGTAAATAGGTTATTGTGGAGGACCTAAAACGTGCTGACACACCAGAAAGACTGTTGGTCTTCCAAAGGTCTGTATCATAGCTCTGAGACCAGAATAGGTCCCTCAGATCAGGCAGCATGGCAATATATAACTGTGTTCAGTCCCAGCCAGAGATGCAGCTGTTTGATGGTTAGAACTCCCATTAATGCAGGACTGTACTGGTTACTGAAGCTACTTATGGTAACCGTGTTTTTCTCTGTTTTTTCCTCTAGTGTAATTGAGCTAATTTGTAAATGCTGGTTAATAGAAAATGGTGCAAAGATTGTAGTGTGCTAAAAAGAACAAGCAAGTTGATCTTTGACAATGCTGTTAGGATTGAAAGATTAAGCAGGCAATTCAAAAAATGAAAACAAAACCAAACCCAACAAGGGATGCCCTGCAGTATTTTAATTTGGTCTTCTCATTTGTCTGCACTATGTCATCATTAATTGTCCAATTAGATGCTGTCTTTTTTTCTGGAAGATCCTGCCTCATTTGATTCATGGAATTGGCAATACTTTCTTAATGAGCAATTGTTCGCTATGTTTTTCATTTGTTGCTCAAAGAATGTGCCCCTTGCTGTATTTTCTGCATGTTTGTTAAACCCTATTCTGAAGACACAATTACTAGTTTTTTTCTTTGACTCCACAGTACATGGTCATTGCAGTTGTGCTTGTGTTCTTCACAAGGAGAACCTTGAAATCTTTTTCAGTGAGGAAGGATTTTCTCATCATAAAATACAGAGCTGTTGAATTCAAAGGCATTTGCCGGACCTGATGAAAGGTTTTGCTGAGAAAGATGGGAGCAGTGGCACAGAGCTGTATAGCAGAGGTGGAGCTACCTAACTAGTTATCTGGGAAGTGTCATATGCACTCAGATAATACTAACGTGTAGCACATTTTTTTGTACTTCTAAATATTGAAAGCTCTAAACAAAAGGGAGAAGATAAACAGAAGTGTTGAGAAAGATGAAAATGTTAAAGGACCAAATTAGCTTATTGCTTTTCCTCAGTTAGGAAAGGCTGTTGTAATGGGTAACAGGAACATTTTTTTCTGGAGTGTTTTCTGAAAAATAAGAGCAGTTGCATAATGAGATTTTTTTTTTTTCCCTCCTTCTTTTGAAAATGAAATAACTTTCTTGTAACCCTACTTGGAGTTCTGCTCTTCTAAAAATAGCTTTAAGAGTTTCAAGTTTCCATTGTTGGTTTTTTTTTAAACATTACTGTTTTTTCACCTAAGGTCCTGTTGTTCATCTTGGGAGATAGCGCATACTGCTTGATTGAATAGTTCTAGCCCTGAAGTAGCCATTCATCCCTCATATGGCGTATACTCTGTTCAGTCTGCATTCTTGATGACTACTGAGCATGAGCTGATATTTTTACAGAGAATTTCTCTGTGGTAGTAACACATTCATAGTTTGTACAAATTATTTTTCTTTCCCATGTGTGTTATTTTGCATTTATGTATGTTGAATTTAATTTCTTGGCTTTTTGTATCAGTCAGTCACTTAAGCCTCTCATACTTCAAATTTAGTACTCTGTATACTTGAATACAGTCATTAAATGTCGTCACTGGGCAATTCACCCCTTTTTGTGAGTCATTTCTGGAACTGCTGAAAAGAACAGCACCAACAAGGTCAATGGCATCAGTTAAAAATGATCATTCCTTCTTGTATCATGTCTCCTATTCCTTAACTGGTTGTTACTTCTATAAGGGCCTTTCATCTTTTTATGTGACATCTTACTTTCTCAAAGACTTGTTATTTAAGGATCTTGTTGAATAATTCTCTGAAACCCAAACAGGCTGTACTGACTGGATCTCTGTCTTACCTACATGTTTATTGAGCCTTTCGGAGAAGTCTGTTAAATTTGCAAAGCATGTATTTCCTTTACAGAATCTCTCTTATCTTTTCCTCATTTTGTCATGTATAACTTCAGTAGTGTGTTCAAAACCGCCACTTTTAGTGAAACTGGACCTGTGTCTTATTTTTCAATCTGCTGTGAATACATTTGCAGCTGTCATTTATGTCATCAAAACGTTGTTTTCTCAGGGATATTTGACATGCTGCTTCATTATAGTAACAACTCTCTAAAGGTGTTCATTTTATACCAGTGGTAAATTAGATTTTTGATAACAGTTAAAAATGCAGCTTTTTTGCACACATCAAGAAATCACTTCAATGGGCTGCATCATTTTACACTTACAGTGTTATTAACCTATACACTACAGAGAACATAATTTAGTATTTTAAATATAACTACTTATAGACTGATTTATGCAATATTTCTTTGATTGTTTTTTCATTAATTGCACAGTTTAATAAGGATTATATTACTCTTAAGCATGATTTATGCAAACCTACAATTATCTTTGCTTTGTTTTTACAGGTGAAATGTTGCAACTCTTCCTTTGTTCTGCCTGAAAGATGTTCTTCACATTTGTGCTTTATTTTTTATTACAGAATCTTAATATGAACACACTTCACAGCTCAAAGTGTTGAAAAAGTCATTAAACTAGCTTTCTAATCTGGAAGGTGTAAAAGTGTAATTAAACTAATGGAAGATTTACTTACTTATTCAAAAATACCTTAAGGCACATGTAGTGCATGTTCTCGCTCTTTTATTTCATATAAGACTTTTGCACTGTTGTCAGTTAATATTGGATTCATAACCATAGAGAGAGCATCAACACTAAGCATTATTATAATTTACACAAAGAATATTCATATGGAAACTGCAGCTACAAGAAAGCACTGATACTGCATTGTGAATCACTATCATTTTCTTAACATTGTATGGGGGGTCCCTCTGTGTCATCTGCAAAAACCAAAGCTTTTTTAAACACCCCAAAGCAAGACAGAATTGCTCTGGACTCTTATAATGGGATACAAGAACTTGAATTCACTGGTGATGAAACTAAATCCAGTTTAAATCCAAAATAGATTGAGTTTCACTTACAAAACCTGTAATTCAGCCATGCTGTTGAAGGCTTCGTCAGCAAGGTAGAATTCTCTGTATTCCATTTTTTAGGGTTATGTATTAAAACTAAGTAAAATAAAATCATGTATGTGGGTCATTTGTTATCATTCTGTGTGAGCAAAGAGAACAGATTATTATATTCCCACAAAACTGTAGTGGAAGACCATTAATGAGTCACAGTTCAGAACATTCTATTGCAAATGCCTGTGACTTTTTTTCCATTTTCAGTGTCTTCATCAATCCAGCAGCCAACATCTGTTTATGTTAACGATGTTAACGTTATTTACATTTGTATTTATTATATTTCCTTTGAATTCTGACTAATACCAGAAGTGATCCATCAAAAAAAAAAAAAAGGGTGGGGGGGGAATCTTT